>NC_066583.1:23467843-24116875 GCF_024323335.1 Lathyrus oleraceus
AGATAAGTTAAATTCATATGAATCAGGCTTATGTTTTGAACAATCAACCATGCTTATGTTCTGAACAGTCGACCATGTTTATGTTTTGAATAGTTAATCAGGCTCATGTTCTTAACTAAGTTCAAGTGAACCAGGTGTGTTTTGGAACCAAGTGTATATAATATCTGAACCAGACGAAGTTCTGAACCAGATGTATATAAGTTCTGATAACAGCCAGGCATGCATAATACTACAAGGCATATTGAAAGCTCTGAAAAATCATGCTCTGTGATGAGGCTGACAACCATATTTTTTGACACTCAAGCAAGTCAACACTGAATGAAATACTTCAGAACTCAAGTTGCTACATTATGGTAAGTTACTACATCTATCATTACTAGGCTTCTGCCTTATGGGAAAATAGTACCCAGGCTTCAGTAACCAGGCTTCTTCCTTATAGGAAGTTATTTCTTTCATGTTGATTGAGATTTTTGTATGTGTTAAGATTATTTTAAGTCTTAAATTCAAAGGGAGCTTGCAAACCTAACTCTGATATTCTAAGATAAAAAATAATTTTTAACAGTATAAAATTCAGGGGGAGCTTACAAACCTCACTCTGATGTTTTTATGTGATTAAAACAAGTAAAAATTATTCATCAAAATACATGGTTTTGTCATAAACAAAAAGGGGGAGATTGTAAGAACAAGATTTGGTTCTGCATCTGGCCTTTAGTTTTAATGATAAAAATGGATTGTTTCTTAGATAACAATTTTGTACACTAATGGTTTTTATCTAGTATGTAACTTTTCTAACAGGTTCTGACTCTAAAGAATTGACATGTGACGTCATCAAATTCTGGAATCAATACACTCTGACTCTGAAGAGATACAAGTTCTTTACAAGATGCTGTCAGGTTCTAGAAATCTCTTAGACAACGGTTCTGATGAACGTTTGTGCTAAATCTTCTGACTGTGACTCTGATTGAAGGCCCTCTAAAGTATTATCAGCCTTCAAGATTCTGAAGATTTTGAAGAACAAGTTATGAAGACTCTGAAGACTAGGTTCTGAGGAACTATGTCAAGACTCTGAAGACCAAGGTTCTGAAGATTATCTCTACTAGTCTCTTGATCCTTATAAGTATGCTTCAACATCATTTCATTAGAAGCCTCTGAAGATTAGAAGATAAGATCAAAAGGTTTTGCATTAGAAAAATAGTACACAGTACAAGATCACCCTTCTCTCCACTACGCTAAATATGTGGGCTAAGGACAATACTATTGTACCATTTTGTCTCATATATGCAAACCTTATACAAAGAGACAACTTCAATTTGCTATTCCAATTTTACCCTCCAACTGATCTTTTAACTGCCTATATAAAAAAGACTTGGAATATTGGAAGAAGTTGCTCATGCTTATTCGCTTACGCTCATACACACACTCTTTGCTAAAGTATATATTTTTTGTGTATAGTCTTTGTAAACACACATATATTTTTTGCTCATTATTGTGTGAAGAAATTCATTGTATTTAACTTGTGTTAATCTGCTGTCTTAGAAGTAATACTTGTAAACACATACTTGTAAATCTCAAAGTTGTTTGAGTGGTTTCCTTGAATGAATAGGTTTTACTCAGATAGACTCAAGAAGACAAAGACGGCTTGTCTTTGTGGTGTCTGTAATCAATTTCGGTTATATTGGATTAAGTACTTGTTGACAAGTAAAAATCACCTTGGTAGGTTATACTGGAGGTAGCTTCTTTAATAGCAAACCAGTATAAAAGTAACCTTGTTATTTTTATTGTTCGTGTTATTGTTTGATTGAGTTGGCTTTGAAAAAGATTTTATTTTTAGAAACCCAATTCAAACCCCCAATTTCTTGTGTTTCTTGCCGCCTTCAAATTCCAGGGTCTAATGAGCATCAAAGGCAAAGAGGGATCAAAGGCAAGCGAAACAGAGAAAAACGTCAATTTGACAATTTCTCTCATACCAAAACCAGGGGGCTGCTACGACCACCTGTGGCAGCTGCTACGGATCGTAGCAGTATGATGCCCTAGCTCCCCCATTTGAAGCTTTCTAGTATAAGATCCAGGGGCCTGCTACAACCACCTATAGAAGCTGCTACGGGCCATAGCAGGGAGTCGAGAGAAAAAATTGGAGATTTGTTTTGCTTCCTTAAATAGATTTGATTCACTCTTACTTGTGGCTTTTAGGCCTTATTGGATATATATCAAATCTGAATATTTCACATTAAACCAAATATATTTTGTACTTTTATTATTTTGCTATAAAATGCATAGCCTGTTATGAGTTTAGGGTTCCCAACTTTTGTCACTTTTCATTCCTAGTTTCTAAGTTTCTTTTGTTCTATTTTTTCCTTTGTAACTCAAGTCTTCAAGGGAGCAATTTGTGGAACAAGATTATTCATAATTCAGGTTTTATAATTCATTCTCTTTATATTATTCATCTCTTGTGTTTGATTGATATGAGTTTGATGATGAATACCTATGTGATTGTGTTTGCCATCACCATGAGTGAGTATTTCCCTAGGGATTAGGGGTTATAAGGATTGTTTCATGACCTATCGTATGATCTGTTACTATCGATTGTGATAATTTTAATTAAACTTATTTTATAATCTGAGTCATGCATTCCAAATTTGTTAGGAAGTAAGTGGTTCTTGGGTATCGACCGTAGTCTGAAAGTATATGTGTTGATACTAGAGAGCGGATTTTTAAACGACCTAATCCAAACGATGCGAAAGCAGACAAACAAATTTGAGAAAACATATAGCTAGGAAAAAGTAATGACTCATCGAATAATCACTACTAAAAATAATACATTTTATGACGAAACTTTCACCTGACCCAACAAAACACCGAGGCGTAAACCATAAACGCGTCACATTTTTAATTTAATTTTTTAAAATACCATATATTCCATCGGTTTAACTGAAACTGAGGGGTAAAGTATTTAGAGGACACGGATTCGAATCCCAACAATTACATTTTAGCATTTTTTTAATTTTTTTAAATTTTTTTATGATATATTACCTCGGTTTTGCTGAAAACCGAGGGATAAAGTATTTAGAGGACACGTCTTCGAATCCCAACAAATACATTTTATCACCTTTTATTTTTTTAAACTTTTTTTACTCATTACCTTAGTTTTATTGAAAATCGAGGGGTAAAGTATTTAGAAGACACGTCTTCGAATCTCAACAACTACATTTTATCACCTTTTAATTTTTTAAAAATATTTTATGACCTATTACCTCGATTTTGCTGAAAACCGAAGGATAAAGTAACATTTTTTTATTTATGACTAATTTGATGAAAATAATTAATTGTGAATCTTTGTCGTCCATTTATAAAGTAACAATGGTCAAGGCATTGTCAAATCATCAAACCACATGAACCATTAATGATCCGTGTGAAACTCTCACTAGTCATTCAAAACGTGAATGCCACAAATATCAATCTTGAATGCAAAGTGCTAAAATTTAAACTTAACATATTGAAAACAATGATAATGAAAGTAAAAGCAGGAAAATATTTCATGGTTTGTTTTTTAACATAATATTTTCTCTAGTAATTCTTGTTAAAAATGTTTAATGTTAGTTAGGAAAATATTAAAGTAACTTATTAATGTTAGTTGTAGTTGTATAAAATGTTTAATATTGTTGTTGTTGTTGAAATTTAGTATTTAACGATTCTATTGATTTTGTTTATTTGTTGTTGTTGTTGTTATTGTTGTTGTTGTTGTTGTTATTGTTGTTATTGGGATTTAATGTTTAAGGATTCTATTGATTTTGTTTTTGTTTTTGTTATTGGCGTTGTTGACGATGAAGAAGAAGATTTAGAAGTTGTCAACACATTTGATGCTTTGCAAATTAAAACGAAGAAAAAAACAGGTTAAAAATAAAATTTTGTAAACTAGACTTTACTCATCGATCATTGTTAAAAATCGAGGTAAAAAGTAACGCAGTTTTGAAAATCCAAAAAATGTAGTTGTTGGGGATCGAACCCATGACCAGTGCCACTTTTCCCCTCAGTTATTCAAAAACCGAGGGGTAAAGTGATAGGTTTTCATGTCGCTATTTGTTACCTCGCATGTGTAACCGAGGTTATATCCCCTTCGTGTCTGAGGTATAATGGAGTTATTTGTAGTAGTGAATAATCTGGACGATACGAAATTCGACAGATGATTCTTCGATGATAGGGGCAATCCGCTAGCGAAAGAAGGCAGTGCCCAATTTTATCCATTTTCTATAATTTATGCAAAGTTCTCGTACAGGATGTGACAAGGATCGTATGATTTTGTTAGAAACATGAACTATAACCTCGGGTCCTATTTATCCCAATTTGAAATTTGAGTGATTTTTGTATTAAACTATTTCCATTTAATTACTTTTTCTGTTAAGCTATTTACCAAAGTCTCTCTTTTTTATTTCTCTAGATATACACCAATAGGACGAGAATTCGGCACTTAAACCATTGGTCTCTGTGACTCGATATCTATTTTATAACTTCGCGATAGTTGTGCACTTGCGGCTGCACCAGTGAATATCCAAGTGTTTCCGCCAAGTATCTTAGGCTACAAAAGCACACCGTTCAATAACGTTAAGTGAGTATCTATGTGTTTTCGCCAAGTATCTTAGGCTACATAAGCACATTGTTCAAACGACAAGACGTTTCAAGGTTAAGCATTCACTGCGGTTTGGAAAAGACTTGAAATAGGAAACTCATAGGTGAAACACGGTCTACCTGTGTCAGGTGACACATACCGTGTCACCCCCAAGTCATCTCAGACCCCCAACACGATTCACCCGTGTTACCCAACCCGTGTTGGCCTTAGGGGATTTTACAAAAGCATAACACGACTTACCCATGTTGCATGACACGACCCGTGTCAGCTTCAGGGTGTGTCATACAAAAACTAGAGAGCTACACGGCTAACCTGTGTCAATGTCACAACATGTCATACAAAAACCAAAGAGGGACACGGTCAGCCCGTGTCACACAACACGACCCTTGTCAGGCCCAGAAACTATGGGGCTCTCTTGATTTTGAGATTTTCAAACTTTTACCCCACTTGAACCTGCATTGAAAATGATTCACAGCCATCCAATACACAAAATACATGGTCAAATAGTCATAGAACCAACATGTCATCAAAGTTCCTACTCATACATGTATCAATGATCTAACTTACTAATCCTAAGCATGTTCATCAAGGTTTCTTAAAGATAAATCACAAGGTGCATGAAACATGCAACATGTAAGGATGATTCATGAAAACTCAGTTTTTAATAACAGTTTCTTGCAATATTTATTCATAACATATATGCAAGCAAACAAGGTTTCATAACACAAGCAACATAGATTGCAAACAAAATTCAGAAATCAAACCCCTTTCACATGAATCCCTAATCCTAACATCATTTTCTACCCCAAACAGATTTCTAACTAGAATTCACCTCGAAGAAAATTTTGATTTGATGAGAATGACGTAAAGAAATGATGATTGAAGCTTAGCTTGATAAGTCTACTCCAAAATATACTCTTGATTGCTCATGCAAGGGATGATGATCATAAAGACCTGAGAGGGAAGATGGCAACGCTAATTGGTATGTCACTTCACCTACCATCTAATGATATGGTCCCACATATCTCAAGCTTAACTTTCAGAAAATGTAATATATGATTTATATAAAGATAGATATGAAAAAAAGATACTATAACAATTAAAAAAATCATGCTTATCTGGAGATATCCTTAGAAATCCCACTTAAAAATTTTAATAAAGAAACATGATTTCGTTAACTTAGTTTGAATACTTTTTGAGTTAAACTTTAAAAAAAATTTAAAAATAAATTGTACAAATTTTTAGTAAACTTTGAACACTAGTTAACAAGCCAATTGATTTAGAACATCTTCATATCAGCGATTTGAGTTAACATCACTTTTGTCAGAAAAAGAAAAGCTAATTAATAAATGTCGATTTCACTTCGACGCAATTCCTGTCTATTATGCATGCACTATAAATATAAGCATTACGTAATCCTTTTTTAATTCAATATTATTTATTTAAAAATAAAATATTCATTGCAGAAAAGCTGAGATCATTGTAAATATGATTTGGTGATAAAAATAGAACAAAAGTTCTTATAATCACACACACGTATCTGCAAAACAATTTGAATTGTTTCTCTATCGAAATTTAATATAATGCTGGAATGAGTCAATGAATAAATTAAGTTTAAGCCACCACCCCCTCACGTCATTCACATAATTATGAAATTGTGAGTTAATGATTTGAATAATGAGAAAGAGAAAGAGAAAGAGAACTATGTGAATACATTTATTTCTGATGATGAATTATCAATCAAGTGAATAATCATATACAATGTCAAATATAAAGTTAGATATTTTGTCATAAAAAAATAATATATTACTTTTTTTCTATTTAGGTTATATGTATAATAAGGTTTTTTTTAGAATATAAAGTTAGATATTGGTATAGCTATAGGTTATAACCCTTTATTTTATTTTATCTTACCTCCAACTAAGCACCAACTCATTTTAGTCATAATCTACCAATACATAAATACTATATATTATAGATGATATTAATAATTAAATAGTTTGGTTAGTATTATAATATTATAAATTCTTCTCTTTTTCTGCAAATATAATATTATAAATTGTATTAAAATATTCACATTTACAAGTTGCTTGTATGTCAAAAAGTATTTTTAAATAGTTCTTTTGTTGGTCAAATAGAATAAAATAGATTAAATTTTTCCACTTATATTTAACAAAATGTAATTATACAAAAATTCAACGTTTCAAAAATCAATAATATTTACTTAAATCAAGATTTGAAACTTAACACACTTAGACAATAAAAAATTCTTGGTAGAATACAAGTTAAAACAATCTAACAGTTAAATTCAATATTCTTGTTAAATAGATTAAATATATGAAAATTCACAAAATTTCAAAACAATGGGATACCATCACATCATATTTTAACACATAATATATATATATATATATATATATATATATATATATATATATATATATATATATATATATATATATATATATATATATATATATATATATATATATATATATATATATATATATATATATATATATCTTATCTTCATAGATACCTTTGTTTATTAGGAAAATTTATGTAATGATCATTAGGCGGCCATTTGCAACAAACAAACTAAAGATAAGGAGATCTTTTTGGCGCTGCTTTTTCTTAAGGGTTTTAGTGCTTCTTTGAAAAAGGTGGTCTCGGTATGTGTGTTTTAAGGTTTTGAGATGGATGTGTACGGGCATGAGGTATCTCGTCTCTAGTATGCAGATGATACAATGTTGTTGGGTGTTGTATGTTGAGAATATTTTAACTATCAAGGTGGTTCTTTAAAGTTTTGAACTTGTCTTGAGTCTCAAAGTGAACTATGCTAAGAGTTGTTTGTTTGGCGTGAATATGGGTAAGCCTTTCGTGGACTTACAGAGGTATTTTTACACTCTAAGGTAAGGTCCCTCCATTTTAAGTATCTTTGGCTCCTAATGTGGGAGAAAATTTGAAGAAGGAAAGGACTAGCTTCTTAAAGTAATAAATTTGTTAGCTTATGTGGTAGGGTGATTTTGTTGTACTCGGTGTTGAATTTGATCACAGTATTATTTATCTCTTATATGAAGACATTGGAGTCTATTTGAAATAACTTGGTTCATTTGCAAAGGTGATTCCTCTAGAGGACTATAAAGAAGTTATTAAGGTTTCTTGGGTTAAGTGGGGGATGTAAGTATAGGCAAAAGGGTTAGAGGTTTAGGGGTTAAGGACCTAGTTAATCTAGTGTTTCTTAGTAAATTGAGATGGGGAATTCTTCAGGATTCTCCCTCGCTTTAGAGAGACATTTGTAAGGAAAGGTACGGATCCCAGGGGTTTGGTTCCCCTTCGGGAGGAAGAGGATGGGGGCTTCAGAAAATGTCACACGCGTGGAGAGGTGTTTCACTTCTTAGGTTTCCATCTGATCAAATGTCTGACTGGTTTTCCACTTTCTTCATGAGGAAGGTTGGGAATGATCTAAATAATAAGTTCTTGCATGATGTTTGGGATGGCACTAGTCCTTTGTGAAATTATTTTGAGAGGTTCTTCCTGATCTCGGAGTAGAAGTCTTAGTTGGTGGGTTCCATGGATGCTTGGGATGGTGATGTTTGGTTTGGAGCTTTAGATGGAAACATTATTTCTGAATTCGGGAGGCAGAGCATTTTGAGGGGTTTTTTTCTCTTATCACGGCTATAGTTAGATGTGACAGGGTAGGTTCTCAGGTTTGGAAGTCGGACTGACTATGGACTTTTTGGTTGGTTTGATTATGATAGGTTGATGGCTTTCAAAGGGGTCAGATATGTATGTCTAAGAGGGTGGTGAAAGGGTTGTATATGGTTTGGAAGAGTTGGGCGCCATCTAAAATTAGGTTGATTCAAAATAGGTTGCCGACTAGGAAAAATCTTCTTATGCGTCAAATAGTGTCGGATACTAGTGTTGTGTATTGTGTGTGTTGGGCATGTGTTGAACATGTGACTCCACTCACAAGAGGGGGTGAATTATGGGTTTCATTAAAATTATTTTCATACCCTAATTTTTAACCCTAAGATGCCACATATCATTTTCATCCTTGCATACAAACAAGATCGCATCTTGATCACCTCTCTCTCATCTTTGGGGATTTCCTTTTGTAGGGAACATCAAGCACCTCTTTGCTGGTGTTTTACCTCTTTTTTTATATGTTCATTACTTATCTAACCACTAATCAAAATATCAAAAATATGTTTTGTTTTCTTTAAGTTTATTGTGCAAGGTAGGGTTTCCCATCAAAAGCATAAAGCATGGCTCCTCAGCTAGGTTTTGTTTTGGTTCCTCAACAAAGTGTGTTTAACCATTGATTCTCAAAGGGTTTATCTCTAAAGCATGATATCAAGGTCTTCAATCATCTTTCAATCTCATTTTGATCAAGAGTATCTCAAACTTTTGTGGTTTATTTCTCAAGAGAAGTCAAAGGTTCATGTGTTTATTTACATGCCTTCTTCAACAATTTACTTCAAACTTTGAACAATCTAATCGAGATACATTCAAGTACATCTTATTTTGATTTCATATGATCATCCATGTTCCTTGAAATGCAAGAAAATTTTAAGTGCACAAGTTTATTCCAAGAGGTTTGACAAAAAAAGTCAACATTTGAAGTCAAAGTTCCAAGGAACACAACTCCTTCAATTCTAAATATTTTTGAATGATTCTTTTTGAATGACTATTCTTAATATCCTATAAAACTTCTATTTACATGACAAGAGCCAATTATGCCTGAAGGGTCATCAAAAGTTTGGAGACATTATAGGTCATTTGTGGACTTTGTGAAATTTGACCTATTTTCAAGTGATTTTTTCTCAACTTTCAAGGTTTATAACTTCTTCAATTTTCAACATTTGAGGTTGATTCGCTTTGCACAATATCGTCTTTTATTCCCTCTACAAGTTTTCTCCAAGGATCAAAGCCAAAATATGATTGGAAGGCCATGGAATTCATTGAGACATTACTTGTCATTTTCAACCATTTGAGACTTAGAATTTTCTAAGTTACATGACTAGTTTTTCGTGTCAACTTCAACATGCCATAACTTTGTGCTCAAGCATCCAAATGCAACCTTTCTTGGCACATTATAATCTTTGATATGATGTCAACATATTGTAAGAAGAATGGGATCAAAAAGCCTCCTGAGCAAGATGTCCCGTTGATTTGAACATGGTGACTTGAAACTGAAGAAATCACCATGGTCTGAATTTGAACTTCACTAATTCTCAGTTACAGGCCAAATTACCACGCGTTTTGGACCAAAACATGTTTAATCAAGTCTCCAGGAGTTAATTGACCCTTGAAACGCATGATTTGGCTGAGTTTTGATGGATTGCAAGTCACACTTTCCACACATTTTGATCAAATTCGTTTTGCACGAATTAAGCTTGATTCCACACGTATTTGGATCCAAACACATTCCTATAAATAGAGGAAGATATTGCATTCATTTGAAGAAGCTTTTGAGAGGCAAGAAATCCTTGCTTCAATCTGAAATTTCTCTAGAAAATTCAACTATCGTGTTTTGAATTTCAGCTTGTTTCAATCCAATTTATTGATTCCATTAGCACCTTCGGTCTTATCTGAAACTTTTGCAACAATTCCCAAGCTCCAAGACCTCCTGAAGTGCTCTAACCAGATTGAGCTTCATCAACTTCTGATCACCATTTGGACAAGGTAGTTATGAGCATCATTTGAACTCAAACAAGTTACCACAATGTAGTCCTTCACTCTCTGATGTTTTCCCCTAACTTATCTGGTGTTGATTGATCGTGTTCATCATTTTATTTTATTTTACGTGGCTTGCTTGCTTCTGAAACTTCTCTGAAATTCCCCATGCTCAGTTTAGATAAATGAATTTGGAGCATGAGATTGAATTCGCGATCAAGAGACTATCACATTGGTGGTGGTCTCGTGTTCTGAATTTATCAAACGATGAAACTCCGGTGAGAGACCATCAGGGAAGATGACCCCAGAGTTTATCTCAGGTCGTTTGAGTTTGGAGACACGTTGGTCATTTGAAATGTTTTGATCGGTCCAATTTAAATTCAATCTCGTATTTTATTTTGGCTAATTTCCACCATGCATCCTGGCCTGAGGATTGTTGGATCCGCCACGTCAATTAATGAAGTTAGATCCAACACTCGGTGTCTTTTCTGATTTTATTTCTTTTACTTTTTTATTTTAAATTTCATTTGCTTTTAAAATTCATAGGAAATTCATTTTACATCCAAAAAAATACTAAAATAATTTCTAAAATTATTTTTTATTTTTCTTCATCTGGTTTTTATTTTTCAACATTTTATTTTCTTGATTTTCTATTTTTCTTGAATTTTCTCTTTTCTCATTTGTTTTAATTGGATAAAAAATACTTTTATGCATTTTAAAATTCCGAAAATTTTATTTTATACTTCTTATTTTATTTCCAACCTTCTATAATTTTCTTGGTCATTTATTTAGTGTTTTGAGAGACATTATGGATTTCCTCTTTTATTTCCCTTTTAAAATTCATTTTAAAAATATTTTTGATGCATTTTCTTTTATTTTATTTTATTGCATTTTATATTTGTTTGACCTTTGTTGAGTTCTGTTGGCCTTGGATCATTGTTGTTTTGATCATAGGTCTCATCAAACTCAATGGATCTTGGGTGTTCGTGGGGTGAAAACCCTAATCCACCAAAATGGATGATTGATTTTGATGATGACTTGATAAAACCTTTGATCCAATATGGGTGTGATCTCTCTTGTCCTTTTCTTCTCCATCTCTTTTTTTTTCCTCTTGATCAATTGGATGGCTTGTGTCCATCTTGTTCATGATGTGTGGATTGGTGATTGATGAACTTTCATCGTTTCAAATCTACCTCTTAATTAATCATGGATCATTTAAGGTACTTTGGATTGATACATAAGTTTGTCCTAAGTACTATTAAGTATGGATTGATGTAATGGACCACTCTCCTAGACTTTGTGCTTGATCAATTCTCTTTTCTTTTTTGTGTGGCATAGCTTTAGAAGAATGATTTACATATCATTTCTCTAGCATATATTAACACAAACATTATTTTTGACCAGCCTCGGATAGTTGTGACTTCTACATAAGTCCAATTATGATTGCTTAACATATCGCTAAATTTGTCCCCAAAGTAGGTCATTTTCATAAGTGAGATTGTAACTCTCTTACTCCTCATGGTATTGTATGAAAATATTGCTTCCTTTTCAATTACGAGAGCTAGTGGCATACTTGTTGATTTTATCCAAGTTAGATCCCTTATCATAGGTGATGTAAAGGTCCATATTTTCATGCTTGTGGGGGAATATTTGAGTGTTCTCCAAAAACTGACAAATTGTCTTTCCCTTTTTGATTACTAACATCATTTACTAACATTATTTTGTATTAACTTTACTTTAATGTCATTTATCTTATGGTCTTTATCATTTTGTCATTTAATTTATGCTTTTATTTTAGCATCTCATACCATATTGTTTATGTTTATGCTCTTTTACTCTTTGTCCATTTGGATTTCTTTTTCTGTTAAAGACATTAATAAAGGAGAAACCCCCTAAAAAACTTGGTTCTCTGAATTCATGAACTTATGGTTACTATCCTTAGCATTGTTGTGGAGTTATGGACTTAGAACTAGGATCTTGACCCTTGCTTTGGAAGTTTGTGATTTGAGACCCTGGGATTCATCTGGTACCTTTGACTTTGGGTTTCTTTTGAAGACTTGGCTTGGTTACTTTGATATCATCTGATGCATGGTTACTCTTGCTTATTTGGCTTGCTTGAGGATTAATAGAAAAGAGGGAATTCTTGCTTGCTTATGTCATAAAGCTTGTTATCTCTTGGTTAGATCTTTCCTCCCTAGCTTTTACTTTATGCTCTAGGATAGTCTCTTCTTCTCCTCTCCTTCTTTAATTTTCAAAATCTTCTTTTTTTTCAAAACTTTCTTATTTTCTAACTTGAATCGTTTTCTCAATAAAACCTTAACTTTTGTCAAGTGATTTTCAAAATCTTTTTCTTAATAAATGCTAACACATCTTAAGTATATTCAAACCAATTTCAAAAGACTTAAAAAATACATAACTCATTCAAATTATTTTGTGCCATTTGTGCACTTTTTCTTTTAAAACGTTTTTCTCAAAGTTTAGACATGAGTCATTTCCATAGTTGAGACATAATTCTCCTATCCCCATAGTATTGATGATAATTCTTTTCCATTTAAGAGATCTAGTGGAATACTTGTTGATCTTTATCCAAGTTGGAGCTCTTCTCTATGGTAATGTAAAGTTCTCATACTTGTGGGTGACTAGTTGAGTATTCTCCTTAAAATGACAAAATGTCTTTCTCATTAAAAATGAATCAAAACAAACATCATTGTTATTTTTAACACGAGCTATGAGGTTTTAGTCCTCCATTGCACTTTGTTGGTACGTAGGCATGAGACTCAGAAAGTCTTGGCAAACATAAAAATCATAAAAAAAAACATTTATTTTCTCATCTCTCCAATCTTTTGCAAACAACACAACTTTTAAGCCAAAATGCATAAATTTTCAAAGAGGTTCCGATAGAGTACTATAGATGTTTAGGGTGCTAACACCTTCCCTTTGCATAACTAACCCCCGAACCCTTATCTCGTTTTATTAGTTTTTGTTTTAAAACTTCTTTGGATTTTGTCCGTACTTTTTCCCTTTCCTTTGAAAATAATAAAAGCACGGTGGCGACTCTTACTTTTTGAGTTAAGTTACTCAATAGCTTAATCTCAAAAAATTTACCTCTACAACTATGGTTTGAACAACTTTTATGAATATTTTCAAAGTTTAAAAGCATATTTAAAATGTTTTAGAAATTAGCAGCGAAAAGTAAAAGTTTGAAAAGTAAAATAGTTAAGGGAAAGAGAATTGACACCAAGAATTTATACAAGTTCAGTCAAGAAGACTTAATCTCGTCCCCAAGATTTGATCTTGAGAGTATCAGTAATGCTTAAGAAATTTTAGTAGGTTAAACTCTTGAACCCCCTTATACAAGGGTAAATAAAGTTTCAATCTAATTTCCAACCGAACAATAAACAACTGAGAGAAGCGGTTATTCTTCCTTCTAAACAGTGGATTGAAGGGCTTAGTCTTCTTTCCAAACATAAACTTGTAGCGGTTAGTCCCCAAGCTAAACCAATATTTTCTGAGGACATATCTCAGACTAAGTTGAGCTTTTGATCGGGCTAAACTCACCAACCGAACCGAGGTTTTGACCAGGTTGACCAACCAATATGAGACTTTAAACCATGATTATCTCGAACCATATTAACCTTTTAAATCGGGCTTAACTCATGAACCATATTGACGTTTTGAACCAAACTGATCTCGAATCAAATTGAGATTTTAAATCGGATTGATCTTGATCCGAAGTAAGCTTTTAAATCGAGTTGAGCTTACAAACCTAAATGGCGACTTAGAATCTAAATCCCCAAACCAGTGCTTCTGAAAGGGTTTACCTTTGAACCCAAACAAACACTCCCTTATGGGTAAATTATTCAACCAAGATAAAAATACTCTCTGCTGATTTACAATAAAGCCTTTTCTAGAAAACGAAAATTTCTCAGAATTGTTCCTTTTGGATTTGCTGCATTATGCAAAACAACATGGGTAAGTTCAAGATGTTTCTATTGCAGAAGGGACACATGTGGAACATGGTGTTCTAACATGTGTGTCGTAACATCTGGTCTCTCTACAATAGACAGATGGTATTTCAATTTTAACTCATAATTATTCTATCCAAGATTCACTCTACAAGGAAGATATACAATTCATAGAGAATAGTTAATTTGGATGTGTCGCATCCGCGAAAAACAACCGGTGGGAAAAACAAAACAAACAGAGCCGTCACCGTGCGTTATTTATCCCAAAGGAGGGAAAGGAAACGCTCGAAGTAAACCTGGAAAGGGAATGGTCTTACGACCGGAGATGCAAGGATCGCGAGTCGGTTACGCAAGGGGAAGGTATTAGCACCCCCTCACGTCCGTCGTACTCGACGGGATCCACGCTCAAAAAGAATAGAATAAGGTTGCTAAACACTGCTCAAAAGAATGCACACACACGATGGAATAAAACACAGATGGAAGAAGAGGGGGAAACGGGCTCGCTAGGATATCGCATCCTATGCCTACGTATCTCATCTGGAATGAGAATCAGAGCTACCGTAGTTCGGCTAACGCACGCCAAACAGAACAAAAACACGGGAAACCGACTGCCAATCGCTGGACTTGCGTCAGACTCCAAACACAGAAACGAGACACAGGAAACCGACTGCCAATCGCTGGACTTACATCAGACTCCAAACACACAAACAAACAAAGGAAACCGACTGCCAATCGCTGGACTTACGTCAGACTCCAAACCAAAGAAACACACAGGAAACCGACTGCCAATCGCTGGACTTACGTCAGACTCCTCACTCACACACAAGAGGTTAACCGGACGCTGAGTCGTCAAAAGGAACAATAAAGTTGAACAAACAAGCTAACAGGGAGTCTGGAACTCAAGCCTGCTAGCTGTCAAGCAAACACACACAAAAAGGAAAAGGGTGCCCGGAGAGATCTCGCACGATCTCCTGCCTACGTACCTCATCTGGTATGAGGATCAGGGCAACGTAGTTCCCCTGAACAGGGGAGAAACTCTCTCCTAAACCAGAGACTAGGGAGATAACAGACTACTAGGGAGACTACGACTCGAGCCTAGAAGTTGTCATGCATACGATCCCTATGTTGAGGTCTCTATCCTAACTTGCACAGGAAGCAAGCTAGCCTAAACAACACATCATCAAACACAAACACAAGTAGCACACACTATATGCAAACAATTGGCTCACACAAGGCTAGGCTTTAGTCAAGGGGTCATGTCAACCTTGACAAACAAACCAACTGGAAATGGGTGTTTTGAGCTCTTAACCCTAACATTGAGAGTTAGGGTGAAGCAGATGAAATGGGAATGAGGGGTGTGCCTCATAGCTCTTATCCCTGGCCTGGGAGAGCTTTAATCAATAGAAAGTGTGGGAGTTCATAATGAAGGAACTCTTCTCCATAAATGACTGACTCTATGGACAAGATTTTGGGTTTTTATTCAAAGTGCATCAACACATGGTGTGAGCAAGATGAATGACACAACAGAATAGCAAGGGATGGATTACACATCCCTTTTATCTTCCAATTGCCTCTTAAGAGGACTTAACCTGCTTGGCACAAAATTAAACAACCACAAACATTGCCTCTTAAGGAGGGCTTCAGACAGGTGCCTACCAATAACAGTAGGTCTTCCAGACTACATGAAGATTAGGTATTATACCTAAGTGGTATGCCAACCACAAGCACAAGCAAAGCAAAGTTCAAATGAACTTAAAGCAACTTAAGTACCCGTGTAAACAACTAAACCAATCAGTATAATACTCAGACAAACAGACAATAGTCAATAACAAAACAATCCCAATGTACAACACATAAGCCATAAGGCAAACTCAAATGAGTTATCATCACCCTACAAAACAGCAAGTGTTATCAATCAAAAGCAAATATCAGCATCCAAATGATGAAGCATCATCAACCATGGAACTTGGATGCTTAAACCTGAAATTCAAAGCTCACATGTAAGCAACAAACCACTAGGTCAAAGCCTAGGGTCAAAGATGAAGAAAAAATTCAAAACAGGAGCTGAAATTCAATACATTGCAACTTCAAACACACATTAACATGTCCTAAAAAGGCTCATATCAAAATCATCAAGCAAGGCCATGTATCAAGCAAGAGAAGCCAAAGACAATTTCCAAGCTCATATATGATCATCATGAATGAAAATTCCAAAACAAAACAGAAATGATTCAAATAAATCTGGAAAAATTCATGAGCATTCAACACATCCAACATGATCATCATACAAAAAATCAGAAGCATCAAAGATCAATTGGCATGGAAATTAAATTGCACAAGTTGAACAATCAAAGGTGTGACACAAATTGTCACACCAAGTTAACACATGCATAAAACAGAAATGGTACGTGAGAAAAATACCAAACCAAGCCTCAAACATCCAGAAATGTGTCTAGAATCAGCATGTAAAATTTCAAGTCCATTGGATTAAGAACAAGCATTTCATGATAGAAAGAGTAAGTCAAGGTCATACATGCATACATGATCAATCAACCTAGAGCAAATAAATTTCCAGCCATGAACAACTTTCAAACTCATAATCATAAAAAACTAGACATCTCAAGGAACATTTATCAAAAAAACCAGGTATTTTTTGGATCATTTTTCAATTTGATATGCATTTTACAAGTTGGAAAAAATAATGAAAATCAAGATGAACATATATTGAAAATTTGGAGGGAAAGGCAATAAAATATGAATGGATTTGAATATTTGTCTTCGCTGGGAATCGAACCAGGTTGAGATTCAAATGAGGAGCGCACCTAGCAATGAAACTACGTCGTTTTGGCTGAAAAGCCCTAGGGAAATAGCGGCGGTTACAACCGTCACAAAAACCGACGCAAATGATGAATCTTCATCTTCTTCATGAAGAACACGAAGAACACTCATGAACTTCAATGGAGTTTTTCCAGATTTTTCCAGATTTCCAGAAATGCTCAGAATCCAAAAAAAATTATATCAATCAAATCCTCATGCAATGTATGTTATAGATCCATCATCAATTCATGCTAATCCAACATTAATCATGCAAAACGAATCAAATAAAGTTTGACATGTGAAACTTCAATCAAGCATAACTCACTCAATTTTTAGCCAAATCACACGAAATTTATATCAAAACGATCAGCAAAGCAAGGTCTACAAGAATATCTACATGAATTGTGAAATTATGAAGCTCGAAAAACTCACCTCTTGAAGAGCAGTTCCTTGTTTTGCACGATTCAAAGCTCCAGATGATCCAAATCAGTTCCAGAATGCTTGTGATGATGTTTGATGAAGAAAAGGAAGCTTGAGAACGTGTAGATCTAGATTAATAATCAACTTCCATCTTTGAGTTTTGAGCTTCAAATGCTTGGTTCTTGCACGAATTCAACAAACCAATACTTGATTCACACTCTAATCAACTCACTGATCATGAATCTTCAACAAAAACAAGGTGTTATGTTGAAGGATTTTGAAATTTGGTTTGAAGAAAATTTTGGAGGGAGAGAGAAACTAGATCTAGAAATGTGAAATTGTGATTAACCTCCCAAATTCTGTTATGATTATGGTATTTATATGCTGTACTAATCACACTAAAAATATTAATTAGCAATGGTTAATGGTAATTAGCAAAAATAAGGTGTTTTGACAAAAATTGAAAAATTGCATGGTGCATGTAGTAATCCTACGTGAACAGTAACATTTGCTTGGTTAAATCCACTTAAAAACTTCCAATTAACACAATGGCAATTGTGATTTGCTCCCATGATGCATAAATTTCAAATTTGTGAATTTCCCTCCAAAAATGACTTGAAAAATCAAATGATCATGTGATGGAAATTCATGCAATGTGATGATTATTTTGGAAAGTTCCTGTCATGAGAAGAATTTTAGAAAAAGAGGCACCAAATTTGGAGTTATGAATCAAAAGTTATGGCCATTTGAAATCCCATGCACACTTGACAATGATTTGACCATATCTCTTCAACCATTCATTATAAATTCATGATCTTGGACTTTTTGGAAATCGAAGAGAGAGATCTTCAACTTTCATGTTGGACAAAAAATTATTTGAAGCTTCTTTGGTGATGCAAGATTGAGTTGAATTTTAACCAAAACCCTTCCATTTTTAGAAACTTTCAATTATGGGTCACTTTCCATTTTTGGCAACTTTTGCCATGACCTCAAATTCTTCAAGATATGCATTTGTAATGACACATAAGCCTCTTTGGGACATGAATGAGATGTTGAAACTCATTTCTCCACTTCCAAGCCCTCAGTTGACTTTCTGTTGACTTTTATAGCTGACAGATGACTTGAACATGCACAGATGATTTTGAGCCTCAACCACTTGATGAAATGAGTCCAAAATGAAACCCTAGCTTGTACAAGCTTAATAAAATCATATGATGACCTCCATCTCAATAAAGACCCCATCTCCTTGAAAATCCCTGGTTGGGAGAATGCCATTGATTAGGGTTGACTAGAGGTCAAAACCCTAATCCCAAGGAACATGATCAGGCATAATGAACCCCTTGAGGATGATAAGACCAGGATGATGATGATGTACCATTACCAATAAGATAATGCTCCACCTCCTTGAGGAACCAATAAAACCCTAATTGAAGAGCAACCCTCATATGGCTGGTGATCAATCCATGAAGACCCTCAGGCTTGAATCTCTTGACCTCTCTATCTTCTGAGAAAGACTTAGGAGGATGACTTGTTTATTTCTCATGATATGCAATATGCAATGACTAATGCCCTAAAAATGAAATGCAATATGTTAAACTAGTCCCAAGAGAGGAGGGCAAATTTTGAGGTGTTACAGGATGTTTTGGTTCAACATGTGGAACACGACGTTCCAGCATGTATGCAGCGCAACATCTGGCCATGATGGATGTTGTTAGGTGCGAAATTTATGATTAAGATTTAATCAGATTTATTGCATATTGATGGGAAATGTTTGTGTGATTTGTTTGACAACTGTTGAAGATCAAATCATATTTAAATGGATATTTAAAATTGAATTTGAAATATAAAAAATTATATCT
The DNA here is from genome assembly GCF_024323335.1 of Lathyrus oleraceus. Lineage (NCBI taxonomy): Eukaryota > Viridiplantae > Streptophyta > Magnoliopsida > Fabales > Fabaceae > Lathyrus > Lathyrus oleraceus. The sequence goes on from NC_066583.1 coordinate 23,487,208, forward strand.
TTTGTTGGAGAGACTTATTGAGAAGATAAAATCCAGCTAATTCAGCTATTATTCTGGACGAATTTAATTCATATATCCAAGGAGAAAAATCCTAAACTACATTGTTATATAAGGAGACTCAGTTGTCATGTTTTGACAAGAGTTTTGTGCACTAGATTAAGTTCTAAGTGCCTAGGGTTTGTGAGTCTTTGTTTCTTGTATTCCATGTTAATGTTCTTGTAAGGATTAGTGTTGAATATATTTTTGTACACCTATGTTTCAGTAATTTGACATAGTTGTTAGTTTGTCTTAGTTAAGTTGTAAATTCAACATTCAATAGAGTTGTTATCGAAGTTGATTACTACGGGGTTCATGATTTAGAAAAGGTGAGAGTGGTTCTCGTATTTAGGGGGAGTCGTAAGTAGAAAGACATTAGGATTAGGAAGAGGCATTGAAAATCATGGGGTTGATGTTCCTATAAGACTAATTGTACTAATTCGAAGTAGTGAATTTTCTTTCTTGGGTAGAGTGTCTCCCTAAACGTAGGTGTGGTTTCACCAAACTGAGTTACCAATCTCTTATATTATTTTATTGATTTATGTATTGTGTTATTTCTACTATTATATTATCGTCTTACTAGATTAAAAAGTTGGACCAGTTGTCCTAACATCATGTTCAACATATGTTCCCTCAGGAACATAATTTCAATTGGCATCAGAGCAGGCACCCAGTTTTGTTTGGGTGAGCTCTAGGGGAGATATTTTATGTTCAAATGGACAACACTAAGGATGAAGGTTTAGTAAATAGGACACATGTCTTGGATGGCATAAATTATGACTATTAGAAAGCAAAAATGGTTGCTTTTCTGAAATCCATTGAAAATAAAACTTGGAAGGATGTGGTTAAAGGTTGAAAACATCATGTGATCACTTCTCAAGATGGTTTAACAAGCTTAAAGCCTGAAGCAAATTATTCTAAAGATGAATATGATAAAGCTCTTAGAAACTACAAATCCTTGAATTCTATATTCAATGGTGTTGACAAGAACATGTTCATACTAATTATAATTTTAAGTATGATTGTGCTTAAGTGTGTTTTAGGGTTTGGAAGACGAGTATTTATGACTTTCAAGTTATTAAAACTTGGGTCTAATGCTCGGGACTATGACTGGACCTTTCACCCAGATAGTCTTTTTCTATCAAATTTGTTTGCAAAACGGTTTAAATATTAACAAGTGTTTTGAACGAAAGACAAATACTTGGGCTTGCAAGCTATTACAACTTGGACTTAGCATTCGGGACTATGACTGAACCTTTCACCCAGGTAGTCTTTTTCTTTTGATTTATTGCAAAAAGGTGATACACATTTGTATTTTTGCGAAAGACGTGTATTTATGACTTGCAAACTATTACAACTTGGGTCTATACTCGGGGCTATGACTGGACCTTTCATCCAGGTAGCCTTTTTCTTTTGCTATTTAAAAAATGTCAAAGTATGAATTAATCGATGAGTTTGATTATGAAAAGATCTTGATGTTGGGTCAAGCATTTGATTTACGTTTGTGGGACGAAATATGAAAATGGTTCAAAAATTGTTTCAAAATTGGAACTGATTTTAGAATCGAAAGAAAGGTTAGTGAAATAAAATTTGTGCAAAATGTTAGTATGGTTATTTACATGCGTGATAGTATGAACAAATAGGGAGAGAGGATTACCTAACTAATGAAATTAACATAATGAAATCGATGCAAGAATTAATCAAATAAAACCACTTAGCAACAAGAAAAAATGATTAACTAATTAATCTCTAATTAACTAATCAATTAAATAAATAATCAATTAATTAAATTAAATTAATGAAGAAAAAATAATAAAAGAAATGCAATAGTAATTAACATAATTAATAAAGGGGAGGGGTGCGTGATAGTATCAAATGAGTTGGAAAATAAAACAAAATGGCCCAAACCCAAAATAAATCAAACCTTAATTAAATTTTCCTAATTAATAATAATAATAATAAAATAAAAAATATAAATAAATAAAAACAAGCCACGACATAAGGAGGCACCCCTTTTCTTTCCAATACTTAGTTTTTTTTAATTCCAAATGGAAAACAAAGAGGATGGAAAATAGCATAATTGACCAAACTAATAAAAAATAAACACACACTAAAAAACTAAAGAAAAAAAAAGAAAAAGGGAAATGGACATCTCAAGTCCTCTCTCTCGAACTCGCTTTTCTTCTTCCATTAATATTCTTTCTCTCGTTAAAAAGAAATCAGCAACACAACATCAAAAGTTATCAGAAGCATTCATTAAATCCCAATCATTCAAGCATTGTTATCTTCAGTCAACTCATCTTAAACTCTAATTAACATCATCCATCATGTTATAAAAACAAGAAAAACAACAAGAACATGTTTAACTCAATCAATCCAAACGCGGAAAACCACCTATATAAAAACTCAAAAACTCAAAACAACAAATAATTACAAACATTACTAGCGATCAACATCTTTGCAAAAGCCATACAAAACTTAATCGATCTAACCATCGTCATAATTCACCTTTTCACAGTCAGTTTTCCAAAATCATAACATAAACACGAATCGAAAATCAAAAAGGGAAGAGTGATACCGGACGAAAGTGGAGGAACCAGGGAGGTAGATTTGACAGCCGCGTTGACCGAAAATGCAGACATCGTCAGATTTGGTAGTGTAGTTATTGTGTCGTCGGAGGGAGGAAGAAGATGAGTTTACGACGGAGAGAAAAGTGTTGACGGGCCAGAAGTGGTTTATGGTGTTACGTTGATTGAAGGAGAATAATGTGGAGGTCAGATTGTGAGTGGAGATGGATGTTAAATGGTGGTCGACGCGATGAAGGGTAGAGGGAGCAGTGCTACAAGGTGGTGACGTGAGGTTTCGTTATTGATGGTGGAGGTGGCGCACAGGGAAGAAGAAGTTTCTCCTATTTAATTTGGTTTCTGCATTTTTTCTTCAAGTCAAGGTGAGAGAGAGAGAGAGAGAGAGAGAGAGAGAGAGAGAGAATATGAGAAAGCGGGAAAGAGTTTTTTTCGTGAGGAGAGTCCAAAATGAAATTTTTGAGAGTGTGAGTTATTAGGTTGCATTTGGACTTTTCTTCCTCCTAAAAAATATTTTTTTCTCTTCTTTACTTGGTGACGGGCGTGTGGCATGTTGTGTGTGGTCTCTCTCTTTTTTATTTTATTTTCTATTTTTGTGTTAGTTCTTTTCATTTTGATTGGTCAATAGAAGTAAGAGAAGATATGGATCCATGTGAATTGACTTCAAAAATTGTGAGTCTTTGATTAATTTGATCCATTGGCCAGAAATTAACACATAGAACACACATTAGGATTTTAAATGCTCATCTTTCCCTTGGATATTTTTAGATCAAAAATGAATTTATATAAAATCAAATCAAATATTTTTAATAAAAATAAATAAAAATCAAATGATTATTTATTTGTTTCTATTTATTTTTTCTAGACATTTTGATAAAAAATAAAAAGTAAAACGAATTAAAATGAATAAAAATTGGGCGCAAAAGTGAGTGAAAAATAAAATAAATGCATTGGAATAATCTACGCAAGAAATAATCCCGTAAAATAGAAAGATAAAGATCAAATTTTGCAATAAAAAATACTCAATTGAAAAGGCTTAGGCTGGTCAACATGCAAACAAAAACGGGACCGAAAAAAAAAATGAGCATACCAGGTTGAACTATTTGAATAGTAGATCAATAAATCTGACATCTGCAAGCTTGATCTTTAAATTTTATTCCCACTAAGTTTACACACATTTGAGAATCGATTCAATCGATTTGTGTGCAAAACCGAAATTTTATTCTAAGCAAAGCAAAGTAAAGTTCGATGAATAAAAGTTTAAAATGCCCGAACAAAATTGGGGTATGACAACTGCCCCTTCTAATTACCTTAAACCCGGGAGCATGAATTGCCACAGGGTTCATACTTTCAAGGTAGAAGTTAATTAGATACTAAAAGACTCCAAAATTGTGTTCTTGGAAATGGAAAATGAATTTATTTTATGAAGGATCAACCCTGTCGAGGATACAAAAGGATTACCTTTGTACTCTAATTAGGGTTTCACCTTTGATGATGACATTATTCCAAGAAATGATAATTGACATGTTCCTTGAGATTTAACATAGACTACTACAGATTTCCTTAAGTCGAACGTTCCTCTGAGAGTTAACTGATGACACTGAATTTCACCGTATTTTCGACTCCAATTTCGCATGCATTTTAGTTGTTTTATTATTATTTTTTTATGTTATTACTATGTTTTTCTTTGTTTTCAGGTTTTCAGTCTAATCAGAGCCCCGATCGAGAAAAGGAGTGAAAATGAGCTAAAAAGACTGAAAATCAGCATTTTGCACTTGTGGCTCCCACTGTGGTTGGCGCCATGGTGTCGCAACCTAAAAAAAGAATGCGAAAAAAAACAACCGGAGAAAAAAGGAATGACAGAAGAGTCGCCACCGTGCGTTATTTATCCCAAAGGAGGGAAAGGAAATGCTCGAAGTAAACCTGGAAAAAGGAAAGGAAAAGACAAGGTCTCGCAACCAAATCTTGGGTTCGGGAGTCGATTATGCGAAGGGAAGGTATTAGCACCCTTACGCATCCGTAGTACTCTACGGGATCCACTCTTGTTGTTCTTGTCTAAAGGGTGTGGGTTTATCTAAAGTACTATTTACTAAAAGAGGGGTCAAAAGAAAATGACTCGCACGGATGTCGCATCCACTGCATACGTATCTCATCTGAATATGAGAATCAGAGTCTTCGTAGCTCGACTGACCTATTTGTTGGTGTTTTTAGATGAACGACGTTACTACGCGATCTACCGGATGCTCGACCTTTGGAGACTTACTCGCCTGTAGTAGAAGGAGTTAACGTGTTCTTAGGAGAAGAAAAATCAATGAGTTTGCTTGTTTTAGGAGTGCTCATGCAAAAAAGGAAGTCCTAGACGAAGGAACCGTGCTACCTTAATTGACATGCAAACGAGAGACTATACGAAGCCTAGCAATCCTATGGGGAGACGATCACACCATACAAAACAAACATGCATAAGGTAAACACGCCAACAAGGGGGCTCAAACATACATGGGTAGGGCTTTAGTCAAGAGGGGTCATATCAACCTCGACAAACAAGCCATGGAAGGGTAATCAAACGGGCTCTTAACCACTGACACTGAACGTCAGGGTGAGCAGATCAAAAAGGTAATGAGGATAAGACCTCATAGCTCTTAACCCCGGACAGGGTGAACTCATGACAAAAAGTGGGGATTCATAAAGGTGGAACCCTCTCCACTGAATGACCGGACAAAAGATCTTGGGATTTGGTTCTAAAGCATCGACACGTAGTGCGAGCATAAAGAACGACACACTGAATAACGGGGGATTGACTACTAATCCCTTTTATCCGTCAATTGCCTCTTCATGGAGGTCTTTAGCACTGATGCCTCTTCTTGGAGGTCTTTGGGCACAAAAATAAACACACAAAAACATCGCCTCCTATCGAGGTCTTCCAGCTAAGAAAGCGGTAAAATGCTGAGAAAATGTAAAAGGGAACAAGGGATCTACCACAAGGATAAAGATCCGAAGTAACAGCAATTAAAGAAATAAGAAACCCATAGGTCTCTCAGGCTAGCACCATCAAAGAAAGCAAGTCAGCAAAGCAATCAGAATAAATCTCCCAAATGGTATCCCACGAATAAAGTGGAATGCCAAGCAAGCTATCTCTTCAAAAGTCATGTGAGCCCTCACAAAAACTCAACAAATACGTTAGAATGACAAGATGGGGTGCAATCAAGAGTCGCACCAAACCAGAATGTAACCACATGAATCATGCCATTAAAGTTCACAAAAAGCTCACAAGAAGCAACCAAGGGTAGGAGGCCTAAACCTCTTGTCAAACAAAATGCATCAAAAGGATATCAAAACTCAAAGTCAGGGGGTAAGGATCCACACATCAAGACATGACATATATACTAAAACATGTGCCCGGATGCAATAGAAAGCATATCATAACAAACATAAAACAGATTGGAGAGAAAACAGCAAAAAAACAGCTACTGTCGCGATCGCTATTGCTTCGCTTAGCGAAGGCTTAGCAAAGCTTCGCTACAGGTTCGCTTAGCGAGGTGCTAGCGAGTGCCTGCGGGTTCTAGGTTCTTCTCTGGTAACGGTACAATTTCAGAAACCCCAAACCCTATGGTATCCATCTCAGCAAGGAAGTGATTAAACATTCAAGGCATTATTCTACACATTCATGCACATCTAAAACCAAATGCAAAACCTAACGATACCCACTCTTCCAAATTCACCCATAATACCTCATACGTTCAGAAAATTCACATTGAAAGCATAAAGTAATAGAAATAAGGGCAAACCCGATTGGGAAGATCGATTGAAATTGAAATGCACGGTTGGGTTTGCAGAGCAATCTGAGGGTTTATATGAGATGGAAGTGAAAAAGTGTGTTTTCAGAGTGAAAAGTCTCAGAGTCCGAGTGAATTTTTCTCTTCAGTGTTTGGAGGCTGCTGCAGATTAGTTTCTCTAGGGTTTTTCCACTGAATTTTTTAGAATTTATAACCTGATTTTCGTGGCTTGGTGGGCTCAAATGAGAGAGGCCCAAGTCCAAGATTTTTCTGTTATATTTTTAAAACGTGTGGGCCTCGCCTAGCGAAGAATCTGCTCGCCTAGCGAGCATGACAGTTCAGACTCTGGTGGCTTTTCTTGGGACTCGCTAGGCGAACCACTCTGCTCGCCTAGCGAGCATGACAGCTCACGAACAAACTTTTGCTCCTTCAAGATTAACATTTTGAATGATGAATAGACCCTATTCAAACATGTTGGAAGTAACTCAAGTTATTCCCTAGCCATTTGACCTTTAGTAGACCAAAGTTGACCAGAGGTAATTCAAATGAACTTTGCTGAAATGCAATATGAAATGTTAAATGACCTAAAATGAATGCATGAATGAGGAGGGCAAATTTGAGGTGCTACAGCTGCCCCTATTCAATCAACTGTGAACCTGAACGGATGAAAGCAGCGGCTATCAGACTTTTAAGGTAAATAGAGATTGAATACCAAAAGAATTGGAGAATTTGCACTCTGTAGGTGATGAATCAAAGAAAGCGAGGCCATTTACCGATGGCGGCTTCAAAACAGATACCGATATCAAAGAAAGCGAGGCCATTTATCGATGGCGGCTTCAAAACAAATTTGATATTTACCGATATCAAGGAAAGCGAGGCCATTTACCGATGGAGGCTTTAAAACAAATTTGATATTTACCGATATCAAGGAAAGCGAGGCCATTTACCGATGGCGGCTTCACTGGGGAGGAAAAAGATGTTTACAAGTGAAACAAGACCAGACATTTACCGATGACTGGGAAGGAACTCGATGTTTACCGACATCGAATCAATGATGTTTAAAAGTGAAACAAGACCAGACATTTACTGATGACTGGGAAGGAATTCGATGTTTACCGACATCGAACAAAGATATTTATAAGTGAAACGAGACCAGACATTTACCGATGACTGGGAAGGAACTCGATGTTTATCGACATCGAACAATGATGTTTACCGACACCAAAGAAAGAAATACACTTATGAAACGAAACCATTTACGGATGGCGAAAATGAAATACTCGATATTTACGGATAACGAAATTGCTAGGGAATCTTAGACGACAAAAACATTTACCGATGTTTAACAAGTGGCTGATGTTTACCGACATCGAATCGATGATGTTTACCGACACCAAAAAAGGGAAAGGACACACACGGGTGTTGACATAACGATTTTTGTAGACACCATGAGAGACATGCCATTTACTGATGGCCAACGATTGGAATTCGACATTTACCGAAATCGAAAGATGATGTTTGCCGACATCAAAGAAAAGCACAGGCATTTTATGGGGATCAATACGACACCTACCGGTATCGAAAGGATGATATTTACATATGTCAAAATAAGGCAGACACTTGCCGGGGACTAAATCGGAAGGGAATCAAGCTTTCCTTTCATGGACTGGTGGGAAAGTAAATCTCACTGGGATTATCGATTCTGTTGCCAAGAGCAACTATTGCAAATGTGTTACACTGATGTGAAAAAAAAGATATGTCTCTGCTGGGGATAGGAGCCAATCTGGTTTAACACATGTACGCATATGTTTGAATTTTCCATGGCATAATGCTCCATACTGAATGGAAATGCTACGCGATTTGAGAATGCGAATGCAAATGAGGATTACTACATGCAAGATGCAAAGGGAGGAAAACTTCTGCTGGGAAAGCAAATGATCACTTTACTGAGCACATAATTTCTGATTCGATCTTCCAACTCTGTGGGGACATACAACAATTCTGCTGAGGATACTTACTGATTTGACATTCTCGGAATGGTAGAGAAACCAACTCAACTGGGGAGTCACTTGTTGGGAAAACACCAACCTCTCGACCATGCTGGGGAAACAAATTATGAACTCGACTTAGACGACCCAACTTATTACACGACTGGACAGTGTTGAAACAACAAGGTCTTTCTTCGAACAAACTTTGGCTCATCTGCTTTAGTCATCAATCAAAGATAGTAACCTGCAAAACGGCAGGACATACATGCCTCAGGGGATCGTATGGACAAAATATACTCAAGTGTACTCAACATTCAAAATGATTTTCATATGTTTTATCTTTCCGCACGTCATTGTCTAGCCTTCATGTTTTTAGATGCAATGTTTATCAAAAATTCGGACTTTTTTGCAAACAAAACAGTAGAAATAAAAAAAACAAGAGAGCAATTTGACTGAATAACGACTTTTATTGATTGAAAATGGCCTATAAGGGCAAATACATCAGGAAGCAATTCCTAGGAAGAGGTAATTGCGCCAAAATAGAAAATAAACTATCCTATTGGCAATGTGAACACGACATTCCACTATTTTCCAATTCTGTTATGACTCATAGATCTTCGCTTTCCCCCAAACTCTTTGCTTTCTGAGGAGAGTGATTGGACTGATCATATCCTTTAAGATGATAGACACTGAAACGCGATGAAGTACAGATAACTCAGACTGTAGTCTTTGCTTTAATCCCTCTTTTTCCTGGACCGCCTTTTCAGGTTTTCAATCCACCGGGATACCCATTTTTGCCTAAGCCGCCTTCGCAGGTTTTCGACTCACCGGGTGTATATATTATTTATTTTTTATTCTTTATCCCTAACTTTTGCCCGAACCTTTTTCTTTTCTTTTTCTCTTGGTTCGCCGGGATGCCCTTTTTTGCCTGGACTTTCCCTTTTTTTTTGTCCAGCGGGTCAGTTTATGCGAAGTAGTTTTTGACTATATCTGAATTCACAGGAGACGGAAAATCTTCACCATCCATAGTTGTAAGCATCAAGGCTCCACCAGAAAAGACCTTTTTAACAACATATGGACCTTCATAATTCGGAGTCCACTTGCCCCTGTTATCTGTACCGGGAGGAAGGATCCTCTTCAAAACTAAGTCACCTATTTGATAGCTTCGAGGACGCACTTTCTGATCAAAGGCCTTCTTCATCCTTCTCTGATGTAGTTGTCCATGGCACACAACTGCTAATCGTTTTTCCTCAATTAAATTTAACTCATCAAACCTGGCTTGAACCCACTCAGCCTCGTCAAGTTTTACATCCATCATCACCCTTAAAGAAGGGATTTCAACTTCTATTGGCAAGACTGCCTCCATGCCATACACAAGTGAAAACGGAGTTGCCCCGGCTGACGTACGCACCGAGGTACGATACCCATGCAAAGCAAAAGGCAACATCTCATGCCAATCCTTGTACGTCACAACCATCTTTTGCACAATCTTCTTAATGTTCTTGTTTGCCACCTCTACAACACCATTCATCTTTGGTCTGTAAGGAGAAGAATTGTAGTGTTCGATCTTAAAGTCTTTGCAAAGCTCTTTCATCATCTTGTTATTGATATTCGAACCATTATCAGTGATGATTCTCTCAGGAACCCCATAACGACAGATAATTTCTTTCTTAATGAATCGAGCAACCACTTGTCTGGTAACATTGGCATAGGAAGCTGCTTCCACCCACTTGGTAAAGTAATCAATCGCGACTAGGATGAAGCGATGCCCATTAGAAGCAGTAGGTTCAATCTTTCCAATCATATCGATGCCCCACATCGCGAATGGCCAAGGAGAATTCATAATATTCAGTGGGTTTGGTGGTACATGCACTTTATCTGCATAGATCTGACATTTGTGGCACTTCCGAGCGTATTTGAAACAATCAGATTCCATGGTTATCCAGTAATAACCAGCTCTTAACAACTTCTTGGCCATTGCATGACCACCAACATGGGTACCGAAAGATCCCTCGTGCACTTCCTGCATTAACATGTCTGCTTCGTGTCTAACCACGCATCTGAGCAGAACCATGTCAAAGTTCCTCTTGTACAACACATCATCCTTGTTCAAGTAAAAGCTTCCAGCTAGCCTTCTCAGTGTCTTCTTGTCATTCCTTGACGCTCCTTCAGGATACTCTTGGCTTTTGAGGAAATTCTTAATATCATAAAACCACAGCTTCTCATCAATAACAGACTCGGCTGCAAACACATACGCAGGCCTCTCGAGTCGATTCACAGCAACGTGTAGCACATGATTCTGCCAATGAACTTTAATCATGGAAGACAATGTGGCTAAGGCATCAGCCATTTGATTTTCATCTCGGGCTACATGATACAACTTTACTGTCTTGAAGAAAGTCAGGATCCTTCTGGTGTAATCTCTATAAGGAATCAAATGCGGCTGATGAGTATTCCAGTCTCCATTGACTTGGTTAATCACTAGCGCAGAATCTCCATAAATGTCCATAGTTTTGATCCTTAGATCGATGGCTTCCTCAATCCCCATGATACAGGCCTCGTACTCAGCTTCGTTGTTGGTTACTTCAAAAGTCAATCTGGCAGAAAAAGGTATATGTGCACCTTTAGGATTAATGAGTACTGCCCCGACACCATTTCCATTCACATTTACCGCCCCATCAAACATCAGTGTCCACTTGTCATCGGGATCCGGTCCTTCCTCGACAAGAGGCTCTTTGCAATCTTTCATCTTTAAGTACATGATATCTTCATCGGGGAATTCAAACATCATCGGCTGATAGTCATCAATTGGTTGCTCGGCAAGGTAATCAGACAGAATACTACCCTTGATGGCCTTTCGCGACGTGTACTGGATATCATACTCTGTCAAAATCATCTGCCAATGAGCCACTCGTCCTGTAAGAGACGGCTTTTCAAAGATATACTTTATTGGGTCCATCTTAGAAATCAACAAGGTAGTATGGTTCAACATATACTGTCTTAGTCGGCGAGCAGCCCATGCCAAAGCGCAGCAAGTTTTCTCGAGCAGCGAATATCTTGTTTCACAGTCGGTAAACTTTTTGCTAAGGTAGTATATTGCATGCTCTTTTCGACCAGACTCGTCATGCTGTCCCAATACACACCCCATCGAATTCTCTGTTACTGAAAGGTACATTATCAAAGGCCTCCCAGGAACTAGAGGTATAAGGATTGGAGGTTTCTGCAAATATTCTTTTATCTTATCAAAAGCTTTTTGACAATCATGGTTCCACATGATTGCTTGATCTTTTCTTAGCAATTTAAATATCGATTCGCATGTAGCTGTTAGGTGAGATATGAACCGTGCGATGCAGTTCAGCCTCCCTAAAAACCCACGAACCTGCTTTTCCGTTCTTGGTTCAGGCATTTCTTGAATAGCTTTTACTTTCGCTGGATCAACCTCAATCCCTTTCTCACTGACAATGAAACCTAACAGCTTTCCAGATCTCACTCCAAACGTACACTTGTTTGGATTCAGCCTCAGTTTGAACTTTCTCAATCTTTCAAACAACTTCTGCAAGTTTACCAAGTGCTTTTCTTCTGTCTGAGACTTCGCAATCATATCATCAACGTACACTTCAATCTCTTTGTGCATCATGTCATGAAAGAGAGTCGTCATAGCTCTTTGGTAGGTAGCACCGGCGTTCTTCAATCCAAATGGCATTACCTTATAACAGAACGTGCCCCAAGGTGTAATGAATGTCGTCTTCTCCATGTCTTCTAGCGCCATCTTGATCTGATTATAGCCAGAAAATCCATCCATGAAAGAGAAAACCGAGGACTGAGCAACGTTATCGATCAATACATCAATGTGAGGTAATGGGAAGTCATCTTTCGGACTGGCTCTATTTAAATCTCGGTAATCGACACACATCCTGACTTTACCATCCTTCTTCGGCACGAGTACGATGTTGGCCACCCAAGGGGGATAATTGGTAACTTCCAGAAAACCTGCATCCAACTGTTTCTGAACCTCCTCTTTGATCTTGACAGCCATATCAAGACTAGTTCTGCGAAGCTTCTGCTTTACCGAAGGACAATCTTCTCTGAGAGGTAGCATGTGCACCACAATATCTGTATCCAAACCAGGCATATCTTGATACGACCATGCGAATACATCCACATATTCTTGCAGCATTTCAATCAGCCCTCTCTTGACCTTTTCCTCTAAAGCAGCCCCTATCTTGATCTCTTTCTTTGCGTCCTCAGTACCAAGGTTAATGACTTCCAACTCTTCCTGATGAGGTTGAATGACCCTTTCCTCCTGTTTCAATAGTCTGGCCAATTCTTTGGGGAGTTCACAATCTTCTTCACTCTCCTCTTCGGCTTGGTAAATGGGGTTCTCGAAGTCATACTAAGCCATAACAGAACTGTTTTTAACGGAATCCGCAAGATCAATTCTGCACGAACGATGTTTCATGCTTTATTTTAGAAAAGAGTTCAAGAAAGTCACGAAAAAGAAAAAACATTGCCATTTTTATTGTTTTGAAAATGAAAGTAATAAAAACAGAAAGACAGTGAACACAAATTTGATTGCAAAACATCATTTATTGATGATAATCATTGAAAATTCAAAACATGATGTGGCCCTACAATGAACCACTACGCCCTGGGCAGAGCGTAGGGCTTTCATGCAAAATGAAAAACAAAAGAAAATTACTCTGTCTGAAGAGTAACTTGGACTATTTCTTCAGCAGTCCAGTTGTTGATCTTCTCCCCTGGAGCACACGGGCGCACCCAATTATCCATATCACAATCACTGTCACCATCTTCATTGTCTGTTGCAAAGACATCACCGTGATTCATCAATCCATCACTAGTGAAAGTATATGGCCCTTCCTGATTCTGGACACCCTGCTCTGATGATTGAAAAGGCTGATAACTAACGCCAAACATGTCTTCTTTTACGGGCACATCAATCATCTTTCCCCAGCCTTCCACGTTACCTGAATGAATGACCTCCAGAGCTTGTTTATAGGATGCAATCGAGGTACCTGGTTTCTTCTGTTCAACAAAAGCCACCTTCTCAATATCGACAGTCTCAAAAGCTTGACATACATGAATTTCGCCATCCATCTCCACATATTTGAAGGAGGATAAATGGCTCACAAAGATGTCCTCTTCGCCACACACGGTCACAACTTGACCATCCCACACATATTTTAGCTTCTGGTGGAGAGTCGAAGAAACTGCTCCGGCTCCATGTATCCAGGGACGCCCCAATAGACAATTATATGCTGGTTGAATATCCATCACATAGAAGACAATGTTAAACACTTCCGGGCCGATCTTCACAGGCAACGTGACTTCACCAAAAACTGATCGCTTGGATCCATCAAAAGCACAGACAACAAGATCACTTGGTGTGAGAACAACCCCTTCGGCATCAAGCTTACTCAGAGGCTTTTTGGGCAGCACATTCAAAGAAGAACCGGTATCAACCAAAACATGCGACAAAACGGCGCCTTTGCATTCCACCGTGATATGCAGAGCTCTATTGTGATTGCGACCCTCAGGTGTCAAGTCTAGATCCGTGAATCCCAAACCATGTCTCGTGTTAACATTTGCAATAACACCTTCGAGTTGGTTAACAGAAATCTCTTGGGGCACATAAGCCATATTCAACATTTTCAACAGGGCGTTACGATGTGCCTCGGAACACATTAACAGAGAGAGAATAGAGATTTTTGACGGTGTCTGGTTCAACTGATCCACGATCTTGTAATCACTTTTCTTGATAATTCTCATAAATTCCTCCACGTCCTTCTCAAAAGAATTATCGGGCACTTCCTTTCGTACTGGTTCTTCTTCAACGATAACTTGTTTTCCTTTTGTTCTAGCAAGAGCCTCAGCATTGTTATCCTTCGGAACCTGGGGTGCAAACAAACGACCACTTCTCGTAAATCCTCCGGGTCCTCCCACATTACCCACAGTCGAACCAACTGTTACTGGAGTCTAATTTACTGATTTGGTTTGATTCTCAGGTCTTCTATTTCTGCAAGAAGCATTGTCATATTGCCACGGAATTGCTCTACTATTCTCATAAAGTCTTCCACTAGAAGCAGCAATGGTGGTAGGGGTACTGATAGTTACTGGAGTATTAACAATCACGGGAACACCAACAGTCACCGGAGCAGATATGGTCACGGGCGCAGCTATGGTCACAGGAGTACCAATAGTCACGGGCGCACTAATAGTTCTTGGAGCACGTGCAGGATCTTTTGACGGTGTAAAGTAAATGGTAACAGTTGATACCTCTCCACGGTCTTTCACCACTCGACCAAACTGTAAACAACCTTCATTCATCAATTCATGGATACTTTCTTTCAATTTCACACAGCCGTTTTTATGATTACCACAATCTGAATAACTCTTGTCACATCCCGGGAATACTCCCCCTCTAAGCAGACGTTCCTTCACCATAAACAACGAAGTCTGAACGTCATTAACATCGACTACCAAGTTCAAATTTTCCCCATCTTCCACACTGTTTATTCTGGGCCCTCCATGCTGAGGCATAGGATTATTCATCACATTCGGAGCAGGAGCGAAGTTAATCGTCTTGGCATCGATCAAGTCTTGGACTTTATGGTGAAAATCCCGACAATTCTCGATGTGGTGCCCTGGCGCACCAGAATGAAAATCACAACGGACATTGGCATCATAACCAGCGGGAATCCTTATTAATGGAGCCATAGTGCGAAGTTCAACAAACTTTAACCTAAGCAGTTCAGGGAGTAATTCAGCATAAGTCATTGGCAACGGATCAAAATGACGATCTGGCATTCTTTGTCTTGGTTGGAATTGGCGTTGTTGTTGTTGTGGTTATCCTCTTTGTGGTTGTTGAGGTTGGGTTGCTGGAATAGTCACAGCAGCAACTTGACAGTATTGTTGTCGTCTGTTTCCATTTCTCTGATTACATATAGCATTTGTCTCACCCTCTCTCCTTCTGGGTGCCCCTGAAAATGGTTTCTTAGCACTTGAAGAACTTGAAGAACCAGGGTCTTGGATTTTTCCCGCTTTGATAAGACTTTCAGTTCTTTCTCCATAAATCACAACATCCGAAAAACTACCAAATGGGCAACTTCCCATACGATCCATGAAAACACCTTGCAGGGTTCCAATGAACATATTTGTAAATTCTCTCTCCAACATCGGAGGTTGTACTCTCGCAGCTAGCTCGTGCCACCTTTGGGCATATTCCTTGAAACTCTCACCGGTCTTTTGAAACAAACTCTGCAACTGGGTTCTGCTCGGAGCCATGTCCATGTTATTCTTGTACTGCCTCAGAAAAGCTTCACCTAACTCTCTCCAGCTTCTGACAAATTCTTTTCTTAAGTCCATATACCAATCCAAAGATGCTCTAGACAAGCTGTCTTGGAAAAAGTACATCCACATCTTTTCATCATCAGTATAAGTGGATATCTTCCGGTAGTAAGCTTGCACATGAGTTCGGGGACAAGAAGTGCCATTGTACTTGTCGAAAGATGGCGCTTTGAACTTGTACGGGATCCTCAACCCATCAACTAAACCCATATTAGAAACATCAAAGCCCAAAGAATTTTGGCACTCCATGGCGCGAATCTTTTCAGCAAGGGCGTCGACCTTTCTATCTCTCTCTTCCGCCTTTCCAAATTCATCATCATCACTGGGAATGGTGAACATATCTTCTTGCTTGTCAACCAAATGAGAAGGATGGTGAACTGGAGCACGTGCCGCTCGAGCATTAGCAGCCTCTGTAATGATGGGTTGTCCATTGATTCTAATACCACGCAATTCATCACCATCAGCATGGTTGTTGACAGGGTTGGTAACAACAGTGTCATCGACAGGGGTCCCTTCTGGCGGGTTCTGACCGACAGGGGGAATCACAGTTTCTTGTCTCTGGACCAAGGCTCGGAGTTCCTCTTGCCCTTGCACTACCCCTTGCATCATACTCATGAACTGGGCCATGTTGGTCCTCATCTCTGCTAGATCTGCTTGAAAGCTTTCCATTACTCTCTGCTGGTTTATGCGGGTACCGTACCGGTGAATTCCTGAATCAGCTATCCTGCTAGTGGAACACCAAATAATATAAGAACACCGCAGCGGTACCTGTTATGCAAGATATGTAAATGAATATGTAAATGCAATGACATGTTTATCAATTCCAACGGGTATTCTACCCCCTTGATTCCAGTTTCACATCCGACAGAAAGCGCAAGAAGACCGAGTTGTGGATAAACTTCTGAGATCAAGATGCAATAAGGAAAACCATCATATAAATGAGTTCAAGAAGGGAAAAGGCCTTAGCCGACAGTTCATCAAAAGGATCTCCACAACAAGTCTGTGGATCATCACTACAATACAATAAGTAAAGAGAGGAACAAAAATCAGGAATCAGCCTCCTGTATACAACCCATAAGGACTGCTCCTCACTTCAGCCAGTAGTACCACTGTGTCAGGATAATCTGAAGATTCTGTCAAACACCGGATAAGCAGATTCCTCTTGTGAATAACTCCATCCAACTCGTTGATGTGCTCTCTGTAGTAATTCCTATCATCTTCTCCGAATACCTCTTCAAGTCTGGATTTCTTCAAACCTGCCAGCACTCTGAGTTCCTCAATCTATCCTTGAGCTTTGTTGAGTTGATATGTGATATAACCATTGGTTGAACGGGCGCACAGAAGCTCATTGTTCTTCTCCTTCAGCAAAATCTTCAATTTCTCCATCTGACCAGTCAATTCGGCCACCATCTCCTCCTCCTTTACCTTCCTAGAAGCTGAAAATGTATCTCATTGCTCTTGCCAACCAGCTAGCTTACCAAGAGCATCTGTTAACTGCTGTTTGACTCGCCTCAACTCAGAACTGGATGATCCCAGGGCTTTGTCTGTCTTCCTGAAGAAGTCCACCTCCACAACTAATTTCCTCTCTGCTTCCCCTTGCAATCTGACGGCTTCCCCCTTCTAATATTCTGCCTCATGGAATTGATGCATACAGTCTTACAGCTTCACACTTAGCTCCGAGTTTTCAGTTTGAAGCTCCTCCATGGCATTCTTCAATTTGTCATACTCCTCTCGGCTCACCATGGTTGATTGCTCAGGAGTAGGTGGATACAAAGGTTCTTCAATAGGAAACGGCAGACCGAACTCTTCGACTCTTCCTTGAAGCCACTCTTCATACTGAGGGTAAGTTCTACAATCTCCTTTTCCAAGCACAGTTCTTCCTCTCTTGATCACCTTGAGCCAGGCCTCAGCTGCCTTACGGGATACAGTCAAATCAGATGAAGAATGGAAAACCAGAGATTCTTCCACATCTTTTTCCAAAGGCGGAGTTCTTAAAGCATATCCAAACTGTCTGACTGCCAGAGAAGGATTGTAGTTGATACCTCCTCTTCTTCCTACCAATGGTATATTCGGGAAGTTCTCACAACTATGAATAATATCTTCCCGAAGCAAGCTCCGGTCTGACCACCAAGAAATATCTTTAGCTCTTATCCCCATCAGTCTCTTTGACCAACTCAACGAGTTTTTGACATCAACGAACGCTCCTGACTTGGGTAGGTGGGAACTGAACCACTTATAAAACAAAGGTGCGCAAAAATTCACCAATCCTCCCTTTCTATTCTCATTCCTGTGATGCACTGAATGAAAGAAATCTCCCAACAAGGTTGGCACCGGATTTCCCAACACGAAGAGGCGTATGGCGTTTACGTCCACAAATTTGGCAACATTAGGGAACAGGACGATCCCATACACACAAAGGGCCAACACAGCATTGAAACCTCTCTGATCACCTTCTTCAAGATTGATTTCCCCAGATATATGGCTAAAGCAACCACGCTGAGATCGGGTAGAAACTCAGAATTGTAGAATAGCAATTGCGGCTTGATAGGAACTCTGAGAAAACTGGCAACCTCCTCCAAAGTAGGGACCAAGATATAGTCTGGGAATGTGAAGCACCTCAATGGAGGGTCATAGAACTGCAACAATGTAAAGAGAGCATCATGTTGATCTTTGGAGAAAACCGTAACGAAACTTAGAATCAAACTGTAATCCTTCCAGAATCCTTCTAGAGAATCATGATCCATTAACTTCATCAGCTGTTGAATGAGATCCAAACAAACCACAGGAAACTTGTAGGCGACATGTCTCTTTCGGCCAATATCCATCTCGGAAAAACCAGAGAACCCCGACCGGAATCAAGAAGAAGATGTAAACCCCTAGAAATAGATAAACATGTGTTAAATGATATGAATGCAAAATGATGTGATGCAATGCAGTGACATGGGAATCAAGACTGCTGTATCTGCTTGAACATCTGTCAGGTTGCACTGTCTGAAGAGAAACCCACTGAAGAATATAATACAAGATCAAGTCTGCTCCAGAAAACCGGGTTGGTTGAAGGTTAAGGTTTCCTGAATTTAGCCCGCCCCTCACTGGTAGGTTCTAAGAACAGAAGTCTGTCAGTTTCAGCCCTTCAGTCGAGAATAATACGTTTACCACTGAAGGTTTGGCATTATTACGGGATACAAGACCTCCACTGACTCCCCTCAACAGGACATCCTAAAGCAAGTTCCCAGCCTCGGGGTCCTCGGATTGAGCAGCAAGAATGCGCCCACCAGAGCTAACATAAACGCGTCTCAGAGGAGAGGCCTCGACTGAGTTCTCGGGAAATGGTCACCAGAGTCGACGATTTCTGAAGGAACATCTGTCGTTATGGAACACCCATAGGACAGAATATATCCAAAAGAAACCTCGTCTGGAATGTGGGTCTTCATGAACGACTTAACGTAGCAACATGCCACGCAAGCCTCATGACTATCCACTCTAAAACCTGTGTGTATGCTCAAGCCTGGGTAGTGGGCTTATCTCATAGAACATCCCACCCCCAACAAACAAACAACCCAACAGAACCCACAGATATAACAGACATATGTACATGAATGCAATAAGGTAAAGCAGGTAAATAAATAATTGTACAAAAGAATAAACACCCAATAAACAAGAAAACTACAAAGGCTAGGAGGGACTCGCTTAGGGAAACCGGGTCCCCAACAGAGTCGCCAGCTGTCGCAACCTAAAAAAAGAATGCGAAAAAAAAACAACCGGCGAAAAAAGGAATGACAGAAGAGTCGCCACCGTGCGTTATTTATCCCAAAGGAGGGAAAGGAAACGCTCGAAGTAAACCTGGAAAAAGGAAAGGAAAAGACAAGGTCTCGCAACCAAATCTTGGGTTCGGGAGTCGATTATGTGAAGGGAAGGTATTACCACGCCTACGCATCCGTAGTACTCTACGGGATCCACTCTTGTTGTTCTTGTCTAAAGGGTGTGGGTTTATCTAAAGTACTATTTACTAAAAGAGGGGTCAAAAGAAAATGACTCCCACGGATGTCGCATCCACTGCATACGTATCTCATCTGAATATGAGAATCAGAGTCTTCGTAGCTCGGCTGACCTATTTAATGGTGTTTTTAGATGAACGACGTTACTACACGATCTACCGGATGCTCGACCTTTGGAGACTTACTCGCCTGTAGTAGAAGGAGTTAACGTGTTCTTAGGAGAAGAAAAATCAATGAGTTTTCTTGTTTTAGGAGTGCTCATGCAAAAAAGGAAGTCCTAGACGAAGGAACCGTGCTACCTTAATTGACATGCAAACGAGAGACTATACGAAGCCTAGCAATCCTATGGGGAGACGATCACACCATACAAAACAAACATGCATAAGGTAAACACGCCAACAAGGGGGCTCAAACATACATGGGTAGGGCTTTAGTCAAGAGGGGTCATATCAACCTCGACAAACAAGCCATGGAAGGGTAATCAAACGGGCTCTTAACCACTGACATTGAACGTCAGGGTGAGCAGATCAAAAAGGTAATGAGGATAAGACCTCATAGCTCTTAACCCCGGACAGGGTGAACTCATGACAAAAAGTGGGGATTCAGAAAGGTGGAACCCTCTCCACTGAATGACCGGACAAAAGATCTTGGGATTTGGTTCTAAAGCATTGACACGTAGTGTGAGCATAAAGAACGACACATTGAATAACGGGGGATTGACTACTAATCCCTTTTATCTGTCAATTGCCTCTTCATGGAGGTCTTTAGCAATGGTGCCTCTTCTTGGAGGTCTTTGGGCACAAAAGTAAACACACAAAAACATCGCCTCCTATCGAGGTCTTCCAGCTAAGAAAGCGGTAAAATGCTGAGAAGATGTAAAAGGGAACAAGGGATCTACCACACGGATAAAGATCCGAAGTAACAGCAACTAAAGAAATAAGAAACCCAGAGGTCTCTCAGGCTAGCACCATCAAAGAAAGCAAGTCAGCAAAGCAATCAGAATAAATCTCCCAAATGGTATCCCACGAATAAAGTGGAATGCCAAGCAAGCTATCTCTTCAAAAGTCATGTGAGCCCTCACAAAAACTCAACAAACACGTTAGAATGACAAGATGGGGTGCAATCAATAGTTGCACCAAATCAGAATGTAACCACATGAATCATGCCATTAAAGTTCACAAAAAGCTCACAAGAAGCAACCAAGGGTAGGAGGCCTAAACCTCTTGTCAAACAAAATGCATCAAAAGGATATCAAAACTCAAAGTCAGGGGGTAAGGATCCACACATCAAGACATGACATATATACTAAAACATGTGCCCGGATGCAATAGAAAGCATGTCATAACAAACATAAAACAGATTGGAGAAAAAACAGCAAAAAAACAGCTACTGTCGCGATCGCTACTGCTTCGCTTAACGAAGGCTTAGCAAAGCTTCGCTATATGTTCGCTTAGTGAGGTGCTAGCGAGTGCCTGCGGGTTCTGGGTTCTTCTCTGGTAACGGTATGATTTCAGAAACCCCAAACCCTATGGTATCCATCTCAGCAACGAAGTGATTAAACATTCAAGGCATTATTCTACACATTCATGCACATCTAAAACCAAATGCAAAACCTAACGATACCCATTTTTCCAAATTCACCCATAATACCTCATACGTTCAGAAAATTCACATTGAAAGCATAAAGTAATGGAAATAAGGGCAAACCTGATTGGGAAGATCGATTGAAATTGAAATGCACGGTTGGGTTTGCAGAGAAATCTGAGGGTTTATATGAGATGGAAGTGGAAAAAGTGTGTTTTCAGAGTGAAAAGTCTCAGAGTCCGAGTGAATTTTTCTCTTCAGTGTCTGGAGGCTGTTGCAGATTAGTTTCTCTAGGGTTTTTCCACTGAATTTTTTAGAATTTATAACCTGATTTTCGTGGCTTGGTGGGCTCAAATGAGAGAGGCCCAAGTCCAAGATTTTTCTGTTATATTTTTAAAACGCGTGGGCCTCGCCTAGCGAAGAATCTGCTCGCCTAGCGAGCATGACAGTTCAGACTCTGGTGGATTTTCTTGGGACTCGCTAGGCGAACCACTCTGCTCGCCTAGTGATCATGACAGCTCACGAACAAACTTTTTCTCCTTCAAGATTAACGTTTTGAATGATGAATAGACCCTATTCGAACATGTTGGAAGTAACTCAAGTTATTCCCTAGCCATTTGACCTTCAGTAGACCAAAGTTGACCAGAGGTAATTCAGATGAACTTTGCTGAAATGCAATATGAAATGTTAAATGACCTAAAATGAATGCATGAATGGGTTCAGCCATGACGTGTCATAGTTCAACTTCCCTCAACTGTCACGTCTCCCACTATCTCCACTTGGGTGCCACAATTTACCCTTATGGCGAGCGCCACAAGAAGAAAGAAGTTTCCATCCCAAATTCAAATTGAAGGGCATCCTTATCATTTCCATTATTTTTCTTGCTTATAAATAGAGACTCGATTTCATTTGTTTCAGCATCCACACTTAGTTACAATTAGGCATATATTCAGTATTGTAAAAGTGGTAATCGCTTCACATCGGAGTGTTGCCACAACTGTGTAATCGAGTTTGGAGCACTTTGGAAGGAAGTTAATCTTGTCGCCATTTTCATTTCCGTTTTGCACTTTATTCAACCCTCCGATTGGAGCAGGTTTTTATTGCTTTACCTTTGTCTACTTTACTTTCCCGCACTGCCTTTACTTTATTTATTTCTCGCACTCGCACTACTTTATTTATTTCTCTCACTCGCACTACTTTCATTTATTTCTCGCACTCGCACTACTTTCATTTATTTCCCGCACTACCTTTACTTTATTTATTTCTCGCACTCGCACTAATTTGTTTATTTCTCGCACTCGCACTACTTTCATTTATTTCTCGCACTCGCACTACTTTCATTTATTTCCCGCACTCGCACTACTTTCTTTTACTTTCCCGCACCCGCACTACTTTTATTTAAATTAAAATGCACCTTTACTTTACCATGTCTAGCTAAACCTATAAAGGTTAGAATGTAAGGACCGTAATTGAACCGATAATCCGTACAATTGTTCGTAGAAACACTTAAGGGCTATTTTGTCTTTCAACTTAAGTTTTCCCGTACTTAATTTTCGTTGGGTAAGATCGAAAGCCGTCCAACGTCTTTTTAAACTTAGTTGTTTTTAACTATTTCAAATACAGCGAAAGCGCTTTGTTTAGTTCATTAGGAGTTTTTAACTTAAAAAGAAAAGTGATTTTAAAACTATTTTCGGACGCGTTTATAAATTTAGAGTCTGGTTCGTGAGGACCTCTTTTGGTTAAGAAATCCAGGTCAAAATACTTTTCAACTTAGTCAAGATAATATATTTCTTAAAAATAGGTTTACTACTCTAACGCAATGCGCGCCTTTTTATAAGTGACAATAAGAGGGTTTGATTAGGGAGTACAACTCGGTTCTGAATACACAAAAGCGACAGTTCCCGTTAAATTGGTTCTTTTCAAAGTAGGAAACACTGCCCATAAGTAATTCTATTAGCAAGTACTTGGATTATTAATTGATTATGTGAATTACATTCGAACATGTCTTTATTAATTGAATTCTATTTAATACTTTATTTTTCATTGTACACTCTAAAACCCCTATTTCGATTACCTTAGATAAACACCGTAACAATAGATAACGATAGATTGACATTTGGTCTCTGTGGATTCGACAATCTTTTATATTACTCTGACGCGTTCGTATACTTGCGAAAAGCATGCATCAAGTTTTTGGTGCCGTGGCCAGGGACCAATTTCGTCAAATTTTGTACCCTATTGTTATATCGTTTAGACTTAGGTTGTTACCTGTCGGTCAATGCGAAGAACTCGCAGCACTGGAAGCTTAGTATACCCTCTGGCGGAACCTGAACGTTACGCTCGCGCACATTTATTTTTCCATATAATTAGGAGAGCTATGGCCGAAGATCAAAATCATAGACCTCTTAAGGATTTCGCCCAAGCATCCAACGAAGAACCTAGTTCTAGTATAGTAAACCCAACCATCCCAGCTAATAATTTCGAACTTAAACCATCCCTGTTGCAACTAGTGCAACAGAGACAATTCGCAGGTCTCGCTACCGAGAACCCGAACCAACATTTAATAATCTTTCTCCAATTAGCAGACACTTTTAAAACCAATGGAGCTTCTCTTGAGGCAATCCGTTTAAGATTATTCCCTTTCTCCCTCAGAGATAAAGCCCTATCTTGGTTAGATTCCCTTCCACCCAATTCCATAACAACTTGGGATAATCTTAGAAAAGTATTCCTTGCTAGATACTTTCCCCCAAGTAAGATCGTCGTTCTTCGAAACCACATAACAAGATTTACCCAGAACCAAGGAGAATCGTTGTTCGAACCTTGGGAGAGGTATAAAGAGTTGTTAAGAGCATGCCCACATCATGGTTTAGAAAATTGGTTAATCATTCAGACCTTCTATAATGGACTTCACTATAATACTAAGATGACCATCGACGCTGCCGCAGGCGGTGCACTGATGAACAAACCTTATCCTGAAGCTAGTGCCCTCATCGAAGATATGGCTCAAAACCATCAATCATGGGGAGTAGGACGAGCGACAGTTAAGAAGAAGGAAGCCCAAGGAGGAGTACATGAGTTAAGCTCTATAGACATGATGCAAGCTAAAATGGACGCATTAGCCCTCAAGGTCAAGCATATGTGCATAAACCTGAATACTGCAGCTGCAGTTTCGTCGGATTATGAGATATGTGGAACCAAAGGACACCAATCTGCAGAATGCAGTCTCTTAAACGAAACCCACTATGAGCAAGTGAACTACACCCAAGGGAACCCATATTCAAACACCTATAACCCTGGATGGAGGAATCACCCGAACTTCTCCTATAAGAACAATAACCCTATCCAAAATAATGCACCTCCGAGACAAACAAGTTACCAAGCCCCAAGACAAAATCAACCTATGCAACCTGTGCCACCAAAGCCGAGCCTTGAGAAAATTATGGAAAATTTTATCACTGCTCAAACCCAATAAAACAAAGAGTTCATGAACCAGAACATTTACGTTAATGAACTGATTACCCAGTTAGGAACCAAGGTTGACCAAATAGTTACTCATACCAAGATGCTTGAAACCCAGATCTCTCAGGTAGCTTTAAACCAAGCCCCCAGACCACACCTGGAGGACAGTTCCCTGGACAACCTCAACAGAATCCGAGAGGACAAGCCAATGCCATTACCCTACAAAGTTGGACCGCTTATGATGAGCCACCAAACCCAAGATTGAGTGAACCCAAAACTTCTAAGGAATATACCGAACCCACGGACAAAGTAAAGGAACTAGAGGAATCTGAAAAACAGGAAGGTCAAGAAAAAGGAGAAGAACCTAAAGACAAAACTTATGTACCACCCCCGCCATACAAACCACCGATACCATATCCGTAAAGGCTCAAACAAACCCAGATCAATAACCAGTATCAGAAATTTATTAAGGTTATAGAAAAACTTCACGTAGAAATTCCTTTCAAAGAAGCCATCACCCAAATACCTTCTTATGAAAAGTTTCTCAAAGACATCCTTACCAACAAACGTAGACTCGACGATCTGAAGCCCTTGGAATGCAATTCTATTTCCAAGAATAAGTTAGCCAAAAAAGATAAAGATCCATGAAATTTCTCCATTCCTTGTGTTTTGGGAAGTCATGTCATCGAAAAAGATTTTCTAGACTTAGGAGCTAGTGTGAGCTTAATGCCTTTAGCAGTTTGTGAGAGGTTAAACTTAGGAGAATTACAGCCTACTAAGATGTCACTTCAGTTAGCTGATAGATCTATTAAGTATCTGATAGGCATATTAGAAGATGTCCCTGTTAGGATAGGTCAGTTATTTATCCCTACTGATTTTGTTGTCATGGACATTAAAGAGGACAATGATATACCAATCCTTCTAGGTAAACCATTCTTATCAACTGCAGGAGCCATAATAGATGTCAAGAGAGGAAAGTTGACCTTTGAGGTAGGTGACAAGAAAATAGAATTTATAATTTCAAAATTTCTTATGGCACCTGTGATGGGAGACGCATGTTATTCCATAGATATCATTGATGAGTGCGTTAGGGAAATAGAACAAGAAGAAATCATAAAAACAATTAAGTTGCCATCAACTCTCATACTGGAAGATGATGACTTTAGGAAACTCTACATCGATGATAACCTTTATGAATGTTTATCCCTTACCCCAGATCCTATGCCATGCCCTAAGAAATCAACCTTAGAAGTTAAGGAACTGCCTAAGAACCTGAGATATGAGTTCCTCGACGAAGAGATGAACCGTCCAGTTATAGTCAGTGCTACCTTGAGCCAAGAGGAAATAGACCAACTCTTAGATGTTTTACGAATATATCTCTCAGCCTTAGGATATAATATCTCTGACCTGAAGGGTATAAGCCCATCCGTATGCATGCATCGGATTTCGCTCGAAGAAGATTCAAATCCCTCCAGAGAACATCAGAGAAGAATAAACCCTATAATGAGTGATGTTGTTAAAAAAGAAGTTCTTAAGTTACTTGAGGCAGGTATAATCTACCAGATCTCGGATAGTAAGTGGGTGAGCCTTGTGCATGTAGTACCTAAAAAGGGAGGCATCACAGTCGTGCAAAACGATAAAGGCGAACATGTAGCAAATCGGATAGAAGGAGGATGACGGATGTGCATAGACTATAGAAAGTTAAATAAAGCAACCAGGAGGGATCATTTCCCTTTACCATTTATAGACCAGATGTTGGAGCGTCTGGCCAGACACTCTTACTTCTGCTATCTAGATGGATACTCAGGATTCTTCCAAATACCTATCCACCCCGAAGATCAAGAAAAAACTACCTTTACATGCCCATATGGAACTTTTGCCTACAGACGAATGCCATTCGGTCTCTATAATGCCCCATCTACTTTCCAGCACTGCATGATGTCAATCTTTGCAGATTACCTAGATGGTATCATGGAAGTATTTATGGATGATTTCTCGGTTTGCGGATTTGATTTCAAAAATTGTCTTGCTAACCTTGAGAAAATCCTGGAGAGATGCGTGGAGGTGAACCTTGTGCTAAATTGGGAAAAGTGTCATTTCATGGTCACCGAAGGGATTGTTTTAGGATATATAGTTTCCGAAAAAGGTATTGAGATAGATAGAGCTAAGATAGAAGTCATAGAGAATCTAAAACCACCCAAAATTGTCAGAGAAGTCCGAAGTTTCCTTGGACATGCTGGATTCTACCGGCGTTTTATCAAGTACTTCTCCAAAATAACTAAACCTTTAAATGGCCTTTTAATGAAAGATGCTGAATTCATTTTCGATGGAAAATGTAATGAAGCATTTAATCTTTTAAAACAAGCGTTGATTTCAGCACCCATCATGCAACCCCCTGATTGGTCAGAACCTTTTGAGATAATGTGCGACACTAGTGATTATGCCATTGGAGCCATTCTAGGACAAAGGAAAAATAAAAAATTACATGTGATTTATTATGCCAGTAGAACCCTAGACGCTGCCCAACTTAACTATGTAACAACTGAAAAGGAATTACTCGCTGTAGTTTTCGCTATAGACAAATTTAGATCTTACCTAGTAGGAGCCAAAATTATAGTTTACACCGATCATGCTGCCATTCGTTACCTATTAAGTAAAAAAGATGCCAAGCCCAGGTTACTCCGATGGATTCTGTTACTACAAGAGTTTGATTTAGATATCAGAGATAAAAAAAGGCACTGAAAATGTAGTAGTTGATCACCTTTCTAGGCTAGAACATCTGAAACCAGACTTAGTACCCATAAATAATGATTTTGCCTATGATAGACTGATAGCTAGACTAGAAGCCATTGAAGACGATAGACTAGGCCCTCATGAGCACTTCCAAAAATCCTTAGCAGTAAGTAACGTGCCATGGTATGCAGACTTTGTTAATTACCTAGTTGCTGATATCATACCCCCTAATCTTGACTACCACCGGAAGAATAAGTTCTTTAACGATGTGAGAAATTTTATTGGGACGAACCGCTCCTTTTCAAAAGGGGTAAAGACGGAATTTTTCGCCGTTGCGTTCCAGAAGAGGAGGTAAAAAGTATAATTGAGCATTGCCACTTTGCACCTTATTGTGGACATGCGAGCACCTCTAAGACATACGCCAAGATTCTTCAAGCTGGCTGTTTTGGCCTACCATGTGGCACGATGTCCATGCTTGTATTGTCAAATGTGATAGATGCCAACGCACGGGAAATATTTCAAGACGTGACGAAATGCCTCTAAGAAACATTCAAGAAGTAGAACTCTTCGACGTTTGGGGTATAGATTTCATGGGACCTTTCCCACCATCCTTAGGAAACAAGTATATCTTAGTAGCTATGGACTACGTGTCTAAGTGGGTTGAAGCTATAGCTGCGCCCATAAACAACACTAGAGTGGTGATTAAGTTATTTAAAAACTACATTTTCCCCAGATTTGGAACACCCCGTTTAGTCATAAGCGATGGAGGATCGCACTTCATATCGAGAATATTTGATAAACTTTTAAGCAAATATGGAGTTAGGCATATAGTAGCAACACCATACCACCCATAGACTAGTGGCCAAGTAGAAGTATCCAATAGGGAGATAAAACAAATTCTAGAAAAAACTGTTTCTATATCTAGAAGAGACTGGTCTCAGAAGCTCCAAGAAGCATTATGGGCCTACAGAACCGCTTCCAAAACCCCTATAGGAACAACTCCCTACCAACTAGTCTATGAAAAATCCTGTCATTTACCTTTTGAATTAGAGCATAAGGCCTATTGGGCCATTAAAACTTTGAATTTGGATTACCTGACCACTGGTGAAAAATGTATCCTTGACATCCACAAACTGGAAGAACTCAGGCAATCTGCCTACTAGAATGCCAAAATATACAAAGAGAGAACAAAAGCTTGGCATGACAAAAGAATTGTGAAAAAAGATTTCAATATAGGTGACCCTGTTCTCCTATTCAATTCTAGGTTACGACTCTTCCCTGGGAAGCTACGTTCAAGATGGACTGACCCTTTCAAAGTATCTAAGATTCTAAGATTCGGAGCTGTAGAAATCAAGAACGAAACCTGTAGTCCATTCATTGTGAATGGGCAAAGACTGAAGCTCTACGAAGGAGGAGACATTCCTCCAGACTACTCCAGCCACACTTTGATAGATCCATCAATTCCTACAACAGATATATAAGTTCCGATCGTCAAGCTAACAACGTTAAACAAGCGCTGCTTGGGAGGCAACCCACGGTTTTCTTATCTTATTTTAATTTTTCTACATTTATTTACTTTATTTTTTTAATTATACTCCCGTCAACAACACTACCACCGGCAACATTCTGCGCTGATAGAGGCCACTCAGGGTTCCATTTTAAGCAACCTTCGAGAGGTGAGGACTGCTCAGGATGCCTTACAGGTCAGGCTGGATCAGAGAGACCGTCATCACAGCCAAACCCGTCGTCCACCTCAGGATGGTGAAGGTACCAGTGGTCGGCAGTAGTATGACATGTTACTCTCCCCTTATCTTATTTCGAAACATTAGGGACAATGTTCGATTTAAGTGTGGGAGGAGATTTTATCGCGTTCTCTTTTTCTTTGTTGTTTTTAGTTAGATTATCTATTTTTATTGCTTTTTAGTTTACTTTGTTTTATTTTGCTTTTAGTTTGAGTGTTCTAGATAATGCATGAGTCTGGCGAGTCACCAGTATAGTGTATCTTTAGTACAGTCTAATCTCCCCATCCCTTTAGCCCTACCAAAAATTTTTTGCAAAAGAAAACGGTGTTATTCTGAAAGTTTTTGGGCTTTAAGACGGGTTTGAGTAGGGATGTGGTGACTTGGGAGAACTTTTTGAAACATCAGTATTATTTTAGCACCATAGACTTCATGAATATAGGAATCACTCCCGAAACCCCATAAACCATGGCCTTAATCATCATTTCAGTATAGTCCTCAGTAGTTTATTCCAGCAGTCAGCTCTGGCCTAAGCATCCTCTACATAGGGGACCGATGAACATAAGTGAATGATCCAGTGAAATAAATAAAAGAAAAGAAAAGGCAACTCCGGTATAGGTGACCCTAACAAAGTCATTTAAACCAAAAAGTTGTAAAAATTAGCTACAAAAGAAAAAGAAAAAGAAAAACTCACCCGCTGTTAGTTGGTTCAGAGGTATCTGGCGCTGAACTCGGTAGGGAGGATTACGATCTGATCCCCCACAACTGCAGTTGGGTCAAATAAAAGGGTTTACACAAATTTATGTGTTAGGAACCCCATGTTCGGATCATAATCACTAACAGGTCACTCTACTATGAAGCATGTACGGATAACTGGCTTAATGTGACTGCGCCTGAATGAAAAGGACCCAAAAAGAGATGAAGAGGTAGGCATAGGTATTGTGGGATAATATGGGTTGGTTAATATAGGAATGGAGTTTATGTCCGTGTCTGCGGATAAGTGTCATCACGATACCCTTAGTTCACTCAGTTAGTACCTATCACTGCATCCCGACTTGAACTTAGAAGCCTTTCTAGCCCGAATCACTCGTTGATACCAGTTTTTCTTCTATGAGATTTTTAGTTTTTTGCTTGAGGACAAGCAAGGGTTTAAGTGTGGGAGAATTTGATGACATTAAATTTCACCGTATTTTCGACTCCGATTTCGCATGCATTTTAGTTGTTTTATTATTATTTTGCTATGTTATTACTATGTTTTTCTTTGTTTTCAGGTTTTCAGTCTAATCAGAGCCCCGATCGAGAAAAGGAGTGAAAATGAGCTAAAAAGACTAAAAATCAGCATTTTGCACTTGTGACTCCCACTGTGGCTGGCGCTATGGGTCCAGCCATGATGTATCATAGTTCAACTTCCCTCAACTGCCACGTCTCCCACTATCTCCACTTGGGCGCCACAATTTACCCTTATGGCGGGCGCCATGGTGTTGTGGCGGGCGCCACAAGAAGAAAGAAGTTTCCCTCCCAAATTCAAATTGAAGGGCATCCTTGTCATTTCCATTATTTTTCTTGCTTATAAATAGAGATTCGATTTCATTTTTTTCAGCATCCAAACTTAGAACAAACTTAGTTACAATTAGGCATATATTCAGTATTGTAAAAGTGGTAATCGCTTCACATCGGAGTGTTGTCACAACTGTGTAATCGAGTCTGTAATCGAGTTTGGACCACTTTGGAAGGAAGTTAATCCTGCCGCCATTTTCATTTCCATTTCGCACTTTATTCAACCCTCCGATTGGAGAAGGTTTTTATTGCTTTACCTTTGTCTACTTTACTTTCCCGCATTGTCTTTACTTTATTTATTTCTCGCACTCGCACTACTTTGTTTATTTCTCACACTCGCACTACTTTCATTTATTTCTCGCACTCGCACTACTTTCATTTATTTCTCGCACTGCCTTTACTTTATTTATTTCTCGCACTCGCACTACTTTGTTTATTTCTCGCACTCGCACTACTTTCATTTATTTCTCGCACTCACACTACTTTCATTTATTTCCCGCACTCGCACTACTTTCGTTTACTTTCCCGCACCCGCACTACTTTTATTTAAATTAAAATGCACCTTTACTTTACCATGTCTAGCTAAACCTATAAAGGTTAGAATGTAAGGACCGTAATTGAACCGATAATCCGTACAATTGTTCGTAGAAACACTTAAGGGCTATTTTGTCTTTCAACTTAAGTTTTCCCGCACTTAATTTCCGTTGGGTAAGATCGAAAGTCGTCCAACGTCTTTTTAAACTTAGTTGTTTTTAACTATTTCAAATACAGCGAAAGCGCTTTGTTTAGTTCATTAGGAGTTTTTAACTTAAAAAGAAAAGTGATTTTAAAACTATTTTCGGACGCGTTTATAAGTTTAGAGTCTGGTTCGTGAGGACCTCTTTTGGTTAAGGAATCCAGGTCAAAATACTTTTCAACTTAGTCAAGATACTATATTTCTTAAAAATAGATTTACTACTCTAACGCAATGCACGCCTTTTTATAAGTGACAATAAAAGGGTTTGATTAGGGAGTACAACTCGGTTCTGAATACGTGAAAGCGACAGTTCCCGTTAAATTGGTTCTTTTTAAAGTAGGAAACACTGCCCATAAGTAATTCTATTAGCAAGTACTTGGATTATTAATTGATTATGTGAATTACACTCGAACCTGTGTTTATTAATTGAATTCTATTTAATACTTTATTTTTCATTGTACACTCTAAAACCCCTATTTCGATTACCTTAGATAAACACCGTAACAATAGATAACGATAGATTGACACTTGGTCTCTGTGGATTCGACAATCTTTTATATTACTCTGACGCGTTCGTATACTTGCGAAAAGCACGCATCATTAACGAAGTAAACTTTCATTCGTCAGACGTTGTAAGAATTCCTTGAGACTTAACAACGAACACGTTCAAATTTTAAATACATAAAGAATTCCTCGAGAATGAACAAAGACAACTTCCAATTAACAAACTACCAGAAGATCCTCCAATAACTAATGAGGTGATCTTTCTACTAACTCTTATTCGAAAGGTTCTCCGAGAACTATCGTGAGTTCTCCCATTTTAGCACGTGAGGATGCAAAGAAATTTTCTAGATTTTTTTCAGGCATGACAAGAAACAAAATGACTTACAATCGTTGAAAATATTTCCCGGGGATTATCAGCAGTTAACCTTTGAAGATAACAATCAACGCAAGATTCTTGGTGATTTAACCAAGTGACCTTCCACATAATCACCATATGAATGTTCCTTCGAGAATTGACCGAGAACATCTTCAACTTAAGCAAATAAGTACAAACTCTTTGAAATATAAAACAAGCAACTAGAAATCATTTAAAGATTCTTTATGAACCATCAAGGAGAAATTTGAAATAACAATCACCAAAAATATCCTTCAAGAGTTAATGAGGTGATCTTCCCATTAATCGCCATTCTTAAAGTTCCCTGAAAGTTAACTAAGAAGGCTTTCAAATAGCCATACTAAAAGACACTTTTGATTTTTTTTTAATAGATGGAATGCAAAATGATAACCATCAGAAGATTCCCCAGGACCTATCATAGAAGACTTCGAATAGACATCATTGAACCCTTTTCTGTGGATTAGCATAAATCACTTTCATTTAACAACTAATTAAAAGATCTTTCAAGAGATAATGAAGTGAGCTTTAAACTAATGATCATCTGAAAGCTTTCTTCGTGAATTAACAGAGCCAAATTTCAAATTTGCTTCATCGAAATATCCTTTGATACTTACGCAGAAACTCCTAACCAAGAATAAATATGGATAATAAATATGAACACTACTGAAAGTAAATTTTTTGAGATAATTGGTAGGTAACAAACAGGAGATCCTCTAATAATTAATAGAGCAATCATTCCACAAAAGAAAAATGAGGTTCTTTGAGAATTAACAGAGCAAAGCCTCAAACAATCTTATATAACAACCGAAAGATGCCCCGAGAGTTGAAGGAAAACAACACTCCATGAAAGATAGTTTAGCCTTTCTATGAATTAACTGCTAAGATACGTAACACAATATCACTGAAACCCTTTGAGAATTAACACAATAGTATCAGATGATAAAAAAACACTAGAATATGTTCCGAGAATTAACGGAAAATAACACCCCAAGGGAGATAGTTAAGCCTTTCTAATAATTAACGGATAAGACATTCAAAAAAATGTTTAAAACTCTCTGAGGATTAACAGAGCAGCATCTAAAGATAAAAATCATTGGAAGATGTCCCAAGAATTAATCGAAAATAAAACTCCATGGGAGATAATTAAGCCTTTTTGAGAATTCACAGATAAGACATTCAACAAAATGTTTGAAACTCTCTGAGGATTAACAGAGCAACATCTAATGATAAAAACCACTGGAAGATGTCCCTAGAATTAACAGAAAACAACACTCCATGGGATATAGTTAAGCCTTTATGATAATTAACAGATAAGACATTCAACCAAAATGCTTGAAACTCTCTGAGAATTGATAGGGCATTATCTGATGATAAAACCCACTGGAAGATGTCCCAAGAATTAACGGAGGTCAAGCTTCGCAGAAGACAATTGAGACTTTTTGAGAATTAACAGATAATACATTCAACAAAATATTTGAAACACTATAAGGATTAACATAGCAATATCTAAAAAAAATCACTGAAAGATGTCCCGAGAATTAACGGAAAACAACACTCCATGGGAGATAGTTAAGCATTTCTGAGAATTAACATAAAAGACATTCAACATAATATTATCAATACTCTCTGAGAGTTAACATATCAGTATCTAAAGATAAAAAACATTGGAATATGTCTCTAGAATTAACGAAGATCAAGCTTCATCGAAGATGGTTGAGCCTTTTTGAGAATTAACATATAAGATGCTCAAAAAATGTTTGAAACTCTCAGAGAATTGACATAGCAGTATCTTAAACAAAACAAATGAGATTCTCTGAGATTTGACGGAGTAATCCCTCATACGTTCATCTGTCGAGGAAAATAACCAAGAAAGACTCCCTTAGGAGAAGCTTTACTGGTGAAGATCAGTAGGGGAAAATTTACTGGGAAACTTTTTAGGGTAACATCTACTTTGGGAGAAATAAATAGCAAAAATGCTAGGGAATATCATTATTAACATAAAGTTGAAGATGGACTTGCTGGGAATAACCCCAAAAGCATATGCGAGGTAAGAACTTCTCGACATATGTGGGTCTGACTTCTCGACACTCGATACTTGACGATGCTACGCTCGGTAAGAAGACGTGGATACCCTTTATGTGCGTATTTGTTCCTTAGGATTTCCATTTTATGCGTGATGGGCCATGACGACCTGCAAATGAGCATAACGACATGATCAACTGATGATGATTGTGCTCTTACTCTGCACTAAAGCTTATTGTCAAGATATGATGTTGTACTAACATGATATCTGGATGCTTACTTTAAACTCAACAATTACTATTGTCTGGCATGGTCTGCTTGATCAACTTGAAAGTATGGAAGGAACATATCCCTTTGCAACTTCTCTTGCCCCGGTTTGTAGGGTATTAGAAGTAATTCTCTTTGAAAGGAAACCTTGGGAGTGATTATACAATGAAATGATATGAGCCAATTTTCCCTAGTGTTTGAACCTTACAGTGTTCTTCCCCTGATTAACCGGTTCTCGAAACAATTTTCCTCGGATCAAATGACCTTTGGATGTTGGGTTTTAATGTTCTCTTGAGATGACTTGCCTCTGCCTAAGCCTTTGAGGGACTTGCCCCAGCTTTTGAAAAGATGTCTTAGGCTAACCTAATTTCGGAGTGATTGGTTTTGTTATGCTCTAAATGTGACTTTTCCCCCAACTGAGCCTTGAGTGATTTGCCCAAGATTGACTGAGCATTAAGATGATTTTCCTCCTTGATCAGCTGATGTTTGGAGATTTATTTCAGACTGACCAATTATTTGGCCAACATAATCATTGATGACATGCCACTAATTCATAGGGTTATGAGGTGGTCTTGATTCGAGTTAGCACCAACGAATGTTCAAGTCTCCCTCTGATTGTTCCCTGTTGGAATTTCCTCGATGTTAAGTAATTACTTGTAGCTAAAATTGTTTGTTCAAAAATGATAATTTTAATACGATATTCATGCAAGTTTTGAAAAAAATATTAATTGGAATTGTAATACCTCAAAATTTTCCCCCTCATTCATGCATTCATTTTTAGGTCATTTAACATTTCATATTGCATTTCATCATGTCAATCGAAATTAGATCCAAGAAGCTTGAATATCATCCGAGACACTTTGCGGGTTCTATCCGGGTGATCAGTCACACAAGGGAAAGACTTGAGTTACTTCCAACAGGTTCAAATGGGGTCTATTCATCATTCAAAACGCTAATCTTGAAGGAGCAAAAATCTGTCCCCGAGCTGTCATGCTCGCTAGGCGAGCAGAATGGTTCGCCTAGCGAATCTGAACTGTCATGCTCGCTAGGCGAGCAAATTCTTCGCTAGGCGAAGCGCACGCGTTTTCAAAATATAACAGAAAATCTTGGGCTTGGACCTCTCTCATTGGAGCCCACAAAGCCACGAAAATCAGGTTATAAATTCTAGGCTTCCATCTCCGAAAAAAGGGTAGACAGACTAGAAGGAAGGAGAAAAGCTAACAGGATTCAGAGCAGCCTCCGGACACTGAAGAGAACTCGTCTGCAAGGAACTAATTCCCTCTCACATAAACCCTGAGATTGTTTTGCAAACCCAAGGGTGCAATTCAATTTCACTCGATCTCTCCAATCAGGTTTGCCTTATACCCATTACTCTATGCTTTTAATTTGAATACTCTGAATGTATGAGGTATTATCGTGAGGTTTCGCCCACGGGTTTAGATATGCATGAATGTGTAAAACAATGCCTTGAATGTTTGATCACTTAATTTCTGGAAGGGATACCATAGGGTTTGGAGTCCCTGAAATCTTACTGTTACCAATGGGAAATCCAGAACCCGCAGGCGTTCGCTAGCACCATCGCTAGGCGAGCCTGTAGCGAAGCTTCGCTAAGCCTTCGCTAGGCGAAGCAGCAGCGATCGCGACAGCAGCTACCTTTCTGTCTGCTCTAATCTGTTTTGTGTTTGGCATGGCATTTTTTTCTCCTGATTCCATCCTGTTACTCTAACCTGTTTGTTGAGTTTTTGTGAGGGCTCACATACTCTTGCAGGGATAGCTTGCTTGGCATTCCACTTTATTTGTGGATACCACCTGGAGGTTTATTCCGATTACCTGTACTGACCGACTTTCTTTGATGGTGCCAGCTCAAGAGATCTTTGGGTTTCTTATTTCTTTAGTTGCTATTACTTCGAATTTTTATCCGTGTGGTAGATCTCTTGATCCCTTTATCTTTCCCGCATTTTACCACTTTCTTAGCTGGAAGACCTCGATAGGAGGCAATGTTTTCTTTTATTTGTTTACTTTTGTGCCCAAAGACCTCCAAAAGGAGGCACCAGTGCTAAAGACCTCCACGAAGAGGCAATTGATGGATAAAAGGGATTAGTAATCAATCCCCCGTTATTCAGTGTGTCGTTCTTTATGCTCGCACTACGTGCTGATGCTTCAGAACAAAAGCCCAAGATCTTTTGTCCGGTCAGTCAGTGGAGAGGGTTCCACCTTTCTGAATCCCCACTTTTCGTCATGAGCTCACCATGTCCAGGGTTAAGAGCTATGAGGTCTTATCCTCATTACCCTTTTGATCTGCTCACCCTGACGTTCAATGTCAGTGGTTAAGAGCCCATTTGATTACCTATTCCATGGCTTGTTTGTCGAGGTTGATATGACCCCTCTTGACTAAAGCCCTACCCATGTAGGTTTGAGCTCCCTTGGTGGCATTTTACTTTATGCATGTTTGTTTTGTATGATGTGATCGTCTCCCCATAGGATTGCTAGGCTTCGTATAGTCTCTCGTTTGCATGTCAATTAAGGTAGCACTGTTCCTTCGTCTAGAACTTCCTTTTTTGCATGAGCATTCCTAAAACCCAAACAAACTCATTGATTTTTCTTCTCCTAAGAACACGTTAACTCCTTCTACTATAGGCGAGTAAGTCTCCAAAGTTCGAGCATCCGGTAGATTGCGTAGTAACGTCGTTCATCTAAAAAACACAACCCTTAACCCGTAGTTAGCCGAACTACGGTTTGCTCTGATTCTCATTCCAGATGAGATACGTAGGCATAAGACGCGATGTCTTAGCGAGCACACTCCTCTTTAGCCCATAGGCAGCCGAGCTACGAAGACTCTGATTCTCATATCCAGATGAGATACGTATGCAGTGGATGCGATATCCGTGCGAGTCATTTTCTTTTGACCCCCTCTTTTAGCAAATAGTACATTAGATAAACCCACACCCTTTAGACAAGAACAACAAAAGTGGATCCCGTAGAGTACTACGGATGCGTAGGGGTGCTAATACCTTCCCTTCGCATAATCAACTCCCGAACCCAAGATTTGGTTGCGAGACCTTGTCTTTTCCTTTCCCTTTTCCAGGTTTACTTCGAGTGTTTCCTTTCCCTCCTTTGGGATAAATAACGCACGGTGGCGACTCTTCTGTCTTTTCTTTCTCGCCGGTTGTTTTTTTTCGCATTCCCTTTTTTCAGGTTGCGACAGCTGGCGACTCTGCTGGGGACCCTGGTTTCCCTGAGCGAGTCCCTCCTAGCTTTTGTAGGTTGTTTGTTTATTGGGTGTTCATTCTTTTGTACAGTTATTTATTTTTCAGCATTTACCTGCTTCATTGCATTGTGTACACATCATTGTTGTATCTGTTGGCTCTGCTGTTGGTTTGTTTGTTTGTTGGGATAGGGTGTTCTATGAGAGATAAGCCCATTACCCAGGCTTGAGTGTACGCACAGGTTTTAGAGTGGATAGTCATGAGGCTTGCGTGGCGTGTTGCTACGTTAAGTCGTTCATGAAGACCCACATCCAGACGAGGTTTCTTTTGGATATATTCTGTCCTATGGGTGTTCCATAACGTCAGATGTTCCTCTAGAAATCGTCGACTCTGGTGACCATTTCCCGAGAACTCAGTCGAGGCCTCTCCTCCGAGACGTGATTATGTTAGCTCTGGTGGGCACATTCTCGCTGATCAATCCGAGGACCCCGAGACTGGGAACTTGCTATTAGGATGTCCTGTTGAGGGGAGTCAGTGGAGGTCTTTTATCCCGTAATAATGCCAAACCTTCAGTGGTAAACGTATTATTCGCGACTGAAGGGCTGAAGTTGACGAACTTCTGTTCTTAGAACCTACCAGTGAGGGGCGGGCTAAATTCAGGAAACCTTAACCTCCAACTAACCCGGTTTTCTGGAGCAGAGTTCTGATCTTATATTACATTCTTCAGTGGGTTTCTCTTCAGACAGTGCAACCTGACAGATGTTCAAGCGGATCCAACAATCCTGATTCCCATGTCACTGCACTGCATCACATCGTTTTGCATTCACATCATTGCATCACATCATTTTGCATTCATATCATTTAACACATGTTTATCTATTCCCAGGGGTTCATATCTTCTTCTTGATTCTAGTCAGGGTTTTCTTCTTACACTGTTTATCAAATGTGAGACTGGAATCAAGGGGGTAGAATACCCTTTGGAATCGATAAACATGTCATTGCATTTGTATATCCATCATCATGTCTTGCATAACAGGTACCGCCGCAGTGTTCTCAGTTGTTTGGTGTTCCACTAGCAGCATAGCTGACTCAGGCATTCACCAGTACGGTACCCGCAGAAACCACCAGAGAGTAATGGAAAGCCTACAAGTAGAGCTCGCCGAGATGAAGATCCGCATGAACCAATTCATGGATGTGGTTCAAGGGGTGGCTCAGGGACAGCAAGAGCTCAGGCAGATGATGTAGAGGAATCCCGCCACTACTTAACCAGAGACGTTGACAGATCCTTCAGCTGGAGAGGTTAACGGACCCAGTGGACCGGGGCCTACCCCGATCCTACTTGTCACCTCCGGTCAACAACCCGTCCATGATGACCAGGAGGATCAGTTCCCCTTGCTTTAGAAAGACTTTGGTATGGGTCATGGTATGGACCCTATGTTTCGGAGACTGGAAAAGAGGTTGAAGGCAGTGGAAGGACAGAATCCTCTAGGAGTAGACGTTGCTGACTTGGGATTGGTCCCAGGCGTGAGGGTGCCACCGAAATTCAAGGTCCCGATATTTGACAAATACAGTGGCAACTCTTGCCCGAAGATCCATGTGCAAGCCTACTTTCGTAAAATGGTTGCATACTCTGACGATGAAAAGTTGCTTATGTACTTTTTCCAGGATAGCCTAGCTCGGGCATCCTTGGAATGGTATATGAGGCTGGACAGAGCCCACATTCGCTGCTGGAGGGATTTGGTTGAGGCTTTCGTGAAGCAGTATCAGTATAATGCAGACATGGCTCCGGACAGAACTCAACTTTAGAATCTGTCTCTTAAAGGCAATGAGTGCTTCAGGGAATACGCTCAACGCTGGAGGGAGACAGCTTCCCGTGTTCAACCTCCTATGTTGGAGAAGGAAATGGCTAACATGTTCATGAACACTCTGCCCGGACCTTACTTGGAGTGCCTGGTGGGTTGCAATGCCTCCAACTTTGCTGATGTAGTCTCTACCAGTGAGAGGGTGGAGAACTATTTGAAGACATACAAGATCCAGAGTGGAGGTGGATCCTCATCAGGGGAGAAGAAGCCGTTCATTCAGGGACAGAAGAGGAGAGAAGGGGATGCAAGTGCCATATCTTCTTATCAGAACAGGGATAACCGGAGGAATAACTTTCAGAACTATCATCAGCAACCGTATGTTGCGGCTGTGACCAGTCCAGCTATAGCACCACTACAATAACAACAACCCCAGCGTCAACCAACTCAGTACCAACCACAACAACCGGGCAACAGAC
This sequence comes from Lathyrus oleraceus, assembly GCF_024323335.1. NCBI lineage: Eukaryota > Viridiplantae > Streptophyta > Magnoliopsida > Fabales > Fabaceae > Lathyrus > Lathyrus oleraceus. Next base: position 23,527,429 of record NC_066583.1, read on the forward strand.
CCGCTTATCAACAGAGGCCAAGGACGATGGACCGGCGTTTCAGCACTCTTCCAATGTCGTACGCTTAGCTACTTTCTAGTTTTCAACAACTACGACTTGTGCAGTTACGCACTCTGGCTCCTCCCGTTGGTAGACTTCTGATGGGTTACGACGCCAACGCTAGGTGTAGCTTCCACTCTGGGACACCTGGCCACAATATTGAGAACTGCAAAGCTTTTAAGCACGTAGTTCAGGACCTCATAGATTCAAAGGCCATCGACCTTGCACCGGCTCCGATTGTCGTCAACAATCCCATGCCCCAGCATGGTGGTGCAAATGTTAATATGATGGAAGGGGAAGCCAGATCCGTCAAAGATACGTTGAAGCTGAAGACTCCGTTGTCGGATATCAAGGGATACTTGTTGAAGGCCGATGTTTTCCCCGGTTGTGGGAAGGGTTGTTTGGATTGTGCTACTCAGAGTGGAGGTTGTTTGAAGCAACAACAAGGTATCCAGACCTTGCTCGACAAAGGTATCCTCCAGGTTGAAGATTTGTCTGTCCAAGAGTCTGCGGAAGGGGTTGAGGAAGAAGTGTTTGAAGATGCTACTGATGAATTCGCAGATGTTGTTCCTACTGATTCTGTAATCCATGATGGTGTATTTACTTTTTCCAATGTGGTTGATTCTGATGTAATTGAACTTGATTCCGATGTTTCGGATGTGTGTACTTCAACACTTCAGACTTGTCAGGGGCCGATTACTTTCTCCAGTGCTGGTATCATTCAGTATGGCCAAGTCTCTACGGTCAATGATGAAGATGGGGATAGCGATTGCAACATCGATAACTGGGTGCGTCCGAGGATCCCGGGTGAAGTCATCAACAATTGGTCTTCTGAGGAGATTGTCCAAGTCACTTTTTCGGAGGAGTAATTTTTCTTATTTATTCATGCATATCCAAGTCTTACGTTCCGCCCAGGGCGTAATGACTCATTGTAGGGCTCATCTATGTGGATACCTGCATTTTTTATCATAAATAAAGGAGGTCTTTTTGCATTCAAATATTTTGTTCACTGTCTTTCTATTTTTGCAGTTTTTGAAAATCAAAAAAAAAATTGGCAATGTTTTGTTTAGTTTTTACTCTTTGTTCACACTCATAAGCACATACCATCACTCATGCAAATGCACGTCACCGGATCCTATTGATAACGGTTCTGCTATGGCTCGCTTCGACTTTGAAAATCCAATCTTTCAAGCTGAAGAAGAGGGTGATGAAGACTATGAACTCCCTGAAGAACTTACCAGGTTATTAAAACAGGAGGAAAGGGTCATTCAACCGCATCAAGAGTTTGTTGAAGTGATTAATCTCGGCACCGAGGACGCCAAGAGAGAAATCAAGATAGGGGTTGCTTTGGAAGATAATGTGAAGAAAGGGCTGATTGAATTGCTGCAAGAATATGTTGACATCTTCGCTTGGTCTTATCAGGACATGCCAGGGCTTGACACAGATATTGTGGTACACCGTTTGCCTCTCAAATAAGGTTGTCCTCCGGTCAAGCAGAAGCTCAGAAGAACAAGACCAGAGATGGATGTCAAGATAAAGGAAGAAGTGCAAAAATAGTTGGATGCAGGGTTTCTAGCAGTCACAAATTATCCGTCATGGGTTGCAAATATCGTTCCAGTACCTAAGAAGGATGGAAAGATACGGATGTGTGTTGACTATCGGGATCTGAACAGAGCTAGTCCTAAAGATGATTTCCCATTACCTCACATCGACATTTTGGTGGATAACACAGCTCAGTTCTCGGTATTCTCCTTCATGGATGGCTTTTCTGGCTATAATCAAATTAAGATGGCACCAGAAGACATGGAGAAGACAACATTCATAACCCCATGGGGCACCTTTTGCTACAAGGTGATGCCGTTTGGTCTGAAAAATGCCGGAGCAACATATCAACGAGCAATGGTGACTCTTTTCCATGATATGATTCACCATGAAATCGAGGTTTATGTTGATGATATGATTGCCAAATCTCAGACGGAAGAAGAACATTTGGTGAATTTGCAGAAATTGTTTGAGCGTTTGAGAAAATTCAAGCTGAGGCTTAATCCGAACAAGTGTACTTTTGGGGTGAGATTTGGAAAATTACTGGGTTTTATTGTTAGTGAAAAAGGGATTGAGGTGGATCCGGCCAAAGTGAAAGCGATACATGAAATGCCTGAGCCAAGAACATTGAAACAAGTTTGTGGTTTCTTAGGGAGGTTGAACTACATTACAAGGTTCATCTCTCACCTAACAGCCACGTGCGAGCCAATATTCAAATTGCTGAGAAAAGATCAGGCTATCAGGTGGAAGGATGATTGCCAAAGGGCTTTCGAGAAGATAAAAGAGTATTTGCAGAATCCTCCAATCCTTATGCCTCCGGTCCCAGGGAGACCGCTGATTATGTATTTGACAGTACTAGACAATTGCATGGGTTGTGTTCTCGGTCAACACGATGAGATAGGTAGGAAAGAGCATGCCATCTACTACCTGAGTAAGAAATTCACAAATTGCGAGTCGAGATACTCGATGCTTGAAAAGACGTGTTGTGCACTTGCATGGGTTGCTAAGCGATTGAGACAATACATGTTGTCTCACACAACCTTATTGATCTCCAAAATGGATCCAGTCAAGTACATATTTGAGAAGCCAGCTCTCACCGGAAGGGTTGCTCGTTGGCAAATGGTACTGACAGAGTACGAAATCCAGTATACATCCCAAAAAGCCATCAAAGGGAGTATTCTGTCAGACTATCTTGCTCAGCAGCCGATTGATGATTATGAGCCGATGAAGTTTGATTTTCCAGATGAAGACATCATGTTCCTCAAGATGAAAGACTGTGAAGAGCCAGTTGTTGAGGAGGGACCTGATCCAGACGAAAAGTGGACTTTGATGTTTGATGGGGCTGTCAATGCCAGAGGAAGTGGAATTGGTGTTGTCATTACTACTCCGAAAGGTGCCCACGTGCCTTTCACCGCTCGTCTGACTTTTGAGTGCACAAATAATGAAGCTGAGTATGAAGCCTATATCTTGGGTATTGAGCAAGCCATTGATTTGAGAATCAAGACTCTGGACATCTTCGGAGATTCAGCTCTAGTGATCAATCAAGTGAATGGTGATTGGAACACCCTCCAGCCCAATCTGGTCCCTTACAGAGATTACACGAGAAGACTATTGACTTTCTTCACAACAGTAAAGCTGTATCACATACCTCGTGATGAGAACCAGATGTCAGATGCTCTTGCCACCCTATCCTCCATGATCAACGTGATTCGGTGGAACCACGCTCCCAGGATCGATGTGATGCGCCTCGACAGGGCCGCGTATGTGTTTGCTGCTGAACGGGTAGTTGACGACAAGCCCTGGTATCACGACATCAAGCGCTTTCTGAAGAATCAAGAGTACCCTGCAGGGGAATCCAACAATGATAGAAAGACTTTGAGAAGATTTACAGGCAGTTTCTTCTTGAACAAAGACAATGTGCTGTATAAGAGGAACTTCAACATGGTTTTGCTCAGATGCGTGGATAGACACGAAGCAGACATGTTAATGCAGGAAGTTCATGAAGGCTCCTTCGGTACTCATGCCGGCGGACATGCAATGGCTAAGAAATTGTTGAGAGCAAGTTATTACTGGATGACCATGGAATCTGATTATTTCAAATATGCTCGGAAGTGTCATAAATGCCACATTTATGCTGATAAGGTGCATGTGCCGCCAAATCCTTTGAATGTGATGTCTTCGCCGTGGCCTTTTGCTATGTGGGTCATCGATATGATTGGAAAGATTGAGCCGACCGCCTCCAATGGGCATCGCTTCATCCTTGTTGCCATCGACTATTTCACCAAGTGGGTCGAAGCAACATTGTTCGCGAATGTCACCAGACATGTGGTTGCCCGTTTCATCAAGAAAGAAATCATTTGTCGCTATGGGATTCCCGAAAGAATCATTACTGATAATGGTTCTAATCTCAACAACAAAATGATTAAGGAGTTGTGCCAGAACTTCAACATTCAGCATCACAATTCTTCCCCTTACCGCCCTAAGATGAACGGTGTTGTTGAGGCGGCAAATAAGAACATAAAGAAGACTGTGCAGAAGATGGTAGTTACGTACAGAGATTGGCATGAGATGCTACCCTTCGCCTTGCATGGGTACCGTACTTCAGTATGTACATCGATCGGGGCAACCCCTTACTCCCTTGTGTATGGTATGGAAGCAGTCCTACCTGTTGAAGTGGAGATTCCTTCTCTAAGAGTCCTGTTGGATGTCAAGTTAGACGAAGCTGAATGGATTCGGACAAGGTTCAATGAGTTGAGTCTTATCGAAGAGAAGCGAATGACAGCCATTTGTCATGGGCAGTTGTATCAGAGTCGGATGAAGAGAGCCTTTGATCAGAAAGTGCGTCCTCGATGCTTCCAGGTCGGAGATTTGGTGTTGAAAAGGACCCTTCCTCCTCAGACAAATCACAGGGGCAAGTGGACTCCTAACTATGATGGACCGTATATTGTCACCAAGGTTTTTGATGGTGGGGCGTTAATGCTTGCAACTATGGATGGTGAAAACTTCACTTCCCCTGTGAACTCAGACGCAGTTAAAAAATACTTCGCATAAAATAGACCCGCTGGACAGTAAAAAGAATAGTCCAGGCAAAAATGGGCATCCCAACGAACCAAGAAAATGAAAAGGTTCAGGAAAAAATTAGGGATTAAAAATGAAAAGATCGTACACCCGGTAAGTTGAAAACCTGAAAAGGCAACTTAGGCAAAAATGGGTATCCCGGTGGATTAAAACCCCGAAAAGGGCGATCCAGGCAAAAGTTAGGGATTAAACGAATGACTGCGTTCTGAGTAGTTCTGAATCTCATCTCGTGTCAATGACTGGAAACTTTTGAAGGATAGGAAACAGTCCAATCACTCTTTTGAGAAAGCTGATCATCTGGAGGATCTTGAAGACGAGCAAGTCATAGCAGAATTGGAACCCAATAGGAATCCATTTCACATTGCCATTAGATTAATTTCTGTTTTTATCTTTTGTGCGATTACCTCTTTCCAGGGATTGCTTCCTGATGTAAATGCCTATTCAGAGGCCATTCAATCAATAAAATCATGCTATTCAGTATATCCCCGTTTTATTTTCTTTTTACTGTTTTGTTTGCAAAAATGACGTCCGAATTTTTGATAAACATTGTATCATGAAACATAAGAGCTTTACATGTACATGCTTAATAAACATTTAAAATTGTTGTAAATGTTAAGTGCTTTAGATCGTCTATTCAGAAAAGGTACCCTCGGGGCATTTCCTTAAGGTTCCCAGCCGATGATCGTGAATGTTTTCCCCCAACAGTCGAAGTTGGTATCTTATCCCTGCAGAGCTGATCAGAGCATTGGATTCTTCGATCCCCAGCAGGCTCTCACTGTTGTACCTCCCCCAAGCGGTTGTTTCAGAATATACACTCCCCAGTAGAGTTGACAGTGCCAGACTATATATCCCTAGCGGAGTTGACAGTGCCAGACTGTATCTTCCCAGCAGAAGCGGCTGCTCCTCAGGGTTCGATGCCAGATCGATGATCTCGACGCCAGATCCATGGTCTCTTTCCTTGAAGCAGAATCTCGATACCGTATCGGTGTTTGCTTCCCCTTCTAAGTCGTCTCTCTCGCAGATTATGGTTGCCAGAACCACTATTGCTTTCCCCAACAGCAGGTTTTCAGTGCCGTTCTCTCCCCAGTCAAAGTCTCGGTATTTCGTCATTGCTAGAACACCGTGTGGCGGGTCATTTCCCCACAGAGTTCTTTGCGCTGTGCATCTCCAACAGCCTTGCCAGGGTCCAGAAGATGGTGATCATTTCCCCGGCAGATTCCCTTGCCTCGACTTGGCATTCTACCCAGCATTTCGCATCCCTGCATGTAGAATCATATTGCATTGCATCCTCCCAAATCGCGTAGCATTTCCATTTTCATGGAGAATTACACCATTGAAAAATTCAAACATACGCATGTAAGCATAAAACATTCTCGGTATCCCAAGTGATAAGCCAGAAGTTGTTTCCAGTACTCAGACTGAAGATTGTTCATGACTTACCTTTATTATCCCCAGCAAGTGTCATTGGCCCATGCGCCGCCTCTATTATCTTTCCCTATTTCTGTTGATGCTGACAGACATGAAGTTTTTCCGGTATTCAGACCGAAGTGGCGTTCAGGCCAGTTTTCCGATGTTCAGATTGAAGAAGTTTCCGACATTCAGGTCGATGCAACTTGTGGCATTCAGGCCAGTTTCCGGTATTCAGACCGAAGTGGCATTCAGACCAATTTCCGGTATTTAGACCGAAGTGGCGTTCAGACCAGTTTTCCGATGTTCATATCGAAGAAGTTTCCGACATTCAGGTCGATGCAACTTGTGGCATTCAAGCCAATTTCCGGTATTCAGACCGAAGTGGCATTCAGGCCAGTTTCTGGTATTCAGACCGAAGTGGCGTTCAGGCCAATTTTCCGATGTTCAGATCGAAGAAGTTTCTGACATTCAGGTCGATGCAACTTGTGGCATTCAGGCCAGTTTCCGGTATTCAGACCGAAGTGGCATTCAGGCCAGTTTCCGGTATTCAGACCGAAGTGGCGTTCAGGCCAGTTTTCCGATGTTCAGATCGAAGAAGTTTCTAACATTCAGGTCAATGCAACTTGTGGCATTCAGGCCAGTTTCCGGTATTCAGACCGAAGTGGCATTCAGGCCAGTTTCCGGTATTCATATCGAAGTGGCGTTCAGGCCAGTTTTCCGATGTTCAGATCGAAGAAGTTTCCGACATTCAGGTCGACGCAACTTGTGGCATTCACGCCAGCCTCTCGGTGTTCAGACCGATATTAATAATCTCATATCTTCCGATGTTCAGATCGAAGTCATTTCCAGTATTCAGACTGATGAGCGGCATTCAGGCCATGGTTATTTCTGTGTTACCATTTATTTTGGTATCCAGGTTAACATTCTTTTTCGGTATTCAGACTGACTCTCACCGTACCAGACGGATTCTTCTTTCAAGACCACCTATTTGCCGATTCTGACAAGCATTGTTACTTTACTTCACTTCAGTGCAAATTTTTGGGATTTCATTGTATTCAATCCCTTGATACCTCGAAAGTGCGAAAGCCGCTGCTATCTTCTTTTCGGGTCTTCAGTTGATTGAATAGGGGCAACTGTAATAGCTCAAAACTTGCCCCCCTCATTCATGCATTCATTTTTAGGTCATTTAACATTTCATATTGCATTTCATCATGTCAATCGAAATTAGATCCAAGAAGCTTGAATATCATCCGAGACACTTTGCGGGTTCTATCCGGGTGATCAGTCAACACAAGGGAAAGACTTGAGTTACTTCCAACAGGTTCAAATGGGGTCTATTCATCATTCAAAACGCTAATCTTGAAGGAGCAAAAATCTGTCCCCGAGCTGTCATGCTCGCTAGGCGAGCAGAATGGTTCGCCTGGCGAATCTGAACTGTCATGCTCGCTAGGCGAGCAAATTCTTCGCTAGGCGAAGCGCACGCGTTTTCAAAATATAACAGAAAATCTTGGGCTTGGACCTCTCTCATTGGAGCCCACAAAGCCATGAAAATCAGGTTATAAATTCTAGGCTTCCATCTCCGAAAAAAGGGTAGACAGACTAGAAGGAAGGAGAAAAGCTAACAGGATTCAGAGCAGCCTCCGGACACTGAAGAGAACTCGTCTGCAAGGAACTAATTCCCTCTCACATAAACCCTGAGATTGTTTTGCAAACCCAAGGGTGCAATTCAATTTCACTCGATCTCTCCAATCAGGTTTGCCTTATACCCATTACTCTATGCTTTTAATTTGAATACTCTGAATGTATGAGGTATTATCGTGAGGTTTCGCCCACGGGTTTAGATATGCATGAATGTGTAAAACAATGCCTTGAATGTTTGATCACTTAATTTCTGGAAGGGATACCATAGGGTTTGGAGTCCCTGAAATCTTACTGTTACCAATGGGAAATCCAGAACCCGCAGGCGTTCGCTAGCACCATCGCTAGGCGAGCCTGTAGCGAAGCTTCGCTAAGCCTTCGCTAGGCGAAGCAGCAGCGATCGCGACAGCAGCTACCTTTCTGTCTGCTCTAATCTGTTTTGTGTTTGGCATGGCATTGTTTTCTCCTGATTCCATCCTGTTACTCTAACCTGTTTGTTGAGTTTTTGTGAGGGCTCACATACTCTTGCAGGGATAGCTTGCTTGGCATTCCACTTTATTTGTGGGATACCACCTGGAGGTTTATTCCGATTACCTGTACTGATCGGCTTTCTTTGACGGTGCAAGCTCGAGAGATCTTTGGGTTTCTTATTTCTTTAGTTGTTGTTACTTCGGATTTTTATCCGTGTGGTAGATCTCTTGATCCCTTTATCTTTCCCGCATTTTACCGCTTTCTTAGCTGGAAGACCTCGATAGGAGGAAATGTTTTCTTTTGTTTGTTTACTTTTGTGCCCAAAGACCTCCAAAAGGAGGCACCAGTGCTAAAGACCTCCACGAAGAGGCAATTGACGGATAAAAGGGATTAGTAATCAATCCCCCGTTATTCAGTGTGCCGTTCTTTATGCTCGCACTACGTGCTGATGCTTAAGAACAAAAGCCCAAGATATTTTGTCCTGTCAGTCAGTGGAGAGGGTTCCACCTTTCTGAATCCCCACTTTTTGTCATGAGCTCACCCTGTCCAAGGTTAAGAGCTATGAGGTCTTATCCTCATTACCCTTTTGATCTGCTCACCCTGACGTTCAATGTCAGTGGTTAAGAGCCCATTTGATTACCTATTCCATGGCTTGTTTGTTGAGGTTGATATGACCCCTCTTGACTAAAGCCCTACCCATGTAGGTTTGAGCCCCCTTGGTGGCATTTTACTTTATGCATGTTTGTTTTGTATGGTGTGATCGTCTCCCCATAGGATTTCTAGGCTTCGTATAGTCTCTCGTTTGCATGTCAATTAAGGTCTGTTCCTTCGTCTAGGACTTCCTTTTTTGCATGAGCATTTCGAAAACCCAAACAAACTCATTGATTTTTCTTCTCCTAAGAACACGTTAACTCCTTCTACTACAAGCGAGTAAGTCTCCAAAGGTCGAGCATCCGGTAGATTGCGTAGTAACGTCGTTCATCTAAAAAACACAACCCTTAACCCGTAGTTAGCCGAACTACGGTTTGCTCTGATTCTCATTCCAGATGAGATACGTAGGCATAAGACGCGATGTCTTAGCGAGCACACTCCTCTTTAGCCCATAGGCAGCCGAGCTACGAAGACTCTGATTCTCATATCCAGATGAGATACGTATGCAGTGGATGCGATATCCGTGCGAGTCATTTTCTTTTGACCCCCTCTTTTAGCAAATAGTACATTAGATAAATCCACACCCTTTAGACAAGAACAACAAAAGTGGATCCCGTAGAGTACTACGGATGCGTAGGGGTGCTAATACCTTCCCTTCGCATAATCGACTCCCGAACCCAAAATTTGGTTGCGAGACCTTGTCTTTTCCTTTCCCTTTTCCAGGTTTACTTTGAGCGTTTCCTTTCCCTCCTTTGGGATAAATAACGCATGGTGGCGACTCTTCTGTCTTTTCTTTCTCGCCGGTTGTTTTTTTTCGCATTCCCTTTTTTCAGGTTGCGACAGGAATGATGTGGTTGTGTATGATTAATGGACCATTAATCCAAATGTAGTGTTGATTTGTAAGTTCAAAGTGTGAAAGATACAGCGAGAATATGACATCAAAATAGAAGATTTAGTGAATCTCTATGAGTTAGTTTATACAACCTTGTTGTAGTATGCTTTCAGAATAAACCCTGCCTCAGTTAGGTCTTTTAAGGGTTGTATCGTGGCCTGGTTCATGGTTAGTGAAAAAAAGGATATAAGGCTCAATTTGTTTTCAGCCCATCCATTCTTCGTGATGATCTTTAGTCCTACATTCGGTTAATTCAACACACGCATTCGTCTTCCAAGAGAGTTCTACGGCATAAGAGTGACGGCGGTGATTCAAGATTCTCTTGAAATGGCAGTCACCTTATTTTGCATTTTTCGTGGATGTCGGTGACCCTTTAATTATTGATGTGATGGTCACTGAATCTTGTTTTTTCTTGTTGAGGATTTACACGTCCTCTTTTGATTGAATTTTTTTTGCTTTTTGATCCTTAATTTTTTCCTAGATCGCCTTTTCAAATCTTTTTGTCCACCGGGATTACCCTATTTTTTCCTAAGTCGCCTCTTTGGGTGCTCTACTTAGAGAGCTTTTTCTCTTTTTTTTAATTTGTTTTTGGAACAGCTCTTAGGGACCTTGTTCTTTTGGTTTGGAAGAATTGTGATTGCCATGTCATTAGTTATTGAGGACCAATCGCCATAACCTTTGGACTTATCATGATTCCTTCAATACTTCGTGACGATTACGAGGAATGGTATATGCTTGATACCCAAATGGGATGAATTCTCTTGGAATTTGAATGCGTAGTCAGATTAACTAAACACTGCCCCGCCCTAGGTTAAGCGTAAAGGTTTTTAGATCCGAAAGAAAACACCTACTTCTATGCTCGAAGTGGTTAACTAGGGACTAAATCCTTATCTCTCCAGTGTTTGGAAATTTGAAATAATGCATGTACATCATCAACAAGATTTTATTTGAAAGCATATTGTTAGCGATCTGGGTACTTCATTTTCTTCATTCTCCCTCCAACCTTTGCTAAAACAATAGTTTGATAAAGGAAGTGAAGTGGAGAAGTATGTGTTTATGCTTTTTGCAATAAATTAGAAAATATGAATGAATATGACATGGTTCGTTCAAAACATGCATGCTAATTTCATTAATAATACCATTAACAAACAACAATGTTTAACAACAAACAACATTTAACAGGAAGAGAAATTACAAGAATGCAGAAACAATGATATCGCACAATGATTGCCAACATTGAGGAACTGAGCTTTCTTTTATGATCTACTGACTTTAGGGTACCATACACACACACACACATACACACACACACACACACACACACGCCCCTTTAAACTACTGAGGAAAATAGGCCAAGGTTTTCCACATTAAGCCATGACTATGAACTATTTATAATGAAACCTGAAAAGAGCGTGTAACACCCCTTTTTATACCCCAAAATACTTAACATATAATCAGAGTGAATAAGCACGCATATAACAAAAGTGCGTCACATCGACGTTTTCAAAAACTAAAAGCTTTCGAAAACCAACATCATTCATCATCAATACACAATACACCTGGTCATTTAAAATAACACATTTCAAATATCATGAATATACAAGAATATGCGTTTGCAGCGGAAAATAATGTATACTCGTGTATTTCATAAAATGATTCATGTCCCATACCATGATCATCTCTTAATAATCTCCTCAAGGTAGAATAAAACCATATCCAGGCTATTTGGCACTATGGCCTCTCAAACAGCAATTTTCAATTAAACATGTTCACAAGTAATAACATAATACATATCCAAATAAGATATTAGTTCAATACTAATCTACCCAGTGTTACGTGACCAGAGCATTGACCCACTACCTAATACCTAAGCTAAAACATAGAACTCTCCGGCTAAATCTCGAGTGAGCTACCGTCCACTTACTTCAGCAATACTACTCTTGAGTATCTGCACGATGCCCATGTAAAGGTAACATTCAAACAGAAGGGTGAGAATTCGAATCATTATGAAGAAGTATAATAAAGCATAATGATTAAATCAACAATTGAAGGAATTCATCACACCTTGTATAACCATGTAAATAATACTAACCAATATTTATTTCACATGTTTCCAGCATACATCTGTTAGACGGTGTGGCTAGTGATCGAGAGGGGGGGTGAATAGATCACCTCTTTGAAATTTAACGGATTTGAAATTTTATCAGAGTTTTCAAAGTTGGCGGAAAAAACAGTCCCGAATCGACTTCCGTCTATTCTGAACCGCTACTAGAAAGCCGGACACACAAGTTTAATTGCTGGATTTTAATGAGAATGACAGAAACAATTCACACCAGAATTTTAACTAATTGAATGCACTTATCATTAAAGTCTATTTCCAATGAATAAAATCTAGCTAACCGTTTTGTCAAACAGTTGGTGTGTATGTGATCGATGATAAACAGCAATGGAGTTTGATTAAAAGTTTTCTTGCCACTGCTGTCTTGCAACAGGAACAATCACCACACACTAACTGAAATTGCGAAAACAGTTTTAAAACGTAAAGAGGAGTAAGGTAAGAATACGATACGCAGAGATTTGGTAAGGAAGTTCCCCACGTCGTCCTCGCGTGTGGGTACGTCTCCCTCTCAATTTCAAATGAAATTGAGAACTTTGATTATCAATATTTGCCGAATCCGTTGATACAAGGTTATGATACAAAGACAGAATTCTAAACTCTAAGAACCTCTTCTTGTATGAACCTTCACTTGATCTTAGCACGATCAAGATTTTCCTGCACGAAATTGCAAACAATTCACCGGTTCCACGACCTGCTTGCGAAATCCCCCGATTTCCAAACGCAACGCTGCGGCTGAATATGTTCTGCAAACGTGACTCCCAAACCCTCAAGAACACTCCAGTTCTTGAAGGACAAACCAGTAGGTTTTTCCTAGAAACCCCCTTCAATCTTCAACTCAGCTAGATCCTCGATCGTTCCACTGCAAACCACAGCTAGATCCTTGATCGTACCACTGAATGTTATCTCGATGCTTCTTTAATCCAAAGAACAAGAATGGTTATGTGTAAATGTTCTTGAAGAAAAGTGATTGAGAAGATGAAGAAGATGAAGTCTCTTTCAGGTTTCTAATTGCTCTCAAACAATTGCTCCAACACTGCTTTTGATCTTGTGTTCAATTGTTTTCCCTCAATGAATTCGTGTTTTGCACTGCTGTCATAACCTGTCTTATATATGCTGCAAAACAGTTACTGTTATAACATAAAACAGCTTTATGTATTGATGCATAAGAGTGTGTATCGATGCATACTGTAAGATATGTGAATTTTTGGTGAAATTTATTAATCATGTATCGATGCATAATTCGTATGTATCGATGCATGTGATTATTTCACTAGTATGTATCGATGCCTAATGCGCGTGTATTGATACACAGGCTGTTTCAATTGGTCATGTATCGATGCAGGGATCGTGTGGATCGATGCATAGAGTCTTTAGCCTTCCATGTATTGATGCATGACTCGTATGCATCGATGCATACTGAACAGAAAGGTTTTGTGATTTATCACATGCTGTATGTATCGATGCAGAGGCTTATGTATTGATGCATACTGACATAAAATGCATTTTAATTGTTATTTTAAGGGAAGTATCAATGTAGGTTTATATGTACAGTTATGCAACAATAGAGTGGGATGGAAAACATAATAAAAACACAAATGTATCATGTAATGCAATGCACAACCAACATTTGGATGATGATCACACAATTTGCTATCATTAAAAATTAATTCAAGATAAAGAATTCTCTCACAAACTCCCCCTTTTTGATGATGGCAAATTCTTGGCAAGATGTGTGATACTCCCCCTGAGTTTGTGCATATCTGCATTTTCTCCCCCTTTGTCAACATCAAAAAGAGGAAGAAACAGATTTATCAAGGTAGCATAGTGTAGCAGGACATGGCAAAAAATGGATAACAGGCTATCAATCACAAAGAATGAAGCTTCAAAGTAAAGAATCATTCACAAAGAATGACGAATAAGGGCAATAACAATAGAGATAAACAGAAATAGAAAAGCATTTTAAAGATACGAACGAGTTTAAGAGTTACATAAGCTAAACCATATATTGTGCAACAAAATAAAACTTGAGCAATATGAAATGAAATGCAGTGAGATGAAAAGATGGTTGGTTAATTTGGATTGTGGCCACCACATGACTCCTCATCATGTCTGTCAGGATCTCTGTAGCTTGGCGGAGGCGGAGGAGGAGGCATTGTGTCTGGATTTTGGCCCATGAAGGAGTATTGCCTAAATCGGTTCTGAACTTCAATGCTTCTAAAGTTGTCCATAATACCAGGATTTTCACGGCAGTCGTCCATAAAGCCGGACATTTCGTTGTAGAAAACCTGATGCCATTTAACCAAGTCTTGGTGCCAAGCGTGTTGATTCTGATACATCCGTGTATGCTCATCATGCCAGTCCCGATGCTCGTTGTGCCATTCAGATTGTTGAACATGCCAGTACCGTGCTTCTTCATGGCGTTCTTTGTTGACAATTTCCATCTGTTGAAGCATATGAGTGATGTCCGCATTTGGTGTTGAGGCTGAAGTACCACTGGAGAATGGAGGGGCTGTAGGTTCAGGTACATAGTTGGTAGGAGACCACCTTCGTGGCACCCAATCACCCCAACCAGCATTGGCCTCAGCTTGTGGTGCATCTGTTTCAGCCGCATCCTGCATTTCTTCATCAGGCTGATCTTCAGCAACATGGATGCGTTCCGAGGGCACGTCAAAGTTGTAAATTCTGGTTTTGGATTTTCTTTCGAAGAAATAGAAACATTTGAGGTCCTTGTCCCACCGATATCCCATATGCGATAGAGTGGCAGAGTCAAACTCTTGAGCAGCAGATGGAGATAGGAGAGGAACAATAGGTATTGCAACTTTCCAAAACTTAAGAATTTTCATTATTTGAGAGGCATAACCTAGAGCCACATTCTTGGAGCTGTCTCGCACGAAAAATAGACGTTTTACAAAGTAATTAGCCCAATTTAAGAACACCTTATTTTGCAAAATGTAGAGAAGATGTATGTTGGGCCTGTCCAACCGCGAATGTCCATTGTTTGTTGGACGCAGAATATGTGTAATAATCCAGTGAAGAATACGCGGAGTTTGCTTGATCATACCAGACGTGACGTGTTCATCATCACTCAACGGTCCGTCTATCTTTAGGATAGATGGAGTAAAGTCCTTCATGTCAAATTCAGGATCAAAATGCAGGTCATGCCAGGACTTGACAGCCATCGACGGAGGCGGCATTTGAAATACCGTTTCCCAATCAGAGGCTTCAAAGGTATATATTCTGACTCCGATAGAACACCGGAACATATAGCCTCTACCAGTTTGTAAGCCAGCATAAAAGACCCGAATGAAATCCTCATGATAATCATCCTTTGTGGACAGAAACGACCCAAGTCTTTGTGCATGTAAGAGTTCAACCACTTCATTTAGGTGTAGGTGAATAACATCTGTTTTATCAAAGACGTGAGGTTTCATGACTAACCTTGTCTTGAAGGATTCCTCAAATTCAGCAGCAACAGCAGGATGAAGTAGCTCTAAGGCATTTGAAGGAACGTCTGGTGGTGGCTGAGATGTACCGGCTGTTTCCTTTCCCTTTCCTTTTCCTTTGGCTCTGGCTGGAATAGTGCGTGGAGGCATGGTGATGTGAGATTTAGGGTTTTAGAGAGAGAGTGAAGATGAGGAGGATTAGGGTTAGCCACTGGTTTTGGGGTTTTTGAGGGCAGATGATATGAAGTCTTGAGATAGGAAGTGATATGATTGGCTGATGTGTCGATGCATGAGAGAGAAAGAAATGCATTTAATTCAGATAGCATCAGTATGTATCGATGCAGATGGTCATGCGTCGATGCCAAATATTCACAATGGGCATGTGTATCGATACATGCGATGGATGCATTGATGCATCCTGAAGCAGTTTTTAAAAAATTTGAATTTCAGAATGTATGGATCGATGCTTGCTTCGTTTGTGTCGATGCATACTGATGCTGAACTAGCTTTTAATGAATTTTAATGCAGTATGAATATGCATTATGCACTATGTCATGATGATTATGCTCAAGAGAGATTCAGAAGTTAGATTGTTAATGTGCACACAATATGGACAAGGAGTATATGCAATCAAATTTTATATCAACTAGAGTAAGAACATTTGTTCTAACATACACAATCACTTAGCAATAAGAAAATTGTAGAAAGGATTGATATTACCTCTGTTGGAGAACTCTTGTGATGGATAATTGACATCTAAAACAGCTCTTATCAACCATGGTGAGGCATAATATAATTAAGAGGTAACATGCTTATGACATCAATTGAGAAAGATCTAAGATTCCCAATTCGCGACGAATGTTGAAGAAAGGTTCCGTTGCCAACGGTTTAGTGAAAATATCAGCAAGCTGATTTTTGGAATCAACGTGCTCAAAGACAACGTCTTCTTTTTCAACATGATCACGAAGGAAATGATGTCTAATCTCTATGTGTTTAGTGCGTGAGTGTAAAACAGGGTTTTTAGTAAGGTTTATGGCACTAGTGTTGTCACATTTGATAGGAATACGTTTGAGTTGAATGTTGAAGTCTTGTAGTTGCTGTTTCAGCCATAAAATCTGAGCGCAACAACTACCGGCTGCAACGTATTCTGCCTCTGCAGTTGACAAAGCCACAGAAACTTGCTTTTTGCTATGCCAACTGACCAAGGAGTTTGAAAACAGGTGACATGTACCACTTGTGCTTTTCCTATCTGATTTGCAGCCAGCAAAATCAGAATCGGAGTACCCTACTAAGCTACAATCACTTCCTTTGGAATACCAAAGCCCATATTTAGGTGTTCCGTGAAGATATCTAAATATGCGCTTCACCGCTTTTAGGTGCGATTCCTTAGGATTTGATTGATAGCGTGCACACATACAAACACTAAACATGATGTCAGGTCTAGAGGCAGAAAGATACAAGAGAGATCCAATCATACCTCTGAACCTTTTGACATCTACACACTTACCGTGCTCATCCTTATCTAGATTTCCGTTGGTAGGCATTGGGGTGTCGATTGATTTTGAGTCATTCATTCCAAAGCGCTTGAGTAGTTCTCTGCAGTATTTTGTTTGACATACTGCTGTACCCTCATCAAGTTGCTTTATTTGCAGTCCTAAGAAGTAGTTCAGCTCCCCCATTAGACTCATCTCAAATTCACCCTGCATAACCTTAGAAAATTCTTCGACCAAGTGTATGTTAGTTGAACCAAATATAATATCGTCGACATAAACTTGAACTAAAAGAATGTGCTTCCCTTTGTGTTTAATAAAGAGAGTATTGTCCACTTTACCTCTTGAATATCCATGATCAATCAGGAATTTGCTAAGCCTTTCATACCAAACCCGAGGAGCTTGTTTAAGACCATACAAAGCTCGTTTTAATTTGTAAACATGATCTGGATTTTCAGCATTTTCAAAACCAGGAGGTTGTGAAACATATACTTCTTCATTTATGACACCATTGAGAAAGGCACTCTTTACGTCCATTTGGTAAAGCTTAAAATCCTTAGAACACGCATAGGCAAGCAAAAGACGTATAGCTTCAAGGCGAGCAACTGGAGCATAAGTTTCCTCATAGTCTATGCCCTCCTCTTGGTTATACCCTTGTGCTACTAAACGTGCCTTGTTCCTAGTAATCACTCCGTTTTCATCAAGCTTGTTCCTAAAACCCCACTTAGTGCCTATGATATGATGATCTCGCGGACGAGGGACAAGTTCCCAAACGTCATTTCTTTTAAATTGATTAAGCTCTTCTTGCATGGCCATTAGCCAAAATTCATCAATCAAGGCCTCTTTGGCATTCTTAGGTTCTACTTGTGAAACAAACGCGAAGTGAGAACAAAAATTACTTATCTTAGAACGAGTCATTACTCCCTTTGAAATGTCTCCCAAGATGTTGTCAATGGGATGGTCTTTTGAGGATCTCCAAGCTGTTGGAAGATCATTCACTTCAGCTGTCTTTTCTTCCTCAATTTCTTCATGACTAGTATCTTCCTCCTTCTCATGGGCAGCTGTTTTGGACTGATCAGTTTCCTCAACAGCTTCCTTGAGTATGTCTTCTGTAGATACACCTGCGTCATCAAAAGAAATACCTTTTCCGACATTTTTCGGATAAGACTCATCAAAAGAAACATGAACAGATTCTTCAACAGTAAGTAAACGCTTATTATACACTCTATATGCTTTCCTTGACAGTGAGTAACCAAGAAAGATACCTTCATCTGCTTTTGCATCAAACTTCCCAATGTTTTCCTTACCGTTATTCAAAACAAAACATTTACAACCGAATACGTGAAGATGTGACAAGTTTGGTTTTCTTCCTTTCAAAAGTTCATAAGGAGTTTTGTTTAAAATAGGGCGAATTGAGATTCTGTTTAGAACATAACAGGCTGTGCTGACAGCATCAGCCCAAAAGTATTTTGGCAATCCACCCTCATTAAGCATT
The DNA here is from genome assembly GCF_024323335.1 of Lathyrus oleraceus. Lineage (NCBI taxonomy): Eukaryota > Viridiplantae > Streptophyta > Magnoliopsida > Fabales > Fabaceae > Lathyrus > Lathyrus oleraceus. The sequence goes on from NC_066583.1 coordinate 23,545,697, forward strand.
GTTCTTGCCAACTCCTCTAAAACACGATTTTTACGCTCCACAACGCCATTTTGTTGTGGAGTGCGAGGGGCTGAAAAGTTATGCTCAATACCATACTTGTCACAAAACTTCTCAAAGTGATAATTTTGAAACTCACCACCATGATCGCTACGAATTGTAACTATTTTGGAATTCATTTTGTTTTGGGACAGATTTGCAAAATTTTTAAAAGCAGAAAAAGTTTCATCTTTGCTATGAAGGAATATAGTCCAAATGAATCTAGAGTAGTCATCAACTATTACAAAGCCATAGTAATTTCCACCTAGGCTCTTTGTCCTAGAAGGTCCAAAGAGGTCCATATGGAGAAGCTCAAGGGGTCGTGAAGTTGAAATTACATTTTTAGATTTAAAAGACACCCTTGTTTGCTTTCCCATTTGGCACGCGTCACATAGGTGGTCTTTTGAAAATTTTATTTTTGGTAGACCGACTACTAGATCCTTAGATACAACCTTATTTAGCAAATCGAAGTTAACATGCGCTAAACGTCTATGCCAAAGCCAAGAATCATCATTCAAGGTGACTAGACATTTAGTATTTGTTAAAGGTACATCAAACAAGTCAAGCATATAGATATTGTTTACCCTTACACCCTTAAACACAATGTTTTGTTCAACATGTTCAATTATGCAGCAAGTTTTTGTAAACGACACTTTATAGCCCATGTCGCATAGTTGACTTATGCTTAACAAATTATGTTTAAGTCCCTCAACTAAATGGACATTTGAAATAGTAGTGGTGGAGGGATTACCTACACTACCTTTGCCGAGTATAGCTCCTTTGTTGTTGTCTCCATAAGTGACATATCCCTTCTTCTTTGCCTTGAAGTCTATAAAGAGCGATATGTCACCGGTCATGTGCCTCGAGCAGCCGCTGTCAAGAAACCACCTTCTATCTGCGGAGGCAAGGCACTCATCCTACAACATCAAAAGAGAGAAGTTGGTACCCAATTTTCATTGGGTCCAAGTGGGTAAGTGCTAACATGGTTGCCTTTTGGCTTCCATTGATAAATGCCTTTAGGGACAAGAAATCTCCTAAATTTGCATTTCTCAATGGTATGGCCAGCATGGCAACAATAATGACATAAACCATGATGATGTGTTTGTTGTTTCTTGTTCATTGAATCCTTTAGAATAAAAGAGTATTTTGCATATGGAGGATTCAATGACTTCTTAAACAACTTGGGGTCAACGGCATAAGTAACTTTAGGTTGTAGCGCTTTCTCTAATTTGACCTTAAGAGTGTTTACCTCTTTTTGCCAAATATAACAAGCGTCACAATACCTAACTCTACTACATCCGTCAATGTCAATAATTTTTGAATTTTCTGCAATACTAGCTTTCAACGCTTCTAACTCAATTTCAGCTTTGTTTACTTTACCTTCCAAAAATGAAAAAATATGTTTGTCGGAAGATAGTCTTTTAAAAGCATCTACAGCTTCGTTATGCAGTTTTTCAAAAGCTATTTTTAGTTCCAAAAAAGACATAGAAGAGAAATTATTGTAGTAGGCTTGTTTTACCTTTTTGTCATTGTTTTTCTTCTTGTGGTAGGACAGATTTTTTGTGTGAGCCATAAGGCACAGATTTGCTGCTTCATCATCATCACTTGAGCTTTGTGTGCTTGATGAATCGCTATCACTTTCCCATGCAATGTACGCTCTTCTTTGTTTGTTGTACCCTTTTGGTGAATCCTTTCTTTGATCCTTATACTTTATAGGGCAATCCGTTTTATAATGTCCAGATTTACCACAATTAAAACAGGATCCTCTTCCTCTACTCTTCTTGTTCTCTTCTTGTTTCGAATTTGTAGATTGTTTTCGAAACTTCATGAGATTTTTGTCGGAATGCTTGACTCCATTCTTTCGAATGAATCTATTGTATCTCCTTACAAACAGTCCCATTTCCTCATCATCCGAGTCTTTGTCACTACTTGAATCATTGTCGCTTTGCTCTTTTCGTGAGGACTTAGAGCTAGAGGCCACAAGAGCTATTGGCTTCTTCTCTCCCTCTTTGTCTCTTTTCTTCTCCTTTTCCTTCTTACTTTTGTTCTCATATTTTTCAAGACTTTCCAATGCTTGCTGATGTTCTTCCAGCTTTCCAAACAAAGTTGTAATCGTAAGTCTTGTTAGATCGTTGGCTTCCTTGATTGCTGTTACTTTAGGTTGCCACTCCCTGCTAAGACACCTGAGAATTTTATTAGTAGCAATTTCATTGGAAATAGGTTTTCCAAGAGCATTCAATCGGTTAGTTAGATGAGTGAATCTCTTTTGCATGTCGGAGATGGATTCTCCTTGTTTCATGCGAAAGAGCTCAAACTCTTGATTGAGTATGTTAATGCGGGACTGTTTTACTTCAGTAGTACCCTCATGGGCAACTTCTAAAGCGTCCCACATTTCTTTAGCTGTCGTGCAATGGGATACTCGATAATACTCATCAACACCAAGTGCTGAAATTAACATGTTTCGAGCTCTCCAATCACACGACCACTTTTTCTCATCTTTCTCATTCCAATCATCTTCTGGTTTAGGTACTATGGCGCCAGCTGCATTAGTCATAGTAATTTGAAACGGACCGTTTTCAATGGCAGCCCATACTAGCCTATCCACAGAATTTATATGAACTCGCATGCAGTCTTTCCAGTAGCCATAATTTTCACCGTTGAAAATAGGCGCTCTATTATACGCCCCCTTTGGTTCAGAATCCATACTGTTACAGGCAGCCACAGAGCACCAGCGAACCGGCGCTCTGATACCACTTGTTAGACGGTGTGGCTAGTGATCGAGAGGGGGGGTGAATAGATCACCTCTTTGAAATTTAACGGATTTGAAATTTTATCAGAGTTTTCAAAGTTGGCGGAAAAATCAGTCCCGAATCGACTTCCGTCTATTCTGAACCGCTACTAGAAAGCCGAACACACAAGTTTAATTGCTGGATTTTAATGAGAATGACAGAAACAATTCACACCAGAATTTTAACTAATTGAATGCACTTATCATTAAAGTCTATTTCCAATTAATAAAATCTAGCTAACCGTTTTGTCAAACAGTTGGTGTGTATGTGATCGATGATAAACAGCAATGGAGTTTGATTAAAAGTTTTCTTGCCACTGCTGTCTTGCAACAGGAACAATCACCACACACTAACTGAAATTGCAAAAACAGTTTTAAAACAGAAAGAGGAGTAAGGTAAGAATACGATACGCAGAGATTTGGTAAGGAAGTTCCCCACGTCGTCCTCGCGTGTGGGTACGTCTCCCTCTCAATTTCAAATGAAATTGAGAACTTTGATTATCAATATTTGCCGAATCCGTTGATACAAGGTTATGATACAAAGACAGAATTCTAAACTCTAAGAACCTCTTCTTGTATGAACCTTCACTTGATCTTAGCACGATCAAGATTTTCCTGCACGAAATTGCAAACAATTCACCGGTTCCACGACCTGCTTACGAAATCCCCTGATTTCCAAACGCAACGCTGCGGCTGAATATGTTCTGCAAACGTGACTCCCAAACCCTCAAGAACACTCCAGTTCTTGAAGGACAAACCAGTAGGTTTTTCCTAGAAACCCCCTTCAATCTTCAACTCAGCTAGATCCTCGATCGTTCCACTGCAAACCACAGCTAGATCCTTGATCGTACCACTGAACGTTATCTCGATGCTTCTTTAATCCAAAGAACAAGAATGGTTATGTGTAAATGTTCTTGAAGAAAAGTGATTGAGAAGATGAAGAAGATGAAGTCTCTTTCAGGTTTCTAATTGCTCTCAAACAATTGCTCCAACACTGCTTTTGATCTTGTGTTCAATTGTTTTCCCTCAATGAATTCGTGTTTTGCACTGCTGTCATAACCTGTCTTATATATGCTGCAAAACAGTTACTGTTATAACATAAAACAGCTTTATGTATTGATGCATAAGAGTGTGTATCGATGCATACTGTAAGATATGTGAATTTTTGGTGAAATTTATTAATCATGTATCGATGCATAATTCGTATGTATCGATGCATGTGATTATTTCACTAGTATGTATCGATGCCTAATGCGCATGTATTGATACACAGGCTGTTTCAATTGGTCATGTATCGATGCAGGGATCGTGTGGATCGATGCATAGAGTCTTTAGCCTTCCATGTATTGATGCATGACTCGTATGCATCGATGCATACTGAACAGAAAGGTTTTGTGATTTATCACATGCTGTATGTATCGATGCAGAGGCTTATGTATTGATGCATACTGACATAAAATGCATTTTAATTGTTATTTTAAGGGAAGTATCAATGTAGGTTTATATGTACAGTTATGCAACAATAGAGTGGGATGGAAAACATAATAAAAACACAAATGTATCATGTAATGCAATGCACAACCAACATTTGGATGATGATCACACAATTTGCTATCATTAAAAATTAATTCAAGGTAAAGAATTCTCTCACAACATCAAAACTCAAGGAGTATTGAAATTCTGGCGTAGTCAGAATTCAGATGTTCTACTCCAAGTCATGACATCTGATCCAACATTGTAGCTAATACAGCAAGACAGTTAACACATTAAAAACCCTGTACTGACGCACTCTTTCACAGATGTCACGACATCTCCTTCTATGTCACCCTAGAGGGAAGGAACCCCTAGTCTTGTGCATCTGATATACAAACTCAGCAGAGATCAATCATAGTACTCACTTCTGTTGTTTTCCTACACAGTTATCAGCATGATGTCTTAGTATTGGTTTGGACATCATCTGTTACATTCGTCCAGTATGTTTGCCTTTTACTTGTATTTCCTGAAATAAGGTTGAATACATTAATCTAATTACCACTTATTAGATTGCTAACAAATAGGCCATTTGTTAGGTTCATTAATTGTAGGGTAGTAGTTGGTTTCCTGGATTTTAGCTCAGCTGTTGGATTCCTAAAGAATAGCCTGAGAAAAATGCTTAAACAGAAAAACTAATCATCCTACACTTTAGCACATGCTGTCAGGAATGAATGTCACAACATTCAGTTTGACAGTAAGAACATATACAGCATGTTGATTCTGTTATGTTCCTAAACAAACCAGACTATGCTAAATTTGTTGTACTGTAAAAGACCAACCAATCTCTAATTCAGTATCAGCATACATGAACAACTGTCTAGACATCCAGTTTGACAGTTTCACAATGATCCTTTGGCCAGGTCTGTTTTCCACTTGAAAACCAGACTTAAATATATACTGAACTGAAGCATAGAAGCCAACTTGCCTATTATTCAGTATATGCTGTCAATGATGAATGTCAAGACATTCTGATTGACATTCAACGGAAGGCTATGTACCAGGTCTGTTATCATCTTGACAAGCAGACTGGAATACCAGCTGTGTTATGGCAGAAGGATTATAACATACAGAAGGAAAACAAACACAGGAAATTGTTAACCCAGTTCAGTCCAACACGACCTACGTCTGGGGGCATACCAAGCCAGGAAGAAGATCCACTATCAGCAGTATTAATTCAGAGTTAAACTCCCCCGTTTACAACTCTTCACTTAATCCCTATCCAATGCAATCTATACCTAGGAACTCCTAGATAGAAACCTCCAGTTTCCATTCCTATCACTACAATTACAATGTAATGTTAAACAACTTGAACTTGCTTCACAACTTCATTCAAGAACAAAATCACTCTTGCCTACAGGCTTTGAGTTACAAATACTCTCAGCTTTGAACACTGAGAAACACATGGTAACCTTCCCACAGGTTGGGAGGTTTACCTCACACACACCCCTAAACTTTCATTCTAGGAGGCTTACAGAAACTAGGTTACAATGTGCTATTTATAACCTAATCACCCAACTGGATTTGGGCCTTCAGAAATCGCAACAAACTTGTTCTTTGCTGTTACAAATACAGCAGAAAATTTCTGCTACAACCAAGGTCTTCAATCCTAGAATCTCTCCATATATATCTCCTTATTTTGAGCCTATATATATTCTGATTGAGTCTTTAAGACCTCCACATGAGAGTTAGGATATTCACCAAATATCCTTACTAATCCCAGAATATATACTGAATTAATTAATTCAGTTTTCTACACATGTGCGATGTCACAGGCATGATGTTGTGACATCGTACATGACATGTTGGTCCAGATGTTGAACTTCTTCAACCCAACATATTAAAATAATAGAGATGATTACATTATTTGTTTTACAAAATTAATGCCAATCCTAAGGTATTAACAAGTATAACATTAAATTCCAATACTCTATTCCCAAATATACACATAACTATAATTATCACATAATCACATCTTTTACCAAGTTATGTATCCAAACATCATCAAATTCAATTACCATATCTCACACACACATAACAATCACATCAATGCATATATTCAATTATCACATAACTCTAATGTGACTCAATGCAAGACATGTGACTCTATGCATGTGGTACCGCAATGTGAACCCAACGTTTCACCGCTTTCCAATTCAATATCTAGAATCTAAGCCACGCTTCCAATCCGGACAAGATCAAAGCCACTACGCCTATTTCCAATTAAGGATCAACGTCTTTTACGCCTATTTCCATTCAAGGATCAACGTCTATTACCATGTGAACCCACAGTTTCACCGCTTCCACCATAAAGCTGACTATGCCATGAATGAATGTATAAATACCAACAATATATGCAATTAAGATCATCTCTACCATCTTAACATTCCACATATAACCATAATTCAACGCTATGAATTATCCACCAATGGTACGTATACACATTCATAACAAATATACTATTCACATATATAGGCTAATTATCAAATACGCACACTTAGATTTTATTTCAAAATGGTTACAGCTTTTAAAAGTTCTCAATTTTCCCTTTTTCAACAGTGGTAACCGGTTAACGCATTTGGGGTAACCGGTTAACACGAAACAAAATTCAATTTCTGGGCAAATTTTTAGCAGGTAACCGGTTAACGCATTTGGGGTAACCGGTTAACACGCTTAGAACTGGAATTTTTCTTAACATTGCCATTACTGTAATGAAATTCAATAAACTAAACGGCTTATCAAGTTATCCCTCAATTTCACCCATATATCCATTCCAAACGAAATTAATCATCACAAATCAAAGATTACTCATCAAAACCTAACAATTCCAAACCACAAAATTAGGGATTTCAACCTAACCATACTTCTACCATTGACCCAATTATACTAACCCATAATAATAAGGATTCTCCCCCTTACCTCTTCAATTTTCTGGAAACCCTAGCTTCTCCCTTGTTCCTCCCCTCTTCTCCTTACTTTTTCCTCTTTCTTTCTCTGTTGCCTTGAAAATGACCAAATGAGTGCTACTTCTCACTCTCCTCACCTCTTACTATCCTAGTATTATATTTGGGCTTTAGAAATGATACCTCTAATTTAATTATTAGGCCCAATAAGACATAGTATTATAATATCTCTATTTAGTTCAAATAAATTAAACCAACACAATATACACACCAAGTTAATTAATTCAATTATTCAATTATATCTCATATCAACTAAATAATTAATTAACACCCCAAATAAATATAATAAAATAGTATAATAATATAAGAAATAAATACTAAAAAAATGGGTTGTGACAACTCTCCCCCACTTAAAAGATTTTCGGCCTCGAAAATTACCTAAACGAACAACTCCGGATACGATTCCTTCATCTTATCCTCGAGTTCCCAAGTGATATTGCCATTGGCGGCTCCGCCCCATATCACTTTCACCAAAGCAATCTCCTTACCACGAAGCTTCTTCACTTCTCGATCTCCAATTCGCATAGGTGATGTATCAACCGTTAAATCATCCCTCACTTGAACATCATCTAATGGAACAACATGCGATGGATCCGCAATGTACCTCCTCAATTGAGACACATGGAACACATCATGAAGATTAGAAAGTGACGGTGGTAATGCAATCCGATATGCCACTTCACCTACCTTTTCGGAAATCTGATAAGGACCAATGAAACGCATCGTCAACTTACGCGACTTCAAAGCTCTACCAACACTCGTTATTAGTGTAACTCAAAGAAACACATGCTCATCTTTCTCAAACTCAAGAGCCTTCCTCCTCTTATCATGATAACTCTTTTGACGACTCTGAGAAGCCTTCATCTTCTCTTGAATCATCTTAATCTTATATGTAGTCTCTTGAATCAACTCGGGTCCAACCACAACACTCTCTCCCGATTCGTACCAATACAAAGGAGTTCTACACCTTCTACCATAAAGAGCCTCAAAAGGTGCCATACCAATACTCGAATGGAAACTGTTGTTATACGTAAACTCGATCAACGGCAAGAAACTATCCTAATTTCCTCCTTGTTCCAAAATGCAAGACCTCAAAAGATCTTCAACTGACTGAATAGTCCTCTCCGTTTGATCATTAGTTTGCGGATGATATGCCGAACTCAAACGCAACTTCGTATCCAAAGCGCTTTGCAAACCTTCCCAAAATCTCGAAGTGAACCTCGGATCTCTATCCGAAACAATGCTCGACGGAATACCATGCAAACACACAATCCTCTCGATGTACAACTTAGCAAGTCTCTCCATCGAATAATCCATCCTCATCGGAATAAAATGAGCACATTTCGTCAACCTGTCCACAACGACCCAAATTGCCTCACAATTACTCGATGTTCTCGGAAAACCCAAAACAAAATCCATAAAGATACTATCCCACTTCCACTCGGGAATAGATAGCGGTTGCATTAAACCAGACGTTTTTTGATGTTCAATCTTTGACTTTTGACAAGTCAAACATGAATATACAAATTCCGATACATCCTTCTTCATACCTTGCCACCAAAACATCTTCCTCAAGTCTTGATACATTTTAGTAGCACCAGGATGAATACTCAGACCACTTCTATGCCCTTCCTCAAGAATTCTCTTTCTCAAATCCGCAACATCCGGAACACAAACTCAATCACGACACCTCATGGTACCATTCTCATCAATCCGAAAGTCACCACCTTTGCCTTGATTATTCAATGTCATAACATCGACTAATTTCAAATCTGACTTCTGACCTTCTCTAATCTCATCAAGAATGCCACACATGAGCTTCAACATACCAAGCTTAACACACGAAGACGTCGCTTCACAAACCAAACTCAAATCTCTAAATTGCTCCAACTCAAGCTCTCAAATCATCAACATAGACATGTGCAATGACTTCCTACTCAATGCATCGGCTACAACATTCGCCTTTCCAGGATGGTAATTCAAACCAAAATCATAATCTTTCAAGAATTCCAACCATCTCCTTTGCCTCATATTCAATTCTTTCTGATCGAACAAGTACTTCAAACTCTTGTGATCACTAAACACATCAAATCTCGATCCAAACAAATAATGTCTCCAAAGCTTCAACACAAACACAACAGTGGCCAACTCTAAATCATGCGTCGGATAATTCCTCTCATGAACTTTAAGTTGCCTTGAAGCATAAGCTACCACTTGCCCTTTTTGCATCAAAACACCTCTCAAACCCAACAAAGAAGCATCACAATACACAACGAAAGGTTCTAACAGATCCGGTAAAATCAAAATAGGAGTCGTAGTCAATCTTCTCTTAAGCTCTTGAAAATTCGCTTCACACTGTGAAGTCCAAATGAAAGCTTGACCTTTCCTAGTCAACTGCGTCAACGGTAACGACAACTTAGAAAATCCTTCAATGAACTTCCTATAATAACCAGCCAAACCAAGGAAACTTCTAATCTCAGCAACAGACTTAGGAGCTTCCCATTGAGATACAACTTCAATCTTCGTAGGATCCACAGAAATACCACCACTCGAAATCACATGCCCAAGAAAACTTACTTCACTCAACCAAAACTCACATTTAGAGAGTCTAGCAAACAACTTCTTCTCTTTCAACACCGATAACACAACCTTCAAATGCTCAGCATGATCCTCTTCGCTCTTAGAATAAATCAATATATCATCGATGAACACAACAACAAACTTATCCAGATAATCATGAAAAATTCTATTCATATACTCCATAAACACACCAGGTGTATTAGTCACACCAAAAGGCATCACGGAGTACTCGTAGTGACCATACCTTGTCCGAAAAGCAGTCTTTTGAATATCCTTAGCCTTTACACGAATCTGATGATACCCAGACCTCAAATCAATCTTGCTAAACACACAAGCTCCAACCAGCTGATCCATCAGATCGTTAATCCTCAGAAGTGGATACTTGTTCTTAATCGTCACTTTGTTCAGTTGTCTATAATCAACACATAATCTCATAGAACCTTCTTTCTTCTTGACCAACAGAATAGGTGCACCCCACGGCGACACACCAGGACGAATAAACCTCTTCTCAAGCAAGTCTTCAAGTTGACTCTTCAACTCTTTCAACTCGGACACAGACATTCTATAGGGAGCCATCGATACATGACTAGTTCCAGGAACTAAATCAATCAAAAACTCAACCTCCCGTTCTGGCGGTAAATCACTTATATCTTTAGGAAATACCTCCGCAAACTCACAAACTATTGGCAATTTTTCAATCGTCCTCTTCTCACGAATATCCAAGGTTGCCAACAACATAAACAACTCGGCACCATCTTCAACCGATTCATCAACTTGCTTAGCAGACACAAACCAATCTTCCTTAGCACCAACCTTAGGAAAAATAACCGTCTTCTCAAAACAGTTGATATACACCCGACTAAATTCTAACCAATTCATACCCAAAATCACATCAAGCTGCTCTAAAGGAAGACAAATTAAATCAATTCCGAAATCCCTACCAAAGATACTCAACGGACAATTCAGACACACAGTAGGAGTAGAAACAGAACCCATAGCAGGTGTATCAATAACCATACTTCTACGCATATCAGATAATATAAGATTCAATCTCTTAGCACAATCCAAAGAAATGAAAGAATGTGTTGCACCGGTATCAATAATGGCAATCAAAGGTGTACCATTAATAAAGCACGTACCTTGGATTAGCCTATATCGGTAGTAGCCTCCGCACCAGACAATGCAAACACTTTTCCCTTCGCTTGCTCCTTCTTCGGCTTATCACATTTGGTACTAATGTGACCTTTCTCACCATAATTGTAACAAGTCACACTCGAACCAACTCCACACTTGTTTGCTTTGTGACCACTCTTGCCACACTTGAAACATGTCACAGAATCCTTACCACAATCAACAGCACGATGACCCTCAACACCACATTTGAAACACTTAAGTGGAGTAGAAGATCCTCCCCCACTTGGCTTCTTGCCAAAACCAGATTGTTTCCTCTTGTCATCATACGGTTTCCTACGATCCTGATTTTTCCCCTTCAAACTCTTATAGAAAGAGGCACTCTCCCTACTATCCTCATCATAAATCTGACTCTTGTTAACCAACTCCGCAAAACGAGTAATCTATTGGTAACCAATGGCCTTCTTGATATCATGCCTCAAGCCATTCACAAACTTCAAGCATTTAGTTCTCTCAGCATTAGCAGTATTGTAATGAGGACAATACTTGATAAGCTCCTGAAATCTAGCAACATATTCCGCAACAGTACCATTTGCTTGCTTCAGTTCAAGGAACTCCACCTCTTTCTTCCCACGACAATCTTCTAGAAAATAGTTCTCCAAGAAGACATCCCGGAAAAGAGCCCAAGTAACCTCAATGCCATCTTCTTCAAACCTCTGAAGAGTGTTGTTCCACCAATCTTCAACTTCCTTCTCAAGCATATGAGTACCAAACTGCACTTTCTGAGCATCAGTACAGTTCATGACTCTGAAGATCTTCTCAATTGCCTTCAGCCAAGCTTGAGCTTTATCAGGTTCATGCTCACCCTCAAAGACAGGAGGATTGTTCCTCTAGAACCTCCGCAAAGCACAGAACTCATCATCATCTCCATTCCGATTACCAGCATTCGCTTGAGGGATCTAACCAATTGAGCCAACCAACATCCTCAGCGCCTCAGCAATGGCATCATCATTCCTGCCTGCAACCATCGTCCTAAACAGCCCGAACAACCAGACAAACAGTATCGATCGTGTCAGATACACAGATCAAATACAACAGGATTGGAAAACAGTAATGACTATTGACCAACTGGTCGACCATGCTCTGATACCACTAATGTAACACTCCTTTTTATACCCCAAAATACTTAACATATAATCAGAGTGAATAAGCATGCATATAACAAAAGGGCATCACATCGATGTTTTCAAAAACTAAAAGCTTTCAAAAACCAACATCATTCATCATCAATACACAATACATCTGGTCATTTAAAATAACACATTTCAAATATCATGAATATACAAGAATATGCGTTCGCAGCGGAAAATAATGTATACTCGTGTATTTCATAAAATGATTCATATCCCATACCATGATCATCTCTCAATAATCTCCTCAAGGTAGAATAAAACCATATCCAGGCTATTTGGCACTATGGCCTCTCAAACAACAATTTTCAATTAAACATGTTCACAAGTAATAACATAATACATATCCAAATAAGATATGAGTTCAATACTACTAACCTACCCAGTGTTACATGACCAGAGCATTGACCCACTACCTAGTCCCTAAGCTAAAACACGGAACTCTTCGGCTAAATCTCGAGTGAGCTACCGTCCACTTACTTCAGCAATACTACTCTTGAGTATCTACACGATGCCCATGTAAAGGCAACATTCAAACAGAAGGGTGAGAATTCGAATCATTATGAAGAAGTATAATAAAGCATAATGATTAAATCAACAATTGAAGGAATTCATCACACCTTGTATAACCATGTAAATAATACTAACCAATATTTATTTCACATGTTTACAGCATACATCAAAACTCAAGGAGTATAACATTAAATTCCAATACTATATTCCCAAATATACACATAACTATAATTATCACATAATCACATCTTTTAACAAGTTATGTATCCAAACATCACCAAATTCAATTACCATATCTCACACACACATAACAATCACATCAATGCATATATTCAATTATCACATAACTCTAATGTGACTCAATGCAAGACATGTGACTCTATGCATGTGGTACCGCAATGTGAACCCAACGTTTCACCGCTTTCCGATTCAATATCTAGAATCCAAGCCACGCTTCCGATTCGGACAAGATCAAAGCCACTACGCCTATTTCCAATTAAGGATCAACGTCTATTACCATGTGAACCCACAGTTTCACCGCTTCCACCATAAAGCCGACTATGCCATGAATGAATGTACAAATACCAACAATATATGCAATTAAGATCATCTCTACCATCTTAATATTCCACATATAACCATAATTCAACGCTATGAATTATCCACCAATGGTACGTATACACATTCATAACAAATATACTATTCACATATATAGGCTAATTATCAAATACGCACACTTAGATTTTATTTCAAAATGGTTATAGCTTTTAAAAGTTCTCAATTTTCCCTTTTTCAACAGTGGTAACCGGTTAACGCATTTGGGGTAACCGGTTAACACGAAACAAAATTCAATTTCTGGGCAAATTTTTAGCAGGTAACCGGTTAACGCATTTGGGGTAACCGGTTAACACGCTTAAAATTGGAATTTTTCTTAACGTTGCCATTACTTTAATGAAATTCAATAAACTAAACGGCTTATCAAGTTATCCCTCAATTTCACCCATATATCCATTCCAAACGAAATTAATCATCACAAATCAAAGATTACTCATCAAAACCTAACAATTCCAAACCACAAAATTAGGGATTTCAACCTAAACATACTTCTACCCATTGACCCAATTATACTAACCCATACTAATAAGGATTCTGCCCCTTACCTCTTCAATTTTCTGGAAACCCTAGCTTCTCCCTTGTTCTTCCCCTCTTCTCCTTACTTTTTCCTCTTTCTTTCTCTGTTGCCTTGAAAATGACCAAATGAGTGCTACTTCTCACTCTCCTCACCTCTTACTATCCTAGTATTATATTTGGGCTTAAGAAATGATACCTCTAATTTAATTATTAGGCCCAATAAGACACAGTATTATAATATCTCTATCTAGTTCAAATAAATTAAACCAACACAATATACACACCAAGTTAATTAATTCAATTATTCAATTATATCTCATATCAACTAAATAATTAATTCACACCCCAAATAAATATAATAAAATAGTATAATAATATAATAAATAAATACTAAAAAAAATGGGTTGTTACAGAGCGTAGTTCAAATGCAAACATGATTCATCCATATCATGAGTCATATGAGAAATCTAGGAAAAACATTCTCGACTAAGGAATTAGTCATAAAAATTCTTAGATGCCTAAACCTTAGTTGGTAACCCAAAGTCAGTGTGATTTATTAATATAAGGATTTAGAAAATATGGACACACACACTCTTTGGTAAATTGTAGGAACACGAAATAGAACTCAAAAGCATTACCATAGATGAAGAAAGAGAAAAGAAAAACAAAATTCTAGCACTTGAAGCCGAGGAATCTGATTACGATTATGACATGGCTCTCATAGTAAATAAATTTAAGATATTCATGAAGAATGAGAATAATCAAAAGGAAAAACAATAAAAAGATGATGAGAAAACACCATTCATGCCAACATGCTACAATTATGGAAATAAATGGCACATCGAACCGTATTATCCCCTATTCAAAAAGGATAATAAAAAATTCATAAAATCTCATAAAAATAAGAAAACTTATGTTGCATGGAAAGACAATGATATGGAATCCTCTAACGATAAAGAAGAACAAAAATCTAGCATTTGTCTTATGGAAAACCATCTAGCTAATAAGGTAACTTCTCAATTCTCCTATCATGATCTTTATAGAATCGGCAAGAAACTAACAAAAGAAACAAATAAATTAGAACAAATTGTTTCTGCATATAAAGATATTATCTCCTCTCTTGAACTTAAAAATAAAACCCTTGAAAGGGAGATAGAACTCCTTAGAGAGAAACAAAATAATCTAGCTCAAAGCTCTTCCACTTCAAACGAAGACGATGAATATGACAAGTGTGATAGTTGTGACAACTTAAAAAATAAAATTTGCGATCTTCATAAAACACTTGTCCAGTTCCCCAAAGAAAGAGATAAGTTAAAATCTTTGTTAGGTAATCAAAGAGCATCCTCCAATAAAGTAGGCATTGGCTATGAATCAAGTAGTTATATTAAAATCTTAGATAACTTTAGTAATGCCAAAATCACCTCTCACTATAAAAATCTAAAATGAAATTATTGCAATAAAGAGGGATACATTACAATGTTCTTCTTCATTAAGAAAAGTCATGAAATCAAGAAAGGATATCCCTCTTCATATTTTTACAACAAACATTGTGAACACAAAGAAAAAATGTTGTCCAAACTTGAAAACTCACGTGTCTCTAAAACCAAGAAGAATTTTTTTTTATGAAACTAACAACCAAGGATCCAAGATGATATGAATACCTAAAGTTAAGAACTAACATTTTCTTTGTAGGAATGTTTTATAGTATCAAACACCAAATGATATCTTGGTAGCGGTTATTCAAAGAATATAACAGGTGACAAAACCTTATTTTCCACCTTCTTTCCTAAAGAAAGAGGATTTGTCTCATATGGGGATGATAATAAGGGGAAAATTCTAGGAGTTAGCATTGTTGATAAGTACCCCAATCCAACAATTGGGCAAGCTCTATTATGTGACAAAGGTAACAGTATAACCTTTGACTCTTCTGATTGCATGATCATAAATCCTAAATCAAATGAAACTCTATTTACAAGATCGAGAAATCGAAATACCTACACAATGAATTTAAATAAAACTCCTTCAAGTGATGTATGTCTCCTAAGTAACAAGGACAAATCTTGTTTATTGTATAGGAAAATAGCTCACATCCACATGGATCATCTAAACAAGTTGGTCCATAAAGATCTCGTAGATTGAACGTTAGACTTACATTTTGAAAAGAACAGATTATATGATGTGTTCCAAAAAGGGAGCAAGTAAGGGCCTCTTTTAAATCTAAAAGTATAGTTTCTATTAACTGGCCTTTGCAACTGCTTCACATGGACCTTTTTGGCCCATCTAGAACTGTAAGTCTAGGTGAAAACCTATACACTCTTGTAATTATGGATAACTACTCTCGTTACACCTGAACATTATGCATATCTCATAAAAGAGAAGTGTTTGTTGCCTTTCAAAAACTAGCTAAGGTTATCCAGGACGAAAAAGGTGTAAGCATTGCATCCATCAGAAGTAACCATTGTGGAGAATTTTAGAATGAGTAATTCGAAAAATTCTCTAATGAGAATGATACTCAACACACCTTTTTCACTCCATGAACTCCCCAACAAAACGGGGTAGTAGAAAGGAAAAACAAGTCTCTAGCAGAGTTTGCAAGGATGATGCTCAATGAGAAAAATCTTCCTAAATATTTATGGGCTAATGTTGTAAGCGCTGCTTGCTATTTTATTAATCGGGTCTTAATAAGACCAATTCTAAAGTTGACGCACTATGAGCCATACAAAGAAAGAAAACCAAATATCTCTCACTTACATGTTTTTTGGTTGCAAATGTTTTATCCCTAACAATAGGAAAGATAACCTCATAAAATTTGATTCAAAAGTTGATGAAGGTATATTCATAAGATATTTCATTTATAGCAAAGCTTTTAAAGTCTTTAACAAAAGAACTTTGACAACCAAAGAATCGGTTCATGTTACCTTTGACGTATCTAACTAAACTAGAAGAAATACAAGTTGTTTATTGTGCGGGTATTCTGAAAAAGACAAATCTGGAGAAAAATCAAGAATTGAATCAAAAACAAAATGAAAATCAAATCACTGAGGAAGAACCTGTTCAGGATCAACCCCAGACACTCGACTATAACATCTAGATCTTCCAAGAGAGTGGAGACCAACAAAAGACCATCATATCCAGAACGTGATTGGAGGTATATCAAACGGAATCACTACAAGATGATCCCTTAATAAGGAATTTTTTAAAATTATGCAAAATGAGTTCAAATTTGTGAATGATTGAGAGATCAAATATTCTATAAGACTTCAAATCCATCAAATTAAGGGAGAAACTTTCATTAATCAAGCAAAATACTATAAAAAGTTATTAAAAAGATTTGATATGGATAAGTTCAAGATAATAACAACCCCAATGTCAACCTCGTGCAATTTTGACAATGACGAAGATGGAAAACCAACTGAGAAAGAAATTATCTAAGTATGATAGGATCTTTTTCTCTATTTAAGTGCATCTCGTCCTGACATAATGTTCACTTTCTGTATTTGTGCATACTTTCAAGTATCCCTAAAAGAATCACATCTCAGTGCGGTCAAACACATCATGAGATATCTCTCTAGCATACAACAAATGAGTTTATGGTATCTCAAGGGAGTGGATTGTGACTTAGTTGGGTACTCCAGCTCTGACTTTATTGGGTGTAATTTGGATAGGAAAAGTACCAGTGATACGTGCCACTTACTTGGGGACTCGCTTGTCTCATGGCATGTCAAGAAACAATAAAGTGTTGCACTATCCACAACTGAGGTAGAATACATTATTGTGGGTAGATATTATGCTCAACTTCTTTGGATGAAACAACAACTCAGTGACGACGGTGTAAATTTTGGAGTTAACCCAATAAGATGTGACAATACCAACACCATAAAACCTCACAAAACACCAGATACTTCACTCTGAGGCTAAATACATTGAAGTTAGACACCACTTTATTAGAGATCATGTTGAAAACGGGGAATACGTACTTAAATTTGTAACTTCATCTAATCAACCTGCATACATTTCTACTACTGATTTACAACTGTTCTCATAATACTCTAAAGATAATAATTTCACTTTCTTTTTTAGTTAAAACCGTGTCTTTTATTTTTTAATTTTTTTCCTTTTTTGATAATTTATTTTCAAACAAAAGAAGAAAAAAAAAGTGAAAAGCGCATAGTAGAGATTACACATAGGAATGGTAACTGAAAAAAAAAAAAACAGAAAAAAGAATGGTTATAAAAATAAAAATAAAACACATAGGAATCGAGAAATTCCAAAAGAAAGCGTATATCATGGCTAACGTCACCAAGTTGGAAGGATTCTGATTCCGGCAAACCAAATAAATACATTCTTAACTAATTATAAGTGTCAAAATGAAAATTAAAAAATGTTAAAAACAATGACATAAGCATTAGAATATGAAAAGACGATGAATCATAGAATAGAATAGTGCTTAACGCTTTGTGTTTGTGTTTTTGGAGTGTGTTATCGAGTTTAACTCAACTCAACTCAGGTTTTAGTTTGACTTTAAAACGAGTCAGTTACCGAGTTTTTGTGATGTATTGTAGGGTATTAACTATATTCAATTGAATCCTCCTCATTAGTATCTTCTCTCTGGTTGGAATCATTTTCTTCTTGTCTTCTTCTGCTGCTACCATTATCAAGGTTTTTTTTTTCTCATCTTGTTACTATCTATATATGAATTTTGGATGAAACATTATTTGTGTTTGGTACAGTACGGTTTGATCAATGAAATTGTTTATAGAAAAATTGAAAGACATGGTTCGGAATCTCCGAGAATCTTTACATCTATGTGTGGAGAGTTGTTTATTCGTTTGTGTTCCTTTTCAACTCAACTAGTTATATGCTGTGCTTTCTCTCTGTTTTCCACATAGATAACCAAATCATTCTATTGCTTTCTTTCATTTACTGCAGAATCTTACAGTCAAGTGCAACTGTTGTGTGTTTTTGAAGCTCAGAGATTCTTTTTTTGAGTATTCTACTTCAACTTTCTTCTTACTTTTAGGTTTTCCTTTGTTTTCCGCTTTTGGTTTTTGCTTCACTGGATTTACACTTTTTTGGAATATATTTGATTTCTCTGATAGTCAAGTTGCGAAAAATTTGAGTTTCTTTCTTGTTTTTACAAAATCATCATAACTTGTTATTCCTCTTTTTTGACTCTTTTCTAAGAATGGCTTAATCTAATAATAATAATCATTTTGTTATTCTTTTTGAGTATTATTCATTGTATTAGTTTGTTACTGACATCATTTACGGCTTTGGACAGATAAATTTCTCAACTCTTTTGACAACAAGACAAGGATTTTTCAGATCTGTTTGGTGGTTGATACATCTATAGATTCTAATAATAAGTAAGTTTTGGTTTGGTCTGGTTTGTGGAGAAAGAAGTAGAAGCATGTCCATCATGGGAGATGGTGCTGCAGGCACATCATCTGCAACCATGATGGAAGCACCGCCACAAGAGGTTAATTCAATGGATTTTGATTATATGAGTGAGCTTTTGTTAGATGGTTGTTGGTTGGAAGCTTCTGCGGATGGATCTGAGTTCTTGCTGCAAACTTCTCCTTTTTCAAATCCAATCTTTGACCCTTCGTTCTCTTGGCCTGCCTTGGAGAACAGCGAGCCGCCCTGCATTGAGGATCGGAATGAGTCACAAGATGCTCCTGTTAGCACTGAACAAGAAAATCGGGTTATGGTTAATAATGTTGGTTGTAGTGACCAGCAACGGTGTGAGTTTGAGACTCATTTGGGGGAAGGGGTTAGTAGGTTGTGGATTCCACCGACGCCTAATCAAGGACCTAATGGATCTTCCATAACGGAGAAGCTGATACGAGCTCTCAAGTGGATCAAGGATTTCAATAGGAACAAGGATATGCTTATACAGATATGGGTTCCGGTTAATAGAGGGGACGATAGGCCGATTTTGAGGGCTAATGATCTTCCGTTTTCACTTGAATCAAGGTCTTTAAATCTTGCAAAGTACCGAGAAATCTCTGTGAGATATCAGTTTTCTGCAGAGGAAGAGGACTCGAAGGAGTTGGTGGCCGGTTTGCCAGGTCGAGTTTATAGAGATAAGATTCCTGAGTGGACGCCTGATGTTCGATTCTTCAGGAGCGAAGAGTATCCGCGAGTTGACCATGCTCAAGAGTGTGATATACACGGAACATTAGCGGTTCCAATCTTTGAACAAGGGAGCAGGACATGTTTGGGTGTTATTGAAGTGGTGATGACTACCCAGCAGAGCAACTATGGCCTTGAACTTGAGACTGTTTGCAAAGCTCTTGAGGTTTTTCTCCTTCCATATTTCAATATAAGTACTTATGGATGCATGAAACACTTAAAAACATGAAACAAACAACTTTTGGTTTTAGATTAGTGGAATTTTAGGTTCAATTCGACATGCTATTTGCAGTTTCTAAAGGGATAAAACTGCACTTTTACATAATGAATTGCTCCTTTTTACACATTTCAATGTAAAGCTCGTCAGAAACCAACTCATTAATACTAGTTTAATGATCGGGGAAAGTTGTTAACTTGCAGGTTGTTGATCTCAGAAGCTCTGGACATTCAAGCCTTCAGAATGTGAAGGTACATAGAAAATCATCTTTGGAAGATTTTAACGAACTCAGTAAATTCTCAATTTCCTCTTTAACAAACCGGTTCTATTTTACCAGGCATGCGACAGGTCCTATGAAACCGCACTACCCGAGATTCAAGAGGTTTTGAGATCTGCATGTGAAATGCACAAGTTACCTTTGGCTCAGACTTGGGTCTCTTGCATCCAACAGGGAAAAGATGGTTGCCGGCACTCTGATGATAATTATGCACACTGTATATCTCCGGTGGATAATGCTTGCTATGTTGGCGATTCCTCGGTCAGGTTTTTTCACGAGGCTTGCCTGGAGCATCACTTGTTAATAGGTCAAGGTGTTGCCGGGGGTGCTTTTATGACAAACCAACCGTGCTTCTCGGCTGACATTACTTCTTTAAGCAAAACCGATTATCCACTGTCTCATCATGCCAGGTTGTTTGGGTTGCGGGCTGCAGTAGCCATACGACTTCGAAGCATCTATAGTACTTCGGATGACTATGTTCTTGAGTTCTTCTTGCCTGTAGATTGCAATGACAGTGAAGAACAGAAAAAGATGCTCACATCATTGTCCATGATTATTCAAAGGGTTTGCCGCAGTTTGCGAGTTATAACCAATAAGGAATTGGAGAAAATTAACTTATCAGCTAATGTAGTAACGGCTGCCGCTGATAGTGGATTTGCTAGGAATGCAATTAGGCCGGACCTTCAAGACAGGAGAACGGCTGCCTCGTTGGGTAGTGAAGAAAAGTTTACCGAAACAATGAGTAAAAAATTCTCAGAACAAAGGCGGCAACACGAAAATCTTATTTTAAAAGGAGATGCTGGCGATGGTACGGAGTGTTCTCCTTCTGTTCAGGGTAACTTCTTGTCGAGTTTGGGAGTAAATAGAACGGGAGAGAAAAGACGGGCCAAGGCGGAGAAAACTATCACTCTTCAAGTCCTGAGGCAATATTTCGCTGGAAGTCTAAAAGATGCTGCGAAGAATATTGGCGGTAAGCCTTACGTACAAGCATATGCAAGTGTCTTATCTATTAGAAGTCTTTTGCTAATATCATGTTTTTAATTGAATTTTCCAGTCTGTACTACAACCCTGAAAAGGATATGCCGGCAACATGGTATTAAGCGCTGGCCTTCTCGGAAGATAAAAAAGGTTGGTCACTCCTTGCAGAAACTTCAACTTGTCATCGACTCGGTTCAAGGTGCCTCTGCTTCATTCCAAATTGATTCCTTCTATTCAAAGTTCTCGGATCTATCGTCTTCAAATTTATCAGCAACCACCCTGATCTCAACTCTGAATCAAATCGATAATCCTGTCTCGTTAAGCATACAGCCAGACCCCAACACGTTGAGTCCAGAAGGTGCGTCAAAATCACCCTCGTCTTCATGTAGTCAAAGCTCCTTTTCAAGCCATTCATGTTCCAGCATGTCAGAGCAACAGCACCATACAAGCAATATTGCTGCCGGTATCAAAGATCTATCTGTTGATGAAGATTCTGTTGACGTGTTGAAGAGAATCAGAAGTGAAACAGAACTTAAGAGCCTGGTTGAAGATAACAAAACAAAGCTCATGCCAAGATCACAAAGCCAGGAAACACTTGGCGAACACCTGAAAACCGAGTATCTCCAATCCTTAATAAAAACCACTCGCAAAGCGTCTCAAAAGGAGGATGCTCACAGAGTAAAAGTTACATTTGGAGACGAGAAAACCCGGTTTAGGTTGCCAAAGAACTGGAGTCATGAAGATCTTGTGCAGGAAGTTGCTAGGAGATTTAATGTAAATGACATGAGCAAATTCGATATCAAATATTTGGACGATGATTACGAATGGGTATTACTAACTTGTGATGCAGATTTGGAGGAGTGCATCGATGTTTGTCAATCTTCCGAGACTAGTACCATCAAACTATGTCTGCAACCCTCCAGTAATTTTATCAGGAGTTCTTTAGAATTTAGATAGAAAAATCGTTTTGTGATTGATTGTAAATTACAAGATCCTTTGTCATGTATGTGAATAATGTTCAAAGTAAATCATAGAAGTTTGTAGTTTAAAGAAATTGTATATTTTGTTAGACTATGAGAATAATAAACTTTTGTATACCAGAAGCAATAAGCAGGTTCAACTTTTGTTTTTTTCAGTATGATGATGATGATGAATGATTAGTACAAATTGTATGATTTACACTTTAATCTGAGTTTGCTATAGTATGAATTTGAGTAATGTTAATCTAAAGTCTAAACTGCTTAATGTGTGTGAGAGCACGTTCAAAGCATGTCATTATTTAATTTGGTTAAGGACTATCATACTTCAGCTTTGGATTTCTTTTGAGAGAAGTGATCCTAAAGGTAGATATATTTTTGGCATTTCTTTAATGCATAAAAGTTCATGGTGTATTTTAACTTAAACTCCATAAGATTGTTGTTTCCAACGCATAAGTCACGTGATTGTGGTCTAAATGAGATCCATGATGCTCTCACACTCTTATGGAATTCTACTAGGCGAATTAATCAAGATTGCTTTACAACTATGATGTGGATGTGTGTGGTCCTGCTGAGAAGAGGAATAGGACCATCATGAAGATGATCACACGCATGATGAAAGAAAAGATACTTACACATGTTTTTTGGGGGTGAGGTTGTCATAAGTGTTTGTTATGTGTTCAATTGGAGTTCAACCAAGAGATTAGATATGATTCTAGAGGTAATATGGTTGGGTCACGCTTTACCTTTCAATCATGTGAGGATCTTTCACTCTTATGTTTCAAGCACATCTTAGATATTGTTGCAAATAGATATGTTAGAATCGATGAGTGAGAAAATTGGAATTGAGATAATCAATATGTTGTATCATCTTTAAGTATATTGTGTGTATTCCATGATAATTAGAGTGGGCGTCATATATCTAGAGAGGGGTGTTGCACAAGCAAGCAAGAAGATATCGAGGATTAGATACCTAACTAGAAATCTCCAAGAAAGATGTCGTTCTTGATCACATGATCACACTAGAGGTAGATCTAGTGCATCTAGATTTATTTGCTGATGTTTAGCCTCTCAAGTATGCATAAGCAGTTACACCTTCTGTGTGAATTATTCCTATAACAGATGAAATTAAGACAATTGAGGGGAATCAAACATAAATATAGTCTCTTTACCAATAGATAAGAGACTTATTACAGTCAAATGGGTCTACATAATGAAACATCTTCCAGATGATTCTATTGTCAAACTGATGCAACTAGTGGGCTGCATGACAATGAAAATGTTAAAGTCAGGCCCAAACCAGTTCTGTGGAAGGTTTACACACGTAGAGAAAAGAAATATTTATAAGGGGGTTAGTAGTGGGTGATGTGGCACCCAAAGTCTGGATAGTGGAAAGTTATGGAACGAGGGAATATAATGTGAAAGAAAGCTAATGTGGAGTTATCACTTTTATGGTTGAATTTGTAATAGAAGAATAATTTTCTAGAGAAGCTATTATTCTAGATTATTCTAAGTCATTATTATCTATATTATTTTTTGTGAGTTCCATCATTAATCTAGAATGTCGAATCTTCGAGAGGTACCAGTGATTTCGTGTTCATGCCACCCAAGATGAATGATCAAATGGACACAATCGAAACATAAATTGGGATGATAGAAGGTTCTATGAGTCGTGAACTAAGGGAGTTTCGAGTGGTTATGATTGGAGAAACCTGTGATAAGATGGTGAATGATTTTGCAAAGATGGAGGAACGAACGTCATCGGAACAAGGAGATTTGCCATTGTTCTTGGAAAATTCAACAATAAAGTACAAAACGACCGTGAAAATGTGGAGTTATATTGTTTGGAAGTTGAGGATCATGTGGTGCGGATTACGCAATCTGAAACATACTTTGAAGTCTAAGGAAGGCCAGAGGAACTGAATATCAGATCGAAGAAGTTCAGCATGAAAGGTGCGATGATTCACGGGTTTAATTTGGCGTGTGAAACAAAGGATAGTCCTAGGTGTATGAAATTGAAACAAGCTTTGATTAAGATGTATTGAGGCAGATAGTGTGAGAACTTAGTCAAAGAATTAAAGCATTTGAAACAATCTGGAAGTGTGGATGAATACATCACTCAGTTCAAATATGTATGATATCAGGTTAGAAGGTTGTCAGAGGAATAATATTTGGGATGCTTTATGGGGCCACAAATTAGAGTTGCGATTGAAGGTCCACACCTATAATCCTTGTACTTCTATTCAATCCATGAATATTTCTCATGACATTGAAAACAAATTTGCGATGGTGATTGTTACCACGAGGAGGTGGATCGAAAAATTGCAAAAGGACATGATCTCATCATAATGGGATGAGTGGATTTGGATCGGGGTCCAATAAGAAATGGAATTTTGGATTGGGTTCTAACCCGATTCCAATTCGAAGCAACACTCAATCAAACGTAATTGGAGTGTCTCAAATTAGGAGTGAATCGTCTAATTCCAACCCCCATTCCACTTCAAACTCTAATTTGATGAGCACCAACAAACATTGTTAGCCAAGTGAATCCAAACACAAGGAGGGGAGGTAAATTGTGTTGATTAAAATTCAAAACCAATTTATTAAAACTTTGTTATTTAAAACAATTATTTTAATTTTGATAAACACATAAAGGTAAGTCAGTGGAAATAAAGACACGAGATGGAGATGAAGAGAGATAAGCAGCAGAAATAACATAAACATAAAAAAATAAAAGAAAGAAAAGATAGATAGAGTGTGTCGTAGATTTATACATGTTCATCCTTGTCGCATCTCGAAAAATACGATTCCTCGCGATGGTCGCGGAAAAAATTTAGTCCCCAACAGAGTCGCCATCTGTTGCATCTCGAAAAATACAATTCCTCGCGATGGTCGCGGAAAAAATTTAGTCCCCAGCAGAGTCGCCATCTGTTGCATCTCGAAAAATACGATTCCTCACGATGGTCGCGGAAAAAATTTAGTTCGAACAGAGTCGCCACCGAACTTTATTTATCCCAATAAAGGGATATGAAAATATCAATAAAACCTTTTGAGTAATAGAATAATGGTCGTCGTAACCATATTCGGGTTCGGGAGTGGATATTCGAGTAAGACAACTCGTATCCTAACAGTCGGGAAAGGGAATAGAAGACTCTAGGCCGCTTTCTTTTTCATCCTTAATTATAAAAGGATTTGATGATAATTAAGGTGTTTTGACTGGATGACGATTACTTGGATAGTCGAGTAAGACAACTCGTATCCTAACAGTCGGAAAAGGGAATAGAAGACTCTAGACCGCTTTCTTTTTTATCTAAGTAGTTATAAAAAGAACGTTGTGTATGGTCGATGTATTTTAGAATAAACGACAAGTGCTCGAATGGCTGAATAAGACGACTCATATCCAAGCATTTGAGAAGAGGAATTGAAAACTCAAGATCATCTCCCTTTTCGTATAGTTTGTTATGAAAATTATTCAATTAAGTCATATGTTTGTAGAAAAATGACAATTGTTCAACTGACCGAGTAAGAGAACTCGTATTCAAATAATTGGGGAGAGAAGTTAAAAACTCAAAGTCATCTCCCTTTTCATTTTTGTCCTTATGAAAGGTAGTTTGATTTAATCGGGGTTTAGAAGGTTGTTAAGACAAATGACAATTATTTGACTAACCGAGTAAGGGAACTCATATTCAAACAGTCGATGAGAGAAGTTGAAAACTCAAAGTCATCTCCTTTTTCATTTCTTTATTATGAGAATAAATTGATTTAATTGTGTTTAGATGATTAAGCAATGACGATTATTTGACTAACCGAGTAAGGGAACTCGTATTCGAATAATCGAGATGAGGAGTTGAAAACTCAAAACCATCCCCCTTTTCATATCCAAATGAAATGGTATTTGATTGTGAATGGGTATTTTAATTATTTTGAATAAGAATACTCAATATGGGATCGAGGTTTTAAATTTGTGAATAAATTGAAGTGATTTTTGTAAATGAGTGTGAAATTGTGATGGTGAAATAGGTCGGTCCATTTTTCATTAACAAAATTAATTGATGAAAACTCAATTAAGTTGTCTAATTAAGGTAATTAAAAGTAATTATCCAAAATTATTTGATCAAAAAATTAATTAAATCAAAGAACTAAATTAATTAAATTTAGTTAACAAAATCATCTAACTTAATCAAAACTTTAATTAATTAATTTTAATAAATGACGATTTTGAATAAAAATAATCGAATTAAATCGGTGTGCTCGAAACCGGTTCGTATGAAGTGACAACATGATTAATGCCATTCGCAAGATCGTAACGCGGTGAAATATCATATTGATGTATCGTATTCTTTTGACGGTAATCGGCATAAGATTTGTCGAATCGAAATGCAAAATGTGGCTTGTCATAATCAAAATAAAAACCAATGAAAATCAACATGGTTTGTGAATGAAAACACCTAGATGGGCTTAAATCAAATATTATGTATATAACCAAAGCAACAAAAATCATTTTGAATTATTCATTAAAATAAATGACAAAATATTAGACTAATAATAGTACCAAAAAATGCTACAATGCTAATGCAGGTAAACAAATTTAATCCACCAGTAAAGAGACATATTGGATAATACGTGTACGGTTCATCATCATGCACCAAATGTAATTTTAATCTTCAACATGATAGAATACCAAATGTGGACCATCTTCCTTTCATCATCTCAAAACTTTATCTTAAACCAAGAGAATACCTCAACAAAATATAAGTCAAACAAAATCCAATTGAAATGAAACTTAGCACATGAAAAAATAAACTCAGCAACCCCAAAGGAAACAATCATAAACACACACTACAAATCCTTAATCGCATAGAAAACATTCGCCTAAAACAGATTCGGCATAAGAAAGACAAAACTTAACCGAAACAAATTTACACTTGATATAGCAGATACGCAATGCAATTAAATTGATACTAAATAAAAACAGTTTTCCAATAACAACCAACATATATGTGAAAGCAAATTGGAAATAAACTTGATAGAAACATTCACGACAACCTTATGATTAAATCATAACTAAAACAACATGATAGATACACACCCAATAAATAAGCAAATCAAATTATTTCTGAGATAAAATACGAACAGTAAACGATATACAAAAGAAAAGTTAACTTTGAATTTTTACCGTCGGAAGACCGTTGTGCATCGTTGCCTTGCTATGAGGATTTACAGAAATAAACTCCATTTCCACATGAATCTAAAGCTTCGACATAAAAGCATTTCGAGAGCGTTATACGTGTGATGTTCTCATGGGGCTACTTCGTCAAAACAAACTTTACAAAGTTTGAAGAATTTCCAAAAGTAGATGAATTTGAATCCGCTCCATCAAGTCCTACTTCTGCTGACTTAGAGAATCCACCGGCATAACCGTCGTCGTGGTTTCAATGGATAAGAACACCTTCTCAGTCGAATTCATCTACTGCTGCTGAATCCTATAGTACATCACAAGACCAATATATAATAATGGAATGATGGTGAGCGGCGGTGTGATTCGTGAGGCGGAGGAAGTTGTGGAGAGGGGTGGTCGAACGGAGGGTTTCGAGGTGGTGGTTTAGAGACGTTGGACGGTGACGGTTGTGGTGATGGGTTTGCGTTCTCCGGCAATGGCGGAGGCGGCTCGGAGACAAAGTGAAGGGCGGAGTCCTGCGGTGACGTTCGCCGAAGTTGCTTAACGGTTTTTTTTCTCTATTTACTCGTGAGAGAGGGTGATTGGAAGAAGACTGAGGGAGTTGTCGCGTTGTCGGCGGTTTTCGTGTTGAGGAAAAGAGGAAAGGTGGTTTGGCGGTTGGAGTTGGTGCTCGTCGGCGACGAAGGAGGATGGAGTTTGGACGGACGGATTAGCATGACAACGATTGATGTTCGTCGTGTGGGTCGATGGTGTAAAGGCGGTGGGAGTATGAGTGTGTAGTTCGCGTGGTGGAGACGCGGCGTTTGGTGAGAATCATAGTGGAGAGAGATTTGTGATGGTGTTGGTGTGGACCAAGAAGATAAACAGTGAGAGAGAAATTTAATGTATTTTTATTTTGTTTTTTGGGGAGAGAGAGTAAGTTAGTGTCTTTTGGTCAGTGGTGAGAGAAGAGAGGTGTTCTCCTTTTATTTATTTTTTATCTTACCGTTGGAAGAAAAGAGAGTTATTATGTGAGCTGTCTTTTTCTTGTTTTTTTATTTCCTTTTTGCTTTTTGGTCAGAGAGAGACGTTGGGGAATTAATATGGTGATGGAAATGTAATTGGGTGATGGGAATCCAATGAGGGTAACGTGTGAGAGAGAGGAAGAGGGAGAGAGGAAATGTGAGGAGTCTCAATTTTATTTTCTTTTTCTTTTTTTTATTAATAATTATTATTATCTATTATTTAAAGAAAAATATTTATTAAAAATTCTTAGATAGTAATTTAATTTAGAAAAGTATAATAATAAGACAAATCTCTAATTTTGAATATTAAAACAAAGAAATACAAGGATTGATTATAAATAGAAGTCGGATGTAAATTTGTTCGAAAAATTAAATCAGACACACTAAAATGATCAACACAAAATATACTTATTAAAAAAATACAGCGTTTCTTCAAATTCTGAAATAAATTTGCACCGGTGTCATACGGTGAACTGGACTTTATTGGATTTGTAATCGCAATGTCGCGGTTAGCAAGAGTCGCCACCGACTTTTCTTTTATCCCATAAGGAAAGGTGGAAAAGAACAGGAAAGACCTTAATTTTAAATTCTTAGGTTCGGGAGGTACTTTATACGAAGGGAAGGTGTTAGGCACCCTTCGTATCCATGGTTATCCATGGGCTCTTAATTGCTCAATCATTTATGTTTTCTTTGTTTGAAAAAGGTGGTTGAGAAATGTATGAAAAATGTTTTGAAAATGAGAATTTAACTTTGTAATGATTCTTGCATGAATGTATACAAAGTGGTTATCTCGTTTAATTTAGAAAATGGTTTAGAAAAATATAACTTGGCAATGATCCTAGTACGGATGTATGCTAAGTGGTGATTTTCTAAAAAAGGATGTTTGAAAGGTGTAAGGTGTGAAAAGTATTTTTTATTACGAATGAGCAATTAAGGTTGTACCTGTCCGAGGTCTTTCCGGGCATTTCCCATCCTTATGAGGGTGAAACTGTCCTTACTATTGAGAAGCAAGTAGTTTATCCTTGGGATGTAGAAGGGTCATCGTAGGGTCATCGATAGGTCATTGAAGGCAACAGTTGTGAGGATACCTTAGCATTCGAAGGGACGATCATCATTTAACCGTAGGCTACGCCGAAGGGACATCGAGGGACAAAATCGTATTTTCGAAGGCAACATCCGAGGGACCATGATTTATTCTATGATGATTTAATCGAAGGGCCATTGCTAAGTGTATCCCCACATTCGCGGGACATGACCGATTTATACCGTAGTACCGTAAGGCCGCAAAAAGAGGTCCAAGATCACTTATTTAAAGGTCATATTTTAAAGTTAAGTAGGTAATTAGGATGAGCCTCCACATTAAAATCAATACATTAAAATTACATTAAAATTAATTATTAAAATTAACACATTAAAATTAATTATTAAAATTAACACATTAAAATTAAATTAGGCAATTTAGGGTGAGCCTTCACAATGGTATCCCACAAATAAAGTGGAAGACCTAACGGCAATCTTTTCCTGGGACATATGAACCTTTGCAAAATTCAGCAAACGGGTTAGAATACCAAATCGGGGTGTAATCGAAGATTACACCAAAGCAGTAATAGTATCAGGTAAGCAAAGCATAGTTATAGTAAAACAGGTCAGGTGGGCAAGGATCAAAACAGAGCGAAGAAACAGCGGCATTCATTATAACAATTCAAAGTATCCAGGCATACTTAAGTCCACATGCAAACCTCAAATACATTTATGAGTTAAATTATGATATCACACGCAAGTTAAGAACATAAAGCGATATCGCATGCAAATTGAGAAAATGAAGCTGTAATAATAATGCAAACCTGTTTGCAATCGAATTGCACCCTTGAGTTGGCGAGCCGGATTGAATTGGACGGAGGTAGCTTTGCGGCCGCCGGCTTTTCCTTCAGGGTTTCCTTTAGGGTTACCCGGGGTAAGTTAAACAGTAGTCTTGTAAAACACAATGCCTAAGCTGTTGGAAAAGTAAATGTGCAAAAGCGAAAACGGCCACGGAAAAAGGAATGTGAAAAAGCCCCCCTTTTAGGTTTTCAAGGTGGCTATTTATATTAGTGTCATTAGGTCATGCATGCTGCCAAAAAGTCTTCAACGTGCGCATGGATATAGTGGATGCAGGGCCCAACATTCCTCAACGGATCTTCAAGTCTCCGAAGCGTTACCTGCGCCTACAAAGTAGGGGAATGGTGTGACGTTCGTCACACCATGTGTGACGCCCGTCACAGGGGTGTGTTGCGTGACGCTCGTCACGCCTTCTGTGACGCCCGTCACAAGGCTGTGTTGCGTGACGCTCGTCACGCCCTCTGTGACGTCCGTCACAGGCACAACATTTGTGTCTTGCGCTTTGGGCTGGGCTTTGCTGTTCGGTTCGTTTTCTTTTCTTTTTGCACCCCTTTTCCTCCGCTTCCAAATAAACCACTTTCATATTATCACTAGGTGAGCGTGTAGCGAGTAGGCCAATTTGGGTCATTCGCGAGCTGGGCCTTTGTTCCTTTAAGTGTCATAAAATGAGTCGGAGTGCCCTGAAATGTCTTGAAATACTAATGGGCAAATTTTGGGGTATGACAACTGCCCCTGTTCAATATTCTTGAACCGAGAGAGTAGAATGGTATGTGCACCATTCGTGGTCTGGAGGTGGAAGATTATTGAACACTAGAATGCCCCGAAAATTTGCGCTTGTCAATTGGTCTTGATGGAGATGGGCTTACAGATGCCATCCAGGAAATTTGATGATGGGAGCTTCAGACTGTGTCGTACGTTAGACGATATCTGAAGACATGGGTGTCATACCGGGTCATACGCTAGATCGTATAGTGAATCATCCATCATGCTGTTGACTTTGCTGGGGAGTCAGAGTATGCTATATACTGCTGGGGATAAGGGATCAGAATGGGTCATACACTGAACCGTATCTGAATACCAGAGTGAGCTGTTCGTTAGGCAGGTGACTTTGATGGGGATGAAAGATCAGAATGGATCGTACGCCAGATCGGTTCTGAGTTGCAGAATGAGCCGTCCGTTAGGCTGAATCTGCTTGAAGAGGGAGTAGTCGTATACCAGACTACCATTCAGGAATGTACCTGTCCGAAGGTAGCACCTGAGCAAAGGAGTAGCCGTATACCAGACTACCATTCAGGAATGTACCTGTCCGAAGGTATCACCTGAGCAAGGGAGTAGCCGTATACCAGACTACCATTCAGGAATGTACCTGTCCGAAGGTAGCACCTGAGCAAGGGAGTAGCCGTATACCAGACTACCATTCAGGAATGTACCTGTCCGAAGGTAGCACCTGAGCAAGGGAGTAGCCGTATACCAGACTACCATTCAGGACTGTACCTGTCCGAAGGTAGCACCTGAGCAAGGGAGTAGCCGTATACCAGACTACCATTCAGGACTGTACCTGTCCGAAGGTAGCACCTGAGCAAGGGAGTAGCCGTATACCAGACTACCATTCAGGAATGTACCTGTCCGAAGGTAGCACCTGAGTAAGGGAGTAGCCGTATACCAGACTACCATTCAGGAATGTACCTGTCCGAAGGTAGCACCTGAGCAAAGGGGAGTAGCCGTATACCAGACTACCATTCAGGACTGTACCTATCCGAAGGTAGCACCTGAGCAAGGGAGTAGCCGTATACCAGACTACCATTCAGGAATGTACCTGTCCGAAGGTAGCACCTGAGCAAGGGAGTAGCCGTATACCAGACTACCATTCAGGAATGTACCTGTCCGAAGGTAGCACCTGAGCAAGGGAGTAGCCGTATACCAGACTACCATTCAGGACTGTACCTGTCCGAAGGTAGCACCTGAGCAAGGGAGTAGCCGTATACCAGACTACCATTCAGGACTGTACCTGTCCGAAGGTAGCACCTGAGCAAGGGAGTAGCCGTATACCAGACTACCATTCAGGAATGTACCTGTCCGAAGGTAGCACCTGAGCAAGGGAGTAGCCGTATACCAGACTACCATTCAGGACTGTACCTGTCCGAAGGTAGCACCTGAGCAAGGGAGTAGCCGTATACCAGACTACCATTCAGGAATGTACCTGTCCGAAGGTAGCACCTGAGTAAGGGAGTAGCCGTATACCAGACTACCATTCAGGAATGTACCTGTCCGAAGGTAGCACCTGAGCAAAGGGGAGTAGCCGTATACCAGACTACCATTCAGAAATGTACCTGTCCGAAGGTAGCATCTGAGCAAGATGAAGGTTTAACTTGGTCGTACATTAAACCGTATTTGAGCAGCATCTGGTCTAACTTGGTCGTACATTAGACTGTATCTGAGCAGAATCTGGTCGAACTTGGTCGTACATTAGACTGTAATTGAGTTGAAGAAGGTCAGAATGGATCGTACGCTAGATCGTATCTGAGTCGAAGGAGTCATATGTTGAGCTGAATCAGAATGAACTGTATGTTAGGCTGTATCTGTATACGTTGTACTTGCAATAAATGTCTGGGATGGGCTTAAAGATGCCATCGCTAGGAGGATATCGAAGTATTGTCTGGAATATGTATCTGAATCTTGTCTGTGATTGATAAAGGCGTCTGCCTGAATGAGCCTTTTACTTTGACTATATCAGGAGGATAATTAATCTGCAAAGAAAGGTTAGCGCTATGCTATGTCATGATGCATGAGATGTTTTATGCTTTCGAAAATAAATGCGAATGTTGTATGCATGCGTATGTGGTGAAACAATGTAATGAATGAGTTATGCGTATGAGAAGTTCTGCTTGGGGACTCTACTGGGGAAAATAAATCCCCCTCTACTGATTGGAGATATTCGTGTTGAGGACCCTCTCTCGGCTGGGGGTTCTGATCGATGGTAGAGATATTCAACAGAGCCTGGCTGGGGATGGATGAGATGATCAATATGTCTGATGATGCCGACCTCCGTTGGGGAATAACTGGCGTTGCCGGGGAATCGAATTAGTAACAGCCTCCTTGGAAAGCATGGTTAGACCTTCTCCTCGATCCTGAAGTCGTGTAGTAATTGCTATTGCTATTTTAGGCATGCATTTTTTATAAACATCGGTCATATCCGAGTGCATAAGTCAATTCAAGTTAAATCAATGGACATTTACGCAACCAAAACAGAAAAGTAAAAAAACAAAAGCATCTTTTGGGAAATGAAATTGTATTGATGTTGAAAGAGGGCCTATAAACAGGCAATTTATGTACAAGGAGACAGAAATCCTAGTAAGAGGAAATTGTCAAGAAAAAGAGAAAGCTATGCAGAAAAAGTCCTATCGATTCTAATTCCACCACTGTCATTATGTCTTCAAGCATCTCATCTCCTGCCGTCGGATAGAAGTGATTGGCTCGTTCAGTCCCTGGAACTTGGTTGAAGGTGGCAAAGAATGGGACATAGTCATACGCTTTGATCCCTAATTTTTGCCTGGACCGCCTTTTCAGGTTTTCAGTCCACCAGGATACCCTTTTTTGCCCAAGCCACCTTTTCAGTTTTTCGACTTGCCGGGTGTACATTTTTTTTATATATCCCTAATTTTTGCCCGAACCCTTTTGGTTCGCCGGGATGCCCTTATTTTTGCCTAGATACGTCGATCTAGCGGGTCTCTTTTATGCGTAGTATTTTTTAACTATGTCCGCGTTCACGGGATGTGGGAAGTCTTCACCATCCATCGTAGCGAGTATCATGGCTCCACCCGAGAATACTTTCTTAACTACAAATGGCCCTTCGTATGTGGGGGTCCATTTGCCTCTAGGGTCAGTTTGTGGTAGGATGATGCGTTTGATTACCAAGTCGCCAATTTGATACACCTGTCTCTTGACCTTTTTGTTGAATGCCCTGGTCATGCGCTTCTGATATATCTGCCCGTGACAAACAGCCGCAAGTCTCTTCTCATCAATCAGGTTTATTTGATCGAGTCGAGTCTGAATCCATTCATCTTCGTCTAAGCCCGCCTCTTTCATGATTCTCAGAGAGGGAATCTGGACTTCCACCGGTAAAACAGCTTCCGCTCCGTAGACTAAAGAGAAGGGAGTTGCCCCTGTCGAAGTGCGTACTGAAGT
Organism: Lathyrus oleraceus; assembly: GCF_024323335.1. Taxonomy (NCBI): domain Eukaryota; kingdom Viridiplantae; phylum Streptophyta; class Magnoliopsida; order Fabales; family Fabaceae; genus Lathyrus; species Lathyrus oleraceus. The sequence goes on from NC_066583.1 coordinate 23,580,389, forward strand.
GCGATAACCATGGAGAGCAAATGGTAACATCTCATGCCAGTCTTTGTACGTTACTGTCATCTTTTGTATGATCCTCTTGATGTTCTTATTAGCAGCCTCCACGGCGCCATTCATCTTTGGCCGGTACGGAGAGGAGTTATGGTGTTTAATTTTGAACTGCGTGCAGAGTTCAGTAATCATCTTGTTGTTCAAATTAGTACCATTGTCAGTGATAATCCTTTCAGGGATGCCATACCGACAAATAAGGCTATTCTTGACGAACCGTGCCACCACATTCTTGGTGACAGAAGCGAATGAGGCTGCCTCCACCCACTTCGTAAAGTAATCAATAGCGACGAGAATGAAGCGATGTCCATTAGAAGCCGTGGGTTTAATCTCTCCAATCATATCGATGCCCCACATTGCGAAGGGCCAAGGAGCTGTTAACACGTTCAATGGAGCAGGGGGCATATGTACTTTGTCCGCATAGACCTGGCACTTGTGACAGGTTCTGGAGTGATGGTGGCAATCAGCTTCCATGGTAGACCAATAATACCCTGATCTCAGGATCTTCTTGGCCATTGTATGTCCACTAGAATGAGTCCCAAAAATACCATCATGCATGTCTTCCATAATCCTTTCTGCTTCCTTTCTATCCACACAGCGAAGCAGAGTCGAATCATGATTACGTTTGTATAACACTCCATTACTCAGAAAGAATTTAGCGGAGAACTTCCTCAGGAATCTTCTGTCATTGATGGATGCCCCTTCAGGGTATTCCTGAGCTTCTAAATATCTTTTTACGTCGTGGAACCAAGGTTTCTCCTGTACCTCCTCAGTGTTAAGCTCATAACAGTGTGCTGGTTCATCCAATCGTTCAATAGTGATCCCAGGAGCTTCATCGTCCCATCTGACTCTGAACATAGATGACATGGTAGCCAGTGCGTCTGCCAACTGATTCTCTTCTCGTGGAATGTGTTCGAATGTAATCTCCTCGAAGTATGGGATTAATGTCATCACCTGCTCTCGATAAGGGATGAGATTTGGATGTTTAGTATCCCATTCCCCTTTGATCTGACTGATTACCAAGGCCGAATCTCCGTACACACTCAAAAACTTGATTCGCCAATCTATAGCAGCTTTGAGTCCAAAAATACACGCTTCATACTCAGCCATATTGTTGGTACAATGAAAATATAGTCTAGCAGTGAGAGGCGTATGGTAACCTTCAGGAGAAATGAGTACAACCCCCACACCATGGCCCAATGCATTAGAAGATCCATCAAAAACCATAGTCCATCGGGATCCCCATTCGGGTCCTTCATCTGGTTTAGGTTTTTCATTATCAGCAACAACCATGACATCCTCATCCGGGAACTCAAAATTCATAGATTGGTAATCATCCACCGCTTGATGAGCCAAATGATCAGCCAACACGCTTCCTTTGATTGCTTTCTGGGTAGTGTACTGGATATCATACTCTGTTAAGATCATCTGCCATCTCGCTATTCTTCCGGAGAGGGCAGGCTTCTCGAACATGTATTTGATGGGATCCATCCTAGAAATCAACAAAGTGGTATGATTCAACATATACTGTCTTAGTCGGCGAGCAGCCCAGGCCAAAGCACAGCAAGTTCTCTCGAGCAGTGAGTATCTTGTTTCACAGTCGGTAAACTTTTTGCTCAGGTAGTATATGGCATGCTCTTTTCGACCAGACTCGTCATGTTGCCCCAATACGCACCCCATTGAATTTTCTAACACGGTCAAATACATGATTAGAGGTCTTCCTTCAACTGGTGGTATCAGAATCGGAGGTTCCTGGAGGTAGTTCTTGATTTTGTCAAAAGCTTCTTGGCATTCGTCATTCCATATCATTTCTTGGTTTTTCCTCAGCAATTTGAAGATGGGTTTGCAGGTAGCGGTCAAGTGGGAGATAAATCGAGCAATGTAGTTCAAGCGTCCCAAGAAACCTCTGACTTCTTTCTCCGTACGAGGGACTGGCATTTCCTGAATAGCTCTCACTTTAGCTGGGTCCACCTCAATTCCTTTACCACTGACAATAAAGCCCAAGAGTTTACCGGATCTTACTCCAAAGGTGCATTTGTTCGGATTCAATCTCAACTTGTACTTCTTCAACCTCTCGAACAGTTTGTATAAATGATCGAGATGTTCTTCTTCAGTATGAGATCTAGCTATCATGTCATCCACATATACTTCTATCTCATGATGAATCATGTCATGGAACAAAACCACCATAGCACGCTGGTATGTTGCCCCGGCGTTCTTTAGACCGAACGGCATTACTTTGTAACAGAAAGTGCCCCATTGCGTCACAAACGTGGTTTTCTCCATGTCCTCAGGTGCCATCTTAATCTGATTGTAACCTGAGAAACCATCCATGAATGAGAATAATTTGTGTTGAGCGGTGTTATCTACCAGAACATCAATGTGTGGGAGTGGAAAGTCATCTTTGGGACTCGCTTTATTCAAATCTCTGTAATCCACGCACATTCGCACCTTACCATCTTTCTTTGGCACTGGCACCACATTAGCAACCCATTGAGGATAAGAAGTAACAGCTAAGAAACCGGCATTGAATTGTTTCATAACCTCGGCTTTGATTTTCTCAGACATTTCAGGACGCATGCGGCGAACCTTTTGCTTGACAGGACGGCAGTCTTCCCTCGTAGGCAGCCGATGCACCACTATATCAGTATCCAACCCGGGCATGTCTTCGTAAGACCAAGCGAAAACCTCTACATAGTCATGTAACATCCGAATCAATCTTTCCTTGACACTGCTTTCCAATCCTCCTCCTATTTTGACTTCTCTTTTGTCTACCTCAGTACCCAGATTTACAATTTCGAGGGGCTCTTCATGCGGCTGTATAGTCCTTTCGTCTTGCAATAACAATCTGGCAAGCTCTCCAGGGACTTCACAATCTTCCTCACTTCCATTTTCGGCTTGGTAGATTGAATTTTCAAAGTCATAATGAACAGTAGCGGAATGATTATCAATAGGATCCAGAGTGAGTACGGATCTGCAATTCGTTACGTGAGTGTGTGTAAGAAAGCATAGCTTGTTTGAAAGACGACAGGAAAAATAAAGAGCGCAACATTTGAATGCGAAAATGTCCATTGATTTATTGAATATGAAAATATGCTTATGAAATGACAAAACCCTTAACAAATTAGCTATTGTGCCCCGGGTATAGACACAATGCTTTAAGAAGTTCAATTAGAATTTGCAATGCTAAATAGACAATAACAATTACTCCTGACTAAAGGAGATCGGGATAGTGTCTTCAGCCTTCCAATTATTGAGTCCGTCGCCAATTGTTGGGTAGATCCAACTATCCAGGTCGCAATCGCTGTCAGCATCTTCTACAACATTGATTTGATCTTTGACCGTCTTCTCAGAGTTGAATCCCAGACCAGCTTTGTCAGACTTGTACGGTACGTTGATCAGTTGACCCCAGCCAGTACAGCCACCATCTTCCACTACAGCTTGAGCATCTTTCAGAGAAATCATAGCAGGAGGAGCACGACCAACCTTGGGCATACAGGGAGTTGGCTTAAGGACAGGATCGGGCGGGGAAACCACTTCAAATGACTGAGTTGGAGTCTCGAAGAATTCACCATCCATTTCGACGTATCTGAAGGCTTGCACACTACTGACAATATACTCTTCTTCTCCACACACAGTGACAACCATGCCTGCTATTGGATACTTCAGCTTTTGATGAAGCGACGAAGCTACCGCACCTGCCCCATGGATCCAAGGGCGCCCCAACAAGCAGGAGTAGGCGGGACGAATGTCCATCACGTGAAAGGTAGTGTTGAAGACTTGAGGTCCTATCTTGATAGGGAGAACCACTTCACCATAGACAACACTCTTTGCACCATCGTAAGCACGCACCACAACATCACTAGGTTTCAGTTCAATGCCTTTGTAGTCAAATTTATCGAGTACAGCTTTCGGGAGCACATTCAAGGAAGAGCCGTTGTCGATCAACACGTGAGCCAGGGTGATCCCCTCACACTCGATGGAGATATGCAGGGCCTTATTATGGTTCTTTCCCGCTGGTGTCAGATCAGCGTCGGAAAATCCTAGGCCATTGTCAACAGCCAAGTGAGCCACATAATGTTCGAACTGATCGACAGATGTTTCCTGAGGCACATGAGCAGTCTTCAAGAATTTTATTAACGCATTGGCATGAGATTCAGAAGATAACAGCAATGATAACATTGAGATCTTAGATGGGGTGTGCCCCAGCTGCTCTACAACATCAAAGTCACTCTTGCGAATGATTTTCAACACTTCTTCCATTTCTCGTTTGGCAACGTCTTCAGTAATAGCTTGGATCGGTGTCTCTGACTGAGAAGGGTTGACTGGTTCTTTTCCTCGGTTTTCGGGAACCGGAGGTGAGATCTCTGGAGAGAAGATCCTTCCGCTTCGAGTAACCTTACTAGTCCCAACAATGTCATTAGGATTAGCAGAATTGCCAATTTGCTTTACACCATGGATGTAAACATCACCTCCATAATTCCACGGAATGGCTTTGCTCGAGGAATATGGTACTGGGCCAGGGGTAGTAATGATCAGGGGAGCTACTCTGGGCTCAGCAATAATCTTCACAGGTATTCTGGGAGCAGTTATCTTCACTGGAATCTTGGACCTCGCAATCACAGATACTTCTTCAATAGGGTTTTCTGCCTTAGAAACCCTTTCAAAGAGGATTGTACGATCGTCCATCAGTCGTTGGATACCATTCTTCAATTTCAAACAGTCTTCGGGCCGGAGTATGCAGAGATTGCAATCTTCAGTACAACCTGGAAATAAACCAGCTTGCAATAAATTCCTCTTTATGATCGGGAGAGGAGATGTTAAGTCCGCTACAATAGTGATGAGAGAACCGTCATCGAGAGCATTAACAGCTTTGTCATGATTAGGCATAGGAGCGGTGATGACATTAGGGGTCTCCGGAGGCTCGAACTCAATTTCCCCAGCGTCGATCATGTCCTGAATCTTATTCTTCAACAGCCAACAATCGTTTGTATCATGCCCAGGGCTATCGGAGTGATATGCACACCTGGCATTGGGATTATAACGAGGCGAAGCAGTGTTGACATTTGCAGGAGGACCTCTGAGAGCGATTAAATTTACCTTCAGCATGCTTTGCAGTGCTTGTGCTAAAGTCATATTGAGCTTGGTAAACTGCCTTCTTGGTCTGTCTGGTCTTTGCTGGAAGTTTTGAGCTGGCGGGGCGGCGATTGTCACTGCTCCAACGGCATGGTCACCATTTTTCTTGTTATGATTCTTTTGACCATACACAGCATTTGATTCATTCTTCCCATGGTAGGACTTTTTACTGCTTGTAGAAGTAGCTGCATGTATCTTTCCACTTCGAAGGCCGCTCTCCACCCGTTCACCTGTCAGTATAAGTTCAGTGAAACCTGATGAAGAACTCCCCAGTAGATGGCTGTAGAATGGGCCGGTCAGGGTACCCATGAACAGGTCTACTAATTCTCGGTCAGTCATAGGGGGTTTGACTCTGCCAGCCAAATCTCTCCATTTCTGAGCATACTCTTTGAAGCTTTCTTTAGATCCCATGGCCATGTTTTGCAACTGTAGCCGAGTAGGTGCTAATTCAGAATTGTACTGGTACTGCTTATAGAAAGCCGTTGCTAAATCAGTCCAGGTGCGGATGTCAGAGCTCTCGAGCTGATAATACCATTCCAACTGAGTGCCAGACAGACTTTCTTGGAAGAAGTGGATCCACAGTTTCTTATCAGTGGTATGCGGCTGAATCTTTCTCACATAGGCCCTTAGATGCATCTGAGGACAAGACGCACCATCATACTTAGTGAAAGTGGGGATTTTGAATTTGCGGGGAATGGTCACATCGGAGACCAGACCCAGACTTTCGAAATCCAGACCAGGTGTCTTCTGACCCTCCATGGCTAGCATGCGTTCTTCCAGCAGTTTGTACTTATCATCTCTTGGAGAGTACTGTTCATTTTCATACTCTTCATCTTCATCCTCAGGGTTAGAGAAATCAGGATTCTCCTCCTCTGAATCAATTTCCGCCCCCTCTTCTGGACCATTCGGGATTCCAAATTTGATTCCCGTAGCCTGTCCTTTACGCCTTCTGCCCGGGTTAATGAAGCTCACAGCTTTCTTGTCCTTCTTCTTTTCGGCCAAAAGAGCCTTCAGTTCCTCCTGCCCCTTGGATAAGCTTAGCATCATCTCCTTAAATTGAGCATTCTGAGTCTGGAGATCTTTGACAGTTTGTTCGAGGTCCCTTTTTCTGTTTGAAGGAAAACCGTGAGAATACTGATCCTTTTAGAGTACCTGTTATGCAATGTCATGTTATGCTATGCAATGTATGAAATGTTTTCAAGGACTTTTGGAATTTAGCTTTGCATAAATCACCAACAAGAGAGAAATGTTTATTGCTACTTTTTTTTTAATCAATGTTCGTTACAAAAGGAATAATAGTAAAATACAATGAAAGCTCAAGTCTCCCAGGGGCGACTTCTTTTTGGGCGAAGATATGCATTGAGTCTTCGTTCCTCGTTAAGCTGACTGGTGAGCTCTAGTACTTTCTTCCTTTCTGTATTGAACTGAGCTTCAAAAGTATCTCTCTCTTCTCTCAACTGGGTCCAGGATCTTTTCAATTCCTCAACATCAGTAGGCATATCTGGGTAAGGAATGATCTGGGAAGTACCTCCTTCGACCTCTGATTCAACAATCAATGGTCCGGCTGCAAGATACGGCATGACAAGTTCGCGAGCTCTGGCGCGTACCCATCTAAGATAAGGTTCCATAGGAATAGAATTTTTCTTGCCTAAATTGCTTCTTTTCACCATGCCCCAGGCTCGTACAAACTTTTGACGGAGATTTTGAGGGTCATTGTCATAGTCAAACACTATACCTTGAACAATTATTTCATGCGGACCATCCCTTCGAGCATACCCAAACTGACGTAGGGCTAAGGCAGGATTATAAGTAATACCTCCTCTTATCCCCATGAGGGGTACATTAGGGAATTCTCCACAACGGTCGATGATGATAACATTTTCTCTGAGGTTAGAACACCAACGGATGTCCGAATGGGAGAGTGCCATTATCCTTTGAGACCACTTCAGATTTTGATCATTCTTCAAGATTGATTGAGGAAGGTGCGAAATAAACCACCTAGACAACAAAGGTATGCAACACATGAGAGTCCCTTGCTTCTTCATAGTGCGCGTGTGAAGGGAATGCAAGACATCTCCAAGCAAGGTAGGCACAGGGTTATGAGTGAGGAATATCTTAATAGCATTCATGTCTATGAATTGATCTGGATTAGGGAATAACACCAAACCATAGATTAGCACTGCTAGAACATCTTCAAAAGCATGGACATTCATCACTTTTAGGAATTCTCGGGCCTTACTTATCAGAAATTTGGCAAGTAGACCTTTAATTCTACTTCTTGTTACCCAATTAGTTTCAATGTCGGACTTTGTCATGTGTAAAGCTGCGGCAACTTCTTCGGCTTTTGGCATCTTTTCTAAACCACTGAAAGGCATTTGGTCCAGGATAGGTATCCCAAGCAGCTGGGAGAATTCTTCTAATGTGGGTACCAACTGATAATCTGGGAAAGTGAAGCAATGATGCTTAGGATCGAAGAACTGGAATAGGACTCTTATCATATCTTCTTTGAAACCAGTGGTAACCAGATTGAGGAGATGACCATATTTCTTGTTGAACTGAGCATGATCTGGGAGTTCTGACACCAAATCCTTGAGTTGAGGAGAGATTGCTACAAGATTGATCCGGATAGTCTTCCTGGAAGCCATAACCTGTTCAAAGAGCAAAGCTAAATTCCTAAGTCCTTGAAATGGTTAGTATGATGATGTTATGATGTTATGATGTTATGCAAGCACAAGCATGTCACACAACAATTATTCCTAGGTTTTAAGGCTTGCATGAGTTCCATAGGTAAGTACCCTCCCCACTGAAGTTTGGTTGGTTCAACCTGTCCTAGAATAGTAATCGGGTTCTAGAAGGATCTCAGATCATCGACCTTTCTTTAGGTCCACTTCAGTGCAACACCAAGTGGTTGACCGAAGCTTCCCTAAAGTCCAATCTCAAAGAGTGTAGTATCGAGTATCAACCAACCTCAATCGGAACCGAAGTCAGTTATCTCACTACTTTCTAATGGCTAGGATAAGTCAATTAGGGTTCTAAAGGTCTGGTTAATGCTTTGATGACACCACGCGGAAGCCAAATTTTTCCTCAAATAACATGAGGACCATCAGGACAACCAAAGTGTCACATTAACCGTAGCTATCATTTTAACCATTCCAGTATACGCCGGATAGTCGCGATGATCTATTGCTACTTACCTAAGGTACACTAGATCCGGGTGTAGGATCTTTCACTCAAAGCCCCCCTTAAAAGAAGGAAAACATAAATGATATATTTTTTTTTTAAGATGGACCTCTCTTTTCTGTCCCCAGCAGAGTCGCCAGTTCTGTCAGACAGTGAACTGGACTTTATTGGATTTGTAATCGCAATGTCGCGGTTAGCAAGAGTCGCCACCGACTTTTCTTTTATCCCATAAGGAAAGGTGGAAAAGAACAGGAAAGACCTTAATTTTAAATTCTTAGGTTCGGGAGGTACTTTATACGAAGGGAAGGTGTTAGGCACCCTTCATATCCATGGTTATCCATGGGCTCTTAATTGCTCAATCATTTATGTTTTCTTTGTTTGAAAAAGGTGGTTGAGAAATGTATGAAAAATGTTTTGAAAATGAGAATTTAACTTTGTAATGATTCTTGCATGAATGTATACAAAGTGGTTATCTCGTTTAATTTAGAAAATGGTTTAGAAAAATATAACTTGGCAATGATCCTAGTACGGATGTATGCTAAGTGGTGATTTTCTAAAAAAGGATGTTTGAAAGGTGTAAGGTGTGAAAAGTATTTTTTATTACGAATGAGCAATTAAGGTTGTACCTGTCCGAGGTCTTTCCGGGCATTTCCCATCCTTATGAGGGTGAAACTGTCCTTACTATTGAGAAGCAAGTAGTTTATCCTTGGGATGTAGAAGGGTCATCGTAGGGTCATCGATAGGTCATTGAAGGCAACAGTTGTGAGGATACCTTAGCATTCGAAGGGACGATCATCATTTAACCGTAGGCTACGCCGAAGGGACATCGAGGGACAAAATCGTATTTTCGAAGGCAACATCCGAGGGACCATGATTTATTCTATGATGATTTAATCGAAGGGCCATTGCTAAGTGTATCCCCACATTCGCGGGACATGACCGATTTATACCGTAGTACCGTAAGGCCGCAAAAAGAGGTCCAAGATCACTTATTTAAAGGTCATATTTTAAAGTTAAGTAGGTAATTAGGATGAGCCTCCACATTAAAATCAATACATTAAAATTACATTAAAATTAATTATTAAAATTAACACATTAAAATTAATTATTAAAATTAACACATTAAAATTAAATTAGGCAATTTAGGGTGAGCCTTCACAATGGTATCCCACAAATAAAGTGGAAGACCTAACGGCAATCTTTTCCTGGGACATATGAACCTTTGCAAAATTCAGCAAACGGGTTAGAATACCAAATCGGGGTGTAATCGAAGATTACACCAAAGCAGTAATAGTATCAGGTAAGCAAAGCATAGTTATAGTAAAACAGGTCAGGTGGGCAAGGATCAAAACAGAGCGAAGAAACAGCGGCATTCATTATAACAATTCAAAGTATCCAGGCATACTTAAGTCCACATGCAAACCTCAAATACATTTATGAGTTAAATTATGATATCACACGCAAGTTAAGAACATAAAGCGATATCGCATGCAAATTGAGAAAATGAAGCTGTAATAATAATGCAAACCTGTTTGCAATCGAATTGCACCCTTGAGTTGGCGAGCCGGATTGAATTGGACGGAGGTAGCTTTGCGGCCGCCGGCTTTTCCTTCAGGGTTTCCTTTAGGGTTACCCGGGGTAAGTTAAACAGTAGTCTTGTAAAACACAATGCCTAAGCTGTTGGAAAAGTAAATGTGCAAAAGCGAAAACGGCCACGGAAAAAGGAATGTGAAAAAGCCCCCCTTTTAGGTTTTCAAGGTGGCTATTTATATTAGTGTCATTAGGTCATGCATGCTGCCAAAAAGTCTTCAACGTGCGCATGGATATAGTGGATGCAGGGCCCAACATTCCTCAACGGATCTTCAAGTCTCCGAAGCGTTACCTGCGCCTACAAAGTAGGGGAATGGTGTGACGTTCGTCACACCATGTGTGACGCCCGTCACAGGGGTGTGTTGCGTGACGCTCGTCACGCCTTCTGTGACGCCCGTCACAAGGCTGTGTTGCGTGACGCTCGTCACGCCCTCTGTGACGTCCGTCACAGGCACAACATTTGTGTCTTGCGCTTTGGGCTGGGCTTTGCTGTTCGGTTCGTTTTCTTTTCTTTTTGCACCCCTTTTCCTCCGCTTCCAAATAAACCACTTTCATATTATCACTAGGTGAGCGTGTAGCGAGTAGGCCAATTTGGGTCATTCGCGAGCTGGGCCTTTGTTCCTTTAAGTGTCATAAAATGAGTCGGAGTGCCCTGAAATGTCTTGAAATACTAATGGGCAAATTTTGGGGTATGACAGCTGCCCCTGTTCAATATTCTTGAACCGAGAGAGTAGAATGGTATGTGCACCATTCGTGGTCTGGAGGTGGAAGATTATTGAACACTAGAATGCCCCGAAAATTTGCGCTTGTCAATTGGTCTTGATGGAGATGGGCTTACAGATGCCATCCAGGAAATTTGATGATGGGAGCTTCAGACTGTGTCGTACGTTAGACGATATCTGAAGACATGGGTGTCATACCGGGTCATACGCTAGATCGTATAGTGAATCATCCATCATGTTGTTGACTTTGCTGGGGAGTCAGAGTATGCTATATACTGCTGGGGATAAGGGATCAGAATGGGTCATACACTGAACCGTATCTGAATACCAGAGTGAGCTGTTCGTTAGGCAGGTGACTTTGATGGGGATGAAAGATCAGAATGGATCGTACGCCAGATCGGTTCTGAGTTGCAGAATGAGCCGTCCGTTAGGCTGAATCTGCTTGAAGAGGGAGTAGTCGTATACCAGACTACCATTCAGGAATGTACCTGTCCGAAGGTAGCACCTGAGCAAAGGAGTAGCCGTATACCAGACTACCATTCAGGAATGTACCTGTCCGAAGGTATCACCTGAGCAAGGGAGTAGCCGTATACCAGACTACCATTCAGGAATGTACCTGTCCGAAGGTAGCACCTGAGCAAGGGAGTAGCCGTATACCAGACTACCATTCAGGAATGTACCTGTCCGAAGGTAGCACCTGAGCAAGGGAGTAGCCGTATACCAGACTACCATTCAGGACTGTACCTGTCCGAAGGTAGCACCTGAGCAAGGGAGTAGCCGTATACCAGACTACCATTCAGGACTGTACCTGTCCGAAGGTAGCACCTGAGCAAGGGAGTAGCCGTATACCAGACTACCATTCAGGAATGTACCTGTCCGAAGGTAGCACCTGAGTAAGGGAGTAGCCGTATACCAGACTACCATTCAGGAATGTACCTGTCCGAAGGTAGCACCTGAGCAAAGGGGAGTAGCCGTATACCAGACTACCATTCAGGACTGTACCTGTCCGAAGGTAGCACCTGAGCAAGGGAGTAGCCGTATACCAGACTACCATTCAGGAATGTACCTGTCCGAAGGTAGCACCTGAGCAAGGGAGTAGCCGTATACCAGACTACCATTCAGGAATGTACCTGTCCGAAGGTAGCACCTGAGCAAGGGAGTAGCCGTATACCAGACTTCCATTCAGGATTGTACCTGTCCGAAGGTAGCACCTGAGCAAGGGAGTAGCCGTATACCAGACTACCATTCAGGACTGTACCTGTCCGAAGGTAGCACCTGAGCAAGGGAGTAGCCGTATACCAGACTACCATTCAGGAATGTACCTGTCCGAAGGTAGCACCTGAGTAAGGGAGTAGCCGTATACCAGACTACCATTCAGGAATGTACCTGTCCGAAGGTAGCACCTGAGCAAAGGGGAGTAGCCGTATACCAGACTACCATTCAGAAATGTACCTGTCCGAAGGTAGCATCTGAGCAAGATGAAGGTTTAACTTGGTCGTACATTAAACCGTATTTGAGCAGCATCTGGTCTAACTTGGTCGTACATTAGACTGTATCTGAGCAGAATCTGGTCGAACTTGGTCGTACATTAGACTGTAATTGAGTTGAAGAAGGTCAGAATGGATCGTACGCTAGATCGTATCTGAGTCGAAGGAGTCATATGTTGAGCTGAATCAGAATGAACTGTATGTTAGGCTGTATCTGTATACGTTGTACTTGCAATAAATGTCTGGGATGGGCTTAAAGATGCCATCGCTAGGAGGATATCGAAGTATTGTCTGGAATATGTATCTGAATCTTGTCTGTGATTGATAAAGGCGTCTGCCTGAATGAGCCTTTTACTTTGACTATATCAGGAGGATAATTAATCTGCAAAGAAAGGTTAGCGCTATGCTATGTCATGATGCATGAGATGTTTTATGCTTTCGAAAATAAATGCGAATGTTGTATGCATGCGTATGTGGTGAAACAATGTAATGAATGAGTTATGCGTATGAGAAGTTCTGCTTGGGGACTCTACTGGGGAAAATAAATCCCCCTCTACTGATTGGAGATATTCGTGTTGAGGACCCTCTCTCGGCTGGGGGTTCTGATCGATGGTAGAGATATTCAACAGAGCCTGGCTGGGGATGGATGAGATGATCAATATGTCTGATGATGCCGACCTCCGTTGGGGAATAACTGGCGTTGCCGGGGAATCGAATTAGTAACAGCCTCCTTGGAAAGCATGGTTAGACCTTCTCCTCGATCCTGAAGTCGTGTAGTAATTGCTATTGCTATTTTAGGCATGCATTTTTTATAAACATCGGTCATATCCGAGTGCATAAGTCAATTCAAGTTAAATCAATGGACATTTACGCAACCAAAACAGAAAAGTAAAAAAACAAAAGCATCTTTTGGGAAATGAAATTGTATTGATGTTGAAAGGGGTGTGTTGCGTGACGCTCGTCACGCCTTCTGTGACGCCCGTCACAAGGCTGTGTTGCGTGACGCTCGTCACGCCCTCTGTGACGTCCGTCACAGGCACAACATTTGTGTCTTGCGCTTTGGGCTGGGCTTTGCTGTTCGGTTCGTTTTCTTTTCTTTTTGCACCCCTTTTCCTCCGCTTCCAAATAAACCACTTTCATATTATCACTAGGTGAGCGTGTAGCGAGTAGGCCAATTTGGGTCATTCGCGAGCTGGGCCTTTGTTCCTTTAAGTGTCATAAAATGAGTCGGAGTGCCCTGAAATGTCTTGAAATACTAATGGGCAAATTTTGGGGTATGACAACCGGTTAAAAGGCTCAGACGGGTCAAAATGCAACCGAAACAGCCGCTGAAATAAACAACGAGCACACCAGGTTAAACCACGTGAACCGTAGATTAATAATACTGGTGTCTGTAATTTTAATTTTGAATCTTTTTATCCGTTGATTTGTGCACGTTCTTGAGAAATTATTCAATCGAATTCTCTGTATTTTCAATAAATTTATTCTGACTGATATTTTAGTTATTATTCATGATGGATGCATGTCATGTTATACATGTGATGCAAATTAAAAATGAAATCGATTTTATAAAAAAAATTAAAATGGCCGGAGAAAATTGAGCTATGACAGCTGCCCCTATTTAATTATCTTGAACCAGAAAATAAGGATGACAGCAGTCTTCGTACATTCATAGTGGAAGATAATTAAATACGAAAATACCCAAATTTTGTCCTTTGAAATGCAAGGAAGAAATGCAAAAAAGAAAATGCAGTGAGAAATACAGTAAGAAAAGTTATCAAAAAGGTAAAATGAAACAGTTGAGGCTCTCTAGGAATTGTCAGAACAGTATCTTGGATGTCATAATCGAGATATTCCAGTAATGGAATGATACCTCAACTGCATCTAAGACTTTCTGGAAAATCAACAGAACAGTGTCTTGAGCTGAGCACAAGGGATTTTCTGAGTATCAATGAAGCAGTATCCCATATGATATAATCGAGATATTTCAACAAGGGAGTGATACCTCAACCATATCTAATATTCTCCGAGGATACTTAGAGGAATACCTCTAAAAATCGAATGAGACTCTTCAGATTGATGAAGCAGCAATCTCAAACAGCAAAATAAGATTTTCTGTATCGAATCGAAACAACATCTTATATGATAGAATTAAGATATTCCAGACAAAAGGAATGATGTCTTAGTTAAATCTAAGACTCTTCAAGGATACTAGAGCAGTATCTCTAAAAAATCTGGAATGAGACTCTTCATATTGATGAAGCAGCATCTCAAACAACAAAAATGAGATTCTCTGTATCGAGTCGAAGCAACATCTTATCTGATAGAATTAAGATATTCCAGACCAAAGGAATGATGTTTTAATTGAATCTAAGACTCTTCGAGGATACTATAGCAGTATCTCTTGAAAACAAATGAGATTCTTCAAATTGATGAAGCAGTACCTCAAACAGAGAAATAAGATTCTTCAGATAAATGAAGCAGTATCTCGAATATTCGTCTGTTGGGGGATTTTTTTTGGAAAAGACTCCTTTTGGAGGAAATATATTGGCAAAGCTTTATAGGGGGAAAGCTCATAAGAGACTTTTTATGGTAACCTTTGCTTGGGGAGCAATGCTAGCAAAGAAAATGATGGGAATATCATTATTAATCATAAAGTTGAAAAATGACTTGCTAAGAAATAATTCCACAAGCACATGCAGGATAATAACTTTATAGAATTTAGATGGAGAGTGTCTGGGGTACATATGAATGAACCTGAATCTTGATATTCATTATGTTTGATTTTTGTATGATGTTCCACTTTAGGTGGGAATACCATGCATGAGATGTATGCAAGTATGCAATAACTGGGGATATTTGGATGTGCATGTAGGAATGCGAATGATTTTTATTTTTTTGAAATTCCCATTTTGTGGGAGTGTTATGCATGAGTATGCTGATGATTGATATAACTGTGTTTTTTTTTAATTTTCTGTTTGGCAGGAAAACCATTTATGAATGATTCATATGATGCATGTGGGAATGTAAATGGGTAATTATATTTCCAATGAGATTATTGGGGAATATAATCAACAAAGGTTTGATGGAAGAGATTGTCATCATCAGAGGGCTTGATGAAAAAGGTAATGAGTGACATCACCAAAGGGTTGGTGAAAAATAATTTGTCAACGTCAAAGGGTTGACGGAAAAGGATTTGTTGTAAAATGACATCATCAGAGTGTCGATGGGAAGGTAATTGTCATCGCCAAAGGGTTGACGGGAATAAGTAAAGAAAGGCATCACCAAAGGGTTGGTGGAAAGGATGATCCTCATCAGAGGGCTGATGGAAAAGAGACTTCACTAGGGAGTGACATCACTGAAGGGTTGGTGGAAAATAATTTGTCAACGTCAAAGGGTTGACGGAAAGGATCACCATCAAAGGGCTAATGGAAAGGTAAGTGTCATCGTCAAAGGGTTGACAGAAAGGTAACTGTCATCGTCAAAGGGTTGACAGAAAGGAATTCATTATGGAGTGACATCGTCAAAGGGTTGACGGAAGGGTAAAGGATGTCGTCACCAAAGGGTTGCCGAAAAAGATTGTCATCATCAGAGGGATGATGGAAAAGATTATGTCATCATCAAAGGGTTGACAGAAAGAAACTTCAGTAGGGAGTGGCATCATCAAAGGGTTTATGGAAAAGATCTATCATCGTCAAAGGTTTGACGGAACAGAAACTTTACTAGGGAGTGGCATCACCAAAGGGTTGGTGGAAAAGGAATTTTGTAAAATATCATCATCAGAGGGCTGATGGAAAAGATTGTCATCGTCAAAGGGTTGACAGAAAGAAAAAGTCAGGTTATGTCCTCATCAAAGGGTTGATGGAAAGGACTTATTATGTTATGTATGCATATGATGCATGTCAATGGAAATTTCTCGTTTCTGTGAGAGAGCTTTTTGCTATGCGACTTCCTGATTTTGTAGGAAAGTTATGCGTTTTTATTGTATGCAGTGCATGTGGTAATGCAAGATGAATATTGGTTGTTTTTTGGATTGATCTCCTCTTTTGAAGGTGAGACTTTCTAGTTACCAATGTTGATTGGATTTGAGTTTATGAAGATGCCAGCAAAGTGGGCTTTTATTTTTGGTAGTTGCCAATATGGATTAGACTTTTGATTGGTGAAAGGCTTTGACTTCTCGACGCTCTGTATTCGATAATGTGATGATTAGGTGGTAGACATGGATGCTCTTGGTACCCCAAGTTTGATCATTTATTGATAGACGTTTGTGTTTGTTCTTGAGAGAACCTCGACTTCTTTGCTTGATGTGCCTTGATGGACTGCAAATGATTTAATGAGCGTAGTGACATAATCAATGCATGGTGATTGTGCTTTTGCTCTGCCCCGAGGCTCTTTGCGACTCGTCTGCCCCAACCTGTAGGGCCTTTGAAGGAATTTTCTTTGAAAGGAAACCCTGGGAATGAATATACCATAGCTCGAACCAATTTTGCCCCAGTCTATGAATCTTTCAATAGTTTGCCCCTGGTTGAGATTTTGAAAGGTCTGCCCCAAATGCACTGAATATTTTGAAATTATTTGCCTCCTTGATCCACTGATGCTTGGGGATTTTTTGACTGACCAATTCATAATCATTGGATACCATGCTCCTAATCCATAGGGTTAGGAAGTAGTCTTGATTTGGGTCAGCATTGACGAACGATCAAGTTCTTCTCTGATTGCTTATTTGAAGTTACTTGATGTCAAGTGCTTACTTGCAGTTAAAATTGTTTATTTAATCAATGGTAATTTTAACGCGACATTCATGCATGTTTGAAAAATCATTAGTTTGAATGCATTGTTGATTTAGCTAGTATGTGAAAGATACAGCGACAATATGATGCCAAATACAGGTGATTAAAAAATATTTAGGAGTCACTTTACGCAACCTTGCTGTAGTATGCTTTCAGAATAAACCCTGTCTCAATTAGGTCTTTTAAGGGTTGTAGTGTGGCTTGGTTCATGGTTATCGAAACAAAGGATGGTCACCTTATTTTGTTTTTCATGGATGTTGGTGACCCTTTGATTTTGGTATGGTGGTCACTAAATCTTTTTTTTTTGTTGAGGGTTTTCATTGCCTCTTTTGATTTTGTTTTGATCCCCAACTTTTGCCTGGACCTCTTTTGAAGCTTTTAGTCCACCGGGATTACCCTAATTTTTTCCTAAGTCGCCTTTGGGGGTATCGACTTAGCGGGCTCTTTCTTTGATTTTTTTTTGGAAGATTCTGACTGCCAAGTCATTGGTTATTGAAGAACAACCGACATAACTTTAGGATTTTTCAAGGTTCCTTCTACACTTCAGGATGTGTGCGAAGAATGGCATGTGGTTGATCCTCATACAGGATGTTTCATCTTGTAATTTGAATGCATAGTCAGATTAACTGAACACTACCCTTTCCCAGGTTAAGTGTAAGGGTTTTATAGATCCAAAAGAAACTCCTACTTCTAGGCTTGAAGTGGTTGATTAGGGATTAACTCCTTATCTCTCCAGTGTTTGGGGATTTGAAACAATGCATGTACATCATCAGTAGGATTTTATCCGAAAGCATACAGTCAGCAATTATGGGTATTTTGTTTTCGTCATCCTCCCTTCAATCTTTGCTAAAAACAATTTGATAAGTGAATGGGAGTAATATTTTGTATATCAATGGAAAAGATGAGTGAATACGAAAGGATTCATTCAAAACATACATAATCGTTTCATTAATATTACCATTAAAGGGAAACAACAATACTTGAAAGCAGATAAGTACTTAACATGCAAAGAAAAATACAAATGAAAATGCTAAAATAGTCAAATGATTGCCAGTGTAGAGGAAGCTCTCTCGTGTCTGGTTCACTGCTGGGTTAGCCCCCCTTCAGAGTAGTGGTAGCTTTGTTGATCGAGACTAGTATGATAATCATCTTCATATCTATTCTCAAAAATCTCTTCCACCGTTTGGACCGATGGACCCGCATAGCTAGGCGAAGAAGTATTGTTGACTTGCAAGCTTCGAGGTGCAAAGGAGAACCTCTTAGAATCAAGCAGGGTTTGTACCTTACTCTTGAACACTTTGCAGTATTCAGTTGAATGCCCTTGTGCCCCAACATGGAAGTCACATCTAGCATTGGCGTCAAAGCCTGGTGGATATGGAGGACTTACTGGTTTTAGCTCCTTTGGCACTATCAGTCCTCTCTCAATTAAATACGGAAGTACTTGACTATATGGAATTGGAAGCGGATCAATGTGTCTCTCTGGCTTTCTTGGCCTTGGTTGAGCATGTTGACATTGTCGATGTGGAAAATCCTGCCATTTGTATGGCTCCTGAGGTGGAATTTTTCGTTGATATTGGGGACATCCTTGATTTGTGGGATACCGACCGTGTGGAGAGAATGATGTCTGGTATGGAGCTTATGGGATTTCCAAGACTGCATTAACTTCAGGCTCTTCTTCCTTTTGGGAACTGGCAACAGATTCACTCTCAATGCTTTGGCTATTTAAGGCACATTGGATTCTTCCACTTTTAAGGCCATGCTCGATGCGTTCTCCAATTGACAGCAAATGAGCGAAGTCTGATGCTGCACTGCTAATTATCCTTTCGAAGTAGGGGCTTTATAAGGCACCTCTGAATAACTCCATCAATTCTTTGTCTACGAGCGGTGGTTCAACGCAAGCCGCTAATTCTCTCAATCTTTGGGCATAGTTTCTGAAGGATTCGTTGTTTTCCTTAGATAAAGTTCTTAACTGCATGCGATCGGGAGCTATGTCCAAATTGTATTTGTATTGCTTCAAGAAGGCGTTAGCTAGGTCCAACCATGATTGAATACGACTCATTTCTAACTTCATGTACCAACTCAATGATGCCCCACTCAAACTATCCTGAAAACAGTGAATCATTAGCTTATCATCATGGGCATGAGAGGTCATTTTCCGGCAAAACATCACCAAATGGTGCTTTGGACAGCTATCCCCTTTGTACTTCTCAAATTCTGGTACTTTGAATTTTGGGGGTATAACCAGGCCAGGTACCAAACACATGTCTAAAGCATTCAGTTCAAGAGTATCTTGTCCTTCTATGGTCTTGAGTCTTTTCTCTAGCACGCAACATCTTTTAGCAATCTCATAATCTTGTGGTTGTTCAGCATTAACCACTAGGCTTGTTTCATGGGAATCTGGCACAGAGAATGCAAAAATGTGATACTCAACAACATCATGACGTGAGGAATCTTGAACAACATGACGTTCTTGTACAGTAGAGTTATCAACTGGGGTTCGCACAAGCTAAGGTTGGGTAGGATCATTCACTGGAGCTAGAATAACATTTTCAACAACTGCAGTCTGCTGAATGTTGTCCTCCCTCTTTGCTGAAGCTATTATAGCTTCCACAAGTTGGTCTAGCTAGTTTTTCATCGAGTCAACATCTCTTCTTAATGCAATGTGACTTTGCTCCAATGGATCCATGGTCTTCCAATAGCTACTTCAAATCTGATATGAGCATCGGGAAATCAACTGCAGGTTATGGACGAAGGATGGGTGAGTTTTTTTTGTATATATTTTGTGTGGAAAATGATATGCAATGCGTGATGAATGCAGATGTCATGATATGTGTATGAATGTAGTGATATGTTCAGGATCACATACTCAAGGTGTTCTCAGATGGATCAGAATAATGGGTGAATGACAGGTATCTCTGATTAATGGAACCCCATGGGTAGGCTCTACAATTGGTAGGTTCCCAGAGTCATGGATATTTCTTGAGGACGTCACTGCCGTGACGAAGACTCTTCGGACAATAATATCCTTAAGAAGATCTCGTCTAGGTGAGGTCTTCGTATTATCCCAACAAGGAAGGCTCCACGGGGATTCTACTACACAACTCTCGAGTCCAAGGTTCTAACAAGGTTGTTAGAGTCATAGATCGAGGTTGGAAATATCACTGTAAGATAGTAATACGTTCAAGGGGTCTCATCTGATTGGGGCTTTCGTATTAACCCAACAAGTCTGAAACTTCGTAGGTTAATACTACATAACCGCCATATAGAGTAGGTTAAAAGGTCCCTAGAGTCATTGATCCAACTTGAAAATATTACCGTCGTGACGAAAACTCGTCGGGCAACAATATCTCAAGAGAATCTCCTCTAGGCGGGGTCTTCGTATCTTCCCAACAAGGAAGACTCCTTGTGGGCGTCCACTACGCAACCACCAACTTAAACTTATGGTTTTTCTCAGACTCGGGTAGAGAGCCTATCTCACAAAGTACCAACAATTAGAAACCCCAATAATACATAGCCAATAAATTACAAAACAAAAATTATGGCAGAATAATAATAATAAAATAAAAATAACAAACAAATGAACAAGATTAACACACAAATACAGAAACTGAACTAAATTAGGCTTCACTCTCTTTTGCTTGGAGCTAGTCCCCAGCAGAGTCGCCATTTGTCGCATCTCGAAAAATACGATTCCTCGCGATGGTCGCGGAAAAAATTTAGTCCCCAGTAGAGTCGCCATCTGTCGCATCTCGAAAAATACGATTCCTCGCGATGGTCGCGGAAAAATTTTAGTCCCCATCAGAGTCGCCATCTGTCGTATCTCGAAAAATACGATTCCTCACGATGGTCGCGGAAAAAATTTAGTTTGAACAGAGTCGCCACCGAACTTTATTTATCCCAATAAAGGGATAGGAAAATATCGATAAAACCTTTTGAATAACAGAATAATGGTCGTTGTAACCATATTCGGGTTCGGGAGTGGATTACGCAAGAGGAAGGTATTAGCACCCCTCACGTCCGTTGTACTCAACGGGAACCTTTTAGTTTTAATTTGAGATTGAATGTTAGTTAATGTTGTTTGCTATCTTCGGGTTATAAATATATTGAAAATAGAAATGGATGGGAACCTCAGAAATGGGAAAAGGGAGGTTTTTTATTAGTGTGCTCGCGAAGATACAACAATCTCCTACCTACGTATCCTTATGGTGTAATAAGGAAATCAGAGCATTCGTAGTTCGGGGAACTACGGTTGGTTGGTGTCTTTTATCGAACAGCTGTTTATATCGCGTTCTAAAGGCTAAACGTTGGCTTGTCTACTCTCGGCAGAGGCTTAAGCACTAGTTTGTTATACACATTAGAAGGGATTAAACAGTGTTTTTTGAAAAGAGTTTTGGGTCACACGGGGGTGACAAGTTGTATTAATATGTTTGACGTTTTGTTGGATTGGTTTCGATCGCACGGGGGTGAGAAAAAAGATAGTTTTTATGTGTTAAGATATTTGGTTGGATGATGATTACTCGGATATTCGAGTAAGACAACTCGCATCCTAACAGTCGAGAAAGGGATTAGAAGACTCTAGACCTCTTTCTTTTTCATCCTTAATTATAAAAGGATTTGATGATAATTAAGGTGTTTTGACTGGATGACGATTACTCGGATAGTCGAGTAAGACAACTTGTATCCTAACAGTCAGGAAAGGGAATAGAAGACTCTAGACCGCTTTCTTTTTTATCTGAGTAGTTATAAAAATAAGGTTGTGTATGGTCGATGTATTTTAGAATAAACGACAAGTGCTCGAATGGTTGAATAAGACGACTCATATCCAAGCATTTGAGAAGAGGAATTGGAAACTCAAGACCATCTCCTTTTTCGTATAGTTTGTTATGAAAATGATTCAATTAAGTCGTATGTTTGTGAAAAAATGACAATTGTTCAACTGACCGAGTAAGAGAACTCGTATTCAAATAACTGGGGAGAGAAGTTGAAAACTCAAAGTCATCTCCCTTTTCATTTTTGTCGTTATGAAAGGTAGTTTGATTTAATCGGGGTTTAGAAGTTTGTTAAGAGAAATAACAATTATTTGACTAACCGAGTAAGGGAACTCGTATTCAAACAGTCGAGGAGAGAAGTTGAAAACTCAAAGTCATCTCCTTTTTCATTTCTTTATTATGAGAATAAATTGATTTAATTGTGTTTAGGTGATTTAGCAATGACGATTACTTGACTAACCGAGTAAGAGAACTCGTATTCGAATAATCGAGAGGAGGAGTTGAAAACTCAAAACCATCCCCCTTTTCATATCCAAATGAAATGGTATTTGATTGTGAATGGGTATTTTAATTATTTTGAATAAAAATACTCGATATGGGACCGAGGTTTTAAATTTGTGAATAAATTGAAGTGATTTTTGTAAATGAGTGTGAAATTGTGATGGTGAAATAGGTCGGTCCATTTTTCATTAACAAAATTAATTGATGAAAACTCAGTTAAGTTGTCTAATTAAGATAATTAAAAGTAATTATCCAAAATTATTTGATCAAAAAATTAATTAAATCAAAGAACTAAATTAATTAAATTTAGTTAACAAAATCATCTAACTTAATCAAAACTTTAATTAATTAATTTTAATAAATGACGATTTTGAATAAAAATAATCGAATTAAATTGGTGTGCTCGAAACCGGTTCGTATGAAGTGACAACATGATTAATGTCATTCGCAAGATCGTAACGCGGTGAAATATCATATTGATGTATTGTAATCTTTTAACGGTAATCGGCATAAGATTTGTCGAATCGAAATGCAAAATGCGGCTTGTCATAATCAAAATAAAAACCAATGAAAATCAACATGGTTTGTGAATGAAAACACCTAGATGGGCTTAAATCAAATATTATGTATATAACCAAAGCAACAAAAATCATTTTGAAATATTCATTAAAATAAATGACAAAATATTAGACTAATAATAGTACCAAAAAATGCTACAATGCTAATGCAGGTAAACAAATTTAACCCACCAGTAAAGAGACATATTGTATAATACGTGTACGGTTCATCATCATGCACCAAATGTAATTTTAATCTTCAACATGATAGAATACAAAATATGGACCATCTTCCTTTCATCATCTCAAAACTTTATCTTAAACCAAGAGAATACCTCAATAAAATATAAGTCAAACAAAATCCAATTGAAATGAAACTTAGCACATGAAAAAATAAACTCAGCTATCCCAAAGGAAACAATCATAAACACACTACAAATCCTTAATCGCATAGAAAACATTCGCCTAAAACAGATTCGGCATAAGAAAGACAAAACTTAACCGAAACAAATTTACACTTGATATAGCAGATACGCAATGCAATTAAATTGATACTAAATAAAAACAGTTTTCCAATAACAACCCAACATATATGTGAAAGCAAATTGGAAATAAACTTGATAGAAAATAATCACGACAACCTCATGATTAAATCAAAACTAAAATAGCATGATAGATACACACCCAATAAATAAGCAAATCAAATTATTTCTGAGATAAAATATGAACAGTAAACGATATACAAAAGAAAAGTTAACTTCGAATTTTTACCGTCGGAAGACCGTTGTGCATCGTTGCCTTGCTATGAGGATTTACAGAAATAAACTCCATTTCCACACGAATCTAAAGCTTCGACACAAAAGCATTTCGAGAGCGTTATGCGTGTGCTGTTCTCATGGGGTTACTTCGTCAAGCCATGGTGAAGCAAAACAAACTTTACAAAGTTTGAAGAATTTCCAAAAGTAGATGAATTTGAATCCGCTCCATCAAGTCCTACTTCTGCTGACTTAGAGAATCCACCGGCACAACCGTCGTCGTGGTTTCAATGGATAAGAACACCTACTGAGTTGAATTCATCTACTACTGCTGGATCCTATAGTACATCACAAGACCGATATATAATAATGGAATGATGGTGAGCGACGGGTTGAGTCGTGAGGCAGAGGAAGTTGTGGAGATGGGTGGTCGAACGGAGGGTTTCGCGGTGGTGGTTTAGTGACGTTGGACGGCGATGGTTGTGGTGATGGGTTTGCGTTCTCCGGCGATGGCGGAGGCGGCTCGGAGAGAGAGTGAAGGGCGGAATCCGGAGGTGATGGTCACCGAAGTTGCTTAACAGTTTTTTTTCTCTATTTACTCGTGAGAGAGGGTGATTGGAAGAAGACTGAGGGAGTTGTTGCATTGTCGGCGGTTTTCGTGTTAAGGAAAAGAGGAAAGGTGGTTTGGCGGTTGGAGTTGGTGCTCGTCGGTGATGAAGGAGGACGGAGTTTGGACGGATGGATTAGCACGACAATGATTGATGTTCGCCGTGTGGGAGTAGGAGTGTGTAGTTCGCATGGTGGAGACGCGACGTTTGGTGAGAATCATAGTGGAGAGAGATTTGTGATGGTGGTGGTGTGGACCAAGAAGATAAACAGTGAGAGAGAAATTTAATGTATTTTTATTTTGTTTTTTGGGGAGAGAGAGTAAGTTAGTGTCTGTTGGTCAGTGGTGAGAGAAGAGAGGTGTTCTCCTTTTATTTATTTTTTATCTTACTGTTGGAAGAAAAGAGAGTTATTATGTGAGTTGTCTTTTTCTTGTTTTTTTATTTGCTTTTTGCTTTTTGGTCAGAGAGAGACGTTGGGGAATTAATGTGGTGATGAAAATGTAATTGGATGATGGGAATCCAATAAGGGTAACGTGTGAGAGAGAGGAAGCGTGAGGGAGAGAGTAAACGTGAGGAGTCTCAATTTTATTAATAATTCTTATTATCTATTATTTAAAGAAAAATATTTATTAAAAATTCTTAGATAGTAATTTAATTTATAAAATTATAATAATAAGACAAATCTCTAATTTTGAATATTAAAACAAAGAAATACAAGGATTGATTATAAATAGAAGTCGGATGTAAATTTGTTCGAAAAATTAAATCAAACACACTAAAATGATCAGCACAAAATATACTTATTAAAAAAATACAGCGTTTCTTCAAATTCTGAAATAAATTTGCACCGGTTAAAAGGCTCAGGCGGGTTAAAATGCCACCGAAACAGCCGCTGAAATAAACAACGAGCACACCAGGTTAAACTACGTGAACCATAGATTAATAATACTGGTGTCTGTAATTTTAATTTTTGAAACTTTTTACCCGCTGATTTGTGCACGTTCTTGAGAAATGATTCAACCGATTTGTCTGTATTTTCAATAAATTTGTTCTGACTGATATTTTAGTTATTATTCATGATGGAATGCATGTCATGTTGTGCATATGATGCAAATTAAAAATGAAATTGATTTTATATAAAAAAAAATGGTTTGACAAAATTGGGGTATGACAGTCCTATACACTTGACTTACTCCAGTCCCCAAGAGTTTTCTCTTGAGAGTTCCACTAAACACACTTGAGATTTTTATAGGATTTCTACAGGAACCATCAACAACAAACAAATAGAGCTTTTACATTAGCTAAGCCCAAGAACCAACAAACAGGCCTTTTACACAAACTTTCCTCAAAAACCTTCAAATAGAGCTTTTACACAGGACAGACTCGAGAACCTACAACTAAGCTTTTATACTGGATTAGCTTGCAACCTTTACAAAATAATTCCACAAGAGAACCACACTTTTGGATAAAGGATATAAAACATAACAACAATTGCAACGATACCCTCACAAAGGATTTTCGATCTTTTGGCACTATGACATTCTTCGTGAAAAGAAAATATGACAATAGAGAGAGCAGAAGAAGAATATAATATTTTCTAATCAAATTCGATGTAAGATGAAATGAGGAGAAACCTAATTTATACAGGGAATGTTTTGGCTCAAAATGGAAATAATCAGTGGGTCGTTTATTAATTTAATCAATTAAACCTAGCTGGTTATCGATTAAAACACCATAAAAAATGGCAACCCTGATCCAAAAATAGAAACCCTAAAATGAATATATGTGTTAATCGATGAAATTTTTTTCTTATAATTTAAGAGGTCTTTTCCTCGATCTAATCGGTTAAAAGCTTTTCTAATCAACTAAGAGGTCAATTTATTGATTTAATCGATTAACCCTAACTGGTAATCGATTAACCCGAGCTGGTAATCGATTAAAACAACTTCAAACATGGAAACCCTGATCCTAAAAAGGAAACCCTAAAAAGACATATGTATTAATTAATTAATTAAAAGCGTTTCTAATCAACTAAGAGGCATTTTCCTTGATCTAATCGATTGGACTATGTCTTTAATCAATTAGGTAGTGTAAAAACTTCCTTAATTGATTAGAAATACTCCTTAATAAATTGCATGTAAGCTTATATAGGTTTTCAAGAGATTTTATAAAATACGAGAGGGTTTTCAAAAATGTTTTTTCTGTGTGTGTGATTTCTATAGTACGACGAGACTTACTCTTGAACTTTTACATTTTAACTGATCACTCTAAGACATGAAGCATATGATCAGACAAGCTTTCACACTTTCACAACTTCAGATCTTCAAGTTACCATGTTGGATACTACCATGACTTAACACTTCAACTGAAACTTGAATCTTCTCATTGATGAGGCTTGAGATGTCTTGTTGATCAAGTTCCATCATTAGAAGATTTTCTTTGACACTTGAAATTAACTCCCCCTGTCATATAGAACTTTCAACATCCATAAGTCATTTGACCTATGAAATTGTTATCTTCAATACTAATTCATCAGTTGTCATGATCAAAACCATTTGATAGTCATGCCTGCAAGCACTTAGATCCACAAAGACAACGAAAAAGATGCAATTAAGGGATTAAACATTTTTATTCCGAGCTTATGAAGAGGTGAACCAAGGGAAAATTTTCAAGATGCATTAGGAAGTTTCACCCCTTACATCAATGTCGAGAGAAACAATTTGATTGATAACGTTATGGGATGATAAGACAGTGAACGATGACGACATGGTGATAGCCATCAAGGTGAAGGAGGGCGAAGAAATCCTAACTCTTGTTTGGATTGTTTGGTGTTGGTGAAAAACACGAGGCACATAACAGGACCCCAACAACATTGAAACTTGAAGGACAACTTATGGCGGTTAGTGCTACAAGGATTGCAGACGGACGATTAGGATAATCATGTGTTATGGTTACCAAGAGCGTGATGATATTTTAGGTAGTAGAAGATGGATATGACTTAGAGTCTGTCCTTTTACCTCTAAGGGGCGATGTATTTATAAAGGTCTCTAAGACTTAGGGTTTCCTCGAGAAAGGCCATCGTCCACTTGGTTAACTAGTGGATAATTGAATTCCTATTTCTAAAAGAGTCATGAGTCAGTAACGACTCTAACTATCTCTTTATCCAAGACACATCTTATCCCGCATTTTTCCCAGTATGGATGAGAGATGACTCGTGGGAGAGACGATACCTCCCCCTGGGCGACCTTTAGTCGTCGCCTCTTATAAGGCGGTCCCAGGGAGTCGCCCTAGGCAGAGCCTTTTGTAAATATAACACTACATAGTCCCTTAGGCATGAGGCCTCCAGTAGAAGGCAAAGTATTTTCCACCTGTAACTAACAGGAGTATCTCGAGAACATGTGCTTCTCCTTGCGACTTTTTAGTCGGCCTTAGGGGTCTGAGCTCTCTAAGCCCAATAATATGTAGCCTGGATGGCGAGATATTGAGTCTCTTATGCGAGGCATTTTACCCCTTTTAGGTAGGACTTCTATCAAGCCCTCAAGCAAGACTTGACATCAAACCTCTGAGGCTTGATATAGGTTGCACCTCTTAAGCGTGAATTATTGGAAATAGCCCCGTCCAAGGAGACATTAAGTCCCTCGGGCGTTTAACCTTTCAGACGAAACTTCCATCAAGCCCTCAAGCAAGACTTGACACCAGTCTCCAGAGCTTAATATAGGTCGCGCCTCTTAGGCGTGAATTATTGGAAATAATCTGCGGTGACACTAATTACCTCAGGCGAGATGCAAATTAGTTTGAGGAATCTAAGTTCCTTCGATGTTGTAATGCATAGCTTGGTTGATGAGGCGCTATGTCCCTCAGGCGAGGCCTTTAACCTTTCACGTGAGACTTTTATCAAGCCCTCAAGCAAGACTTGACACCAAGCCGTCGATGCTTGATATAAGTCGCGCCTCTTAGGCATAATTAGTAGAAATAATTACGCTCGCCGAGACACTTTGTTTTGGACGTCGTCTTAAAATGTTCGGTTGTGGCATCATAATTCATCCATGGAAGCTCGCATCTCCGCCATGGCCTCGACGTCGCCTGTATCGCTGGTACCCTCGGGAGTATGGGATAGGGCTTTTCTGTTTACCATGTTTGGTAACGATTAAGTGTAAAAGTTGAGGAGGTTGTTTAAGGAATCAACTCATGTGAGGTGAAAGGTCATGTTAGCAGCCGACGTTGTTGGATTGTAAGCGGATGGTTAGATT
Source organism: Lathyrus oleraceus (assembly GCF_024323335.1). Taxonomy (NCBI): domain Eukaryota; kingdom Viridiplantae; phylum Streptophyta; class Magnoliopsida; order Fabales; family Fabaceae; genus Lathyrus; species Lathyrus oleraceus. The sequence goes on from NC_066583.1 coordinate 23,608,779, forward strand.
GACAGTGTTAAGGTTACTATGAACGAAGTGGTCTCTGAATAATATTGGATAATAGCAAGTGTGTATTATCTGAGAGCCTCCTTTATTCCCTTGAAGAATATTGTAATTTTAGAGATTCCTAAGTTTTTTTTTCTTAGACGTGATCTTAACCGCTCCCCACTTTCTGAGAAGGTTATTGACGGTCTATTTTCTCGAAATCCACGAGGACTTTCTCTTGCGTGACTCATACGTCCTCGTACCCTCCAAGACGAATCGTTTAGATTTCATTTAGGCAGATCATATATTGAGTAAGGACATCCTAAGATTTTATAGATATAATACTACAAATTTATTGAATAAGATGTATTTAATTTATATAAATCAAATATATTATTTAATCAATAATTTTAAAAATCAAATTTTGTTTATAAGAATGAAGTATGCTTTCTAGTATGTTTTTGATACTTAATGTTTCCTATGTTTCAGACCTAATTAACTGGTCCGCACGCCTATGTTAACCACATAGCATCTTATAAAAGAAATTAAAAGAAAAACTATTTTTCTTTAGATGCCTCTCGTATACTATCATCGATCCTTACTAGACAGAGATAAGTGAACCACTACAAATATATCCTCAAACTAATTTGTTTCAGTGTAAATCATATATATGACGCGAATGATATATTTTTGATAATGTAAAATTTGTGCATCTAATCTCATTTTCTTATAAAAATTCACTCTTTTATTATATTTTCTTATATTCAAAATTTAAAAATTCACGCTAATTTGAATAACATTTAATAAAAAATATTTTCGAGTGTTTTTAATTATGTTTCGAATTTTAATAATTTTAATATATAATTTTAATGAGATATATTTATGTTATTAGATTTCAAAATTAATCTTCTAATAAATTTAAAAAATGTTTTAGTATTTTATAAAAATCATTTTTAAAAATAAACACGATGAACCAAAATCCAAAAACACAACAACATTTTAAGCCTTGCTTTGAACTAGTAGTGCCAGCAACTGAAAAAGAGCTCAAAAGGCTAATAAACACTAACACATGCCAACGGCATTTATTGTAACATCTCAACGAGTTGCATACATAGAATTTATGGTATACATTCACGATATAAAATTATAACAAAAATAAAAAGTCTTTTCAAGTAATCCAAACAAACATCCTTTATCATACATTTTGCACATCTGCAAATCTTGCGATGATTCAATATTTGGCAACAAAGTTAAATGCTAGGCCTCATGTTCAGATGAGATGCTAACTTCTGCCCAAGAGAACGATCAGCCTGCATATCGATATCATAAGAGCAAATAAGTACAGTTTTGCTTTCACTCGGCTACACTATAATTTCCTAGGGTTATAAATTAACAATTCTAAATCTTACCTGAGACCAGTATGATACCCAAATGCTGCGGATTTCATGGGTGATGCGTGGATCGGTGTCGGATAAAGCTTCTACCCACCTGCGGAGAAATCTTTCCTGCCTGAAAAGATTTAAAAAGGCAAAGAAAACCAAATGTTAGACATCACCTAATATATTTCATGTTTATCATATTAGAATTTTGTAGCAAGAACCTGTCAGGTGCCCAAGTTCGGTATCTTTCTCCAGCCTGCTTGAAGTGATTCTGTTTCGGAATATTGCACTGCATTAAGAAGTACAATTGTTAATACATTCTTGCAGTAATGTTTCACAAATTTTTGTTCTGCTTCTAAAATGTGTGGTTTCTTAAAAAATTAAATAAAGTAATGTTATATATACTGATGATTCACTCACAAAAAACAAAAAAACTAACCTTTTCACGCCTTGCAGATAAATGAGTAGTAGGAATGGGGACCCTTTCTGCATGACGAACAGTATCATGCCTTGAAGGGAAGTAATTGACCTATAAATTGACAGAGCTCAGATCACAAGAAAAGACTATATATAACTAAAGAATAAGATGCAATATCAGATTCAGATATTTCAATAGCATCAGGTTGTTATCATGGCAACCTGATTCTTGCACCAAAACTGAAAAACAAGAATATTAATAGAAGAGTAAAACATTAAATTACCTCCTCATCCCTGTGAATGGCATTCATGAAACCCTCATGGTGATTGTTGTGGTGAGAACACTTGGGAGCATTAACAGGAAGTTGCAGGTAGTTCGGTCCAAGTCTGTGCCTCTGTGAATCAGCATAAGAGAAAACCCTAGTTTGAAGCATCTTGTCATCTGAGTAATATATACCAGGCACGATAATGGCAGGACAAAATGCAAGTTGTTCATTCTCAGCAAAGAAATTATCTATGTTCTTGTTCAAGACCATGCGACCTACGGGCTGAAGGGGTATGATGTCCTCGGGCCAAGTCTTAGTTACATCAAGTGGGTCAAACTCAAATCTGTCTTCATGAGCAGGATCTATTGTTTGAATGTAAAGTTTCCACTCAGGATAGTTACCAGCAGCAATTGAGTCATAAAGGTCTTTAGTAGCATGGCTGTGGTTGGATCCTCCCACCTGAATGGCCTCTTCCTCCAATAGACACTTCACACCACAGGTGGGCTTCCAGTGAAATTTGACATACACCGATTTTCCAGCCTTGTTGATCAGGGTGTATGTGTTAACTCCAAAACCATCCATATGCCTATAATCTTGTGGGACACCCACATCATCAAATAGGAAGGAGAACATGTGAAGGCTTTCTGGAAAGTGGGAGAAGAAATCAAGAATTCTCCAATTCTCCTGGATGTGGGTCTGGGGATTGGGTTTAAGAGCATGGACCATATCTGGAAAATTCATCCCGTCATGAACGAAGAAGACGGGAAAGTTGTTTCCAACAAGGTCATAGTTACCCTGTGTTCACAAAGTATAGATAAGAATTATGTACAATACAAGACTTCAACTGTTTCATATCCCCTCCTTTTAGAACAATTACTATAAGCATTTCAGTAGATAAATTAGCGTCCTCAGTTACAACTGGAATTACTTTTAAAGATATGAAGATAACTTTAAACTAATACAACAATTATATTTAGTTACTGAAAGATAACTTTTAGTTATGCTACTACATAGTCTTTATCTCTGGTTTAAAACTTTACAGTAAAAACTATAGGATTTGGCAAGGTTTCTGGGCTACCATATTCATGAACGACAGTCAAGAAACAGTCAATGACAGAGCTCATGAAAATATTGGATTTTTTTATGTGAATTAACATAATTCATATAAACATATATAAAACCCAGATTAACTGGCTGTCAACATTAGCTTGTTGTTAGTTTTGTTTAGCTCCAAATACATTGGACATGTTATCATTAAGAACACTACTCAGAATATAAGTGGATATTATAAACTTGCATATGACCTTAATCTGACGAATAAATTTAGTCTATACTCCATAATGTTATATACATGTATGGAGAGGACCCTATTCTTCTGAAAGTCAAGAGTCTCGCTGACATTAAATACAGCAACTGCTGCGGAACTGTGGAATGAAGCAGTTCCTCTCCCTAACTAAATGTTTTATGCGTTCATTTTTTTTTATTGTATGGCCGTGTGAAAACTGCTATCGGCATTTCAACAATTAAACTGGAATTGCTTCAAAAGGACATATATATGAAATTCGAACTGATACAGTAATTGTATTTAGTCACAATAAGATATGAAGAAATTAAATTATGCTATATATACCTCTCTGGTGTAAAATTTCACAGCAAAACCTCGGGGATCCCTCAAGGTTTCAGGGCTGCCACGTTCATGAATGACAGTTGAGAAACGCACAATGACAGGTGTCTGAACACCGGGGGCTCGAAGGAAATCTGCACATGTCAGGTGCGAAATATCATGTGTGACTTCAAAGAAACCCTTTGCACTTGCTCCCCTAGCATGGACAACACGTTCTGGGATCCTTTCCCTATCAAATTGGGCAAGCTTTTCCACAAGATGATAATCTTCCAATAGAATTGGACCTGCCAAAAGGGGGTAAAATAACATAAAAGCATACAAAATAAGATTATGATATTTCATAACTGGATTATAGCTTATTTTCATAAAGTGCTCATAAAGGCTTATACATATATTATATATTGATGCAGCTTATTCATGAAATCATATTAACTACCGTAATTCTACTATACTGGCAAGAAATCAAATTATGATAAAAAGCAATTTCCCCATAGCATAGTTAGCAAACTTCAACAAGATTAAAAAAAAAGCAATTAAAAAAGTTAGATAAATTAATGAATTAAATACCTCTAGATCCAACGGTTAGGGAAGAGTTATTATTCCAAACAGGAGCACCGGAGTTCGTAGTCCAGAAAGGAGAATTGAAAGCGCTAGAAGGACGATGCTGCAACAAAACAAACATAATCAACACTTGAACGAAACAGTAAAAATAAAAATCGATAGAATAAATAAATACGTAAAAATTACTACGAATTGAATGAATCATGAAATCGAAAACGTAACGAAAAACGATTGATCGTAATCGTGAATTGAGGTATGATAGTACCTTGTAAGGATCCATGGAAATGGAAGACGATGAGGACGGTGGTGGTGGAGAAGAAGATAGGGATTAGAGAAAATGACAAAGCAATTTCGTGCGTTAATCACGAGTCTTATCGCCTCATATAAATAACACACTCTCCCTCTTTCTATTTTCTTTTTTTAAATAACTTTTTTTCCTTTTTTTCAACGATATATCTTTATCCTTTTTTTTCTAGAAATATCTATCTTGTTTCTATCCCTGTTTTATCTATTTATTATAAGGATTTTAATTTTCTTTAATATAAAAAAAGTTTCTTTCTTTGTTATAAATATTTTTAAGAAAATTGATTCCTTAATAATGTACTATTAATTTGTCTTAAAAGTCAATATTTAATTAATATATAAAAAATATAATTTAAGACTCGTTCATTCCTAATCTTTCGACATTTAAATGTTGAACGTAAAATACATTGATTTTCAGTACAGATTTTAATGAAAGAATTTGATTTTCATAACTGAGAGTCATAAAAGTAAGCTCCAAATTTACTGTAGGCGAACAGGTGAGGAGTTGGGAATTGGGATAATACTAGTAATATATACTGTCTTAAATTTTTATTGGATAAGGTTTAGAATAAATTATTTTAGATGTGAACAAATGTGATTCTCTCATGTCTCTGTCGTTAATTTTTAGGGTCAAGATTACTAAAATTATTAGATAAAAAATAAAATATTTTATTAAAATTTTGATCTCTATTTTTTTAATTCATCAAATCAAATCAGTCTTTTTGTTTCAAATCAAATATTTTTTTTTTTTTTTATATTTTCACACTTAAAATTGATATTTGTCCATTTTGAAATGATTATGTCATTTGTATGGATGGCAAAACGGAATTCCTCCGTTGAATATATTTGTTTTGTATCAACTTTAATGTGAGATGTGTCAAGAGTTGAATATATTTGTTTTGTATCAACTTTAATGTGAGATGTGTCAAGAGTTTAGGTCTACTCTCACTAATGTGTTCGTCTCATTCCGATGTTTTTTTTTAATTTTTACAGACGCAGACATTAATATATTATTTTGCATTTTTAAACTTAAAATGTGCAGTGTATGTGGGGCCCACTGTACCTCGTCCTCACTTTTTTGCGTGACGAATCAAGATTTTATCTCGCATCCTCAACTATATTTGCTTCAATCTATCCCATTTTTTTCGAATCTACCCCTAATCACTTGTGAAACTTTTTTTAAGCAAATATGAGACTATAGCTCTTGTATAAAAGAAAATAGGTACAGAAAGAGGGAGACTAAACCAATATCTCAAGAGTTAATAAGCATAAAGCTAGGAAACTCTATCAAATTCCTATTGTAATCATGGCGTGAACAATATCCCACCAAGAAAAATTGCTAATAGTTAGGCATATATTACCTAACCTATTTGTACATTTGTTGCTCTCAATGTATGTATGAGATAAAAAAATCTAGACCTAAAGCCTAGTAAATAATTATTCCACTTATTCCTTACCAACCAAGGAATAATGGATGGCTTGGAAAATGCCCTAACCACCAAAATTGAATCAAACTCCAACCGAAAGTGAGACCAACTCATTGATAGTGCATACTCCATTTTCCAAAATGGCTCTCAGGAGCTCACCAAAAAAGTATTTCTTCTGCCAAGGAAACAAGCAAAAGTATCTACATGATTAACAAGATGATCCCTAAAAACAACACCTCAAACAACCCTACTAGGAGTCTCAATCGATGCTCCATCTGTGTTACCTTTGACCCAATTTATCAAAGGAGGAGTCCAAAATACCTCCATAACTATATTGGGGATATGAGGCTTAATGTTGATTTTGAAGGCTTTGAGAAGTACAAAATCCTGGATGCCAACCTTAGCCTCCTTCTTAACCATTCTACCCCCCAAAAGACCTTAGAAAGGACTGACACAGTGCAAGACTTCCAAGGGGTAATGAGGTCGTTGAAAATAACATTGTTCCTAGCTCTCTATATTTCATCAATGTTGTTGGCACAAGTAGGCATGATGATCAATTTCGCAGGCCTAGAAGCATGACCAACAATAATATTTCAAATATCTTGCCTTAAAGAAACAACTACAGTAGAATTAGAGATAATGGCCAACAAAATCTAGATCTTCTGTTAAAAATGTAGTTAAAGAATAAATTATCAATACTTTCAGCATTCAACCTACAAAAAACTGAACATGGAAGTCATATGCAGACCACTTTTGGAGAGCATGTCATCAGCTGAGAATTGAGTTGGGGAGTGCCCACCAGATGAAGATAAGCTCCTTTAAGAGATAATTGGTCATCCTCAATGGAACTCCAAACCAAGTAATCATGTCCCTCCCCTATCAATGATTGTATCCTTGATTAAGCCTGCAATATTGGGAAAAGTAGTCAAGATATTTAGAGGAATGACCAAAGACTAATCTTAGATGAAAGATACAAGTCTAGCCCTCGGGTTATTAAAATAATTCATTGGTAAATTCAAATGGTTAGCAATGATAATTTAGAAGATAGTGCATAAGCATTCCTTAAATGGCTATTTTGATAAGAAACAACCTCCCTGCAATGGGAATGAAGGAAGCTTTCCAATTAACCAACTTAAGATTTATTTTATTTGGTATTGCTTGAAAATGCATTGGTTTGGGCCTGGCTTTAAAAATGGGGGCTCCAAGATAAATAAAAGGTATATGGTCAATGCATAATTCTATTTTGTTAACAATTAATTGGTGTCTGGGGTTTGACATGGACCATGCATAGATGATGGACTTTGAAGGATTGATGTGTTGCCCATTTTAAGAAGTATATTAAGAGAAAATATTAGAGATGGCTTCAATAGAAGCAATGTTACCTTTATAGAACACCATGATATCATCAACATATAGTATATGTGAAGGAATGATTTGGTTTCTAGTTGCTTTTATCAACCAAATTTTCTAAGAGGAAGCAAGCATAGAGAGTCCCCTACTTAAGACCTCACCAGCCAAACAAAAGAGAAAAGAGGGGAGTGGATCCTCTTCCCTAACACCTTGCCTGAAGGAGAAGAGACCTTTAGTTAAGCATTAATTGAAACAGACACTTGAGCATACATGATAATGCATCTTATCCAACTATAAAAAGTATCATTAAAACCAAATCTTTGTTGGGCCTTGATGAGGAAATTCCAGTTGAGGGTATCAAAAGCCTTCTAAATATCAACCTGCATAGCTATATTATGATAACGAGAAATTGTTTCGTATTTTTAGGCTTATTTCACATGATATTCGTTTATGTTTTTATGCATTTTATCGTCTTTTACTTTCATTTTATTTGTTTTGCAATTGTTATCCGATATCATTGAAATTTTGGAAGCCTCACGGAAAATGAGCGAAATAGGAGCTAAAAAGGAGAAAAAGAGCCAATTTTATGCATTCTATCCAGACAGCGTTCGCCATCCAGAAGATGGCATTCACCATTCACTTTGCTGCCACATCATTTAAATATGGAAGGAATGGCGTTCGCCATTCCCCTAATGGCGTTCGCCATTATCACGCGGTAACAGAACTGCGCTAGTGGGCAGTTCTGGACCATTTTTTATCCTCTATTTTCCCTCCACTCTCCATGCACGATCCAAGGGAGTTATCAGGTCTCAAAACCTCTGTAAATAGGATCGTGGGAGACTTTTGAAGGTACCCAAGTAGTGTGGGAGCGCTTCCGAAATCGCGTTTTTGAATTAAGCATAAATTACCTGTAAAAGTGACAATAACTCACATTGAGGGATTGTCACACTTGTTCTATTTTATTTCTAACTGTACTATTTGATCAAAGAACAAGCCTGCCTTTATTTTATTTTCAAGTTAATTCAAGTTCAAGTTCAAGTTAATTCCAGTTTTATTTTATGCAATTTCAGGTTCTTTTTACTCCTTTTGATATTTGCATGTTTTACTGCTTTAATTACTTGTATGCCATGTTGCTCTTAATTTTTAATGTTTTAATTATGTTGTTCCCAAATAATATCATGTCTTGCTAATTTATTCTGAGTCTGGCGTATGAGGACCGTCGTTACTGACGGGACTCGGTAGAAATAATAGGTGCGAATTTATGATTTAACTATGTTTTGGCTTTAGTTTCCAATTGTACGTTTTACTGTTTTGGCACGAGAGTGTGAGACAAGTTAAGGTTCAATCTGATAGCATGAGAGTGTGAGGAAGGAACCAGATAGTGGAAATTGGGCATCGGTCCTAAAAACAGTGAGAGTGCTTTAGGCATCGTTTAGGATCTCATTTACTTTCAAAATACGCTTTCTAATTAGAACGGGCGAGCGATAGCAAAATCATATGGTTAGGAGGTGTGATCCTTGTCAATAGCGCGATAGTGTGAGACGGGATCTTTAAGTCGGTATTTTCTACATAACGCAATAGAATCATATTTAGTGCCAAATTATACCTAATCCCTTAGGTACGCGGAATCCACATTCCGGACTCATTTGTTATTATAACTTTTAAACCGTTAGAAATTAGTATTTTCATTTCCGTTCGTAACCTTATACCTTTTAGCCTTAGCTTTGCACTGCAACAATATATAACATTAGCTTGACCATTAGTCTCAATGGGTTCGATAATATTTTAAAACTACACGATAGGTTGTGCACTTGCAGTCAATATCCGACAGACATGCCCGTCGCTCATCATATTACCACCAAGATATTTCTTGTGCAGTAAGTTAGCAACTTTAGAGGTTAAAAGAATGCGCTCGCTAATGCTTCTACCGTGAATAAAGGATTTCTTTTTTTGAGAAATGATGAGCGGTAAGACAGTCGCCAACCTGTCTGCTAGGATCTTGTTTATGACTTTATGTTTGAATTTATCTAGTGTTATTGGCCTGAACTGCTCTATTTTATCTGCACCTTGGATTTTAGGGATTAGGACAGGACTATTGGAGTTTTAATTTGGAAGAATCCAACCAGTTTTTAAAAACTGTAGGGTTGCTTGATAAGAAACCTCTTTGATGATGTTCAAATGATTGTTAAAGATTGCCATATCAATTTCCTCCATGGAAGGGAGTATAGTCAGAAGAGCATTAGTCTGATCATTGATAAGATTTGGAATAACTTCATCCACCAAGCTGAAGTCTTGAAAAATGGAATAGTCGTTACAGAGATTCTTATAGTACCCTACCACATGTCTAACTATTTGATCATTATTTGTCACCACATGATTCTCCACCTTGAGATAGTAAATCAACATGGTTGCATTCTTAACTTTAACCATCATAGGAAAAAACTTTGTGTTTCTATCTCCTCCATCATGCCACTTAATTTTAGCCTTGTCTTTCTAAAAGATCTCCTCAAGATTAAGGGCCTAATTCAGCTTAAGTTCAACACCTCTTTGTTGATCGACAAGCAATTCAGAGTGACCAATAGTGTTAATTTGGTGTTGGATGTATTTGAGGTTTTTCTAAGTCAAAGATACATTATCCATCACATTTCCAAACACATTCTTATTCAAATCCTTTAGATTTGTTTTAATAATTTTCAATTTCATATTGAGAATATACATGGGGCACCTACATTAGTGGCCCAAGAAGATTTAATGATGTCCTCACAATCAGGATGGTGGCTCCATATCTAAAGAAATCCAAATTAGGAAATGAACTTATCATTATTAGAGTTGAAATCAATTAAAATAGGTTTAATGGTCGAAGTTGGTTTTGACTAGGGTTGTATAAGATATGCTAGAACGGTCATCAAACAGCGACTGGTTACAAATTTCCCTATATAGCCTTTTTTTAGTATTGTCGCTACCTCTTCTACCATTTCTCCATGTGAACCTAACTATAATGGTTGGAATATGAATGAGATGGTTTATGTCAGACCAACAAGAAAAATCCTTCATGGGTATTCTAGCAGGTTGATGGGATCCATTATTCTCACGAGCCCCCAAAATGGTGTTGAAATCCCATAAAAAGCACTAAGGAGCATCATGATTTGTCAAAGAAATAGAGCTTGTTCCAAATATTTCTTCTAACTACATAGTTGGTTGAGGCATAGATACCCGCCAAGGAAAAAACCTTATCATAAACCTTGATCTTAAGGAAAATAGACTAATCATATATAAATAAAGTATTTAGGTTAAGGTATGAGCAACACAAACACCATAGGTTAGAGTCAAGATCACCAAATCTTGTTCCTTTGACCTTTTCTTATCTTTCTAGATGTAACAGGTTTAAACCCTTCATTGTTGTCATCGGTGTTGATCTCCACTTCTTGGTCTACCATGTTACTTTGTCTAATCAATGCCATGTTCATCTTGTCAGGGGGGATCAACATCTTGAACTCTAATCGTGGCTTCCACACAATCAGATCCAGTGGAGGAAGAGGTTTGAATCCCCTTATATACTTGAACTGAGGTTAATTGTTTCTCCAAGTTTAGTATTTGAGTTTCAGGCACAACGTCAGGGGTATGGTCCTCAACTTGTGCAGGGATTCTGTTCTCCTTGGGGTTTATAGGTTCACCTGCATTGATACTTTGTTCTTTATACGTCTCGACAATAGCAACTTTACCTTTATTTAACTAATTCAGATTGGAAATGACTTACTTATATATATTTTTCTTTTCCTTCTTTCTCCTATCATTCTCAAGTGAAAGATCCTCCATTTTTCTTCTCTTGCACACTTCAAAGCTATGAACAATGTTGTTTCATTCTTGACAAAATTTGGAAATTTTGTGTACTCAAGCTCAACAAAGAATACATGGCATTGTCTTTCAACTAACACCATATATCTCAGTTCTTTTGTCAGGTTCATGTCCACTAACACTCTCACGAAGTGACCAAAATATCTATCAAAACAATATTTGTTAGTGGTCGGGCTTGTGCTTAACAGTGTCCCGATGCTGCTGGAAATAGTAAAGATAATTTTTTGCCTCCAATATTATTGAGACAAGCCATGTATTCTCACCCCAAACTCGATTCTAGGTTTGCCTCAATAAACTAGGGTTAAAGTTTTTGCTATGTGGAAAAAGTTTAAGAAAACCAGGGTTGATGTTCCATGAGTTAATGGACTATACTCTTCTCACATCCTCTAAAGAAGAAAAAGCGAATTCAAAATAACCTTTGTCGAATTAGGTGATTCCTCATTTGTAAATGGACTTATAAAGTTCCTTGAGCTTGAGAGAAACAACAGTTAATGGTGATGATCCTTTTGGCTAAATCACGTGCACGTGAAGGTTGTGTTGACACGATTCTACCCCAGGAATATATTCTTCCTCCAGTATCACAATAGCTAGTCTATCCCATTTGACACAAGGACTGGGAAGTTGACTAACCGTTATGTTATAGACATTGTTTACTGATCAGTGCATTTTCATGCACATTCTTTCACTATTATGTTATGATAATTCTAGAGTGTCTTTTGTTATTTATACTATTTTAGTGTGTTTCCTTTACTTAGGTTATTTTTACCTTTATTTTAATTTCTTATTTTATTTTATGAATAAACATCTATTTACACCCTCTCGTTGTGCAGGTCATAATGTGGGCTACAAGAATCGAATTGACTTGTTCTAATAGGAGTTGAAAATCTGAGAGGATATGCTAAAAGTTTCATGTTAAAGTCAGAAGTATATTTAGAATGCAGAAGACTCGAATAAATCGTTTTAGTTTTAGACTTAAATAAAACAATTAGTTTTAAGCTGGTTTTTATGTTTTCTGACCCGGTTAGGATTAGAACCTGAATTCCTTGTTTACTTTAACCTAAGTCAGCCGCGGTACTTCTCATGGATCCAGTTCACTATTCACAAAAATATTATTTGTTTTGTATGATTCATGGAGAACTAATCTCAAAGGCAAATTCTGATGATTACGGATTCCATCATACTTTGAGGTTATAATAATTTCAATCCAATTTATATTCCTTTCAATTTTATTATGTGATTTTTGCATGTTTAATTCGATTTTTATAGAGTATATTGATTTAATTTGATTGTTCTATGATCCTTAACTATAATCATGTTAGCGTAGCTTTTTCGTTATTATGTTTGATCAAGTCGTGTTTGCTTAATTCACGAGAGGAACTTACATCACATAATACCAATTGCACTTGTCAGTGAGTTTTGTAACCGAATAGGAATAAATAACCCGCTTAGGAGATTGGAATTATAATAATCAGTGATAAGTCGGATCCTGAATGAGTAGATTAACTATTTTAGCTTATTCGGAATCAATTATTTGTTATCGTTTCCTTAATCGAACCTAAACCCTTATTGTTCCTTCAGTTGGTAAAAATCAATCCAAGAGTCATTATGATACGACTCTCGAATGTCGCTTCCCTAAATTATCGTTTTTAATTTTTCATTTTTGACCCATGCACGACAACGGATCACATTGGCGATGTTGTCGGGGACTCTTGTCAAATTTTACCATTATTAGAGTCTTAGGTGTTCATCCTTGCATTTTGGACCCTCCATTCTTGTTGTTTTAGCCAATTCGCGTGAATCCGTCAAACCCGGTTTCAGAAAAATTATCCTGAAATCGAAATTTTTCTATGCTAGTTTAGCAGAAGAGAGTAATGGGACACCACCCTCAAAACCCCAAATTCATCATTTTTCTATTTTTTATGATTTTTTTTTTCTAATTTCATAATTTAAGAAAAGTAAAAAAATTCTTAAAATTCTTAATTTACTTAATTAGATTAATTTTCATATTTTTGTTTTTTTTTCTTCTATTTTAATCTTTTTTGCCATTGTCCAATTGTTTTTGCTTATTAGGGATATTATCGGCATTTTCTTAGTTGTTGATGCATTGCTGAATTAGTTATGAGTTTTCTCATTCTTTGCTTATTTTGATTTTGAGTTTAACATGGTTGATCAAAGAACTCTAAGATAACTTGTTGTCCCTGATGTTAATTATAATGCTTTATGTATTGAATATTATATTATTATTGTATCTTTCGAATTGAAATCTGGGTTAATACACTTGTTGCCAAGATTTAATGGTCTTGCAGGTGAAGATCTGCATAAGCATCAGAAGGAATTCCATGTTGTGTGCTCTAAACCTTTGAGACATGAAGGAACCATATCAAACTCAGAGCATTCCCATTCTCACTTCAAGGAGCTGCAAAAGATTAGTTGTATTATCTTGAGTTGAATTCTGTCACAAGCTAGAATGATCTAAAAACGGTGTTCTTAGAAAGATTTTTCCCTGCCTCAAGAGTTGTTTCGATCTGAAAAGATATATGTGGTATTAAACAGGTTAACATGGAGTCGTTGACCAAATATTGGGGGGGATTCAAGCAGTTAGTGTCGAGTTGTCCCCAACACCATATTTCTAAATAATTACTAATTTAGTACTTTTATGAAGGATTGTTACCTATGGACAGAAATATCTTGGATATTGCTAGTGGATGAGCTCTTGTTGATAAGACCATAGTTGCAGCTAAGACCCTAATCGAAAACATGTCACTCAACTCACAAAAATTCACAACCAGAAGCAACTTTGTGGTTCTAACAAAAGGAGTGCATGAAATTCAATCTTATCCTTCCAACAAGGCTTTAGAAACTAGAATTTATGAGCTTACTTCATTGGTGAGACAACTAGCAGTAGGAAAAACTCAATCTGAAAGATTATGTGACATTTGTACCTCTCATGAACACCCAATATATACTTGTCCTACCTTGCAAGAGGGTGTAAATTCTTATTTTCCTCAAGCATACACAACATACATCTACGCACCTCAAAGCAACAACCAGTATAAGTACAATAACACTCCTGACCTATCCACTAATAGCTACCATCCCAACTGGAGAAACCATTCAAACCTTTGGTATAGAAATCCATCCATACAACAACCTAATCAACAACAATTAATGATACCGCTGCCACCACCATAAAATAACCCACAAGTAACCACCTCTACACCTCATGGACCTTCATTATAGGACCTTGTCAATAAAATAGTTGTAAATAGTCTCCAATTTCAGCAGCGAACAAATTCTAATATTTAGAACTTGCAAACACATATTGGATAGCTTACCACTTCAATGAATGTCATGCAGTTTTTCAATCACGTCTTGTATTAGTTTTTCATTCACTCTTTTCGCTTCTAAAATACCTAATTACTTGGACGAAAAGAGGGGTCATTGGAGTCTAGCATTCTGGTAGAACCTTTTGAATAATATTTTGGATGTTCATTATCCATCAAACAATTTTATTAATACATTGAATGAAAAGTTATTGTTGAAGTCTAGCATTTCAGTATTATCCCGATTAATTGGTTCTGAGGCTCACATCTCGTTCTCATCAAACATTCATCATTCATCCTAAAAATCATACAACATATCAAACATATAACCTCTCGCCCCCGTGCGATCGAAACCTCTTTCACAAGAGTACATTTGTCTAAATCATTTCTAACACGTACAAACTTGCGCTTAAGCCTTTAGCACGAGTAAGCAATCCATGTTTTACCGTTAGAATGCGGCCCAGACATGTGCTCAACCCTAATAAACTTTAATCAATCAAACATTTCTTTTATCACAAGAACATTGCTTAATCCCTTCTAATGCATATACAAACTCGCGCTTAAGTCTTCCCCGTGAGCATGCAAGCCAACATTTAACCATTAGAATGCGATATAAGCACTTGTTCATTAAGACAAAATTCAACCAATTAAACCTACTCTTTCTCGCCTCCCGTGCGATTGAGCATCTTTTCAAAAAGAACATTGTTCAATCCCTTCTAACGTGCACAACAAACTAGTGCTTAAGCCTCCACCGAGAGTAGACAAGTCAATGTTTAGCCTTTAGAACGCGATCTAAACAATTGTTTATTAAAAGACATCAACAAACCATAGTTCCCCGAACTACGAATTCGCTGACTTCCTTATTGCACTATAAGGATACGTAGGCACGAGATTACGAGATCTTGGCGAGCACACTAATAAAAAACCTCCTTTTTCCCCTTTTGAGTTTTCCTTCTCTTTTCAATCTTTTATTCATCGAAAAAAATAATTAACATAAGCTAACATTGTAATTGGCTCCCGAACCGGAATATGGTTGCAACAACCATTTTCTATTTTTTATTAATATTTTTCTTTCCTTCATTTGAATAAATAAATTTCGGTGGCGACTCTGTTCGAATCATTTTTTTCCGCGACCATCATGAAGGGTCGTATTTTTCGAGATGTGACACTAGTTATGAGGAATAGTATCCTCCATAGTAATCAAACTTGGCAATCAAGTTCTTAAGAAGAATTCTTAACCAGGTTCTGAAAGTTCTTTTCAAAGAGTTCTGCTCTTCAAAGACAATCTAGCTCTGAAAAAGAATTTCAAAGAGAACCAGAATTCAAGTTTTGACTAAAGACAGCCAGCTAAAACTTCTTCAAAAGAACTCAACCAAGCTTATGAAGTGAAGCTCATCAGAATGTTGATGTTAAAAAACCAGTTATCTTGACAACATCAAGCAAATTCTAAAGACAAACTAGATTCTAATTGAAAATTACTCTAGTACTTTAAAAAGGATAATCAGGAAAGTGTTCTTTCATTATGATTTTATCTTTTTAAGATTATACATCTCAAGGGAGCTTTGTGCTTCTATAAGACATACTATTATGTGATTACCCTGCACAAAATTGTTCATCAAAATACATGTTTTGTCATCATCAAAAAGGGGGAGATTGTTAGAACAAGATTTGGTTTTTCATTTATACCTTGAGTTTTGATGATAACAATGTTGTATTTGTGTGAGAACAATTTTGGTACCCTAATGGTTTATTATTGTGTAGCTTTAACAACCAGTTCTGATTCTGAGTATATGACATGCAACATCATCAATTTCTGAACAATGAATTCTAATTCCACTTATGTGCCAGTTATAAGAAGTTCTGAAAGATGTTCAATATTGTTGTTGCAATGATCTTTCTGCTTCTGTGTCGATTCACTCCTGAGAAGCTTCTGAGGATACGTTATGTTGTTGATGCAACATTCTCTCAGTTCGTGCTTCTGGAAGTGACTATGATCACCAAGCTTCTGAAGAATGGCAAGCTTATGAAGTTGTGTTATGTAGCTGAAGATTCTGGAGATCTCAAGCCAGACGATTGAGGTTATCAAGGTTCTGATTGTAGATTCTAAAGACTCTGAAGATTCTGAAGATACTAAAGATCTCTAGCCAGACTATTGACGTTGTCAAGGTTCTGACCAAAGATTCTGAAGTTTCTGAATTCAGCTTTATGTTTCTTCATTTCATGCTTCATTAACTTTCAACAAAAGTCAATGAAATTAAAGATAAGATCAAATGGATACGTGATCAAATAGTACATAATACAAATAAAAAATCCTTTCCACTACCTGATTTCGTGGGCAAGGAGAGTACTATACATCCCACTTGTCACTAATTTTGTAGGCGAGAAAAGTACGTAGTATCACTCCTTTCACCATCCAACAGTGGGCAGCCGCTCTATGAGCTTTCCCATTTTACCCTCCAACGGTCTTGTTCTTATGATATATAAGTGAGACTTGGAGACTTGAAGAAAGATGAAGAAGATTGATACAAAAACGCTACTAAACTGTGAAAAGCTATCATTCTTTTGTACACAGTTTTTCTTTAAGTGTTTGTAATTCATTTGTGTAAAATCTGTTTGTATATAAACAACTTGTAACATACAAAATATTATTCGAATTGTTTGTTTGACTCCTTAAGGAGATTAGGGTATAGTCGGATCCTTGAGAATACAAACAATGTTATTCTTTGTAAGTTCTTAAAGAGACTAGGATAAAGTTGGATCCTTGAGAAGACAAAGAATGTTATTTTTATTAGTCCTTAAGGAAACTAGGGTATAGTCGGATCCTTGAGAAGATAAATAAGGTTATTCTTTGTAATTATTGTAATCTGTTGATTATAGTGGATTAAGTCCTTATGTATAAGGAAAAATCACCTTGGCGGGTGGACTGGAGTAACTTTGAGTTTCAAGCGAACCGGGATAGAAATGCGTGTGTTTTTAACTCTTTGTTATTAACTTTTAAGTGGTGTTCTTGAGTTGGTAAAAAGCTTTTGTTTTGTAAAACTCAATTCAAACCCCCATTTCTTGTGTTTTTCACACCTTCAGGATGTCCCTTAGGTTTCACGCGGATCACCAGGGACAAATTATTGAGCATTGATAAACATTAAATGGACGACAAAAATTTGTTTAAGGGTGTTGAATATAGTAAAAAAATGCTTAACTATCTCCTCAGTCACGAAGAAAACTGAGGTGAATAAACTATTTTTTTTAATTACATTGTTTACACAGAATATTAAAATACATTATAAAATTTGTTTCCCAATGAGAGTTTTTATTTTCCATGCCCGGGTCCCATGCAAGATGCTAGAGATCTGTTTCCCAATGAGAATTTTTATTTTCTACACTTGCAATTCATCCTAGAGATATGTAGTGGCAACTCATGATTAAATAGACAGTGGTGAATATCTCTTCCAACAGATATTCATCAAAACTCTTCCAACAGATCTCTAGGGTAAAATGACGTTTGATGAATATCTCTTTGGGGCGGCTACATATAAGTTAGTCTTAGGGTCAAATTTGTTTAACGAGAGTTTTTATAGTAAAATATGATTATTAAACACCTCGATTTTATTATAAAATCGAGGTGAATAATTTATTTTTTAAAATTATATTATTTACACAGAATATTAAAATACATTGTTTACAATAAATTTTCGGTAATATCTAAATTTTGTTGGATATCCTTTAAAATAATTTTTTTTGAAACAAGAATGATTTTCTGCACTTGCAATTTATCAACTGAGAACTCTTCAAAGGTTAAGCTCCCTTCTTTAACTGATGGTTATCCCAAAAATACAAAAACGACAACATCAACACCATTATGTGAATAGATTGCAAGGACGGAAAAATATTTTGTTCAAGATAGAAGAACATTGAAGATTTTTTCTGTCTTGCAATCCACCCCAAAGAATGATGCTTGCGAGTTTGGGGCGACTTCATATTAGTAAGGATTAGGGTAAATTTTGTTTAACGAGTGCTTTTATAGTAAAATCTTATTATTTTATGTCTCGGTTAAATAGAAAATCGAAGGGTTAGAACATTTTGTTTACACTTATAAACAAATAAAACCATAAACTGCGATAACTGAGAATCAAAGTTTGTACTGAGTTGTTTTTTCACCTCGGTGTTTTGAAAATCCGAGGGAGTATATGATTTTTTATTTTTTCAAATAATAAAAAATAGCACACAATGGCTTTATACCTCAATTTTCTATTGTTCGAGGTGAAATTTTCGTCATGAAAAGTGTTATTTGTTGTAGTGTGAGACTTTAACCACTCACATTTGCACCTAACATTCTCCCCCACAAGTGTGAGTTCCTCATATTGTATAATAGGATCCAACACCAGATCCAACACTCGTTCCCCCACCAAGCTGAACCACAACTATATTACCACTATTGGAGAGTCCGGAAGAGTCGGGAGCACCAATGAGACTAATGCTCCAGGACCACAAGAGAGGGAGACACCACATCTCAACCCAAAATCTTAAGGTGATAGGTAAATGGGTCATTTCTCTTATAAATTCAATATTTCACCAATTCATAGGAAATGTGGGACTTTAACCACTCACACATGCACCTAATATTCTCCCCCACAAGTGTGAGTCTCCCACATCCTATAACAGGATCCAACATCAGATCCAGCTCTCGTTCCTCTACCAAATCGAACAACGACTTTGATACCACTGTTGGGGTATCCAGGAGAGTCTGGAGCACCAACGAGATTAATGCCCCAAGACCACAAGAGAGGGATACACCACATCTCAATCCAAAATCTTAAGGCTCTGATACCATTGTTGGAAAGTTGAGGAGAGTCGGGAATATTTCCTCATTGATATACTTATGCATAAAAACTTGGATCCATAAAAAATCACAAT
This sequence comes from Lathyrus oleraceus, assembly GCF_024323335.1. Classification (NCBI taxonomy): domain Eukaryota; kingdom Viridiplantae; phylum Streptophyta; class Magnoliopsida; order Fabales; family Fabaceae; genus Lathyrus; species Lathyrus oleraceus. The sequence continues at coordinate 23,628,171 of NC_066583.1, forward strand.
CATGTTGAAGACCTCAAACCAACTTACCCAACGTAGAAATATTGATCGGTCTTTCTTTCCGGATCAATATATCCAAATGTTTTAACTCTTCTAACAAATTCAATATTATTAAATTGAACATATTTTAAATTTAAAAGAGAAAATAGAATTTTTATCGGTATTAAAATACTTTTACATTAATAACAAATAAATAATCTTTATGTTGCTAATCAAATATATATTTTAAAATTATTTTGATGAAAATTAATAATTTTTTATTAAACAATAATGTAAAATTATTTTATAATATCTTAAACTTAGTTTAATATCTTAAATTTATATATAAAATTTTGATAACTACTATTAAGTTTATTATAGTTTTAATTCTCATGTTTTATCTAATTTACAAAATTAATTTTAATATTTTTAATTCAAATAATTTTGATTTTTAAAAAAATAAATTCACTTAAAATTCTTAAAGTGTTAATTGTTTAACTTATATTTTTTATGTATAAATTTTACAAAAGGTTTATAATTAATAAGAAGATTTAATCTGTCGATTTTAAATAAAAAAAATATGAAAATAGTCAAAAACTGTTTTAATATAAAATATAAAAACTAATTTCATAAATCATATAAAATAGAGATAAAAGTGTAATTAAATTTTATTATTATTATTATATTTATCGAAAGAAAAAGAAAACAAGATAGATAACCTATCAAAGAAAAATTCGAAAAAAGTTGGATTAAGTTGAAAAAATAATAAATTTATTTGAGAACGCCAAACACTCATGTTTCCTTATCCTGGATTTCGGCGTTTTCTTCTGAACACATGGACAGCGTCATCCATTTTTCAGAGAGGGAAGGTGAAACGTTGCTAATATGACACGTAAGCTAAAACCCTAGAAACGTGTGCCCTACTACAATTCTATGGTTTGCAAAATACAACAATTTCAGCTATTGAAAAGAACGCACCAATTACAAAGTAAGAAAATTTTAATTTAATGGTTTAAATATTTTTATGGATGTGATTAAATAGAATTTTTTATTATACATATATACATCTACAAATAATTATGTTCAAGTTTGTCTTTCTCTTTCGATTAATTAAATGGTTGCATTTTTGTTTTAAAATTTAATATTTTAATTACTTTAACTATCAATTTATTTTATTATAAAAAATTGAGCGCACCAATCCAAATAAGCTTTTAGACTCATAGTACTTATCAAAATGTTAATAAGTTATTTGTAAAAAAAAATCGAATAATTATACTTGAGTCAACAATTTTTCTATTGATATGGTAAAAGATCTCGCGTTCATATAGATCGCGTGAGACTGTTATAAATAATAAATAAATAAAATATAGTGATAGTTAAAAAACATATATAAAAGATATATAAATTAAAAAGTTTAGATCTGTTAAAAATATATATTAGTAAAATAAATAAATAAAATAATTGAATTATAATCTATCCGTGCGTGGGCACGTACAATATAGTTATAAATAATAAATATATAAATTATATAAATTAAATAGTCTCGTCTCGTCAAAAATATATATTTTAATAGAAAAATAAATAAAAATAATTAAATAGTTATTTATTCATAATTCACACGAGTTGTATAATGTCACTATAAATAATAAATAAATCTAATAAAGTAATAGTTAAAAAAATACATATAAAAAATATATAAATTAAGTAGAATGTAAAAAAATACTTGAGAAGATTAAAGAAACATACAAATTTATAAAATTAAGTATTGAAAGATAAATTTAAATATAACATATATTATAAATTTTTCAATATCGCTAGTATGAAGTAACTATATTGTAAAGTATATTATATATAAATATCAAGAATGATAAACTAAACTAAAATAAAAAGAAAATGTAAAAGTTATTAAATAAGGTTATAAATATATATAAAATAGTATAAATAAATAATTTCATGTCATAATTGTATAAAATATTACTACGTGGATTAAACAAAACTAAGTTTAAATATAGCATTGATTTAACAGTGGTATATTATTGATTTTGACAATATTGCTAGTAAGTAGATAACTATAGTAACTAAATATCAAATTATGATCCTGCAATAAAAAATAATTTAATACAGAATATTCAAACTATTATAATATAGAAAATAAAATAAATAAATTGTAATAAATGATTTTGAACTATGGTTGAGTTTCAAAACAAAATTTATTTAATATAAGTCAAATATATATTAATATTCATAAGAGTTCATGAGTAAATGCATAAAATTGTAGAGACAAAGAAGCCTCAGCCAACTAAAAAAGAAAATTGAATCTAACTTTCATCATGATTCCTGCCATTGGATCTTTTGCTTTATCTATGATTGACTTCTATTGCAACATCAATAGAAAAAAAATTAATCAAACTCCTAATTTATGAAATAGTAATGTTCATGATTAAAATTGTATAAAATATCATATATATTCATCCAAAATTTTAATTGATAGGTATGTGGATTCTCTCACTTATAAACGTGAGACTATGTTCTCCCTCACGTGTGAGTCCACAATGTCCCCCTTAAGCGAAAACCCTTCTTACTTCTACAAATTCCACGGAAGTCGTTGACACTCTTCAACGAAATGTTTCTTATTCACCACACTGACGCTGTTGACTTTCAATACAAGTAAGCTGGTCTCTTTCTGAAACCAAAGGCTCGTGATACCATTTGTTGGAGGAGTTTTTCAATAGGAAGTATTGAACATTGTGAGACTTCTTATTTTGGAACAACACCTTTGTGAGAGACATACCACATATTTACCTAAAATTTTAAGGAGATAGATGGGTGAATTTTCTCACTTATAAATGTTCACTCCATATTTTCAATCGATGTGAAATTATTATCCACATTACTGACATTTAATACATTATCTAAATAATAGGCTTTTCCGATGAATAATGAAGAAAGATAGTATTACTATTCCATTGATTTCTAGACGTAAATTTTTAAATTCTATTTAGCATTAGCATTGCAAATGTGAAACCATTAAATAGAGAAAACAATTGTATAGAAACTAAAATGTATAGAAATAATTGAAGTCATGGAATGAAAGATTAGCATTATGTTTGGATCGGAGATTAATGATGATATGTTTAGCTTTTCAAGAACATGATGTCCAAAAAAAATTGTCCAATCTATCAAGAATTTTTAATATTAATTAATATTAGTTATTCTCAAACTATACCATAAATCAAAAAGAAAAAAATATCAAAAACTATATCACAAACTTTATAAATATTAAAAATAAATAAATTATAAGCATATATTTATTTGATAAGATTCTTAAGAGTATCAATACCAACTGACTTCCCTCATTTTTGTGTGACATTTGTCATGTCTTGTGAAAATATAAAAGGAAGAAAGTTGAATCAGGTATATGTCTTAGGCATGGATAATAAAAAAATTCAAAAATATTTACAGTGTGATGATGAAATATAGAAGCTAACAAAGACTCCTGATTATGCTTTAAGTTATTGAGGATGCGGGTTTGTACCTCAAGGAATGTCTTCAGATCAATTCCCAATAACCTGTTTTGACATATCGATTTAGACTAGTAAATAAGATGTAAGAAAATTACTGAGAAAGTAATAATCATTTCAGACAAAGAAAAGCTCTCACCAACAATACATTCCTACAACATTGACATATCTAATGTAATATTCTTAGACATTTCTACTAAATGATGTTACGAATGGAAGGGTCGAGAAATATCCTATCCTTCTCCTCCTCAATGGATTTCCCAAGAAATCAAAAAATGAAATCCATTGACTAAAAACAATACTTTTTCATGAGAATATTTTTGAATATGTTCTAAGAAATCAAACAACTTTGAAACTTTTGAAGAACATTAAAATATACCTGTATTTTTTTTTTAATTTTCTTTGGATGGTATAATTTGGACTTTTTTTTTTCAAAGTAAAAATTAGGTTAATTATTCTATTTATAAATAAAAAAGTTCTTTCACGATCAAATTCTTCATCTTCTTTGAAGAGAAATTGAAGCACAATTAAATTTATTTACTCATTAAAAAGGAATATGCTCAATTTAAAGAGGGTCGGAAATTTAGTTTTTGTTTATACAAATCTCTATCTTCTCATATTAAGGTTTAAAATGCTGGATTGAAGCAACAAAAATGTGGGATATTTGTGGAGATGAATGAGATCTATTTGATGTAGTTGATATTTTTGAAGTTGTTGGTCTTTCTCTCGATAAACATGAACTAAAAATCATTCTTTTTAATGATATCATGATTTATGAATACTTTTTAAGTGTAATTTATTTATGTTATTGCCCAGATATTAACTTCTTTTAAATAAATTGTTTTGTAAGTTTAATGTTTTTTTGTTATTTAAACAATATAACACCTTTGTTATTTTTATAATTGTATTTAAAAAAGTTATACTAACGTACCCATACTTTAATTTTTTTAAAAATACTGTACTACGTACCCGTACCTGTACCCGTATCTGTACTGGGTACACGTATCCGTACCTATGCAACGCTGGAAAAAACAGACAAATCATTATAACAAACACTTTATTAATTTATTCCAAGGATAAAACTAAACTCAAACAACATTAAAAAGATTAAAAGCAACGGCTTTAAGGTGATGATAAAGAGGAGTTGCAGACTGAGAGAGTGTCCACGGCAGAGAGGCGAGGAAGAGAGTGTCGTTGTAGTAAGAAGGGGAAAAGACTGAGAGAAGAGTCATACTAGAGATGAGAGTCCAACGGTTTTAGTGAGTATTCCCAATGTAACTTTAAGGAAGATGTAGGATCAAAGTAACAATTGGGATAATCCACATTTATTAGTAATATTCCAATAATTAAGAATGTAAAATGACAAGTAGGGTTAATGAATTAACTCTCTAAATTGATTTTATCATGGTTTAAATGTAATTTTGGTAGTAATTTATTTTTATATGTTTGGAAGTAGATTAATTCATTATCAACTAAATCTACATTTTTTATTTATTTATAGCTATTAATTAAACTAACCATAATATTAATTAAGTTATGAAAATCTACAAGACGATACCCGACAAATAATATTACTATTTTTAAACATTACAAATATGAAAATAAATTAATCTCTTTAATGTGCAGTGTTCAGACAATATTTGGACAACTTTTATAACATTCTAATGCAAATTTTTATCTAATAAAAAAATATCTTTCAAGAATATTACGCACTAAGTTATTATCTGATATTAAATACTTAAAATAATTTATTCGAATTACAAGAGAAATAATTTTTTATCTTATAATAATGATAAGATATAACATTCATTTGTTACATTAATAATCCAATGATAAAATATCTTGAAATCTATTTTTTGAAGTTGTTTATCAATGTATTTTGCTATATTTTTTAAGTATTCATCACCGAATCTTATTATTACTTCTACTTTTGATCTCCTTATTGCAAACAATTCATCTGATTTGAACTATGTTGTTTGGACCAACACTTTGATTGGAAGATTTTGTGTTTATCTTAATACAAAATGAATAGGCACGGCAAGATTGGTTGTTAAATGACCTAAATGCTTCCCTCTATCATATGCCTCGACCTATTTTTCTTTTGCAATATTTTCAAGTCAAGTGACTGCCTCTCGGTCACACAAAGAGATTTTATTTGCGGATATATTGATATGGTGTTGTTTAATTGCATCAATCGTGACATTCTTTGTGCAAAATTTCATTTTGAGAGTAAGTTTCCCTCAAGTTTAATGTATGCTAGTGTTGTGGTGAGTAGAACTCATGAACACTAGTCACTCCATCTTCATTTCTATTTGGAAAAGATTGTATGATTCAAATGTTGGAATACCTGGATCGATAAAACATACATGCTTAAGAAATTATAATATATAATTCAGGCACAAAAATCAAGCACGTATAAGATTAAATGATCGATAAAACAATTTTAAAATACCTGGATCCATGGAGAATTTTTTTTAACGGTAATCCTAAAACATAGAAGTTGGTGGCTTTTGTGATTCTTCCTCAACCGATACTCTTTATGCTTTAAATTCTCTTCAGATGGGGAGAAGAGATAACTTGCTTGTGAATGGTATATTGGGGACAATAACCTATATATAGTGTGACGGTCAATTAGGGTTCTCATTATTCTTAAATGGGTCATCCTGACATCCACTCATATTTGAGCCCATATCCAATAATTAATTAATTAATTAAATAATTTCTAAATGAAATTTAATAAGCTTTTTAACTGTATTTAATCACTTAATTACTTAATGCACTTAATTGATAAAATAGCTAATATAATTAAATAAATATATTTGGCCACAGAATTATTGGAATACTAATATAATACTAAATTATTAAAATATTCCAACATCAAATGGTTGAAAATTTAAGAAGGCTGATATAATTCATTTGGTTAGTATTCTTGGGAATGATGATACATTTCTAATGGTTAGAAGTCTTAAGAAATACTAAATTGTTTGCTTCGGTTGGATTTATGAGAAGTATTGTATGGTTCACTCTATTGGGGTTAATTGGTGAAAATGGTCAAAGGAAATATGGTAAAATTGGTCAAACACTTGTGTATGATTTAGGTCAAATAGGCGATGTGTTTATTTTAGGTCAATTTTTTGTTGACGTCTGTGTTGGGATGGTTGTTTAGTGGATGTTGATGCATGATAAGTGTATGACTTCCTAAAGTAAAACTAGAATGATTAAATGTGTTTGGATGCAAGAGTGAAAAAGAGACGACGTGAGTGACTTAGATTTTGTTGAAGTGACATTGTAAAGGTGAAAGTGTTCATATTCTATAAGGTTGCAGAATGTTGGTAGATGAGTGAAATAAAATGAATAATGACAATATCACTTGTTCTTGTATAGAAAAATAAGTGAATTGAAATAGATATTACAATGTTCATTCGTCCTTGTGTAAGAAAAAGAGTGAAGTAAAATAGATCTAACAATGTTCACTCATCCTTGTGCACAAAAAAGTGGAGTAAAATGAATCTGACTTTATTTATTTCTTTTTGTTTGCATCACAATCGTTAGGATTTATGCTATAAAGACCAAACTCCTTAGAGGACCTAATATTTACTAATAAATAATAAATATAGTAGAGTGAAAGGTACAAAAAACTACTACAAAACCTCATTTCTTCTTTGCTTACTTGTTTTAGCGTTAGAGTGTTTGCAGGTACCACCTCAATATTCAATGCAAAAAGCAACCTGCTTGCCCTCTTCGAAGCCATAATTTCGGTCCAATTTGGACCACTTCTAGAAAATTGACTCTTTGTTTGTAGCATCCAAATCCAAATTTTTAAGCTAGCCTTAATGTTCACCTAGAATTCGGGTTAACCTTTGCGTCGACTCAAAAACTATATTTAAATGCATTCAGTGAGCAAATGAATGGATACATGCATAGATTATGACAACCAAGTGAGTTATTAGTTTTAGGCATTTTGTCGCAGTGCATAAATTCAAGGATTGCTCGAAAATAAGGAATCACCATCAAAGTTTATTTAAATAAAGAAAACGTTAATAAAACCCTTTTAAAACAAAAAATGGTCTTTGAAAACAAATTTTAGGTTTGGGTGTTGATTATGCATATGGAATGTATTAGCAACCTACGATATCCGTTTAAGAAAACAGTTACCTCTAATTAATTTGCAAAAGATGTTGTTACCTTTATTATATTTATTCTCTCATTATCATTATATATAAAATATAAGATAATTATAAGAAAAAGGGAAAATGTTTCTTTTATTATTATACTTGACAAGATTTGACTCTTACTCATACGTATCTCCCTGTGCGATGGAGAATTCAAATCTATATAGTTTTTGGGTACAAAATGTTTGTGTGTTAATTGTTTTAAAAGAAAAATGATTTGATCGCGTTAAAACAGATAAAAACGTTGTTTGAGGTTTGTTGTATTAATTTTTTAAAGGAAGACAAGTGTTAGAACAAATAAGTTAACTCTTGTACGAACAACTTGAGAATCAAAAGTATGTTAATTTGATTAGTCCATTTTTATCCAAGTTTGTAAAATGACAAGATTTCTAAAGGAAGTCAAATGTTTGAACAAGCAAGTTGTGCAACTTGTGTTTGAACAAAACAAAGAACAAAATGATGTTCATCCGATTAATTTCTTTTTAGTCCACTTTTGTTTATAAAAATGTGAGATTTAAAAAAATCAAGTTGTTGCAACTTGTGTCTTAAAAGCTCAATGATTAAGATAAATGTGCATGTATTTAACCATTTTTTCAAAGTAGTTTTACTTTTATTTTTTGATTGTAAAGAAAAATAAATGATTTTATAGGTTTTGGTGTCCAAAAACGTTACCTAAGGCATTTGGAATGGTTATCATTGAAGGTGAATGATGGTTGATTAAACCGATGAAGGTGCGGGTGAAAAATCACCAAAATCATGACAAAATTACGGCCATAATATGAAATTATAGGTTGGCCGTAATATCGATTGTCCCAAGATGAAAAGAATGAGCTAAAATGAAGATTTTAGAATTCTGAGAGAATCAGGGCCGTAATAAAATATCAAGAACATCTTGTATTATTTGTTGACTCAATATTACAACCATTATAAATTATTATGCCTGTAGTATCATCATGATACAATATTACAATTGCAATTCAATATTACGAGCAACCTGTAATATTGACCGTGACAAGTTTTAATTGTTGTTCTATGTGTCCTAAACCTTAATTCAGGATGGTTTTTGATCTTTTAAGTGTTAGGGTGATCTTAAATATAAATACCATAAACAATCGATGGAAAATCTAAGGTTACATTCGATTGATAATTGTTGTGAGCAAGTGAATAAACATGTTTGAGTTTAAGCCAAAAAAGGTAAAACATAAACCAAGTGAGCCTTAGTTATTAGGGTTATCCAATGCCATAACTTTTCAGCGTAAGCATATAACTATGATGTGTTTAAAAACTAACCTAAACAACTAACATACACAACAACAAGATAAGCTCTTTAAGAGTGCAACAACATGTAGAAAATACAACAACAATGAGAACACATAAAACACAAAATAATGAAATGCAAGATATAAAAAGAGGGTTACCAACAATGAGAGCTTTGGAAATGGTAGTCATTCTTTCTAGTTTGCAGAACAACAACTATTTTTTTTTCAATCTCTCTATAAAGAGACTCTCACTCCAACTCTTTTTCTATTTCAAAAATTATAGTCTCTCTTTTCACTCTCAATCTCTAAGTCTATTTCATAACCGGTTGGGCCTTTCTTTATCCTAAAAAACTAGGGCTTTAAGTAGAGAAAATGACAAATTTGGCTAGGTAGTTAGATAGTGATAAGAGGTAAAAATGTAGGTTATGGTAGAAGCAAGTTGCTGCCATGCTTAGTGATGAAATCATTCTATCTTATGTTGCAACATGCAAAGTTTCATTTGAAACACCAAAATGAAAAGGCAAAAAAGAGAGAAAATGAGAAAGTTGCAAAGGATTAACACCAAAGAGAGAGATTCCTTAGTCTAATGCTGAATTTGACTTTAATAGTCCTTTTTACTTGGAAAATAAGGTATATTTTTGAAAATATTAAAGACATCAATGTCTCATCCTTTAATGATTCCACACACCTTTGTAGAATTAAATTATATGCATTTCCACTTTTCACAACCTAAAATCATTGTCTTTAGAAATTTTGTTCATGTGCCATTTGTAAGGTTCAATCATACCAAGATCTTCTCATTGAAAATCTAGAAATAATATTAATTTCATTGAATTATGATGAGTTGAACAAAGAAAAATGTCAACCAATCAAATGACTTTAATCAACAAGATAACCTATCAAACATGAATATAAAAGACGAGTGCAAAAAATGTGCTTATCTAGCTCGATCAAACTGGTCAACTGGGGGGGGGGGGGGGGGGGGGGGGGGGGGGGGAGCAACTATATGATTCACTATAATTCTCAAAATTGTTACAAGAGATTACAAATGAGTTACAAGAAAATAGCTCATAAGTTCTTAAATACAAATCCTATTTTTTACTTAAGTATTTTTCAATCTCTCCAACTCTCTCTATATGAATCACCTAAATCCGAGTTGTTTAGACGTGTTTCCTAATTCTCTTAGATACATCTTAAGGTTTCTCAAATTCCTATTTTTTACTCAAGTGTTTTTTAATCTCTCAAACTCTCTCTATATGAATCACCAAAATCCGAGTTGTTTAGACATGTTTCCTAATTCTCTTAGATACATCTTAAGGTTTCTCAAATTCTAAAAACTACAAATAATTTATATCATTGTCTCTCTAACTCGAATTACCATACATTACTTCTCTCCTTCTCTTACTCACGAAAGTGATATAGATTCTTATTTATGATAAACTTAAATAGTCTATTGGTCCCTGAAAGTTAGCGAGTTTTTAAATTTGATCTCTGTATCTTCTTTTTTTTGTATGGGTCCCTATATCTCACATTTGTATTGGCAGATTGCAAATGAATTACGAGATAATAGTTTCTAAGTTCCTAAAAATAAATCCTATTTTTTACTCAAGTATTTTTCAATATCTCTAACTCTCTCTATATGAATCACCACAATTCAAGTTGTTTAAACGTGTTTCCTAATTCTCTTAGATACATCTTAAGGTTTCTCAAACTCCTGTTTTTTACTCAAGTGTTTTTTAATCTCTCCAATGCATTGACATGGTACCATGTTACCACTAGACCAAACTACACATTTGTTTAATCTGTTGCAACAAATATATATATATATATATATATATATATATATATATATATATATATATATATATATATATATATATATATATTACATAACTGGTATATAAATAGTTTATTAATTAGTTTAATTATTTAATATTTCAGTAGTTTATTTTAATTATTTAGTTTATTAAACAATTAATTTATTAAATATTTCAATAGCTGAAATATTAAATTTTAATATTTAATATTTAAACTAATTTAATAGCTGAAATATGAAATATGAAATATTAATATTTAAACTAATTTAAAATTTTATTAGTTAGTTTAATTATTTAGTATTTCAATAGTGTATTAATATGAAATATTAATAGTTGAAATTTCATAAAAATTATAAACTAAATATGAAATAAAATATGAAATATGAATATTAATATTTAAACTAATTTAATAGCTGAAATATGAAATATGAAATACTAATATTTAAACTAGTTTAAAATTTTATTAGTTAGTTTAATTATTTAGTATTTCAATAGTGTATTAATATAAAATATTAATAGTTGAAATTTCATAAAAAAATTAAACTAAATATGGAATATGAAATATTAATAAAATATTAAATATTAATATTTAAACTATTAAAACTTTTAACTATTAAAGTATTTCAACTAATTAGTTTAAATATAAACTATTAATATTTAATATTTCAAATTTTATATTAATATTTTAAATACTAATTAAAATAATTATTATTTCAAATATTTAAATACTTAATAGTTGAAATAATAAATAATGAAATACTAGTAAAATTATTTAAATACTTAATTAAGTATTTAACTATTAGTTTGAAATATTAAATAGTTGAATTATTAAATTTTGAATAATAATTAGTTTAATTAGTATTTCAAATATTAATATGAAATATAAACTATTACATATTAATAGTTTATATTTAAACTAATTAGTTGAAATAGTTTAATAGTTAAAATAGTTTAATAGTTGAAATATGAAATATTAATTTTTAAACTAATTTAAATTTTTTAATATTAAAATATTTAATAAATTAATTATTAAATAAACTAAATAATTGAAATAAACTATGAACTATTAAATTATTAAAGTAAATAATTGTAATGTATATATTTGTTGCAACTAGTTAAACAAATATGTAGTTTGGTCCAGTGGTAACGTGTTACTGTGTCTTTTTTAACATAATTTTAATTTAAGGGACTAACGTCAACACAAAAGTGAGATATATGACTCAAGAGTTCGTGTGCACCGTTAGTCCAATCAGCTTTTTTAACATAATTTTAATTCAAGGGACTAACGTCAACACAAAAGTGAGATATAAGGACCAGACAAAAAAAGAAGATACAAGGACCAAATTCAAAAACTCGCTAATTTATAGGGACCAACAGACTATTTAAGCCTTTATAATATCTTAAACCCTGATAAAACAAGTATTCAAGCCCAATTCGCAACCAGCTCAAGTCACCCAGAAGACAACCAAATCATTGACCATTAATGAGTCACCCCATGGACCAAGTCAACTGTTGATTAGACCAATGCCAACCGCATTGAAAAAAAATTCTCCCTCACATCACTTGATAGATGATTGGACCAATGTGACCATACTTGATAGATGATTTTTCGCAAGTGACAACATAATTGCACATCTCAGTTTATCTAAACTATCTATTAAAAAAAGATATATGATCCAGACAAAAAAAAAGATACATGAACCAAATTCAAGAACTCGCTAACTTACAATGACCAACAAACTATTTAAACCTTTATAATATTTTAAGCAAAATTTTAACTCGAGGGACTAACATCAACATAAAAGTATATATAGGGATCCAAACCAAAAAAAAAAATACAAAGACCAAATTTAAAAACTCGTTAACTTACATGGACCAACAGACTATCTAAGCTTTATAATATCTTAAACCATGATAAAACACATATTCAAGCCCAATTCACAATCAACTCAAGTCACCCAGGAGACAACCAAATCATTGACCATTAACGAGTCATCCCATGGACCAAGTCAACGGTTGATTGGACCAATGCCAACAGCATTGAAAAAAATTCTCCCTCACATCACTTGATAGATGATTGGACCAATACCAACATACTTAATAGATGATTTTTCGCAAGTGACAACAGAATTGCACATCTCAATTCATCTAAACTACTAGTATCTATTATTTCAAAATTTTAATATCACATATATGTAATAATTATGCGTTCATCATGCTGGAGTGCTGACTTTAATTTTATGCGAGTAATAAATCTCGACGATGAATAAATAAAATATCACCGTCGAGATATTTTACGTCTCTTATATATTTAATATTGATTTATTATTATTTTAGACATTATTTTAAACTTTTCAATAAATAATATTGAAGTTTTGAATTGGTTTGATGGGGAAGCGAGAGTAAACAGAATGTGAGTTACATATGAATGATTGAGTCACACGTTGATTATAAGTATAGAAAATATTTGATGGACAAAAGATTTTGGTAGTTCATTTTTGGACATTTTTTGTTTGGACATTTTTTGTATGAACGCATTATAATGAAAGAGATTCTGAAGGCAGTGTAAGTGGGTGTGATTGAACCATGTACTATATAGCATGTCACCATCGATCCAACTTTGTCCTCATGTAACATATTATCTAAAAATCTGCGATAACTCTACAGAGAGAAATAAAAGGGTTGGTCACAACCACACGAGCAAGCTTGGTACAAATATTGGAACCTTTTTGTTCACACCATAAGTAACTTTTTTGTTCACACCATGAGTAACTTATGTTAGAATCCAGAATTATAGAACTTTTACATTTAGGTAAACTTACATAAGAGATTGTGTATCAACGAGAAGGTTTTGGTCTAGTTCCTTCTCTTTTATATTTTTGCTCTATTTCTAATATATTAGTTCTCTTTTTTTTTTTTATATAAAAATGTAGATTTATTTATACTGTAAAATAAGCTTCTTTCAATTGATAAAAAAAATAGTGTAATCACTACGGACATTTTTCATCCTCATTTTGAGATCAACATGTCATTAGGAACTATAAAGTACGGATCTCGATACAGATATCAAGACACAACACGACTTAGATATTTCGATATCAATAATGTTAAAATATAGAACTCCGACACTTCTCTCTCTCTCTCTATATATATATATAATATATATATATATATATATATATATATATATATATATATATATATATATATATATATATATATATATATATATATATATATATATATATATATATAATATCAAAATATAGAACACTGACACTGTTTTATATATATATATATATATATATATATATATATATATATATATATAAAGATGTCTTGAAATAATTAAAAAAAATAAAATTTTGTTTAGAACACTTGTCCGAATTATCTGAAATATGTGGTATAAGTGATATATTCTTCGATTTTAAAAGAGAGTTTTAAAGAAAAATAATAATAAAAACATCGTTGATTATCTAACTTTTAAAAATTATTTTAAAATTGATCAATATTACAAATTTATCATTAATGAAAATTTATCACTTTTCCTTGCCTTTTTTTCTTCTTTTTCTTAATTTCTAAAACTCAAAACCTCTAAAATCTATTTTACATTTTAAAATTTTACAATTTTCAATTAAAAAATAGTTTTTAATTTTTTTTTGTAAAACTAGACTACTAAACAAGTTTATGATTTTAAAATTTTTAAAAATTAAAACTATAAAACAGTTTTACGAAACCAAATAAAACAGACCCTAAAAAACTTCTTTTTAACAAAAACATATCTTTAAGCATAATTCTTTCTATATATAAATATTAATTAAAACTTCTACCAACAGAAAATTAAGTGTAACGAAATAAATTCAACTATTTCAATATAACAAATTAAATTCAAATACTGTTTTGAAGAAATATGAAAATTAAAAAGTAAAGTAATATGACATTATTTTAGATTTTTTTTTTATAAAAAAATTGTAAATATACACAGAAAAAACATCAATTTTTTTTAAAAATAAGAGATATCACAATAAAAATAATTTAAAAAGTTCCTACTATTTTCAAAAGTTATTAGAATGGTTTTTTTTATTAAAATAAAAATAAATTGATATTGATAAACATCATTTACGTCTAAAATAATATTTAAGTTATTGAGTGACTTATTATTATTGTAAATTATTGTAGTATCTCAATTTTTTCCAATCAATTATTTTTTTTTAAAAATAAATAAATTTTATGTTTAATTTTATTAGATTTGATTACAGTTTTGGTATATCTATTTTATCTAATTTGTGAAATTGTTTCTTCTATTTTAAATTTAAACTATTTTGATAATTCTATTTTAAATTTAAATAGTTTTGGTTTCCCTCTTATACTTTGACATTTGAAATTAACGATGTTTCTATTTTTAAATGACAAGTTATTTGTGAAATATGACAAATCGTATGCAAAATATTCTTGAACTTTATAGATAAAAATATATGTTAAAATAGAGACTAAAACTATTTGAATTTAAAATAAAAATACCAAAATTGGTTGACTTTAAAATATGATGACTAATTATGTGAATCGGCCAAAATTTAGAGATGAAAACTGTAATGTAACCTTTTATTTGTTATTTTATTTTAAAAATATAAAAAAGGTAGTTTAAATTTAATATTTATTTAAGTTATCATATTTATCTAAAAAAATAAAACATAACAAAAAACATGAATTTGATTTTCATTAACTTGGCCCATTAGTCTTGAGCCCATAGTTTAGTATGGGTCTAATATACATTTGACCCAAAAATATTCAATAAAATAAAGAGGTTATTTTGTACACCTCATTGGGTGTTAGCTTACTCTAGGGAAAAATAAAAAATGCCATTGAATTTCGAAAATGTATCTTTGAATGCACTCATTAATACATATATATCAATATTTTGTAAGTGTGTTGTTGGTTCTTTGTGTTGACATCAATTTTGGTAAAACTTAGTGTTATCACAAGATGTCACACGTGTTGTCTTGACATGTGATATCAGCTTCCCGCAGGTTGTTTAAATATGATTGTGCAGGATTTAGCTAAGATGTCAGACCCGATGTTAAGACATGTGTATACAGAACATTCAGTTTGAATGTTATGTATTTTGGTATTGTGCTTTTCATGCAAATCTGTGTGTGCTTATGTGGAGATTGAATGCGCTATTCAAGGAGTAATTTGATTTAAAACTAGAATGATCTATTTTCCAATAAGGGATGATTAGCTGTTGTTTCTTAGGAGATACGCAAGTAAAATAGATTTAGGGTTTTATGCTGCCCAGACCCATTCAAAAAGCTTCTATTTAAAGGCCATGTAAAACCTGGTTTTTAGACATAAGAAACGAACGATAAAGTGAGAGAGTTTTAGAGTTTTAGTCTTGTGTGAGCTTGTGTATTGTGAGCCATTCATTCATCTTATTGATGTATGAATTGGACTGACTTTTGTGTTGTAATTTGTCCACTCTAAGCTTTGAAGTACGAGTGTATTTGTTTACTTGGTTGAAGCTTTTAAGCAAGATCAAGTATGTGTCTTTAAGTGTGTCTTCTTTCTTTTTGTATTTATTTTTATATCACTGTTGTGATTGAGGGGGAGTGAGTAGGGTCTCATATCTAAGAGTTCTTAGATAGAAGTCACACGGGTAGAGATTAGGTGAAAAGACTGTAACTTGAAGTTGTTTACTGAGAGTCTTTGAACTAATTCTGTTTAGTGGATTTCCTTCCTGGCTTGGTAGCCCCCAGACGTAGGTGAGTTTGCACTGAACTGGGTTAACAGTTGCTTGTGTCGCTTGTTTAATTGTTTCTCTGTTTTTATCTTGTTTATATTGCACTTGTTGTTCAGATATTAGTGTCGTGACATTACCTTCGACATCTCATATCTGATACCAGAATTTCAATTGGTATAAGAGCAGGCATCCTGCTCTGGTTCTGGGTGAGATCTTGGGACGTTACTTTATGGTACTATGGATAGAGACGGAGGATCTGTACACAAACCACCAATTCTGGATGGATCTAACTATGACTACTGAAAACCTCGAATGGTAGCCTTCTTGAAATCTTTGGATAATAAGGCTTGGAAGGCTATTCTAACAGGCTGGGAACATCCCTTCACTGTGAAGGAAGGAGAAGCTACAACTGATAAGAAGCCTGAGGAAGAATGGACCAAGGAGGAGGAAGAACCAGCTCTTGGAAACTCTAAAGCATTGAATGCTATATTCAATGGGGTCGATAAGAACATCTCCAGACTGGTGAACAACTGTGAGGTGGCTAAAGATGCTTGGAATATTCTCAAAACCACTCATGAAGGTACCTTTAGAGTGAAGATGTCTAGATTGCAACTGCTTACTACTAAGTTTGAGAATTTGAGGATGAAAGAAGATGAAAGTATTTATGACTTCCATATGAATATCCTTGAAATTGCTAATGCCTCAGGAGCCCTGGGAAAGAAGATGTCAGATGAAAAGCTTGTGAGGAAAATTCTCAAATCACTTCCCAAGAGATTTGCCATGAAAGTGACAGCCATAGAAGAATCTCAAGATATCTGCAAGATGAGAGTGGATGAGCTAATTGGATCCCTCCAAACATTCGAGTTGGGAATGAGTGATAGATCTGAAAATAAAGTCAAAAGCATAGCCTTTATGTCAAACACTGAAGATAAAGAGGAAGATAGTAGTCAGGATACTGATGAAGGTCTGGCAAATGATGTAACATTGCTTGGGAGACAATTCAACAAACTCCTGAAGAGGATGGATGTGAGGTCAAAGTCTAATGTCAAGAACAACTCATTTGACATCAATAGGCCCAATGATGCTGGAAGAAGAACAAAATCCGAGGAAAAATCCAAACAGGGCAAAGGAATTCAGTGCCATGAATGTGAAGGGTATGGACACATTAGAGCTGAATGTGGGCCCTATCTCAAGAAACAGAAGAAGAGTCTTGCTGCTACTTGGTCTGATGACAATTCTGAAAGTGAAACAGAAGGAGAGTCTGCCAATCTTGTGACTGCCTTGACTGGAAGATGGAATTATGATGAAGACTCCAGTGATGATGAATTAACCTTTGATGAATTAGCTACTTCCTACAGGAAGTTGTGTTTCAGGAGTGAAGAAGTGTGTCAACAAGTAGAGAATCAGAAGAAACTGATAACCCAACTAGAGGATGAGAAGACAGAACAATTAGAAACCATTTCTAAGTTGAAGATCGAAGTCGTGTTCATGAACTCCAAATTAGATGAGATGACGAAGTATGTCAGAATGCTAAACAGTGGATCTGACACCTTAGACAAAATCCTCCAGACTGGAAAGATGGCAGGAGACATGACTGGCCTTGGGTTCAATGAATCCTCTCCTGATTGTAGTTACACTAGTAGCAAACCAAAGATGTCACATTAGGTGTCTCAACATCACAAGGAAAGACAACATAAAGGAAAACACCAAAGATGGAGATGTCATTACTGTGGGAAATTTGGCCACACAAAACCATTCTGCTTTAGGCTGTATAATTATCCTAGTCCTACTCATCATCAACCTAGACCCAAACAACATATCCATGTTAATAGAAAAACAGTGGGTTCTTAGGGCTGGTGCTACTAACTTGATAGCTCACACCTCCTTCAGAGTCTCAGCCAAAGAAGATTGGTACTTTGACAGTGGATGCTCCAGACACATGACTGGAAGCAAAAACCTGCTAATTGACCTCCAACCTCATGCCACCAGCTATGTAACTTTTGGTGATGGAGCAAAGGGTGAAATCAAGGGGATTGGAAAGCTGAACTGTCCTAGAGTCCCTAACCTTGATAATGTGTTGCTTGTTAAAGGATTGACTGCAAACCTGATTAGTATTAGTCAACTATGCGACCAAGGTCTAAATGTGAACTTCACAAAAATTGAATGCTTGATTACTAATACAAAAAATGAGGTGATCATGAGAGGAGTCAGGTCTAAGGACAACTGCTATATGTGGAATTCTCAAGAAACTAGCTATTCATCAATATGTGCTCTAGCTAAAGAAGAAGAAGTGAAACTATGGCATCAAAAACTAGGTCATCTGCATTTTAAAGGAATGAAGAGGATTATATTTGTTGAAGCTGTCAGAGGAATCCCAAAATTAAAGATTGATGAAGGAAGAGTTTATGGTGAATGTCAGATTGGAAAGTAGGCAAAGATGTCACATAAGAAGATCAAACATGACACCACATCTAGAGTGCTGGAACTTCTCCGCATGGACTTGATGGGACCTATGTAGGTGGAAAGTCTTGGTGGGAAAAGGTATGCTTATATTGTGGTGGACGACTTCTCCAGATATACCTGGGTGAATTTTATAAGGGAAAAATCCGATGTGTTTGATGTGTTCAAAGATCTTTGCCAAAGACTTCAAAGAGAAAGAGAGACTCATGTTATCAGAATCAGAAGTGATCATGGGAAAGAATTTGAGAACAATAAATTTGCTGAATTCTGTTCATCTGAAGGAATTGGTCATGAGTTCTCTTCTCCCATTACCCCTCAGCAAAATGGTGTGGTGGAAAGGAAAAATAAAACTCTCCAAGAATCTGCTAGAGCTATGATTCATGCTAAGAAGTTGCCTTACCACTTCTAGGCCGAAGCTATGAACATAGCTTGTTATGTTCACAACAGAGTAACCTTGAGGAAAGGGACCCCAACCACTTTATATAAAGTCTGGAAGGGAAGAAGACCTACTCTCAAATACTTCCATGTGTTTGGTAGTAAATGTTATATCATGGCTGATCGTGAGCAAAGAAGGAAAATGGACCCCAAGAGTGATGAAGGAATATTTCTGGGCTACTCAACAAACAGCAGAGCCTTTAGAGTTTTTAATTCCAAAACAAAAGTTATGATGGAATCTATCAATATTGTTGTTGATGATCAAGAGACTGATGTCACATATGATGTTGAAACATTTCTGAATGATGCCCCAACTGATCTCTTGGGTAAAAGTAATGAGAGTGAGTCCACTCAAGCTGAACCTGAAGCTGATAAAGTTAATAAGGGACCCTCTATCAGAATTCAGAAGGATCATCCTAAAGATCTCATTATAGGAGACCCAAATAAAGGGGTCATCACTAGATCAAGGGAAGTGATCTCACATGCCTATTTTGTGTCCAAGATTGAGCTTAAGAATGTCAAAGAAACCTTAACTGATGAATTCTAAATCAATGCCATGCAAGAAGAGTTAGGCCAATTCAAGAGAACTGAAGTGTGGGAATTGGTTCCAAGACCTGAAGGAATAAATGTTATTGGAACAAAGTGGATTTACAAGAATAAATCTGATAAAGAAGGCGTGGTTACTAAAAATAAAGCAAGATGGGTAGCACAAGGATACACTCAAGTTGAAGGAGTTGACTTTGATGAAACATTTGCTCTTGTAGCTCGCATGGAGTCCATTAGATTATTGCTAGGAGTGGCATGTATTCTGAAGTTTAAACTGTTCCAAATGGATGTGAAAAGTGCCTTCTTAAATGGCTACTTAAATAAGGAAGTGTATGTTGAACAACCTAAGGGGTTCACAGACCCAAATCTTCCAAAGCATGTGTATAAGTTGAGGAAAGCTCTCTATGGGTTGAAAGAAGCCCCTAGAGTTTGGTATGAAAGACTCACAGTGTTTCTCATTGACAATGGATACAGGAAGGGAGGCATTGATAAGACTTTATTTGTCAAAGATGAAGGAGGAAAGCTCATGGTGGCTCAGATATATGTGGATGATATTGTGTTTGGTGGGATGTCAAGTAAGATGGTTCAACATTTTGTTGAGTAAATGCAGTCTGAATTTGAAATGAGCCTTGTTGGAGAGCTAACCTATTTTCTTGGCCTGCAAGTCAATTAGATGGAAGATTCTATCTTTCTATCTCAAAGTAAATATGCCAAAAATATTGTTAAGAAGTTTGGCATGGAGAATGCAAGCCACAAGAGGACACCTGCTCCTACTCATCTGAAAGTGTCTAAAGATGAAAATGGTGTCAGTGTGGATCAAAGTCTCTACAGAAGCATGATAGGGAGTCTGCTATATCTCTCAGTAAGCAGACCTGACATTGCTTTTGCTGTAGGTGTATGTGCTAGATATCAAGCTGAACCAAAGGTGAGCCACATAAACCAAGTGAAAAGGATCCTGAAATATGTCAATGGCACTAGTGACTATGGAATGCTATACACTCATGGATCTGAATCTGTGCTGTCTGGATATTGTGATGCTGATTGGGCTGGAAGTGTTGATGATTGGAAAAGCACATCAAGATGATGCTTCTTCTTGGGGAACAATTTAATATCATGGTTTAGTAAGAAGAAAAATTGTGTGTCTCTGTCTACTGCTGAAGCTGAATACATAGCAGCTGGAAGTAGTTGTGCTCAATTGGTGTGGATGAAACAAATGCTGACTGAATACAATGTCACGCAAGATGTCATGACATTGTACTGTGACAACCTGAGTGCTATAAACATTTCTAAGAATCATATTCAGCACAGCAGGACAAAACATATTGATATCCGTCACCATTTTATTAGAGAACTCATGGAGGATAAGATTGTAGCCTTAGAGCATATTGCTACTAAGATGCAGTTAGTTGATATTTTTACAAAGGCATTAGATGCAAATCAGTTTGAAGTTCTGAGAGGAAACTTAGGGCTTTGCATTTATGAAGACTTGTAGCAATTAATATGGAGTGGGAAAAGTAAGCAAAGTAGTGTCTATGTGGCTAAAATAAAGCGCCCCCATTATGGTAAATCATCACCTAGTTTTTGAAATACCATCTATTACGTTTTCACACGCTACCCCCACAACCTCACTACCTACTCCAACTCTTCCATCTTCTTGCTCCTTCCTCACACTCCTCTGCTAGGGCAACAACATTTTTTCCACAAAAACTTCAAGATGTCACAACATCAAACTACGTCTGCTTCAAAAACTACTAAGTCTACTCACAAGGTTAGCGCTCTTTCCATGGACATTCACGATGATGAGATTTTGGATGTGGTTCCTCTATCTGTTATTCCCTACGAGGCCCTTGATTTAAACCATCCCATGGATGCCTCAGCTTCTGCATGCCCCAATCAAGGTAACATCTCGTGTATCCCTTCTGTCTCAACTCACGCCACTAACTCTAAGGAAGATATACACCACACTGATCGTGTCATAAGAAACCTAGTCACTAGAATCCTTAATGAAGAACATTCTGTGAAGGGAGTCTCTACTCCTCTGTCTAAAATGTACCCCTCTCCTGAGGTTGAACAACATAGTGAGAAGAATGACGATTCCTCCAGTTCTGAGAAGGACATGGCTGCTGAAGGTTAGTGCTCCCTAGGGAAAACTGTGTCTGGTAAAGGAAAATTTATGGCATCTAAAACTGCCAATGCTTCCCACTCTAAGAAGCATGATGATGCAAACAATGTGACTGACCTAGAGGATGATAGGTCTGATGATCAAGAGGATAGTTTACTTCATCACCTAAAGCCAAGTGTGGCTAAACGTATGAAGACTTGAAAAGGAAGATCTGTGGCTGAACTTATGTCAGCTAGAAAAACTAAGAAGACTGCTGGTATTGGTCCCTCCAAATCTTGGAGCAAGGTTGAGGTGAAGAAGAGGAAGGTTAGAGAAGTTTCTGAGTCTGAAGAGGATGTTGAGGAAGATGTCTCTGACATCTCCCCTGTGAAGAAAACCACTGTGAGGAAGTCCCCTGGTAAAGTTGTTGTTGTGCATTTGGATAATATCTCTTTCTATATTGAGGATGGAGCTGCCAAATGGAAATTTGTGATTCAAAGAAGGGTGGCTGTGGAAATGGAGTTAGGAAAGGATGCTACTGAAATCAAGGAGGTCATGGACCTGATAAAGGCTGTTGGGTTGTTGAAGACTGTGACTGGGTTCTCTCAGTGCTATGAGAGTTTAGTTAAGGAATTCATTGTCAACATTCCTGAGGATATTGCTGATAAGAACAACAAGGAATTTTGCAAAGTGTTTGTGAGAGGTAAGTGTATCACATTCTCTCCCAGTGTTATTAACAATTTTCTGGGAAGAAGAGTTGAGGGTGTAGGTGAATTGGAAGCTACAGACAATGAGGTTTGTAGAGAAATTACAGCAAGGCAGGTAAAAGGTGGCCTATTAAAAAGAATCTTCTTGCTGGGAAGTTGACTGTCAAGTATGCAATATTGCATAAAATAGGAGCTGCAAATTGGGTGCCTACCAACCATATTTCCATAATTGCTAATACCCTTGGAAGGTTTATTTTTGCTGTTGGAACCAAACTGAATTTTGACTATGGTAGATTTATGTTTGAACAAATCATCAAGCATGCATCTACTAATGCAGTTAAGCTGCCTATTGCCTTTCCCTCTATGATTTGTGGGATTATCCTAAAGCAACACCTTGGTATTCTGAGTTCTAATGACTTACCTAGTAGAAGAAAACTTGATCTGTCTGTGCACTATAAACTGTTTGAAGGCAGTCATGTCGAAGACATTGTCATGACATCTGCCATGAAAAAGCCAGCCTCAAAAGTTGGAACTATTACTGAGCTGAAGGAGACTTGTAAAGAGCTGGGTGAAGGGATAAGGGTAGCAACAACTAGGAAACCATAATTGGAAGCATTGATTGCAAGCTTGGGGCAAGCTGAAGGGGAAAATATTGATCATGCTAAGGAAGTTGAAGCCCAGACCTCTAGTGAGAGGTCTGCAACTAATGATGAGACAAGTGACAATTCTGTTTCTAGTGCTGATGAAGCTGTAAGCTCAAGCTCCTCTGATTAGCTCCTTTGACTTTGGTCCCTAGTAATGTGATGATGTTCATTGATGTGATGGTTGTTATTGATATGATGGATTTTCTTGCTTTTGGCAATTCTGTTTTGTTGTTTTGTTGGTTTGTATCTCAGCTTGCTTACAACTGATTATGTACTTGGTTTTGTAACCCCTTAACTTTTGACATTTTGGTTTATGACTGAATAGACATTTATTTTGTCTCTTTGGTCTCTTTTTGGCTAAAAAGGGGGAGAAGTAGCTATAGCTATAACTGCTGTTTGATGTTATGAGGGAGGGAGAAATGTTCTGTCTGTGTGAAGCAGATTGGTGCTTGGTGTGGACTAGCTGAAGGGGGAGGTGGTGTGTTCTGAGCACAAGCACATATGTGTTTACTAGTTGTTATTTTTGCTAGTAATGTGTGAATGTTTACTTCTACTGCTGAACTGATACTTTGATTGATTTCTTGTGAACGTATGATCTAATGTATGTTTTAGCCAAAATTTGCCAAAGGGGGAGTTTGTTGGTTCTTTGTGTTGGCATCAATTTTGGTAAAACTTAGTGTTATCACAAGATGTCACGCGTGTTGTCTTGACATGTGATATCAGCTTCCTGCAGGTTGTTTAAATATGGTTGTGCAGGATTTAGCTAAGATGTCAGACCCGATGTTAAGACAGGTGTATACAGAACATTAAGTCTGAATGTTATGTATTTTGGTATTGCGCTTTTCATGCAAATCTGTGTGTGCTTATGTGGAGATTGAATGCGCTATTCAAGGAGTAATTTGATTTAAAACCAGAATGATCTATTTTCCAATAAGGGATGATTAGCTGTTGTTTCTTAGGAGATACGCAAGTAAAATAGATTTAGGGTTTTATGCTGCCCAGGCCCATTCAAAAAGCTTCTATTTAAAGGCCATGTAAAACCTGGTTTTTAGACACAAGAAACGAACGATAAAGTGAGAAAGTTTTAGGGTTTTAGTCTTGTGTGAGCTTGTGTATTGTGAGCCATTCATTCATCTTATTGATGTATGAATTGGACTGACTTTTGTGTTGTAATTTGTCCACTATAAGCTTTGAAGTACGAGTGTATTTATTTACTTGGTCGAAGCTTTTAATCAAGATCAAGTATGTGTCCTTGAAGTGTGTCTTCTTTCTTTTTGTATTTGTTTTTATATCACTGTTGTGATTGAGGAGGAGTGAGTAGGGTCTCATATCTAAGAGTTCTTAGATAGAAGTCACACGGGTAGAGATTAGGTGAAAAAACTGTAACTTGAAGTTGTTTACTGAGAGTCTTTGAACTAATTTTGTTTAATGGATTTCCTTCCTGGCTTGGTAGCCCCCAGACGTAGGTGAGTTTGCACCGAACTGGGTTAACAATTTCTTGTGTCGCTTGTTCAATTGTTTCTCTGTTTTTATCCTGTTTATATTGCACTTGTTGTTCAGATATTAGTGTCGTGACATTACCTTCGACATCTCATATCTGATACCAGAATTTCATGTGTCACTCTTATTTTGTCCAAATTTAATCCTAAGATGCATATCCGTAACAATATTAGGGTGATTCCATAAGTACACCTCCGTAATATATTTGATTTCAAAACTCAATGAATTTTATAGAGAAGCATCTTCGGAACAACTTTTGTTTTGTCAAAACATAAACAATCGCAGAATTTTGGAAGAACAACATAAATTAGCATCAAAATACTTAACATTACATAAATAATCGTTAATATAAATTTAACATTACATTTCATTACGAGCTGATGATTTAAGACGTTTCAACATCTTTAGAATATCTTCGGTCGATCTTGCAATCGTCGCATCTACTTCAATCAAATTCTTTGTTGCGTAACAGTAAAATGTACTCCACATAACCCTTAAATCTTCATATGTCTTCAACTCAAACTTGCTAAATTATATCATCCATTCTTCGTCAATCAATGGTGAACAATGGTCGAGGTTTGAAAACTCTTCGATTGTTTCGATATCATAAGAGATTATTCAGTTTGGATTTTAGATCAACGAGAGATGTGTCCTCAGTGACCTTAAATTGAAGTGGGGGGTTTTGCGCCATTGAAATACACAAATGCAAGATGACAATATGTATTCATTCCGGTGTGGTGTGTTTTTGTAAACAACATGATATGAGAGACCCCATATTTTTACAAATTTAAGATTATTATGGACCTTACAAACACTATCACGTCTTAGAGGATATTTCAGATATACATTTCTGGACTCGCTATTTTTTTCAAAATAAGGTTTATACAGGGAAGAATTTCCGAATTATCCCATCTTTAGTAGTTTTTGCAATTAAAATGGGGTGAGTCTGAAAGTGCATCTCGGGAATTGTCCCGCAGACCCACTATTCATATAAAACCTGTTATATGTAGGAGAAAGTTGTTAATAGTTTGAAATAATTTTTTTTCTAAAATTGACCCCCAATTGTTGTTCAATTTAATGTTTAATATAATTACATATGTATCGAATGTATTCATATTACATCATTGACAATAATTACATAGTTACATAAAAACTAAAAAGTATCAAAACATGTGTCACCACCTAAATCTATTTCTATAGGTGGTGCAACCACATTAAATTTCTATGTACTATTCGCTTTAAGGTATCCACACACCTTAAAAGGATACTCACACTTTCTCGTTCAGGTGTCATCTCATTTCAACTTCCGAATAGGTTTTGGTACTGACCACTTATTTCGCATTTCATTGTACAAATGCATATCTTCTATCATAAACATTACCACACATCCAGTTTGGAGGCCTCAGTGCGGAACCATTAGGGCATATGTTTGCGGGAAAAAAACTCATGTTTACTTGTAAATTGTTCATGAACATATACCTCGACATTAACCAGTTTAACATCAACCGGTTTAACATCATCTTTGACATCACCCGATTTAACATCAACCCCACTTCACCCAAGTTAGTACCTATAGACACATTAGCTTTGGGGAAAATACCAGGATACACCCTATCTATGGCTAATCATAATAGAAAAACATATTTAATACTCAAATTCAACTTTAGAATAATCTGTAAGTGCATATCTGGAACACATGAAACCTAATTCGAAAGTGAATTTTCGAGTTCAACATTCTCTTTTTAACAACTAAACTAGATTAAAACTAACAACGAGGAAGGAAATACATGTACATTACCTTGAATTTCAACTTCTTTTGCTTCTTTTGACGTGATAGAACAAAAGAATGATGTTTTTCAGTGCAAAAGTAGATTGAGAATAGAATCATATTTTTTAAGGGTTCTGAGAGAAAAGTTTAGTTTGATCATGAGTAAAAAGAGCATGCAAGATGGTGTTTTATTAAATTTCCCATTTGATAAATCCAGAAATGCATTTCCAGTTTTTTCACTGAGTTTTGAAATTGATCGCAAGTGTTTTTACCATTTTTATTTAGTTTTATTTTAGTGTATGTTTTTATTGCAAACATTCCAATGTTTACATATATAAAGCATATGGCGTTGACTGTGGATGAAAGAAGAAGAAAATGCATAAGAAAATCAATCCATTAGCTACCATGACGAGTAAGCTGTCATCACCCATGACGCCCCTTATGGTGCATGACAACCAACATGGTGCCAAGAAACACGGGCGCATGGAGAGAAACAAACATCGACACTTTGAAAATTATATTTGATTTTTATAAATCCGATTTTAAAAGTTGGTTATTTGTTTTCTGGTGTATGATATCTTATATAGACCTTTAGAAATCTCTATGGGTAGATGCATAAGTTAGAAAAGGTTCCATGAAGCTTTGCCATTCAAAGTAGTGATTATGGTTCATGAAAAATCACACTGGTTCAGGTTGTTATCGATTACAATAAACCTGTAATCGATTACAACATTCCAATGTTTAAAAAAATTGAATTTAGAAAACCTGTAATCGATTACAACACACATTTAATCGATTACAACACACATTTAATCGATTACAACATACCTATAATTGATTATATCATACATGTAATCGAGTACAACATACCTTTAATTGTTTATAACTTTACTTCCAACAAAAAATACAACAATTTAAAGCACAACTTCAATTGGTTTTTATGTACAATGATTGGAACATTTTAGATTAATTTTGAATGATATCTTTTGAGCTATTAAGTCATATAAGAAATGAATCATTATATTTTAAAGATCAAGACTTTTAACCTAAAAATGAAAAATCTTTGACAATTATCTTTGATCAATCATTGTCTCCATCTTTTGTTTTCTTTTTTATGGTTGATGTCTTTATCATAGTTGATGTCTTTATCTTTTTCATTTTTTGTTGATGTATTTTGTCTTTATCAAAATCTTAACTAAGATCAAGAAGATGTTCATCTTCACATCTAGTACTAAATTAAAATATAAAAAATCTAATGACACCCCATATGTATTACTGAATTTTTGAAAAATGAAATAAAAATACATAAAATTCAGTATCAGTATTTTAAAAATCCATTAAAAATGCATAAAATGGATTTATTCTGTAATTTGCTCGTCTTTGTTATTTGTGTAAAAAGAAGATGCTCTCCCTTAGCCCTTGTTTATATGTTTTTTTCTATTAATTTTTTTGCCTCTTTTTTATTTGTTTAATTTTATTATTATTCTGTCTGGACTTTAAGCCCATATTTGTTTTTTCTTTCTTTCATGGATCATATACCGTTAATATATTTTATTTAAAAAATTTAGATTCAGTCCTTTTGAAAGAAAATAATGGTTCAAACAATCATTCAAATAAAAAATAATGTATATTTTAAATATTAAAGAGATGTAGCATCTTTTTTATTATATATTATTTTTAAAATGACAAGTTCTAACAAGTTGATTGTTTTAAATTTCTTCTTTAAAAGATAAATAAGTTAATAAAAATAAATCATGATAAAAGATATTAACTAAACATACATCCTTTTATTCTTTGAGTATTTTGAAATACAAGTTGCACAACATATTTATTTTTAATCAATCTTTTAAATAAATAAATAAATTATTTTTTAACTAGATTAATTAGATAAACATTTTTTAATCTTTAAGTTGTTAGGATAAAATTTGCACAACTTACTCGTTTTAAAACTCGTTACCAAAAACAAGGAAAATAAATAAATCAAAAATTGAATTGTCATAATCTTTTTTATTCGCATTCAATATATTTTTTAATCAATTAAAATCAATCAACGCAAAAATATTTTTTTAAAAAAAAACTACGTAAGATAAGACTCTTATCAAACACCATGATAAAAACTTTTTTTTTTCTTCAATTACATTTTCATTTTTAAATTAATATATAAAATATCAAAATATTTCATTTAAATCTTGAACATTAATACGCGTTGAATAAAAAAAAAAAAAATTTTTAAAAGTTAATAATATTTGCACAATTAATTAGAAATTACCATTTTAATGGATAACGTAGGATACTAATATCCTTCTTACAGAGAAACTACAACCTGGTTTCAAAAACCTTTTTTTTTTAATATTTAAAAGAGTTTTATCAAAGGTTTTTTTTTCTTATTAATAAATTTTGATGGTAACTTCAACCAATTTTCAAATTTTTAAATCTTTTTTAGGGACAGTTGGATAGTCAAGTCTAATATAATTAAAAGTGCAGTTTTTTTTAAAACTTTGTCTATATTTATTTCTTCATCTCTTTACTTATTTATTTAGTGTGTTAATATTTTTTAAATTTATTGTTATTATATTATGCTTTGTTTGAACTTTATATTTATATGTTTTGGAATATTTATTAATATAATATCCATTAGTCATATATCTAAAATGACAACTAATGATATTAATAATTGGTATTGGATACATCAACATGAGTATATGAAAATGCACCAGATTAAAATTTATAACGATAGAACTGAAACTTCTAATACACCAATGATTCGGCAAAATCATCAACACAACGAAAAAACACTCCATTGAATCCTTAGTGCCAAGTCTGAAGCTGCGAATACAATCCAAATATCTGTTTACTTGAAAATATTATAACTGTATGGGGTGAAATACTAATCTCAGGGAGCTTCCCGATCTAAACCATTGAATCACTCTCTACTCTTCTACCCGGTTAAGGCATACTTGAGCATTCCATCGGGGTATCTCACACCCTTATCACATAACCTATTGAATCGCTAATATTTCGTATACAACATTCTTACATTAGGTCCTAATATATTACGTAGTTAACATAATAGAGGTGATGATTCCTCTAGCTATGTCATCTTCCTTTGACTTTCATCTTTTTCCTTATCTCTCTCATCAAATAATATCCACAAGGGAAAGATATGACTAGGTCTTAGTGAATTCCAGCGGGCTAATAAGACGACTATAGAGGATGTAATATGGACACTCTAATCTTAGATCATGTAAGTTAAATATATCACATGTGTATCTCTTTTGAACTATAAGTCCTTGAATACTATAAAATAGTTACGAGTCACTATTTATCTAATCACTCGACGTCTAGCACGATTCTACGATCTTACTCAGGGTTAGATAAACCTTAACTAGCCTAGGATATGATTTATTGCACTTCACATTGTTGTCTAGCATAGTTTTATGATGTAGGAAGACTTGAATAAATAAGGAAGACACAATAGCCTACCTCGTCCTCCGTCTACTTACTTAATCGAGTACCCGGAAATTTCCTATACTGGATATAAAATCTAGGTTTTCCCTGCCAGTACCCAGTTCTCCATATAAATATATAATAAATACATACAATCTCTTGGGACTACAAGTCCCCTAGTGCTATAAAATCCACTAGTCACTATTCACCTAATTACCTAGCATCTAGCGTAAGTCTACGGTCTTACTTATGGTTAGGTGAACCATAGCTAGCCTAGGATAGGACTCATTATACTATGCATATTTAATTCACCTCAACTGCCGCCTAGCATAGTTCTAGGACTTAGACATGCTAAAACAAATAAGGAGATACAATATCCAATCATGTACTCTTAACTCGGTACCCATAATTTTCCTAAATTGAATATAACGTCCATGTTTGCCCTACTAGTATTGAAATCTCCCTATTAGCATATGATAAATACTTATACAACCTCCTTTTATAGTCTATCTCATAGACATGGGCGAATCCAAGGAGAATCTAGCCCACTGTAGTCGATTTCAAATTGGTGTGCCAATTATTCGACTATAATGCAAGTTTCTAATTGAAATCCCCTTCCATTCTTTAGTGTTATGATATACAATTAATACCACTAACTTTATACATATATAATAATATACATATACATATATACATACTTCTTTCTAATACCATTCTTGATGGAATCTAGGCCTTTGATCATATCATTAAGATATATGATCATTAACTAATTTGGAATGAGGTTTAAAGCATAAAAAATGGGGTTTTAGGTACATTATGACTTCATGATTCGAGTCACAAACTTTATGATTCGAGTCAAATAGGCATATTTGAATTTCCAATCCAAAAACATCTTGTGACTCGAGTTACATGATCCTTGATTCGAGTCAAACAACTATGATTCGAGTAAAAAAAACCTTAGCTTGAGTCAGGACAATCGTGACTCAAATTACAGAATCCTTGACTCAAATCAGATAGGCAGAATTGCACATCTTTTTTCTTGATTTGATCAGGAACTTACTTGATTAGAATCAAGGTACCAGTATTTCAAGTCTTTTATATTTTTCACAAGTTTTAACATATTCTTAATCTCTCTTATCATCGTTCATCATGCAGCCAAAATTTTAGCATCTTTTAGCAAAGCATCACACCATATCTTTCTCCTAACATGTTCACATAATCAATTAGCACAAGAAATAACATGTTTTCTACAACATAACACATAAAACAATCCTAAATTCTAGCATGCATTGGATCATACCATTCTCATCATTTAGTCCTACCCATTCAAGGATTCCATTTTACCACATACAATTCACATCTAAAACTTATTCATTATATAACCACCTAACCTTAACTAATTCACATGCATTGGTCCATCTTTGAGTTAAGTTTCAAGGGATGGAAAATTATAGCTCGAGGGAGGGGAAACCCATCTTAAATTGATGAGGATGATGATGATCCTTCTACCTTTCTCGTCGCACGCAAGTCCCAATTTCCAATCCTTAATTGATTCTCAACAACCTTGCATCAACCATAAATATAGCTTTTCTTCCTCTCCATTGTCTTGTTCTTCCACTTATAACTCTTCAATATTCATTCTTGATTTTGATTTACTCAATTTCTTGAACCAAAATCTATCTTCTTAGTGAAAGGGTGAAGAAGGGATTGATGAAATCTACTTCCTCTTTGGCTAAGTGATCTTGGTGGTTAGGATCCTGCTTGCATCTAACAAGCATCAATGGCTACTCACCTTACACACACACACACACAGAGAGAGAGAGAGAGAGGACTTTTCCTTTTTCACACTTGTATATTCTTTGACTTGTGTGGTAAAAAATCAAAATGCCTTTGATTTTTGAACTAATTTCAAAACTATTCCCTTTTACTTTATTAGTAACTAGTAATAATAAAATTTCACATTTACTAATAAATAATAATAAACTCTTAACGTAAAACGGAGATGTTACAATTAAATTGTGATTCTCTTTGCACATAACATTGTATCCTTACACACACTTATGAGTTTAACTCTAAATCGAGTATGAATAAAACTTAAGTTATAGATATTGCAATAACAAAAACTAAAAGTTATTGAATAAAAGCTTCTTTTTAACAAAAACATATCTTTAATCATAATTTCATCTATATACAAATATTAATTAAAACTAGTAAAGGACATGCGCGTTCGCACGGATCATGCAAGTTGTTAGATTATTCATATTATATACTTGAATGTTCAATTATGGGATAACAATGATACTACTATATTATTCCGTGAATGAACTTTTGATATTAAATAAACCAAATAAAACAAAAGAAAAAATTATATATCCAACTTTTTCAGTTTCAATAGTTGCAAAGTGAATTGAAACATGTTAGTAGATTTGAAAGTGTTGTCCAGTCAAAGTAGCACATCATCTACTTTTTAATTTCAGAAACAATTAATACAGTATGAAAATAGAATAAAAAAATCGTTTAATATTTATCTTTGTAAAATTTAATAAAAAAAGAAATATGGTTTCTATATTGTATTTAACTTGGATATTCCCAATACCAATAGAGTTTCATGTATTCTATCTCTCCGCATACCAAATTTAGGGTTCCAATTACAAACCTCTATGTAGAATAAATCAGATAGTAACATGTCTGCATATGATCCGCGTACGCATTGCCATGGCTACAATTCGAATGATAATGGTGGAAGCATGAGGTAAACGATGTTGTATTCGGGATGATCTTCTATTGTAATTCTTTGAAACACATCTGAAATTGATATTGTTTTGCATTACCAAACATGTTCTCATATGGTTCTATTTTCTACTCCTTACAATTTATGAAAACACGATTATGTTTTAAGATAATATGAGTTTTCCAGTTTCCAAAATCGTAATTTCATTTTCGAGATTATGGTTCAATTTGGAATGATAATGGGCGAAAAGTGTGAAACAAATGTTATTTTATCGTTGCTCTTATACTCTAATGCTTTTTTACGTAACTGATATTGAATTTGTTACGCATAACCAATTCATGTTCATTTAGGGTTCATTTTCTACTCATTTTGATTACCGAAAAGATGAATATGTTTTTACAACATCTGAGCAATTATATATCCCAATTTGTAATTAAACTTTCGAATTTAGAGTTTCAGTTTTTTTACTCAATAAGTCAGTTGATTACATCTTAAATAGAGTAATACTTATTTGAATTTATATATGTTATAGATCTTGACAATAGATGCTGATTATAGAATGTGATTATAGATGCTGATAATTAATGTAAAACATTTCAGAAGTTGTAGAGATTATTCATGCTGATTATGTATGCTGATCGTAGATATTATAATTTAAGAT
This sequence comes from Lathyrus oleraceus, assembly GCF_024323335.1. Taxonomy (NCBI): domain Eukaryota; kingdom Viridiplantae; phylum Streptophyta; class Magnoliopsida; order Fabales; family Fabaceae; genus Lathyrus; species Lathyrus oleraceus. The sequence continues at coordinate 23,661,653 of NC_066583.1, forward strand.
TATATATGCTGATTATAAATGTTGGTCTATAAAGATTCTCTCTCTCTCTCTCTCTCTCTCTCTCTCTCTCTATATATATATATATATATATATATATATATATATATATATATATATATATATATATATATATATATATATATATATTAGAATTTTAGCAACGAAACTGCCATGGAGATCATTCGGGGTATGGTGTCCGAGATTGGTGAATGTTCAGTTAAGAGAAAGAAGTGTGCGAGTAAATATCGTACCGGTAATATCCCTGTTATAAAAACTGCGAATATCACTCAAGTTACCAATGTTGTTGCTGCGGTAAATCAACCCACAAACAATGGAAAGGCTGTTATTCAACATATTAAGGAAGAAGCTATTGATACTGCAAATGTTATTAGATTTATGAAAGAGAAAGTTACGCATGTTGAAAAGTGTATTGCAAAGAAAAAACATGTCGGCAAGAAGAAATTTGTTGGAAAATATATGGATAAGAAAGGTAAATAAAAATCTATAGTGAACACACGGGTCTCAAATCAAGTTACCAAAGAATGGGCCATAAGAGCTAAACAATATTCTTGGAAGAGCCACATAGGAAATGCAAAAACCAGTGCAATTAATGTTATGGTAAGCACATGTTTGATTTTGATCTATTGTGTTATATTTCAAAGGGTTTATAACTTTTAGTTTTAAGCAATTGATTTATTGTGTTATATGCAGCATTTTCCAAGAACAATAGCAAAAACATGCCTTAGAACAAATCAAATTGAGATCAAAGTCGTTGATGTTGACGAAAACAAAATATTCAAATGTCGGGTTCACACTTCAAAAAGTAAGAACGAACCAAGCACCTATGAAAAGTACATGTCTTTAGGATGGTATGAATTTGCAAAGAGAAAAAACCTATGTGATGGTGATACCTTGGTCTGAAGTATGTTGTGTTTTTCTCTCTACACGTATATAAAATTGCATAAGAGTTGATGTGTGCGTATATCATCGGATTTGAAATATATGATGATCATGAGATGGAGTTCTAACATGGTATGGTTTGTTTTTTAGTTTATATATATAAACTTTGATGTAATTTTGGAATGTCTGAACCAAATTCTAGTTAGTACCTTAATGATATTGATATTTATGTATTGTGATGCTAAAATTGGTAATTTTAATGTAGAAGTTGCATTATGTATTTCGTTTCTGGTTACTTTTATTTTACATGTTACATTTATAATGTTGGTGATTTGAAGTTTAACAGACAACCAATTAAAATGAGTTAGTTTTGCAAACGAATAATACACATGTTATCACTTATAAATATATAAATACATATTGCATATGATGTATGTTATAAAACTGTTTTTAAAGGGTATTGTATTGCTCGAACTCATTAATTGGGCCTGCAGGCTTAAATCCATATCTAAGCCCATTTATACTTAGTTATATAATGTAAGGATTAGGGTATTCATGTAATCACTTTTCTATCATTGGAACTATAGAAAGAAAGATATGTTTGGCAATATCTCTGAAATGTATGCTTCATACATGTATGTATGACTTTCATATTTGGTGTTAGACGCGTGAATTAATCAACCCAAATCATCTGTTACAAATATATTATTTCAATGAATCATAGTTGAAATTTAATTTTATTTGTAATTATAGTAAATCGAATTATTAATGTTATTACAAATACACTAATGAAGACATGATGACACATGCGTTAAAGTTAAAAAAAGATTTTGAAGAAGACCAGGATACAAAAATTGAATCTCTAATAAAAGAGGGTTTGATTAATGAGTCCGAAAAAACAAGCAATGTTAGCAACGAGTGCAAGTGGAATTATACTGTGACAGAAGCAAATAAATCGGGGAAATGTATGTTGGTTGGTGTCTTAGACATGATAAATTGCTTGACTGTTATTGTTATCATATTTAAAGATGTTATTTAAATAAGTTTTGTTCATTTTTGCAGCATATCCCAATGAACATATCAAAACAATGTTTTGGTGAAAAGTAGGATGCGATGAAGATGATCAACATTGAAGATTGGAAAGGTTATAACTTTGTTATTCATAAATCTCAACGTGATTTATATGAGAAGAATATTGACCATGGACGGTACGAATTTTCCAAAGAGAAAAAGCTTGAAGTCGAGGATGTGTTATATTTTAGTATGAGTCCTATGGAAAATTTTATGTCTGTTGATGTAATAATGGGTTGATCTATGTTGTTCCATTTGAAAGATTTGAATGTAAGTAACTGTTATGAGAGAATTTTAACTTCAAAGATGTTATAAGTACAAAATGTTATTGTATGGATCAGTATAAGCACCATATTGTTGTTGATGTAACAGTAGTATGCAATATGATATGGTTTAGTTGTTAATGTTTGACTATTTGTAATGTGTGCATGAATTATTGCAGACTGTATGCATGAATTATCAATGTTACTTCTAGAAAACAATCTTGGTCATTACATCCAATTGATAAAAATAGAACTGATATGATATATCACTGCACTATATATTTATTGCAAAGACTAAAAGAATCATTCATTCCTTTTAAAATAAAAAACAGTTTATCATTGGCATTTATTTAATTATAGAAAATCGTAATTTTGTTACCATTAATTTAACAATGCGGTACATATTAACCCTATCATTTCTTAGCTGATCTAATTGCAAATATTGTAACAAAATTCGAAATACAAAAGTCCAAAATGCTAATCAAAACATTAGTAAAGGCTATGACTGGTTTAATGCATACATTAACTACATCAAAGACTGAATTAAGTGGGACATTATAATACATATAATATTGGGTTAATGCACGCCTATGATTATTAAGAATAAAAATTTTCTATGAAAAGAAGTGATTAATGTCATAATTTCTTTGCTCCAATTGCGAGATTGATTAGAGTGACAATATACCGTCTCTACAGCATATTGTGTGTAGAGTATAGGAGTAATCTAATCTATCCAAGTCATATTATTCGAATCTCTTTGTAGTATTCTCAAGAAAAGTGACTTGCTACGTTTTCCAACGCTTTGTTATGTCACTTCTTCTGCACACTAATACCAAAGGAACACACAACAGAAGCACCATTATTGTATATAGATAAGTAAGCCTTAAAACATATAGTATATTGTGTTTGTTAAGTCTATAATGTTCATCCATTCAAAATCAGATTATCGATGTCTTCTTCCTCTAGCAGGTTTGACAGTTCAAAAATAATATACAAATATTGTTATTATTTTGTTTCTGTTTATCATATGATGTACTACTGCATGATTGAATGAATTGATTATATTTTGCAGTGAATCATCCATGGACATGAGCAACCCAAATCAGCAGGACGTGAATGTGGGAGATTTAGCATTTGATTTTTATTAGGAAAAAAACATTACGAAGGCCTTCAGGGGTGGAAAAAATGTCTTGGTGATCTCTTAGCACCACGTGTCTTGCATGGCATTTTCATCTTACATTGACTACGATTTTTGTTAGATAGTTGTCTGTTAATATAAACACCGAAAATCTTGCTTGATTATGTAACACTTTCCAGTTGACATTGTTAGGAGGAGACTAAGATTAGATAAGACTAAACTCACCCTGGTGGACATTGAAACTATGAGATTCTGGTAATGTAACATCTTGAAAGCCAAAATACCAAACATGGAGAACAAACTAAATTTGGAGAGATACCTTGGCTCTAGGCATGGCAACGGGGCGGGTCGGGGACGGTTTTTACCTCCCCCAAACCCAAACCCGAATCCTCAAACAATCCCCGTTCCCCGCCCCAAACCCAAACGGGGATGGATAATTAAAACCCAAACCCGTCCTAAACGGGTTCGGGTTGGGTTCGGGTATCCCTGCCCCGCCACCATCCATTTAGTGAGATCAATTTTTTTAATAGAAATATTTAATTTTTAAAAAATCAAATTACATTACAATTAATAAAATAAAAAAATCTAAAAAATACCATACATACATTTCGAATATTTTAAATAATTAATACAAATCAAAATATTAAAATATTGGCCACTTATTTAATATTTTAAATCATCAAAAATAAATAATAACATACATAATAAAATAAACGGGACGAGTTCGGGGGAGGGTTCGGGGTGGGTACTAGTGTCCCCATTACCCGACCCATCCCCATATTTTATAATTGAGGAAAACCCAAATCCAGTCAAAGCGGGTTTTCTCCGTCAACTTCGGGACGGATTCGGGTGGATACCCGCGGATACGGGTTATGTTGCCATGCCTACTTGGCTCTGGTTGGTATGAGTATGCTGAATCAAATATTTTTAAGGTTGGTGATGTGATGCGGTTTCACTACAGGTCATGTCCACAGATGTTGTATGTTAGGGTTGTAAGACACTCTTGAAGGATTAACTTGTGATGTAATGAATGATGATTGGTAAAAGTTTGTTTATATTTTTGCATAATTCTAAAATTTTAGGTCAGTAGTTTTTAGGAAATTAGTGTACTATGGTTTTTTTAGTATGGCTTTAAATTTGTTTTGGATTTACAATGTTATGTGTTTTCGTTTATATTTAGTATCCTTTCCTATGAATGAAAAATAACTATATTGAAAAACAATAGATTTCATTGTAAATCACATGTCTGAAGTACTTGATTAGTAGTAACTGTCAAATGAATAAAAATGTTAATCATTGTTCCTGAAACTGACAAATGAAATGCGAAATCGATAAATAAATATTTGCTAATATTTGAATGTACAATTTTGGAGCAAAAAGTATACCGTTCGATTTTTCTGTTATGAAACTTTTGATATTACTTATTATTCATATTACTTAGATTACATGATGGTGTAATGTTTGAAATATGCAATCAAGCAAATATTTGCTAATATTTGATAGAGTATTTTTAATTGCAAAATAAATAAATTATATTGATATAGTCCAGTAGTTGAAATACAACTTCAACTTGGATAAAAAAACATAAAACTAATATCTCTTAGTAAAACTGAAATAAAAGTTAACATAACAAACAACTAAAATAACAACATTAAACTTTAATAATAATAATTAAACAGACAGATGAATTGTGTAGCATTTCCTTCAAGCATTTTTCCTCCCGGCACGTCTCAACAAATTGATGTACAACATCTGAGAATCAAAGTGGTAGTGACATAACAATGTATCTCCCACCTTGAGATTTTTTTCCTTGAAGTATTCATACCACCCATAGCCGGTGTACATTTCCATCATGTCTCTCTCTGACTTAATTATCTCACAGTCATAGCAGTTCATTATCTCAAGATCTATGAGGATACATTGAGTTTGATCTGGACGAAGACCCCCTCCTTATAACATCAGCTGAGAAATGCCGTACAATATGAGTTTTTGCAAGTTAACATTAGTATTAGAATTTAAGTTCATGTAAAAAAATGAAAAACATTATATACATTTTTTTTATAATTTGTGTAACTCAATACTAGAACTTGATTTCCGCCCTTCAGGGACTTGGTAATCTTTTTCTCCCAAAACAAATCAGGTTCCAAGCCTCTTACCTGTTGATTCACATGCTCAGCTGGACCATGTTCCCGAGCCATATTTATCTCATGCAAAGATTCATCCACTTGTGTTGCTGCATTCTGAATCACTTGTACATTGGGACCATTCGACTGGGCCAAATTTATCTCAGAGAACATTTCATCTACTTGAACATCATTTAGAGCTTGGTTCACTTCTTGAACAGTTTTTTCAAGGATTTCATAAATATCATTTGTTTCTAAAGATAACAATCTGCAAATTCATAGATGGAATGGAACAATATTATATATGTGACAAACAGAAATGCATGCAAAAAATAATAATTAAACATGCACACATAAAATATATTGATTGAACTAAACTCATATTACCCATTAGAAATAGAAGAAGACATTGTTAGATTGTTTCAAATTCCACGTAGAGCACATGGTATACCTTTTAAAATACTTGATATATTAGATTTGCAATGGAGGCATTTCATATAATTGCATAACACATAAATAGAAAATAGGTATCTTATGTTGCATATAACAAACACCTTTCAGTCTGTTTATTTGGCACTGCACAGAACTGATGTATAGGGTGGTTACTTGTGAAAATGGATTTTGCGTAATGGTTGCTATAATGCAACTTTGATGATTAAAAAATAATGTGTCAATGTATTAAATTGCATGTTGGAAATCGTAATAACATTGTAAATATGTGGCGCATTGAATTGATGAATGGAAAAAAATATGTGATATTATATTTATATAAATAAAACAAATAAACCAAAACAAAGAGTTATAAATTTACAGTCTGACAGTTTGGAAAATGATGCATAAATTGATATGGTTGTCAAAGAACAGTTTCAAAGTTATTAATTTGATTATACACAACAGTTAATAGTAGAAATCTTTAATATTTGTATTGGGAAATGATGTGTTACTATTGCGTCATGCTTTCTACTTCACGCATAAGCGAATATGATGTGTTACTGACAATTAAATACTTCAAAGCTATTTTTTTGAGTATACATAACAATTAATGGTAGAAACGTTTAATGTTGCTATGACCTCCTTTTCGAACGTGATAGATGTTCATTTGGTGAAAGGTTGATGCGTTGGTTTGTTGATGTTATAAATATAAATTGAGTTCTGGTTGGTTTTGAAGTTGTATAAGTTATATAATGAAGTTATGGTTGGTTTTTATGATGTATCAGTTGTTATGTTGTTACATGTTTATATATGCCATAAATTTTGTAGAAACGTTTAATATTGTTATGACTCCCTTTTCAAACGTGATAGATGTTCATTTGGTGAAAGGTTGATGTGTTGGTTTGTTGCTGTTACAAATATAAATTGAGTTCTGGTTGGTTTTGAAGTTGTATCAGTTATATAATGAAGTTATGATTGGTTTTTATGATGTATCCGTTATTATGTTGTTACATCTTTATATATGCCATGACTTTTGTTTAATCTATAATAGTTTTAAGATATCCAATCTTTGTAATGAAACTATTGTTGTATGATGTTATGTACTTATGGATAATATCACTCGTGTGTGTTTGTATCGACTACATATATTAATATATCACGTCATACTGTATAATTCATAATAATATGGTAGAAAAAACTTTGCTTCCAAATATGTGAAAAAAACAAATCTGTTGGGAAATAAGTTGTTTAGAAATGATATAATCTAGCAATTGTGGGAGAATAAAATATAGATAACAAAATTAAACTAAAATACAATTAAGTCAAAATTAATACATGGAAACACCCATTAAATGAAGACTTTGTATGTTACATTCTACACATTTTCAAAAACTTATTTGAAGACAACATTGGTGGTAGTATGCAACTCTTAATTTTCCTTGTCATGGATTAATATCTTAAGGCCCTTTTTTCTTTTTACTCTTGATATTGCAACATACAACTGCCCATGGCTAAAGACACTCCTAGGAAAATATAATCCAACATGGTCCAACGATTGACCTTGAGATTTGTTAATTGTCATAACATATGATACAATTATCAGAAATTGCCTTCTAGTTAGCTTAAAAGTCCATGAAGATTGTGTAGGAGTGGTATCCATTATTGGAATATAAATTAAACTTTCGATGTTTTATACAGACATAATATTTTCTTCAATAACACGATCTTCCAATCTTGTAACGATGAGTCTTGTTCCATTGCATAATCCTTTAGACTGATCAATATTTCTTAGAAGCATTATCGATGTACCAACTTTTAATTTAATCATGTGATGAGGAAGTCCAGACATTGTAAGTGTATTCAAAAATTTAGTAATCAATACATCAAATGCTTCATTGGCATCAACATCAATCCTGTCAATGAAATCAAAACTTAAATATTCATTTTCATCTTCTGCATTACAACGTAATATAAATGAATATCGTATATAATATGTATCTACATTAGGCACTGATACAAAAATAAATAGTTACTTCATACATCAAATCACCTGGAATTAGTTCTAACATGTACTGATTGATAACATCAATTGTTTCCAATGTTCCAGCCAAAATTTCTCTACACTACAGGAAAGCAGGGTTTTTTATAGTTCTGAAGAAAGTTTGGTTATGTGTTTTGAACAATGGTTGTGAGGGGATCGGTAAATTCTGTGATTAACATATCTTTAGGAATGTCAATATCTGCATAGCCATCATTAGGTTCAGCCTATTTTCCATCTCCAACCTATAATATCCAATTTGAAAATTGTTCTAAACCATAAGCACTGGAAGACATGGTGGATTGTTGAAGTTGCATGTTCTTGGTAAGTCTAAGAACTGTGAAATAATCCCATATGTATGACGAATTAATAGGGACATGAATGATATCAAAATGACTACCCCTTGGTACAACAGGAAGGATCTGTCAAAAATCATCGCCCTAACAACCACCTTTCCTCCAAATATTGTATTAGAAGTCTTCGATTTTGACCTAATGACCAAATATTATTGGCCATTGAAGCTTCTTCCAAATAATCAACTTAGCTAACTTCAACAAATCAACACGATCAATATTTTTCTATATCACATGTAGACGACTCCAATGTCGGTATTGGAATTTTGAACATGGAATGAGTTGTTCGACCTCCAGGAAGTAAAAGTGAAGTTATACCCGATGAATCAACTGTCAAGAAAATTTGTTTTATTGATCTTATGTATGAGGCTAAAGTTCTCCAAATATAAGTCTTTCACGTCCCACCATATCCATAAAGGAAAAAAACTCCACCTCTTTGATTATTGACTGCATCAATAATTCTTTTAAAGATATCTCTATGTTCGTCTATTGAAATTGAAACAAATAATCAAGAATTAGTAAAACTTTCAACATTAATATTAAAAGTAATACATTAAATATGCAATACAAAATAACTCAAAAAATTACATCATTCGATAAAGGTCAAAATTGCTAGCAAAATTCGTTTACATCATAAACAATTTCTTTAAGAATGCCATAGACAAAGTTAAGAAAAATCAGAGTTAACAGCAAAATAAATATTTAATAGCAGAAACACTTACATCCTGCCATACCAAAAATAATTTAATAGCAAAAAAAATAGTTTAAACATGGTGTTATAACAATGCCTAAATGGAATTAATACATATTTCCGTACGAAAAACATATATGATAGTCAAAATTTTCAAATCCAATTTAATGTTACTTGTTAAATTCTGGTATAACTTATTGAATTCCTCTAACTGCTCACTTGTGTCATAGTTGCGTTCATCGTAAATAAGTCTGTTGCCTAACTACTGAACCACATATCCTTTTGGATAAGGCAATCCAGGATAATCCGTTAAGCTTCTGCAGTTCTCCTGAAGCAATTTTTTGATTTCAATCAATGTTAAATTGATTACATCTTCATTGATAACCTCAATTCTACAAAATAAGTAATGGTGTGTTATGAATTACAAACATTGATACTGAAAGTGGAAAAAGCAATATATGCAGTGTTCAAAAACTCAATATCATATACCTCTGTTGTTTGCAATTCTTTGTTGAGAATAAAGTATTTCGTCTGATAATAAATGCCATGTTTTTCCATACATATGTTGGTCTATTCATGTTGCTTGATAGTAACATATGGACAAACAGTAATCTCAATAATGTCCAGAACCCCAATGACTTACCTCTTCAATAGCAACTATAAATTCCTTATCATCCCCGATAAAACCTATACGAAAGCAAGCATCGTGAAAAGCACCGTTCTTGACATTGTTAATTGTTTTTATCTCATCATAACTCTATGGACCCCTTACATGGGTTAACATCATTCTAAGATAAACAAACTTTGAAACCAATTTGATGTATGTTAACCCTCTAGCTTCAACATATTTTTTGTTTGCTTTGAACCACAAGGTAAACATCGATTTTATAACACGTGGTTTATCTAGCACAGTGTTTATGCGGTCTACATCAGTGTAATATATTGAATTCTCACAGTGAAAAAATAACCTTTCAACTGTTGGTTTCCTTCCATGTATAGGAAAATAAAATATTTTCCTACATGCCTCGCAGGGAGAAACGTATCTACAATCAATATATTACTTAATTTCATTAACATGTTGTTATTCAGTTGGATTTCTATCATCACTTTGGAACTATGGCAACAATGATTCTATCATATCATTTATTTATATACTAGAATAAATACTTAATTGATGAACTCAGATTGCACCATTCCATATTTATATGAGCTTGAAACTTCATTAACAAAACTAGATTGTATGGTACGACATGATGGTTATCCAACTGAATCCCATTTTCAACAATGAGGTACCACTATTTCTTCTTCTATATACTGGGAACTCGTCTTGATCGACAATTGTTTGAGCTTAAAATTCTTTTGGAAAGTACTTTGAACATTTTCCTTCTTTCATACACGACGCATATCAGTTACCACTACTGCATGACCCGTGTATCATATGGGATCTAACCAAATTATACAACTCGAAGTCAGTTTCAGCATTAGGAATTTCAACTGAAGTTATCCTATCAATATCAGCCGGAGTGGGTTATTTGTTAGATGGGTGCATAAAGATTATTATGTGGGCATGAGGCAACCCTCTTTTTTGAAAATCAGTGGTATACATATATGTTAACAATAAAGAGTAGACATTAATCAACTAAATATGAATAAGATTCTTGTAATATTATAGTACAAAATAAAACATGCTAATATAAAACAAACAAAAAAGACACTTACATGCAAGAACCTTTCCTATCACACCTTTATTGGTCAAGTCGAACAATAAATCATCAAAATTTTGTTTAAAAACTCTTGAAATAATATCCGGATGATCACTTGCTTTCAAATTCACCAGTCAAAGATAACGTTGTACCTCATGCCAGTTTGGGTTACATGTTAATGTAATAAAAAGATCAGGAAATCCAACGTAACTGCATATTTCCATTCTATCGAAATATAGTTGATCCATATATCTATGAATACTAATATAAGACGAAGGCAAGACAACCCTCTTTCCTATCTTTGAACATTCGGTCTGACTGTTTGAGTTTAATTCACTCAAATTGTGATACTTTCCAACTCTCAGTTTTGATTTATTTTTTCTAAGCCATCTAAGCCTCTCTGATTCCATCATTGTAAAACCATCTACCAAAAATTATTGGTAAAGCCTTCGTGATTTCAATAATTTTGGTGCCTCATTTGGTCTGGATTGGATTCGAAACGCCAACCACTTTATGATTGTAAGTCGATTTCTTTCTGTCACTTCTTCCCATGGAATATCTTTAAACTATATTTTAGAAGGTACAACAGAGTCTCCACCGAACTTTATTTATCCCAAAAAAAGGGAAGGGAATATATCGATAAAACCCAAGGGAAATAGAGAAACGGGTACAGAAGTCGGTTATGCAAGGGGAATGTATTAACACCTCTGACATCCATGGTACTTCATGGAAACCATTTTGAATACTCTTGATTGGATGGGTATTATAATCTTTATGTACCCGTAGAAAAGAAAGGGGTTAGGAAAAGATTGCTCGAGGAGGATTGTGGCCCTCATGCCTACATATTCTCATCGTGCAATGAGAAAGTCAGAGCCCCGTAGTTCATGGAACCAAAGAGGACAAAGAAAAGGAAGGAAGATGCTCACTAAGGATTCACATCCTCGTGCTTACATATCCTTATAGTGCAATAAGGAAGTCAGATCTCCGTAGTTTAGAGGACAAAGAAGAGAAAAATATATGATTGAGGGTGATGTTTAAGCCGGAAATAAAAGGCTTACCAAAGCACTAGGACTAATATGATAAGTAAGGAAAGCATGAACTTGTCAAAGCACTGGGTCTAACATGACATGGATCTTACCCAAGCACTGGGTCTCACATGGTAAGGAAAAAACAGGAACTTGTCAAAGCACAAAGTCTAACATGACAAGAGTTTTACCAAAGCACTGGGTCTCACATTGTAAGGGAGAAAAATAGGAACTTGTCAAAGCATAGGGACTAACATGACAAGGGTCTTACCAAAGCACTAGGTCTCCGCTGCGCCAGTGTCGCCTCCGACGGTGGCGGAGAACCCAAAATCACCAACAACCTACATCAAAATAATCCTTTCTTCTTCCTGAGTCCAAATCCAATGATAGTTTATCCAAAGAATCAACAATTAGTCTGAATCGAAGCTTCCTAGAGATGAACCATAGATCTTTAAAGGAAAATTAAATGGCGTTTATGCACGGAATTAGACAATTGGTTGAGGGATTTGGTTCTCCGAGGTGTGCTCTTCAACCTGGTAACTTCAGTTTGGTGAATGGATGGAAGAGGAAGACCTCTGGCATGGTGGCTCCGGTGAGGATGAATTGAAGGTAATTAACTTTGAACAGGTATGCTCACTTCTCCTTGATCTTTCCTCTTTTACTTGCTTCTTCTTATCGTTTTTCCTTCTCTTATGTGAATGAGGGTAAGGTGAGAGGCTTAAGTTCTGACCTCCATTATAGCTTCAATTCGAAGCTCTAAAGGGTCTTTGATAGGACTTTGTGTGATGGTGATGAGTGAGGATTCATTTGGATAGAGTGACTTTAGGTTTTTCCTCCCCTTCAAATTCTCAAACCTGAGGTTTATTTATAGGAGAGTGATAGATGAATTATGAGGCGTTCAATCATGTGAAGAGAGGAATCAATCGATTACAGTAGATGGAATGAGTGTGTGAGTGTGAGCCAGAAACGTGTGAGGTCATGAAGCGCTTGAGTGGAAATCGTGTGCAACAAGTGTGACTCAATTCTAACTTTGTCTGTAGTGAGATATGGATTTTGGTCCCCTCTTTCAATTCAATTTGTAAATCCCTATTGAGTTGGAACTCTTGTGTTAAGTTGTCTGTAAAAGGGTTTGTTAATATGCTTGTTGGCGAACAAATTATCTCCGCAATGTAAAAACCTAAATTAAAATGAACCTGCTATCAATAGTTGATACACTTGATGATAATATGATGATGATTAAATTGTGCGATGCAATATGATTAAAACATCACTTAGGATTGTAGGTCATGTATGCTTTCTTGTTATCTTGATGCCCTTCAAAATCACATATCCAAATGCTTGGTGTCGCAGTGAGAATCAGATATCAAACTATTGTATTAACTTGAATCACAAAACATTGAATGTTCAACACCGAACTTCAATTTATCCAAGGGAAAGGGAAAAATCGAATAAAACCCTAATTATGCAATGTAAAAATAATGCGAAGAGGTCTAAGGTCCGGGGGTTGGTTATACTAATTGAAGGTATTAACATCCTAAGTATCTATAGCATCATATAGGAACCTTTTGAAAGTATTTGTGTTATGTTATTGTTTGTTTGCTATTGTTTGGAAATGTTTTATTGGGAAGGACCTAAAGGTTTTATTAAGTTTGCTCGCCAAAACATCACGGTCATGTGCCTACGTATCCTTATAAGGATGGAATCAGAGCAACCATAGTTCACCTAACTAAGGGTGAAACAACACTTGATAGTTATAAAGGTTCCAAAGGGGGGAGTAAGTGTTAATAATAAACACACTTACAAGAGTTACAAACTCTTACTTAAATCTAAGTTGAAAGTGAAAATGACTCTAACAAGGTCAAACTAGGGATTTCTAAACTACATATGACATTAAGTCAATAAAGAGTTCTTTCCCTTGGATTTGGGCAAAAAGATAAACAAAAGATAAGCAAGATGTTCAAGCATGACATTCACAAAGATAAGCAAAAGGAAAAGAAAGATGTTCAAGCATGACAACAAAGGTAAAGAAATGGTAAAGAAAGATTTTCAAGCATGACATCCACATAGATAAGCAAATGAAAAAGATGTTCAAGCATGACATCAACAAAGATAAGCACGTGATAAAGAAGATGTTCAAGCATGACATCAAAGGTAAAAAAATGGTAAAGAAATATTTTCAAGCATGGCATCCACAAAGATAAGCAAATGAAGAAGATGTTCAAGCATGTCATCAACAAATATACGCACATGATAAAGAAGGTTTTCAAGCATGACATCAACAAAGATAAGCACATGATAAAGAAGATGTTCAAGCATGACATCAACAAGGACAAACAAGGATGGAGAAGATGTTCAAGCATGACATCCACATGGGTAAACACATGATAAATAAGATGTTCAAGCATAACATATACAAAGATAAGCAAATGAAGAAGATGTTCATACATGACATCAAAAAAGATATGGAAGCATGATCATAACAATATAAAGCATGGTATGTAAACACATATGTACAACATGTGAACATGAACAAAGATACAACAACATCAATCAAAGATGTATAAAGTTAACATGAATATTAATTACATGTATATATCATCATGAATAAACAAATATGAATGACATAACAATGCATTAACATGTATATGGATGTCATAATAAGTAAGAATGGACTTGCATATGCATGAAGTAAGACATGGTTTAGACATAACATCAACTTAATCATGAAAAAAAGTTAAGGTATTCAAGACATGCATGTTAAGGTTCAATATGATCACAACCAAAGGTTCAACATCAGACAAAAGGTTTGAACATGTAAGCATACAAGCCATACAAATACATGTTATCACAAGTTTAATGCATTTGCAAACACATAAACAAAGACAAAAACAAGGGCACACACACACACACAAAGGTTCAATAAGACATGAAAGAATGACATGTGAATCATGGATCAATGGAAAAGTAAACACACAAAAGTTCATGGCATAGTAACAAAGTTTAAAGCATATAAACATGTTAACATACATTAAAGTAAGTCAAAATTAGGTCAAAACCAAGAGGTACATATTAACAACATCAAACAAAGTTCATATATGATGCACAACATTCATACAAGTCATGGTGATCAAGAAAAATTAAAGTATCAACCAAAGAAGGTCATTTTAAACCCTAAAACAATCCTAAAAAGGTACCAACTTTGGACAAGCATAAGTATGTGAAAAATAAATCAATTCTGGAACTTCTTTTCATCATCATAAAATAGACATAATTATGAACACATAGCAAAATGAGTGGCTCAAAAAGGCTTAGGGATCATCAAGTTATGAGTCTTTGAAGTTATGAAAAATAACAAAAATAAATAGGCAAAAAAAAGAAAAAAAAATGGGTCTGGGGTGAAAGGGATCCGAACCCCAAACCTTTTGCACACACAAAGCCCTAACATGACGCTTCAACCACTAGGGTGGTGATACATCCATCACACAAAACACAAAAAAATAATTATATAATAAAACAAGTTTCAGAAATTCAAAAAACACACGTTACCACCATCTTCATCTTCAACCTCAAGCTCACCATTGGTTATTTTCGTTTTTGCTCATTTCTTAACCAAATCAAAAAGTGTAAAGACCAAACTTGCTTGAAATTTCTCAAGGAATTCAAATATGTGCTTAAAATTAATTTATATTAACTGTAGAAAACAAATTTTAATCAAAACCATAGAAAACCTAAATATTCAAAGTGAAATTAAATGACACACAAGATCAATAAATTGCAGAAAGCTTAGGGGTTTCAATCCCCACATATAGGACTACATTTTGGCTAAAAGAATTTTGAAAAATGGTGCATGTATGATGGAGTTCAATGTTGCAGAAAAGTATATATTGGAGTAAGGTCCAATGCCTCTTGTTCATTCTTATAGAAGAGAGATAATGATTCCTTTAGCACCCTTGAACCTCCAGTAAGCTATTGTAATGCTTACTTTGGTTTGAATCATGCTCAATCACTCCACCCAAGTCAATGTGAAAGCCTCTGATTTTTTAAAAGGCTATGGTTATTGAGTGGGTACATATGTGCAAAGAGGCTTGGGATGAGTTGTATTTGATGCATAAAAGGTGTTTGAAGTGGAAATTTGAAGAATTCACGAGTGGATTAAGAGATGAAAGTTTAAGGTTTGAAAAGTTGCAACAATGGTGGTTTGAGTGCAAATTTATGTGTTTTGAGTTCTGAGGCTTGGACCTCTATTTATAGAGGCTCTAAAGGGATCAAGTAACTTAAATAAATAGATCTTAGTTCAATTTGAATGCTGGTTTAGATGTTTGGTTTCATTTTGCACAAAAATACATGGTGGCTTCATGATGAAAAGATGGAGTGAATCAAGGATTTTGGCCATGCTTTTCTGAAGTCTAGGAGGTTGCTTATGACTTTAGGGTTAAGTGTGATCAAAGGAAATAATTTAGAGGCGTAATGCAAGAGTTGTTGGCAAAAGTGACCCTTTATGAAAATGGATATCAATCTTTATGCAAAATGTTCCAAAAATGGCATAGTGAATTGGATAAAGGCTCAATTCTTTGTGTACTGCACCAAAGAGTTACGTAAATTTCTGATTATGGTGAGATTTGTACACAAAAGGACCTGCAATCAAGGCATTTTTATATTTTAAATGGTTTTCCTCCAAGAATTCATCATGAACATGACTTGAAATTCAAGTTTGGAACCCTAACTTACAATTTTTGAAACTCATAGCTCACGCATGGGAAACAATGTACTTGTACTTTTTGGAAAGCCCAAGAGATGCTCTACAACTTTCATGTTGTGAGTTTTTTCTGAATCAAAGTGGATCATAATGAAAATTGGCTCCAAAGTTTATTACTTTTTAGGGATCAAAGCTGACTTGAAAATTTTCTAAGTGTTTCTACTTGAGACACCAACTTCAAGGCCCCATAACTCAAACTCCTTGCACTTTTAGGGAATCAGCCCTCTGGGACAAAGTTGAAGTATGGAACAAGAGATTTCATTTGTACTTTGGAGAAAAGAAAATGTCTAGTTTTATTGGAAGTTATGGCTTTGGGAAGTTTTCCACTTTTGACATAAAATTTGGATACTTAGTGAAATTTTCAATGTCTTCAAGATTACCCTTTTTGCAAGTAACCTCAATTATCTTGATTTTTCTTGATAAAATTCATCAAGTAAACATATCTTCATGAAATTTAACTTGATAAGTTCATATTTTATCATAAATCTCAAAAGTCAAAGATTTGACTTTGCAGTGCATTGGTTGTGTATCAGATGAATTTGAATTTCTTGATCTTCAATGAATTCAAACTCTTGAGCAAATTGAACATTATGGATGGGGTCTAAAGATGTACTTGAGTGTGTTGAGTCATGTCTCAAGGATTTAGATCATGTCTTGATCAAAATTCTCATATTAAATTGAATGTTGTTGAGAAATCCTAATTGGTGAGCCAGATGAAAGTGAAGCAAGATGCACTTGTGATCAGGCTATAATACACTTATTTGTTGATGGAGAGATATATATTGAGTGTATGATAACTTGATTTATTGATGATCAATCCAAAACTTTGACTGATCAATCCTTTGAGCTCTTTGAGGGAAACCCTAACTCACAGCTGAAACAAAACCAGCCATATCTTGATCTTGAGGCTATCTATGCATGGATGATATCTAGGATGAAAATGATTATGAAATTTGTAAGTCTGAAATCAGTCTAAGAGAGGGGGGGGGGGTGAATTAGAAACCTTGAAATTTTCTTGTTGTAAGGATTTTTTTTCTGGTTTATAATGGTGTTTAGGAAAGTGGTAAAGTGCAGAAAAATAATGACACGGAGATTTATCCCGGTTCCCTTCACAATCCGAAGGTACATCCAGTCCCCTTTCCAACAAGAAAGAGATTTCCACTATTTGTTTGGACTTGTATAATGACCAACAAAGACCACCAAGAACAAACTCTTGGATTTCCAACAAAGTCCACTTATGAGAACAATCCTCTCAAAGTGACTCTCTTGTTTCTAAACAACAAGGAAACCTTCTTAGTGATAAGAGAACAATCCTCTCCTATGCACCTCTTACTATCAAACAAGTAAGGATAAAACACTCACTATCTTAATTCCACTAATGCTGGAAAAATTAAGATGTGAAGAAGAACAAGTGTATAATTTAAATGGAAGTTTGAATAATCTAGAAATATCTGCACATCAATTAAAGGATTGATCTTCTCTTTTTGGAATAATCAATCTCACAATGTTTATAGAAGTGTTCAAATGATACATATGAATTTTGGACAGTTATCTTTGAAAATAGTAAACAAAGAAAGATTGTGAAAATTAATTTTTAAGGAGGTGATTTGCAATCTGAAATTTTTTAGTTTAAATATCCTTCTATGAACCTCTTTAAACAGGTGTAAACAACCAATGGATGCTATGGTTCATAGAGAAGAAGCATGAATTGAAAATATGAAAAGTTGCAATTTTTCTACAAAAATTCCCAGTAGTAACCGGTTACCCAAATTGTGTTAACCGGTTACATGCTAACAAAATCTGCCCAGAAATTGAATTTTGTTTCGGGTTAACCAGTTACCCCAAAAGTGTTAACCGATTACCACTATTAAAAAAAAGGAAAAATTGAGAACTTTTAAAATTTGTAACCATTTTGAAATAAATTCTAAGTGTCCATATCATATTATGCATGCAACAATCAATTGAACACTTTATATATAAACATTAACTAAGATTAAATTCCAATACCTTTGTGATCAATTTCTCGAGCGACTTTGAGCTATGTATGATTGAAACTTTGTGTGAATTTGCTCTATTGAAGTCTTGATCCATTCTTTGATGATTGACCCTGTACGTGCATCGTTGTCTTCATCAAAATACTCGAGAAGCCATGTCTTCACATTCTCCCCCTTTTTGATGATAACAACCCGAATCAAAAGGCGATTTTTGAAAGAGTCATTGGACTTGATGTTCTAACACGTTTACTCCCCCTCTGATAATGCTCCCCCTAAATTCTTGATTTATTTGGAGACTTTGAAATATTGAGTTCCTGCAAGTTTGTTAGATACATACAATATATGCTAGAGAATCTCTTCTCCCCCTTTGTCATTATCGAAAAGGATGGGACAAGACATATTAACAGTTTGGAGATCATGCATATAAAAAGCGTACAAAACATCATATAATTAAGAGCCATAATATATTTAAAAGATATGAATTAAGAAAAATGAAATTTATTTTTCAAAAAAAAAAAAAAACAGAACAGCAGCGAGGTAACCGGTTACAGGAAATGTGGTAACCGGTTACGTTAAACAAAAAGTAACACAGAAGTCAGAAACGCTACTGGTTAACCGGTTAACAGAAATGTGGTAACCGGTTACCTGATAGAAAAAATGCCCCATAATTCAAATTTGCTACTGGTTAACCGGTTAACAAGGATGTGGTAACCGGTTACTTATTGAAAATTTTGTAAAAAAGTAGCAATTAAGAGTTCAAAACACCATTTTTTCTATTCTTTGGTAAGATAATAATGTTTTTGCGTACCTTTGCCCTGGTTCATCATAAGACAGGTTATGACGAGTTTATATGTCACCTTCATCCAATATTCCAAGCTCTCTTCGAATTTTGTAAAACGGTTCCTTTGCGAGAGGCTTGGTGAAAATGTCGGCCAGTTGGTTATGAGTATCCACAAATGTAACTTCAACATCCCCTTTGAGCACGTGCTCACAAAGGAGGTGATGGCAGATGTTGAGAAGTTGTGAGAGATTCCATTTTCATCGCAAAATTCTTCAAAGGAAGCGTTTTGGAATTCTCCACCATGGTCGCTTCTTATGGAGGCAATGGTTAGTGACTTCTCATTTTGGATTTGCTTTGCATACTTCTTAAATGCCTTGAATGCGTCATTTTTCTGCACTAAAAAGAGAGTCCAAGTGTAACTAGAGAAATCATCAACAATGACTAAGGCATAAATATTACCTCCGAAGCTCCTTGTTCTTGATGGACCGAATAAGTCCATGTGCAGCAGTTGTAATGGCCTTGAAGTGGTCACTACATTTTTGGATTTGAAAGTTGATTTATGTTGTTTCCCCTTTTGGCATGCATCACAAAGTCTATCTTTGATAAACTTCATCTTGGGCAAACCAATGACGAGGTCATGCTTGATCAACTTATTCAAATGTTCCATATGAATATGTGTGAATCTTTTGTGCCAAATCCATGAATCGTTGTTGTTTGCCATGAGACACTTTACCTTCAAAGACAAGTCATTAAGGGAAATCATAAAAATATTGTTAAGGTGTTTACCTTTTAGTTTATCCTCATGTGTGACTTTGTCTTCTATCAAGCACTCATCTTTAGTGAACTTGATCTTGAAGCCCTTGTCACATAGTTGGCTAATACTAAGAAGATTGTGCTTTAGTCATTCGACATAAAGAACATCTTCAATGGATGTGAAAGGTGGTGCACCAACAATGCCTTTGCCAAGAATCTTTCCTTTGTTGTTATATCCATATGTAACAAAACCCTTGGCTTTAAGCTTTAGATTTGAAAATTTGTTGAGGTCTCCCGTCATATGCTTGGAACACCCACTATCGAGATACCATAAGTTTGATGTGGATTCCAAGCAAGCCTACAAAACAGATTAAGTTTTGTTAGGTACCCAAGTTGCTTTGGGTCCTTCATAATTAGTGCCTTTCTTTACCCATACGTAATGCCCATTAGCAACACTAAAGTTTCTAATATAGCAAGCATTAGGTGTATGGCCTTTAATACCATAATAAAAGCATGTTGGTTCAAAATTACTTCTATACCTAGAAGGATAAGACTTCTTCTTAACAAGGTTTTTCTTTTTAGGATAATGATGAACTATTTTAGGTCTGTTCACTTTCTCTTGGATTGGTTGGTCACTTTCCTTAACAAAGATTGTCTTGTTTGAGCTTGGTTTTGAAAACTTTGAGTAACCAAGCCCACTTTTATCATTTGAATATCTTTGTTGGCTAAGTACACCCTCCAATCCAATTTGTCCTTTTTCGTATCTTTCAAGAACTCTTTTTAGTTGAACAATTTGAAAAGAAAGTGACTCACATTTATTGCATATAAAATTTTGTTTTTGATCACTAATCATCTTTTCTTTTTCAACTTCAAAACCTTTTTCCATTTTCTCAAATTTCTCTTCCAAAACTGAGATTTGTTTCTTTTGTGATGATATAGTTTTATACAAAATTTTGCATTCATTTAATAATTCATCTATGGCACCTTACACATCATTATCAAAAAGCGAAAAATCATTACTAACCTCATTTACTTCATCATCGGAATGGTGTGAGGCCATTAATGCTAGGTTTTCACTTTCATCACTATCCGAGTTGGATGACGTGCTTATTTCATTATCTTACCATGCGACATAAGCCTTTTTGTACTTGTTCTCCTTCTTGCTTTTGAATCCACTTTTCTTAGGTAGTTGAGGACAATATGGTTTTATGTGGCCTTGCTTACCACATTCATAACATGTTACCTCTTGCATTGAAGTGGAAGCTTCTCTTTTCTTGAAGTGTTTCTTTCTTTTCGCATAGAAGGAAGGTTTGTCATTCTTACCAAAAAATTGCCTAGCCTTTTAACAAGTAACAAGAAGTTTTCATCCTCCTCCGGATTGTCTTCTTTCTCAACATCTTTGGAGTCAACTTTCAGAGTGATGCTTTTGGACTTCTTATCTTGATTCTCATATTTTACAAGTCTTCCAAGTTCCGTGTCATATTCTTGAAGTTTTCCAAAGAATGTAGCGGAAGTCATTGTGGATAGACTTTTCTTTTCTGATATTGCCGTCACTTTTGGTTACCATTCCCCGATTAAAGATCTAAACACTTTAAGATTCAATTCATCGTTACTTAAAGTCTTACCTAGAGCTTTTAGATGATTTGCCAAGTGCACAAATCTTTTCTGCAAGTCAAGGATGGATTCTCCGGGCTGCATTCTGAACAACTCGTATTCTTGACTCAAGGTATTTAATCTTGATCTTTTAACTTCGGCAGTTTCTTCATGAGTTTCTACCAAGGTATCCCATATTTGTTTTGCCGTTGTGCATGCCGAAATGCGAAAGAATTCATCCATGCTGAGTGCACTTTGAAGAAGATTTATTGCCTTTTTTATCATAGAGGACCTTTGTCGCACCTCGAAAAATGGGGATACGACTTTAAAGCGAAGCGCAATCGCACGCTCGCAATGATGGATTGAACATAGTGTAACACGGTGGGAGAACTGACTTTAGTTAAATGTTGCGGATAGCAAGAGTCGCCACCGACTTTTATTTTATCCAAAAGGAAAGGACATAAAAGAACAGGAAAGACCTTAAAAAAATTTTGAGTTCGGGGGGTAGGTTATACAAAGGGAAGGTATTACCACCCTTTATATCCATGGTTATCCATGAGCTCTTAGTTACTTAGCTCACTTTGTTTGTTTGCAAGAGTGTAGTGTGTGATTAGAAAAATTTCTTTAAGTACTTTGTAATGACCCTCGTATGGGTGTATACAAAGCCTAGTTTAGAAATTGTGAGGTGTAAAAGTAATTTCGAAAAGTGTGAGCAAGTAACTATGAGATACCTACCCTAGATTAAGTCTTTCGTGTTCTCGTATATTCTTTCAATGGTAAGACTGTCCCTATTATTAAGGAATAGGTAGTCATTACCTTGGATGTGTTTAAGGGACGGGCGTAGGGTCATCGTATGGTCAATGAAGGCAACATAAGGGGTGTCTTTAGCAACTCGTAGGGACTATCATCATATTTACCGAAGGGACAAGATCATTATATCGTAGGCAACCTCGTAGGGACTTGATCTTTTAAGTTTATAGGGACTTGATGATTTTTCTGTTTGAAGGGACTTTGCTTAAGACACCCCTATTTTCGAGGGACTTGACCATTTAAAGAAGGCAACCAAGAGGAATACCCTAGGAAGTACAGATGGCGATCAAAGATCGACTTACGTGTGTGAGTGTTATTTTTCAGATATTTTGTCTTGAATTTAATTTTCTAAGTTCAAATTATTTACAGTTAGTTTTTTGCACTCCCTAAATTACTAACCACGCAATAAATATTTACAAAAATAAAAGCAAGAAAAATAAATTCCTAAACTATTACATGGCTATGGGACAGATACATAATAATCAGGCGAGAAAGAATAAATTTACAACCTATACATTTGTTCCTAATATTATAAATAAAACAAAATTAAAATAAGGAAAATAATGAAGCAAAAATAGAATAGATAAAAGCAAATAATAATAAAATAATAAATAAACAATGGTAATAAAGCAATAATAAAATAACAATAATAATAAAGTGATAATAAAAAGGTTAGAATTTTAAAAGAAATTATTTTAGGTTAAACAAGTTAGATTTTTTTAGAAGTTATTAGAAAACCACGCAGTCAATATAGGATCAATGGCAGGAATTTAAATGGCAGAAAAATGAATGGCAGAAAAATAAAATGGCAGAAAATAAATGGCAGAAAATAAAATCCTAATTATTAAAACGCTTTGGTGCAGTTACATAATAAAGATGGCGAAAAGTAAAACTGAAAATATTACAAGTTAAAACTTAAAATATTACAAGGGTGAAGCAGTTACAGTGTATGAATAACATAAATAAGAGTGAAAATAGGAAATAATAATAAGGTTTGTTAAGGTTTAAGAAAAGGTTTATGGTTTAAAGGAAATAACACGCTTAAAGTTTTAGGTTTGGAATTTAGAGTTTGTGGCGAAATTGTCAGGGTTTAGGAAAAATCAGGGTAGTTAGTTATGAAAAAAAATGTGCAGATCTAAATATATGTATATAAAAAAAATATGAATTAAAAAAAAAACAACGGTGTTGCTAGCGCAAAATTGCGATCATCGCAACTGGATCGGATAACACAAATGTCACGCCTCATACACGTATATGTGAAAACGGCGTATTGACACGATCCGATCCGAAAACATAATCAAATTATAACATAAAATAGAAATATATATATATATATATATATATCTATATATATATATATATATATATATATATATATATATATATATATATATATATATATATATATATATATATATATATATATATATATATATATATATAACACTAGTTACATATATGAACATGTATTTGAAACACAGTAACAAATATATCAACAAAATAGATAAAGTATATATCATATATAAACTATTACCACACTGTGTGTACGATAGTATAGATCAGCCACTCTCAGTTTCTCTTTTTTGTTCTGTCTTTTTGGCCTCTCTCTATCAGTCATGCTAGTAAATATATATAGGAACAAATTAGGTTAATGATAATGAGCCTAAGTTTATTTTGAAACCCAATATTAAATTAAAAACTGAATAAAGTTAAATAATTAAAATAGTTAAAATTAAAATAAAAACTAATTAACCTATTTATTTATTCTAGACCCAATATAAAAATAAATAGACTAAAAAAAATAAAAGTCGGGCACCAAAATGCTCGAAAAAATAAAATGAACACGTCAAAATAATCAGCGCGAAATAAATGACTTGGAAAAATACAGCGTTTGGTCGGATTTTGAAATAAAAATTATGACCGTTTAAACTGCTCAGACTGATCAACATATGACCAAAAATAGTCGTAAAAATATTTTTAGCATGTCAAATTAAACCACGTGAACCGCAGATTAATGTTACCGACATTTGCAAACTTAAACTTGACATTTTTTCGTTGACTAATTTTAGGCACAGTTAAAAAGTTAATTTGACCAGTCTGTTTGTAAATTCCGAGAAATTATTCCGGCTAATATTAAGACAGAAAAAAATGTTATGCTATGAAGATGATGCAAATGAATGTGAAACAAAAAATTGGTTAGAGTTAAAAATAGAGGGCAAATTTTGGGGTGCAACAGCTGCCCCTGTTCAATTTTCTGAAACCTGAGGAGTTAGATTGGCCTGTGTGCCATTCGTGACTTGGAAGGTTGAAGGGGATTGAACACAAAAGCCCAAAAATTTGCACTTGCCGGTGCGTAAAGTCTGATGACTAGTTGTATATGCTTAAGTGGGCTTGAAGATGCCACTTGGAAGAACTGGAGATGGGCTTATAGATGCCATCCATAATATCAGGAGGTGATAATATCTTGATGTTGATACTGGATATCAGTACTAGGTCTTCGTATAGGCCGTCTCTGAATCGTATCTAAGAACATACTTTTAATTTAAGTGTCAGAACCAAATCTGCGTGGCGATTTCTTTCTGAATTAAGTATCAGCACTAGACCTTCGTATCGATCGTCTCTGAACTGTTTTGAATTGTTGAATAGACCAGTAGAAATAAATCTTCGTGATGATTATCTCTTCTGGAAATATCCTGGATTAGGGAATAGATCTTCGTATAGACCGTTTGCCTACTATCCGAGAACAAAAGAGTATCAGGATTAACTCTCCTGAAAACATCCTGGACTAGGGAATAGATCTTCGTATAGACCGTTTGCCTACTATCCAAGGACACCTTGAGTAATGATTAAGTATCAGCACTAGATCTTCGTATAGATCGTTTCTGACCTGTTGTGAATTGTTGATAGTATTTTATCTGTATATAACCATCCTGCAAGGAAAAGGTTAGTTTATACAATATGTATGCATGCATGGCATGATGCATCTAAGTAAATGTATTATGCACTTATGGATATGCTATGGTATAATGTAAGTGATGTATGTATGAATCATGCGGCCTGAAGCGTCCGGATATCTTTGTATAACAACTGCTGGCTAGGGAAAATAAATCCTGATTCGTTGCTGAAGAGTATGAGGAACTCGTTCCCGTCTTGTTTGATAGTATAGTATTTGTCACTTCCCGTATTCGTTCGTCGTACTTCTATTGAAGGAATAAGTTCCTGAGTATCCCGACTGAGGATAAAAGAGATGGACATAAATTCAAGGGGAGACGTAGTTCGAAGTATCTATAAAGATAGATTTGCTCTACTGGGGATTTGTAGTGGGGATGAACCGGCGAAGCTTCGTTGAACTACTACCCTCGTTCGTCCTTAGTAAATACTATTACTGCATTTTATGCATTTCTGGTAGACATTAATCGTATTCAAAAGAATACATACATTCAAACACAACCAATGGACGTTTTCGCTTATGTAAATAGAGTAAAAGTAAATCTGGATTCAAAGATGAAATTTTATTTATATCACAAAGTGACCTATACATAGGCAAGTTTGTACAAGGAGACAGAAATCCTAGTAAGAGGAATTCGTCGTAAATTTTTTTATAAAACAAAGA
Organism: Lathyrus oleraceus; assembly: GCF_024323335.1. Taxonomy (NCBI): domain Eukaryota; kingdom Viridiplantae; phylum Streptophyta; class Magnoliopsida; order Fabales; family Fabaceae; genus Lathyrus; species Lathyrus oleraceus. Next base: position 23,687,690 of record NC_066583.1, read on the forward strand.
AAACAGCTATGTGAAAAATGATCCTATTGAGTTTCAATTCTACTATTGCCATTATCTTCAAATATCTCATCTTCTGCTGTTGAGACAGAAACGATTGGATTGATCTTTATCTGTTTGAACTTGATTTAGGTAGCACCATCAGTTGAAGTTACATGAGTGATCCAAACGAGACATAGTCATACGCTTTAATCCCTAACTTTTGCCTGGATTGCCCTTTCAGGTTTTCAATCCACCGGGATACCCTTTTTTGCCCAAGCCGCCTTTTCAGGTTTTCGACTTGCCGGGTGTACATTTTTTTTATATATATCCCTAATTTTTGCCCGAACCCTTTTGGTTTGCCGGGATGCCCTTATTTTTGCCTAGGCCAGTCAACCTAGCGGGTCTCTTTTTATGCGTAGTATTTTTTAACTATGTCTGCGTTTACAGGCTGTGGAAAGTCTTCACCATCCATAGTAGTAAGCATCATGGCACCTCCTGAGAATACTCTTTTGACCACAAATGGTCCTTCATATGTAGGAGTCCACTTGCCCCTAGGATCACCCTGTGGTAGTATGATACGCTTGATTACCAGGTCACCAGCCTGATATACCTTTGGCTTAACCTTCTTATTGAAAGCTTTGATCATCCGTTTCTGGTACATCTGACCATGACAAACAGCTGCCAACCTCTTCTCATCAATCAAATTTATCTGGTCGAGTCGAGTCTGAATCCATTCATCCTCGTCTAAACCTGCCTCTTTCATGATTCTTAGAGAGGGAATCTGAACTTCCACTGGTAACACGGCTTCCATTCCGTAGACCAAAGAGAAAGGAGTTGCCCCTGTCAAAGTGCGCACTGAAGTGCGATAACCATGAAGAGCAAAGGGTAACATCTCATGCCAGTCTTTGTATGTTACTGTCATCTTTTGTATGATCTTCTTAATATTCTTATTAGCAGCCTCCACGGCGCCATTCATCTTTGGCCGGTACGGAGAAGAGTTATGGTGTTTTATTTTGAACTGCGTGCAGAGTTCAGCAATCATCTTGTTGTTCTTCCGGAGAGAGCAGGTTTCTCAGATGTATATTTGATAAGATCCATCTTAGAAACCAATAAAGTGGTATGATTCAACATATACTGTCTTAGTCGGCGAGCAGCCTAAGCCAAAGCATAGCAAGCTTTCTCGAGCTAGGAGTATCTTGTTTCACAGTCGGTACCTTTTGCTAAGGTAGTATATTGCATGCTCTTTTCGACCAGACTCGTCATGTTGCCCCAACACACACCCTATTGAATTTTCTAACATGGTCAAATACATGATTAGAGGTCTTCCTTCAACTGGTGGCATCAGATTTATAGGTTCTTGGAGACACTTCTTGATTTTGTCAAAAGCTTCTTGACATTCATCATTCCATATCATCTCTTGATTTTTCCAGCGAAAACCTCTACATAGTCACGTAACATCCGACTCAATCTTTCTTTGACACTGTTTTCCAAGCCTGCTCCTATTTTGACTTCTTTCTTGTCTACTTCAGTACCCAGATTTACAACCTCAATTGATTCCTCATGCGGCTGTGTAACTTTCTCTTCTTGTTGTAATAACCTAGCAAGCTCTACAGGTACTTCACAATCTTCATCCTTTCCATCTTCAGCTTGATTGATCGAATTCTCGAAATTATAATTGGCAATAGTAGAACTGTTATCAACAGGATCCAGGGTGGATGAGGATCTGCATTTTAGTGATGTGGGTGTGTGTAAGAACACATAGCTGATGAAAATAAAATAAAAGAAAAACAAAGAGCCCAATATTTACGAAAACGAAACGTCCATTGATTTTTATTGAATGAAGTATGCAAATGAAATGACATCCCGAAACAAGCATACCATTGTGCCCCGGGTAAGGCACAAGGCTTAAAAGTTTAATTACAAACTTAAAAATAACAACACAGTAATAGTATTTACTCCTGACTAAAGGAGATAGGAATAACGTCTTCAGTTTTCCAATTGTTGAGCCCATCACCCACAGTAGGAAAAATCCAGTTATCCAGATTGTAGTCTTCATTATAGTCACCCACAACATTGATTTGATCTTTCATGTTCCCTGGATTGGTGATACGAACAGCACGAGCACGACGAACAGCCTTCTGGGACTCTGCAGTGAAACCCAGACCAAACTTGTCAGACTTGTAAGGAATGTCGGGAAGCTGACCCCAAATAGTACAACCACCTTCTTCAACCACAGCTCTAGCATCTTTGAGGGAAGCCATTGTAGGAGGTACTCTGGTAACCACAGGAACTCTTTTAACCATAGGAGGAGCTTCAGTAGCGGGAACGACCCAAGGAACTACTTCAAATGTCTGGCAAGGAGTCTCAACATATTCACTTTCCACTTCAACATACTTAAATGTATTCACATGACTGACCATATATTCTTCCTCTCCATAAACAGTTACGATCTTTCCCTTCACTGGATATCTCAACTTCTGATGTAGAGTGGAGGTCACAGCACCTGCCCCGTGGATCCAGGGGCGCCCAAGCAAACAAGAGTACGCAGGACGAATATCCATTACATAGAAGGTAGAATCGAAGACTTGAGAGCCTACCTTGATCGGGAGATCTATTTCTCCATGCACCACTCTTCTTGAACCATCAAAGGCCCTCACCACTATATTACTTGATCTTAACACAGCATCTTCAGGACTGAGCTTGTTCAGAACCTCTTTGGGAAGTACATTCCATGAAGAGCCATTGTCTATCAACACTTGAGACAAGGTAGTGCCCCTACATTCAATGGAGATATGTAAAGCTCTGTTATGGTTTCTTTTGGCAGGAGTCAAGTCAGCATCAGAAAAACCTAACCCATTATCATAAGTCAGATGTGCAACACAATTTTCAAATTGATCCACAGAAATTTCATTTGGTACATGAGCAGTCCTTAAGAATTTGATCAAGGCTTTAGCATGAGCCTCAAAACACAGCAACAAAGACAACATGGAAATTTTGGAGGGAGTATGCCCCAACTGGTCAACAATATCATAATCACTCTTACGAATGATCTTCAGCACTTCTTCCATCTGTTTAGAGAGATTTTCAGCAGTCGGTGCTTCAGCTTGCACAGGTTCAACCACATGACCTTTGCCTCGAGCATCAGTACTTGGCTCAGAAGTGGAGGTAGTAGTTGGAAGAACTGTATTTTTTGAGGTAGCTGGAGGAGAGAAAATTCTTCCACTTCTGGTGATCTTACTAGATCCAACAATATTATCAACATCAAGGTTATCATCAGTAACAGGTGTATCAGTCAAAGGCTCCTGCTTAACACCATGGATATAAACATCAGAACCGTAATTCCAGGGTATAGCTTTATCAGAAGTATAAGGAATCGGGCCAGGAGTGGTAATAATCATGGGAGGCACTCTAACTTCAGCAACAGTCTTCACCAGGCCTTCAGCAGTAATTTTGATAGGACCCTTGGAAGCGATCTTGACAGGGCCTTTGGAGGTAATCTTCACTGGCACTTTATCAACCATATCCACATCTTCAAACTTCTTACCTCGAGTTAGGTGTTCACACATACTTTCCACATAAGGAGTTCTCTCAAACAATATAGTGTAATTGTCCATGAGGCGTTGAATACCATCTTTCAACTTCCAGCAGCTATCAGGTTTGTAGGCACAATAAAAACAGTCTTCGTTGCAACCTGGAAAGAATCCAGCTTGCACCAGCTTCTTCTTGATAATAGATAAGGGAGTAGTCACATCTGCTACTGAGGAAACAAATGAAACTTCATCAACGGCATTAATAGTCTTCTCATGATTGGGCATGGGAGCAGTAATCACATTTGGAGTCCCAGGAGGGTCAAATTCAATCTCCCCAGCTTCAATCATATCTTGAATCTTATTTTTCAGCACCCAGCAATTGTTGGTGTCATGTCCCGGACAATTAGAATGATAGGCACATCGTGCATTAGGATTGTACCGAGGAGAGGAAGTATTAGGATTCTGGGGAGGGTCCTTCAAAGTAATGAGTTCCCCTTTCAACATGTGTTGCAAGGCTTGGGCCAGTGACATGTTGATCTTGGTGAATTGTCTTCTAGGCTTCTGTTGATTACTCTGTGGTAGCTCTGGTGTTGCAGGAGTAGGATTAGAAATGTGAACTGCTCCTACGGATTGGTGACTTCTGTTACGGCCAGGTTGACCATACACAACATTAGATTCCTTCTTTGCAGTGCTTGATGAAGAGGCACCCACCTGTATCTTACCACTTCTTATGCCACTTTCCACACGCTCTCCAGTCATTATCAGCTCAGTGAAACCAGATGACGAGCTTCCAATGAGGTGACTATAGAAAGGACTATTCAGCGTACTCATAAACATATCCACTAGCTCCCTGTCAGTCAGAGGAGGTTGAACTCTGCCAGCCAGGTCTCTCCATTTCTGGGCATACTCCTTGAAATTCTCCTTAGCACCCATTGACATGCTTTATAGCTGCATGTGAGTAGGTGCTAAATCAGCATTGTATTGGTATTGCCTGTAGAAGGCCTCAGCAAGATCATTCCAATCACGGATATTGACACTCTCCAATTGATAGTACCATTCCAATTGAGCTCCAGACAAGCTCTCTTGGAAGAAATGAATCCATAACTTCTTATCAGCAGTATGTGGTTGAATCCTCCGGACATAGGATCTTAAATGCAGCTTGGGACATGAGACACCATCATACACCACAAAAGCAGGAACCTTGAAACCAATAGGTATGACCACTCCAGATATTAAACTTAGATCTTCAAAATCCAGCCCAGAAGATTTTTGTAACTCCATAGCATTCATTCTATCCACCAGCATCTTGTACTTATCTTCATTAGGATCATGATAATAATTTGCTTCAGAATCAGAACCTCCCACCGTATCATGGGGACTACCTCCCTCTTTCTCAGAATTTTCAGACTCATAATCATCAACCTGTTCCTTTGTCTTGATAGGGCCTCTGAATCTTCTTCCCAGATTGATAAGGCCTCCTGATCTTCTAGTCTTCTTCTTCTTCTTAGCCAGCAATGTCTTCAACTCATCTTGCCCCTTGGACAAGTTCAGAATCAACTCTTGGAATTGTGCATTCTGAGCCTAGAGATCTTTGACAGTCTGTTCAAGAGCCATTTCTGCTAAAATAAACAGCGAGAAGATAAGATACCTGTTCATAAGAAACCTGTGATGCAATAATATGGTATGTAGATGCTTATGCAATGTTTTCAAGGACCGTAGGATTTAAATTTGTTTAAACCACCAAAAAGTAAACTTTTATTAGTAATAAACTTGTTTGCCCCTTGGGCTTACAATAAAAATGAAATGAATACAAAAAATGGGGTTTTAAATCTCCCATGGACGTTTCCTCTTTGTGTTGAGGTATGAGTTGAGATTCCGCTCCTCGTGAAGTTGTTTTGTTAGCTCCAGGATTCTTTCCTGACTTGCCTTGTAATGAGTCTCAAAAGTATCTCTTTGCTCCTTCAACTGGATCCAGGACCTCTGTAACTCTTCCATGTCAGTGGGTATGTCTGGATGAAGAATGATGTAAGAAGTATCTCCTTCAGCAACAGGCTCCATGGTAACTAGCAGGATAGCAGGATATGGCATCATAAGAGTCTGAGCACGAGATCGTACCCATCTGAGATATGGTTCCATAGGAATAGTGTACTTGGGTTCCAGAGTCTTGCTGTCAACCTTGTTCACTTTACCCCATGCTCGTATGAACCTTTGACGGTAACCTTGAAGATCGTTGTCGTAGTCGAACACAATACCCTGAATAAGCATGTAATGAGGACCATCAGTGCGAGCGTAACCAAACTGACGTAGAGCTAAAGAAGGGTTGTAGGTAATGCCCCCTCTTATGCCAAGGAGTGGCACATTAGGGAACTCCCCACAACGGTCAATGATGGTAACATTCTCCATATGTCTAGAGCACCAATGAATATCTGAATGAGAAAGTGACATAATCCTCTTGGACCACCTGAACCCTTGTTCATTCTTCATCACTGATCGAGGAAGGTGAGAAATAAACCACCTAGATAATAGAGGTATGCAACACATCAGAGTTCCTCGTGCCTTCGTAGTACGGGTATGAAGAGAGTGTAAGATGTCTCCAAGTAATGTAGGCACTGGATTGCGAGTCAGAAATATGTTAATGGCGTGTACGTCTATGAACTGGTCTGGATTGGGGAACAATACTAAGCCATAAATCAATAGGGCTAAGATCTCCTCAAAAGCATCATAACTCATAGCCTTCAGGAATACTTGAGCTTTCTCCACCAATACCTTAGCAAGAATACCCTTAACTCCACTCCTTGTTTCTAGGACAATGTCTGATTTCTTTAAATGTAAGGTTGCAGCAATGACTTCAGGTTTAGGCTCTTTTTCCAAGCCTGTGAAGGGTTTCTGATCAAGAATAGGTATACCCAGAAGCTTGGAGAACTCTTCCATTGTAGGAACCAGCTGATAGTCGGGAAATGTGAAGCAATGATGTTTAGGGTCAAAGAACTGAAACAGGACACTCATCATGTCTTCATTGAACCCTGAAGTGACTAGATCCAGTAGGTGACCATGCCTCTTGATGAACTGGGAGTTTTCAGAAACTTGAGAGACCAATTCCTTAAGCTTAGGAGGTATTCCTACAAAGTTGATCCGGATAGTATTCCTACGAGCAGAAGCCATGACCTGCAACAAAGAACAAAGATAAATCCTTTGGTCCTTGAAATGGTTAGTGAAAATGCTATGCTTATGATGCATGATGATTCTATGATGTTATGCTCAATCACAAACATGTGGCACACACAAACAAGTCACACAATAGCCCTATGTTTGAAGGCTTGCATGAGGTTTAAAGGTAAGTACCATCCCCTGAAGTTTAGTTGATTCATCCTGTCCTACAAAAGTAACCAGGTTCTGAGGGATCTCAAAATCATTGATCCTTCACAAGGGTGGTTGTTCAGTAGGCAACCTACTTGCCAACCAAAACCCTCCAAGTTTAGGATCTCAATGAGTGTAGTATCGAGTATCAACCAACTTCAGTCTTCACCAAAGCCGGTTATCTCACTACTTTCTAAAGGCCAAGATGGGATGACTAGGGTTCTAAAAGTCAGTTAGTGTATTGACAACATATGGCAGCCTCATATTATCCTCAACTTGCTTAAGGAACATAAGCACCAACCAAGAAGTCACACTAACTATGGCCACCAGATCAACCATATCGATATACGCCGTACAATTTCCTTGGTCTATTGCCATTTACCTAAGGTACACTAGATCCGGGTTAGGGTCTTTCACACATAAGAGCACCCAACAGATAAGTATAAAGCAAACAAGACAAACAATTTTAAAGTGATCTAATTCCTAAGGGTACCCCTCTTTTATTAAGTCCCCAGCAGAGTCGCCAGTTCTGTAACACGGTGGGAGAACTGACTTTAGTTAAATGTTGCGGATAGCAAGAGTCGCCACCGACTTTTATTTTATCCAAAAGGAAAGGACATAAAAGAACAGGAAAGACCTTAAAAAGATTTTGAGTTCGGGGGGTAGGTTATACAAAGGGAAGGTATTAGCACCCTTTATATCCATGGTTATCCATGGGCTCTTAGTTACTTAGCTCACTTTGTTTGTTTACAAGAGTGTAGTGTGTGATTAGAAAAATTTCTTTAAGTACTTTGTAATGACCCTCGTATGGGTGTATACAAAGCCTAGTTTAGAAATTGTGAGGTGTAAAAGTAATTTCGAAAAGTGTGAGCAAGTAACTATGAGATACCTACCCTAGATTAAGTCTTTCGTGTTCTCGTATATTCTTTCAATGGTAAGACTGTCCCTATTATTAAGGAATAGGTAGTCATTACCTTGGATGTGTTTAAGGGACGGGCGTAGGGTCATCGTATGGTCAATGAAGGCAACATAAGGGGTGTCTTTAGCAACTCGTAGGGACTATCATCATATTTACCGAAGGGACAAGATCATTATATCGTAGGCAACCTCGTAGGGACTTGATCTTTTAAGTTTATAGGGACTTGATGATTTTTCTGTTTGAAGGGACTTTGCTTAAGACACCCCTATTTTCGAGGGACTTGACCATTTAAAGAAGGCAACCAAGAGGAATACCCTAGGAAGTACAGATGGCGATCAAAGATCGACTTACGTGTGTGAGTGTTATTTTTCAGATATTTTGTCTTGAATTTAATTTTCTAAGTTCAATTATTTACAGTTAGTTTTTTGCACTCCCTAATAATAGAATAGATAAACAATGGTAATAAAGCAATAATAAAATAACAATAATAATAAAGTTATAATAAAAAGGTTAGAATTTTAAAAGAAATTATTTTAGGTTAAACAAGTTAGATTTTTTTAGAAGTTATTAGAAAAATATGAGTTTAAAATAAATTAGTAGTAATAAAAGAATTTAAAATATATTAATGTACAAATTATAAAATAAAAGAGTTATATGAAAAATATTAAGTTTGTTATTTACAAAATAAATAAAGATTATAGAAAATATCAAATTATTAGATTAATAGGTTTATTATTATTATTCAATTAGAAAAATGGTCAATTAGATTTTATTTACAAAATATATAAGGATTTATTATTATAAGTAAGTAATAAAAAAAAGTTATTAAAATAGTTAGTATTTATTATTTATTTACAAAAAATATAAAGGTTATAGAAAAATATTAAATAATTAATTTAGTAGGTTTTCACGCCCTACATTACTAAACCACGCAGTCAATATAGGATCAATGGCAGGAATTTAAATGACAGAAAAATGAATGGCAGAAAATAAATGGCAGAAAATAAAATCCTAATTATTACAACGCTTTGGTGCAGTTACATAATAAAGATGACGAAAAGTAAAACTGAAAATATTACAAGTTAAAACTTAAAATATTACAAGGGCGAAGCAGTTACAGTGTATGAATAACATAAATAAGAGTGAAAATAGGAAATAATAATAAGGTTTGTTAAGGTTTAAGAAAAGGTTTATGGTTTAAAGGAAATAACACGGTTAAAGTTTTAGGTTTGGAATTTAGAGTTTGTGGCGAAATTGTCAGGGTTTAGGAAAAATCAGGGTAGTTAGTTATGAAAAAAAATGTGCAGATCTAAATATATGTATATAAAAAAAAATATGAATTAAAAAAAAACAACGGCGTTGCTAGCGCAAAATTGCGATCATCGCAACTGGATCGGATAACACAAATGTCACGCCTCATACACGTATATGTGAAAACGGCATATTGACACGATCCGATCCGAAAACATAATCAAATTATAACATAAAATAGTTATATATATATATATATTTAACACACTAGTTACATATATGAACATGTATTTGAAACACAGTAACAAATATATCAACAAAATAGATAAAGTATATATCATATATAAACTATTACTACACTGTGTGTACGATAGTATAGATCAGCCACTCTCAGTTTCTCTTTTTTGTTCTGTCTTTTTGGCCTCTCTCTATCAGTCATGCTAGTAAATATATATAGGAACAAATTAGGTTAATAATAATGGGCCTAAGTTTATTTTGAAACCCAATATTAAATTAAAAACTGAATAAAGTTAAATAATTAAAATAGTTAAAATTAAAATAAAAACTAATTAACCTATTTATTTATTCTAGACCCAATATAAAAATAAATAGACTAAAAAAAATAAAAGTCGGGCACCAAAATGCTCGAAAAAATAAAATGAACACGTCAAAATAATCAGCGTGAAATAAATGACTCGGAAAAATACAGTGTTTAGTCGGATTTTGAAATAAAAATTATGACCGTTTAAACTGCTCAGACTGATCAACATATGACCAAAAATAGTCGTAAAAATATTTTTAGCATGTCAAATTAAACCACGTGAACCGCAGATTAATGTTACCGACATTTGCAAACTTAAACTTGACATTTTTTCGTTGACTAATTTTAGGCACAGTTAAAAAGTTAATTTGACCAGTCTGTTTGTAAATTCCGAGAAATTATTCCGGCTAATATTAAGACAGAAAAAAATGTTATGCTATGAAGATGATGCAAATGAATGTGAAACAAAAAATTGGTTAGAGTTAAAAATAGAGGGCAAATTTTGGGGTACAACACATAGTCGCCACCGAACTTTATTTATTCCTAAAAAGGAAAGGGGAAATATTGATAAAACCCAAGACAAAACGACAATGATTATTGGTCGTCGCAACCAAATCAGGGTTCGGGAGTCGGTTACGCAAGGGGAAGGTATTAGCACCCCTCACGTCCGTTGTATTCAACGAGAACCATTTAGTTAGTTTCATTTTGAATGTTAGCTTATGTTAGTCTTCTCAAGTTATAATGAGGGAGAGAATAAAATAGAAGAGAGAAGAAATGTTTTTGGATTTTTTGACGAAGGACTAAACCTAAGTTTTTTATTAGTGGGCCTGACAAGATTTTGCAATCCTGCTCCTACGTATCTCAATAGAGAAGTCAAGGCTTACGTAGTTCTGGGTAGAAAAATGTTTGTTTGTTGGTCGATTTTAGCGAAAGCTATATTGTATTAATCGACAAAAACATTGTTTTACCCAAAACAGATGAGGAGTGGACGCATACCACACATCGAACGGATTTATAAATCTACATTCGGAAAAGCATCACTTATCTCGACTCAACAATCGTGGCCGAAACATTGTTTTGCATCACCTTAACGATTGACCTCAGACGTGAGTTAGGGTTTATATTAAGATGAATGCATGATGCATACTGGATGAATGCAGATGGATCTAAAATCGGGGTATGACAACCTTCTTCTTATCATCATCATCCCATGAAGTTTTAGGCTTTGATGAACCAACACCGTTAACAACCGTTGTAGGAACAAAAGGACCATTTTGGACAACATCCCATATTTCTTCTCCTTGTGCTTCTAAATGAGCCTTCATCCGAATTTTCCAGAAGTCAAAGTATTCACCACAGAATAGTGGAGGCTTGTTATTGCTACCACCATCTCTGAAGACTAGATTATTAGTTGCGGAAGCCATTTTGGATCGTCTAGGAACAGGTTACCTATAACCTGCTCTGATGCCAATTGTAAGTCTGAAATCAACCAAAGGGGGGGGGGGGGGGGGTGAATTAGAAACCTTGAAATTTTCTTGTTGTAAGGATTATTTTTCTGGTTTATAATGGTGTTTAGGAAAGTGGTAAAGTGTAGAAAAATAATGACACGGAGATTTATCCTGGTTCCCTTCACAATCCGAAGGTACATCCAGTCCTCTTTCCAACAAGAAAGAGATTTCCACTATTTGTTTGGACTTGTACAATGACCAACAAAGACCACCAAGAACAAACTCTTGGATTTCCAACAAAGTCCACTTATGAGAACAATCCTCTCAAAGTGACTCTCTTGTTTCTAAACAACAAGGAAACCTTCTTAGTGATAAGAGAACAATCCTCTCCTATGCACCTCTTACTATCAAACAAGTAAGGATAAAACACTCACTATCTTAATTCCACTAATGCTGGAAAAATTAAGATGTGAAGAACAACAAGTGTATAATTTAAATGGAAGTTTGAATAATCTGGAAATATCTGCACATCAATCAAAGGATTGATCTTCTCCTTTTGGAATAATCAATCTCGTAATGTTTATAGAAGTGTTCAAATGATGCATATGAATTTTGGACACTTATCTTTGAAAATAGTAAACAAAGAAAGATTGTGAAAATTAATTTTTAAGGAGGTGATTTGAAATTTGAAAAATTTTAGTTTAAATATACTTCTATGAACCTCTTTAAACGGGTGCAAACAACCAATGGATGCCATGGTTCATAGAGAAGAAGCATGAATTGAAAATATGAAAAGTTGCAATTTTTCTACAAAAATTCCCAGTAGTAACCGGTTACCCAAATTGTGTTAACCGGTTACATTAATTGTAAAGTTAAGAAAAATTCAAATTTTAAACTGTGTAACCGGTTACCATGAAAGTGTTAACCGGTTACATGCTAACAAAATCTGCCCAGAAATTGAATTTTGTTTCGGGTTAACCGGTTACCCCAAAAGTGTTAACCAGTTACCACTATTAAAAAAAAGGAAAAATTGAGAACTTTTAAAAGCTGTAACCATTTTGAAATAAATTCTAAGTGTCCATATCATATTATGCATGCAACAATCAATTGAACACTTTATATATAAACATTAACTAAGATTAAATTCCAATACCTTTGTGATCAATTTCTTGTGCGACTTTGAGCTATGTATGATTGAAACTTTGTGTGAATTTGCTCTATTGAAGTCTTGATCCATTCTTTGATGATTGACCCTGTACGTGCATCGTTGTCTTCATCAAAATACTCGAGAAGCCATGTATTCACAAAATTTAGGGGTAAAATTTAGGGTATGACAGTTTTACCTATTTAAATAACTTTACCATATGGCATGAGTGATGATAATACTCATGAAATCAGGTGAAAAGTATTTAAATATAGAAATAACCGGAAATTTTGCCCCTATATGCAATGACATTATGCTATGGACAAACAAACTCTCTTTTTGCTATATATTTTTTGATCTGCTGGGGATATGATGTAAAATGCAATGAATTCTAACATGCATACAAAGGTTCAACAAGACATGAAAGAATGACATGTGAATCATTGATCAATGGAAAAGTAAACACACAAAAGTTTATGGTATAGTAACTAAGTTCAAAGCACATAAACATGTAAACATACATTAAAGTATGTCAAAATTAGGTCAAAACTAAGAGGCACATATGAACAACATCAAACAAAGTTCATATATGATGCACAACACTCATACAAGTCATGGTGATAAAGAAAAATTAAAGTATCAACCAAAGAAGGTCATTCAAACCCTAAAATAATCCTAAAAAGATACCAACTTTGGACAAGCATAAGTATGTGAAAAATAAATCAATTATGGAATTTCTTTTCACCATCATAAAATACACAAAATTAGGAACACATAGCAAAAAGAGTGACTCAAAAAGGCTTAGGGATCATCAAGTTATGAGCCTTTGCAGTTATGAAAAATAACAAAAATAAATAAGCAAAAAAACAATGAAAAAAATGAGTCTGGGGCGAGGGGGATTCAAACCCCAAACCTTTTGCACACACAAAGCCTTAACACGCCGCTTTAACCACTATGGTGGTGATACATCCATTAAAAAGACGCAAACAATTAATTATATAATAAATCAAGTTTTAGAAATTCAAAAAACACGCGTCACCACAATTTTCATCTTCAACCTCAAGCTCAACATTGGTGATTCCCGTTTTTGCTCACTTCTCAACCAAATCAAAAAGTGTAAAGATCAAACTTGCTTGAAATTTCTCAAGGAATTCAAATATATGCTTAAAATTAATTTATATTAACTGTAGAAAACAAATTTTAATAAAAACCAGAGAAAACCTAAATATTCAAAGTGAAATTAAATGACACACAAGATCAATCCCCACATATATGACTACATTTTGGCTCAAAGAAGTTTGAAAAATGGTGCATGTATGATGGAGTTCAATGTTGCAGAAACATACCTATTGGAGTAAGGTCCAATGCCTCTTGTTCGTGCTTACAAAAGAGAGATAATGATTCCTTTAGCATCCTTGAACCTCCAGGAAGTTATTGCAATGCTTACTTTGGTTTGAATTGTGCTCAACCACTCCACCCAAGTCAATATGCATGCCTCTGATTTTTGAAATGGATATGGTGATTGAGTGGTTACAGATGTGCAAAGAGGTTGGGGATGAGTTATATTTGATGCATGAAAGGTGTTTGAAGTGGAAATTTGGAGAATTCACGAGTGGATTAAGAGATGGAAGTTTAAGGTTTGAAAAGTTGCAACATTGGTGTTTTGAGTGCAAATATTTGTATTTTGAGTTCTGAGGCTTGGACCTCTATTTATAGAGGCTCTAAAGGGCTCAAGTAACTTGCAGAAATTGATCTTAGTTCAATTTGAATGCTGGTTTAGATGTTTGGTTTCATTTTGTACAAAAATGCATGTTGGCTTCATGATGAAAAGGTGGAGTGAATCAAGGATTTTGGCCATGCTTTTCTGAAGTCTAGGAGGTTGCTTATGGCTTTAAAGGTTAAGTGTGATCATAGGAAACAATTTAGAGGCTTAATGCAAGAGTTGTTGGCAAAAGTGACCCTTTATGCAAATAGATATCAAGCTTTATGCAAAATGTTCTAAAAATGGCATGGTGAAATGAATAAAGGCTCAATTTTTTGTGTACTGCACCAAAGACTTGTGTAAATTTATGATTATGGTGAGATTTGTATACAAAATTACCTGCAATCAAGGTATTTGCACATTTGAAATGGTTTTCCTCCAAGAATTCATCATGAACATGACTTGAAATTCAAGTTTGGAACCCTAACTTCCCATTTTCGAAACTCATAGCTCATGCATGGGAAAAATATACTTGTACTTTTTGGAAAGCTCAATACATGCTCTATACATTTTATATTTTGAGTTTTTTCTGAATCAAAGTGGATCATAATGAAAACTGACTCCATAGTTTATTACTTTTTAGGGATCAAGGTTGACTTGAAAATTTTCTAAGTGTTTCAACTTGAGACACCAACTTCATGGCCTCATAACTCAAAATCCTTGCACTTTTAGGGAATCAAGCCTCTAGGACAAAGTTGTAGTATGGAACAAGAGATTTCATTTGTGATTTAGAGCAAAGGAAATGGATGCTTTGATTGGAAGTTATGGCTTTGGGAAGTTTTCCACTTCAAGATTGCCCTTTTTGCAAGTAACCTCAATTATCTTGATTTTTATTGATAAAATTCATAAATTAAACATATATTCATGAAATTTAACTTGATAAGTTTATATTTGATCATAAAGCTCAAAAGTCAAAGGTTTGACTTTGCAGTGCATTGGTTGTGTATCAAATGAATTTGAATTTCTTGATCTTCAATGAATTCAAACTCTTGAGCCAATTGAACATCATGGATGGGCTCTAAGGATGTAATTGAGTGTGTCGAGTCATGTATCAAGGATTGAGATCATGTCTTGATCAAAATTCTCAGATGATATTGAATGTTGTTGAGGAACCCTAATTGGTGAGCCAGATGAAAGTGAAGCTTGATACACTTGTGATTAGGCCATAATACACTTATTTGTTGATTGAGAGAGATCTCTTGAGTGTATTATAACTTGATTTATTGATGATTAATCCAAAACTTTGATTGATTAATCCTTTGAGCTCTTTAAGGGAAACCCTAATTCCCAAATGAAACAAAACAGACATATCTTGATCTTGAGGTTATCTATGCATGAATGGTGTATAGGATGAAAATGATTATGAACTTTAGGGGTAAAATTTGGGTTGTGACACTTGTACTATCATGAAGTCGAATAGAAACCTAGGTCTACTACTATGTGCTTGAACTGCTAGACTGTGTGGCTTGATGCCTTAAGACTGATTTATGCATTGCTCATAGTGTTTGTATGCACCCCTGTCATTGATGAACTTGACGTTATGGACTGAGCTGATATTGTATTGTTAATGTAGTGACATTATTAACTATGCTTGGTCTTATGATTGTCATTACTATACTTGTAGCCTGTTTGAAAAGTTCTGCTAAGCTAATGCATGATGGTTGTGGATTATAAGTTGTTAAGTGCATGTCTGGATTATGCTTTTGTTGCTTAGATGCCATGGATTCTTATGGAAGGTAGGTTGAATTGCCATTGTGTGATGAAGGTTTATGTAATATTGCTATGTAGGGCTAGTATTGTACTGCAGATTGCTCGTGTGATATGGTCCTGTTGCAGCTTTGATGAATTTCAAAGAGTTATGCTAATGTTGTAATTATGATGTACACTTGTTATGGATGTATGGGCTGCAATTATGGTTGTTAGTTTGAATGCAATATAACTGCTAATGTATGAATGCATCAGGTCTATTTATGTTGAATGTCATTTGCAATTATGGCCTGTTATGATTATGAACTCGTAATGTTGATATATGATGTTTTGATGAATTGCACTTCATGGAAAGTAATTGACTCAATGATGCATTGCATGCATAGTTGTCCTTATGCTTGAAATTGGTTCAGGGCTCAAGAATACTTGGCATAAAGGTATCATGAAGGTCAATGGGCAAAGACTTGAAAAGAAATCATGGCTTACTTGCATATGAAACAAGATTTTGAGGAGAAGTCAAATGAGCACATGGAAGATTGAAGACTCCATAGGAAATTAGAATTAGGATTAGGGATTTAGATGAGTTGACTTTGGTCAACTGGTTGACCAAAAAGTCAACAGTTGATTAAAGTAAATGAAGGCCAAATTCAACTTTTCTTATAATCTTTTGTATGAAATCTTTGTAAATGATATATGTATGAATGATATGGACTTTTGTGATGCAAATGATTCTTTGGATTCCATGAAATAATGTCTTACTTTTCAAATAAGCAATTTCCCTCCAAACTTTCATATGATCATATTGAAATCCTGTGGAATTTGAATGAATTATGCAACTTGCACTATGAAATATGAAACCATGGATTAGAAATGCACCAATGAACTCTAAATGGATTATGAGACTATGGTTTTGCATGAAACCATGAATACAACATGAATGAAACAAAGCCTTGTATTAAATGAATCATCAAACACGTAGGCATGATTCATACCACAATGACCACATAGCCCCTTCCCAATAATTAGGGTTGCATTCTCAATTCAAGGTCACTAGGAAAAGCACATGGGTGATGATGACAAAACATGCAACAATTCTCTTCAAACAAATTCAAACCAAATGGCCGACAAGATTAGGGTTTCAAAATCAATCCAATGCAAAATGAATACCCAAAGTCAAGAACTAGGGTTTGTGCATAATGAATACCAAGATACAATTCCATACCAATGCCTAAATAACTAAGGCTTCCAAACCTTGATCCAAATGGTTGCAGAACGATCATCTCTGGGGCTTGATCCTCAGGCAGAAACCCTAACTTTGGTTGGTTGTAAATAACCATAAACCTTTGAATCTATGAAGATTCTTGCAAATGCTAACATGAATGGGTGGTTCATATGCAAATGGTATGAATGTACACAAATGAATCTTAATCCAAAAGTCAGATAAAAAAAGAAAAATGGAGGTCAAATTAGGGGGTATGATATTTTCCCCTATATAATCATCTTAAACCTGAAGATACGAACTGCGTCAGCTTTCGAGTATTCAAGGTAGAAGGGGATTAAATACTAAATATAAAAAAAAATCCGACTGAGAATGGATGTAATGAAAAGATGTATGAACAAGGATATGAACTGGTTAAACTTGTGTTGGTTCAAGCTGTTGGGGGATTGACTAAAAGATTCCTGCTGAGGAAATAAATCAACTGCAAATGGAGATGCATGATGTATGTAAATTGTATATGCTATGCGACAAAGGGATTAGAGGTAATCTCTGGTTCAGACAAGGTAGTGAGTCTTAGGATTGAATCTTTTTTGATGGGGAGATCAAATTATTGGTTATAAATCAACATAACGGTTGGAAACAAAGGAAATAATCACAAAGATTGGAAACAAAGGAAATAATCACAGAGATTGGAAACAGACTAGCAACCTGGAAGGTTGGGAAAAACCACAACCATATAGGTTGGAAAAGGTATCATAACCATGAAGATTAGAAAAAAGAATGCAATCCTGAAGGTCGGGCAAAGGAGGGTAACAACCCTGAAGGTTGGAAAAAAGACCACAATCATACAGATTGGAAAAAAGTCCATCAACCATAAGGGCTAGAAACAAAGGTAACCATCAAAGAGATTGGAAAAAAGTCGAAAACCATGACAGTTGGGAAAAGGGTATCATCAACCACAAATGTTGGGAAAAAAGGTCGACAACCGTGGAGGTTAAAAAGAAAGGGATCATCGACCATAGAGGTCGGAAAAAGGACAACAATCCTGAAGATTGGATAAAAGTTGCTATTAACCGAGGAGGTTGGGAAAAGGATCCATAATCCTGTAGATCGGGAAAAATCCGACAACCATAGAGGTTTGGGAAAGAGGTTAGAAAACCTAAAGGAAAAGGCTACCACAATCATGCAGATTGGGAAATGGCCAACAACCTTGAGGTTGGAAATAAGATCATCAACCATGATGGCTGAAAAAAGATCGACAACCATGACGGCTAGAAAAAGATCGACAACCATAGAGGTTGAAAACGGGTCAACAACCATAGAGGTTGGCAAAGGGACCACATCCATGAAGGTTGAGAAAAAAGTTTGCAACCACAACAATTGGAAAAGAGATTTAAGGGATGCCAAGCATGCCAGACTTAAAAAAGATGCCAAGTAGATTAGGCTTCAGAGGATTCCAATGGAGATTGGGATTCGAGAAGGAGATGCCAATGAAAATTAGGCTCTAGGAAGGGTGCCAAGATGATTGGTCTTTGAGAGAGGTGCCAAGCTGGTTGGGCTTTAGGAAGGAGATGCCAATGAAAATTGGGCTTTAAAGATTGGGGATGCCAATGAAAATTAGGCTTTAGTGGTCGTGTTCCACAAGGCTTCGTGCTATGCTAGATGAATGATATGCATGAGTGAAGAGACATGATTAGCGCATGGTAATGATTTATGCAATGGTTAAACAAATGTTCATGTGGCGTGAGGTGGGAGATATGTAGGGCTAAGATACTGGTCATAAAGATATGATTCTATAGCACCTACTTCAAGATCTGCAATTGTTGTCTCGGCTTGATTTTAAATATGGAGAGAATCTTGTAGCAAGGTAAACCAAATCTTCCCTAGTCTGCTGAGTATCTGCGGAAATTGCCCCAGTCATGAGTTATGAAGCGGTTTTGTCATCTGAAGATCTCAAACTGACTTTTCCCAGCGTCTTAACACTATACTTTTTTGATTACTTATTTCTAGGAGTGATTGACTTCTCAGGCTCTTGAGGTGGCCTTCCCCAATGTGAGCCTTGAAGTAACATTGCCCTTGGCTGCCTGATCTCGGAGAGATTTGTCGAATCTCGACGTGATTTCCCCAGATTGACTGGGTCTTGAGGAGACTTTCCTTCCGAGTTGGAGTCTTTAGGCATCCTGCCTTTGGTCTGATCAAAATTCCCATTACGCAAGCTTTCTTGAGGTCAAGTGTTTGTTCGCAAGTAAAAAAGCTCATTTTGAAAGTGACAATTCTAATGCGATGCTTATGACAGTTTTAAAACCCAAGAATGTTAACTAAGATTATGACATATTATGAATGAATCACTGATTAAGATTCCAGATCAGTACCAATACAAATGACAAGCAAATTTTTAAGAGTCGGCTTTGACACGATTCCACTAACAAATGCTTTCGAAATAAACTTTGCTTCAATTAGGTCTTTTGAGGGTTGTAATGTGGCATGGTTCACGATTTTTTAGAAAGAAAGGATATAAGGCTCAAAACTTATTCTAACCCACCCATTCTTCTTGATGTTCTCCAATCCTACATTATGTTAGCTTGACACAAGTGTTCGCCTTTCAAAAAGGATTTCGGATGATATATGAGCGATGGTTATGGAACCAATGAGTTTCAGAGTGGAAATCATTCACCTTTTGATTTTGTTTCTGTAGTCACACGAATTTGTCTTTATTGAGGATATTGCTTGATCCTTATGTTTTCCTTTTGTTTTTGCTTTCCCTAACTTTTGCGTGGACTTATTTTTTAGTTTGCGGTCCACCGGGATGCCCTAATTTTTGTAAAAGTCACTTGTTTTCAAGTTCGACATAGAGGGATTTTCTTTGCCCTTTTTTTTATCTTTTGTATTTATCATTTTTTGAATAAATCATGCGACATTCGCTTAATTGATTTGCAAGGGCCGTGACTGCTCCGATTCCTTTTATTGGGGAATGATAACCATTGGTGTATCTTGAAGGTAGAGAAAAATAAGAAAGGGGGTTTGAATTGTTTTCACAGTAATCAAAAACTTTTGGCAACACTACACATAGAAATAAATGCTAACAACGTACAAGGAGTTTATCTTGGGTCGCTTGAAAACCAAGGCTACTCCCGTCCACCCGGCCAAGGTGATTTCGCCTTCAATAAGGACTTAATCGAATAATCTTAATAGATTACAAAAACGTCTAAGAGTTTAACAATCTTTGAGCCCTCTTAAGTCTACAAACTTAAACAAGTCACTTGAAGAAGATCAACACATTTTAGGAATACAAGTGTTTGACTAGGTGCTTCTAGGTAAGCAACATAAACACATGTTTAAGAACAATGAAACAATGACCACAAAATATGAGCAACAACTATGGATTCAGATGTTTTCAGCATGTTGTGATGGGGCCTTTATATAGTACTTTGAGATGATACCATTGGAGGGAAATCAAGGGAGATTTCTTGCCAACTATGGGAATTAAAGGTATTAACTTTCTTGTCCTTTCCATAGCAGTCTTGGAATATAATCCATAATTTCCTTAAAGATAATTGTATTATATTTAGAATGCTTCTTGATTAGGTTTCTGATCCGGTGATGTCAGATAGAGTGTTAAGCGTGTATCAGAGTGAGCAAAGTCAGTGTCTTTGATCAGAGTCTTGAATTCTTTAGATATTCTTTTTCAGTCTTCAGATGTTATCTTGAATAGTCTTCAGATGTTATCTTGAATAGTCTTCAGATGTTATCTTAAATAGTCTTCAGATGTTGTCTTGAATAGTCTTCAGATGTTATCTTGAATAGTCTTCAGCTACCATAGTTAAACTATAGGTTTAGATTTTGTATGTGATTGCTTCTTAGATATGTTCTTGTTCAGAGTCAGGTTTGATTTCTTCGTGTTGGATCAACTTTTCTAGACTATGTTAGATGCCAGATATTGGTTTCCTCATATTCGTTTTACCTTGGAAACCTGCACACTTAGAGAAAATTATTAGGGTACCAAAATTGTTTCATTCTTTATTAACATTAAAACTTGAGATATATTGCAGAACCAAATTCTTGTTCTAACAACCTCCCTTTTTTTGACGATGACAAAAACTCAGACTTTTGATGAAACAATAGTACTTTACAAAGATACATATTTAAATGAATCAGAGTCAGATGGAGTATGACTCCCCCTGAGATTAGTAATCTCCCCATCAGTCTGATAGTTAGAAATTTTTTAAAGACATTTCTATCAGAAAATGGTATCTGGGGTAGAGGGTTTCTTACCAGATCTTCTTAGGTTGTTTGCCTTGTTTTTATTTGTTTCTCAGATACTAATTCAATTTTCTTTGTTCAGATACATCCTGTAAAAACACTTAGACTGTGCAATTGATTTTAATGTCAGAATGTAAGTAGTGCATTTCTAAGAGTTTAGATATGAAATTTCATTAGAAAGGCTATTATTTATTTCTCCCTCTTTTTGTCAAAATCAAAAAGTCAAAAAACATAAGAAAAAATCATAAAAGGCAAACTTTCATTGATAGAGCAGGAAAGTTACAGAGAGAAGTAAACAGAAGAAAACGGGGCCTCAGAGGCAAAAACTCTTAGAAAAAAATACGAGTAAATAAATTCCTAGAGTGCCTAAGGGTTTGGAGGAGGAGGCATCCTCTAAAGTAGCTGAGCAAGCAGGTTCTGGATGCTGGAGTTAACTTGATCTTGCTGGTCAAGTCTGGCTCTGACCAGTTATTGTTCTTTCTGTAGCTCTTCCAAAGTCTTGATAACTAGAGGAGCTAGATCAGATGTTGATGACTCACTTTGAGGTAGAGCAACCTCAAATGACTTTGTAACTTCTTCTGCAACTTTGTGAGTAACTTCTTCAGCTTAAGCTTTTGCTTTAGATCCAACTTCTGCAGAAGTAACTTTCTCAACTTCCTCCATAGTTGCAGCTTCTGCAGCAACTCTTTCTTCAGCTTCTTTCCTGGCCCTTTCAGCAGCCTCTTGTTCCAGACACGCCTCCAGCCTCTCTTCAGCACCTCTGATGTAGTCATTTCTGACTTGTTCAGAAAGTCCCTTTAGCTTAATGACTTAAAATGTCATCCACCTAAGAAATCTGTTCCATTGAGTCCTTACTTCATAAGGATTGTCACCGAGCTTGGATTCTTCAGATAGTTGCCCGAGTCACGAAGCAGAGTTCTTTGAGAACTTGGCAAAAACCTCATAAATGGTAGGAAATGTGAGGTCAGGTTCAAAGGGTTGTGAAGTGGGTTCAGAAGGTTTAGAGATGGGTTCAAAATGAGGTGGAATGGTTTTAGAAGGTTCTGATGTGGGTTCAGAGGGAGGTGGAATTTGTTTAGAAGGTTATGGTACAGATTGAGTCTTTTCAGATTCAGTTGTGGTCTGAAGTTCTGCAAGAGTTGGGGAGGTTGGGTCAGAGATGTCTGAGTGTTCAGAATTTGAGGTTAGGTCATAGTAGGGAGGGGAACTTGGGGGTAGAGGAGGGAGGTGATATGGGTTCGTTTAATAAGATGGCTTCAGATACGGGGATTGAACTAGCTGTGAGATTGAATTGGGGTAGTGGAGGTGAAGATGTGTTTGGTTCAGAAGTATGGGGTTCAGAAGGAATGGGTAATTATATGGTTGGTTCAGAGGGAGAGATGATGAGAGGTGGTTAAGGTAGAGATGAGAGTATTTTCCTAGAAACAGAAACTAAAGGAGCTTCTAAGATAGGGGACTTATAGGGTGCTAAGGAGCTTATAGGAAAGAGTTCCTTCTGAGTTGCTGAAGATTCTCCCAACTTCATAGTCTTCTTCTTCTTATTTTTCTTCTCAAAGGGATCTCTCTTCCTCTTCATGAAGTTTGGTGGTTGATATGGTAGCCAATCCAAGTTGAACCCAAAAATGTCAATTCCACAGGCTTCCAAATCCTGAAGGTAGCAGGCGATTACCTCTGGGGGATCAATCTTAGAGAAGAGGTACATTCCAATTTAATATCTCACTATGATCCTTCAGAGCTTCCTAGGAGGTGTTCTTTGTGAGTTTGACTCTTGCCTTGTCAATTAAGCCCATGCTCTTCAGTTTCTTCGCATTCAGAGGCTTCCCCACGCCCACCGTGACGTCTTTCATCATATTGAGAGAGATGATATGGTCCACCAACCCACTCTCTATCAAAACATTAGAAATTAATCTTCCAAGAGGGATGTAATTTCCGAGCTTCATGTTATTTTTGTAAGAACAAAGTTGGTTCTACAATGTATCTCTAAGATTTTGATGATAACAAAGGATGAAACAAAAAATGGTACTCTAACGAAATTTCTCTTAAGTGTACAAGACTCTGATCTAGCAATCAGATAGAAAATTACATCAAATACAAAATTCAACTATCAGATGCTACTCAGAGAAAACACGTCCAGAAGGCTCTAACTCTGATCAACACAGTTACCAGCGCAACAGAAAGAAGTCAGAAACTCTGGTAAAGAAGATTGGATCCAGACTCTGAATCTGAAAAAGTCAAGAGCATAGAGAAACTCTGATGCGGTCAGATAAAAGCAACCTCTAAAGTTAAACTCTGACTAATCAAGACCCTAATACAAACTCACCAGTTCAAAATGCGTAACCGAAAAGAAATCTGTTTTTGGAAAGAAACTATTTCTAGAAGGAAATAATGAGGCACACAAAATTGTTTTAGAAAGAAACAAGGAGGGTAATGACATTAAACATTCTTCAATTACCAAGATCCTGTCATCACTCCAACGGTTATTCTCAACTCCTATATAAAGGACGAAATACTTCAAAGACTATACACCTGAGACACACAAGAATACAAAAAATCTCAATCATTCTCTCTCTTTTTTCACGAGCTGCTGCTCCTACCTGAAAAGCCATTATTCTTATAATTTTGTAATACTTGCTTTTTGTTAGAAGCACATTGCATTACAATTCATACTTTTGCTTAAAATATTTTCTCAAGTGACTCTGTGTAGTCTGAATACTTTAGAGGGCTAAGGGAATATTCTCTTAGAAGATTGGTTGTGTAATCTTTCAAGATTAGTAGATTAAGTCCTTCTCAAAGGCGAAATCACCTTGGCCGGGTGGACTGGAGTAGCTTTGAATTTGAAGCGAACCAGTATAAAATCCTGTGTTATATTCTTTTTATTCTGTGTGTGTTTATTTTCTCTAAAAGTTTTTATTTCCAAAAACAATTCAAACCCCCTTTCTTGTTTTTCTCTACCTTCAATTGGTATAAGAGCTTCGACTCTGTTATTGATTTTCTAATCAAACACTTAACAGTGTAGAGAGATCCAGCGTGAGAAAAACTATGGCCAACACCAATGAAAGAGATAGTTATAATGCTAAACCTCCAATCTTTGATGGAGAAAAATTTGATTATTGGAAAGATAGAATTGAAAGTTTCTTTCTGGGCTACGACGCTGATCTATGGGATATTGTCACAATTGGCTACACACCACCTGTGACTGACGCTGGCGTTGCTATTCCCAGAAGCAAAATGACAGATGATCAGAAGCGTGAATTCGAAAACCATCACAAAGCCAGAATGATACTGCTAAATGCCATTTCCCACAATGAATACGAGAAGATCACCAATAGCGAAACAACTAAAGAAATACTTGACTCCCTGAGGATGACTCACGAAGGAAATTCTCAAGTCAAAGAGACAAAGGATATGGATCTAATTCAGAAATATGAAGCCTTCAAAATGGAGGACGATGAAGCTGTAGAGGTAATGTTTTCTAGATTTCAAACTTTAATTGCAGGACTCAAAGTGCTGGACAAGGGCTATACAACTGCAGATCGTGTCAAAAAGATTGTTAGAAGCTTGCCAAAGAAATGGAGACCCATGGTCACAACTTTTAAGTTATCAAAAGATCTGAACAATATCAGCCTTGAGGAACTCGTCAGTTCACTCAGAAGCCACGAGATAGAATTGGAGGAAGATGAGCCTCAAAATAAGATCAAGTCTATAGCACTAAAGTCCAGATCCGAAAGACGCAAACTGAAAAGAAACAAAGCCTTCCAGGCTGAAGAAGAAGACAATGACGACTCTGAGAAGGAAGACTCTGACGAAGAAGAAAAGTTATCCCTTTTAACCAGAAGAGTAAAATAACTCTGGAGAAAAAGGAATAATAACTTTAGAAGACCAAAACCTAAGGGAGATCACTCAGAATCAACTTCCAGAGGTAAGTGAAACAAAGATATAATAAGCTATGAATGCAAGGAAACAGGTCATTACAGAAATGAATGTCCCAAACTGAAGAAAGAGAGCTCCAGAAGAGAAGGTTTCAAGAAAAGCTCATTCAAAACCAAAAAGGGACTGATGGCCACCTGGGATGACAGTGGATCTGATATCTCAGAATTAGACTCTAAAGAACAGGCTAATGTTGCACTCATGGCTACCACCTCCAAAAATGCATCAGATGAAGAATTTGACTCTGAAGAGGTATTTTCTGAGCTTTCTAGCTCTGACCTTGGATCATGCCTTTCTGAAACTCTAAACTCATATCAGAAACTAAAACAAAAATTTAAAGCTGTAAAAGAGGTTCTTGAAGGAACCATCGAAGAATGTGATAAACTTGAGATGACAGTTTCAGAACTAAAAGATGAAAATCGAACTTTGATACTAGAAAGAGACTCCATAAAGAAACAATGTTCAAAACTTGAAGAAGCGTTATCTCAAGCTCCACAAACTTCTAACAGAATAATATATGAATATGAAAAATCTTTTCAAAAGTTTTTGTAAAATGGGATAGAGAGAAGCAGAATGACATCCATGATTTATGGAGTCAGTTAGAATAATAAAAGAGGAATAGGGTATGTCCCAAGTGAAGATAAGTCTTCTACAAATGACAAACCAAAATCTCCTTTTTCTTATCATTACACACATACACAAGCACAAAGTTTTAATAATGCAAGAAAACCCAAAGTTCTAAGAAACTCTGGGAAAACTAATCACAAAGGACCCAAAAGATTTTGGGTACTAAAGGATAAGATTGTTTATGTTGCAAATATCTTATGCAGCAGAGTTAAGACACCAACCATGGTACTTGGACTCTGGATGCTCGCGACACATGACGGGAAGAAAGCATATGTTCCAAAGCCTGGAACTTAAAGATGCTGGCTTCGTAGGTTTCGGAGGAAATCAGAAAGGAAGAATCAGAGGCTTCAGAACTATTGGTAATGGAACTCTTCCCTCTATATCCGATGTCCTCTATGTAGAAGGATTAATGCATAATATGTTATCAATAAGTCAACTAAGTGATAACGGATATGATGTAATCTTCAATTAAAAAACATGTAAAGCAATTAATCAGAACAATGGAACAGTTCTATTCACTGGCAAGAGGAAAAACAATATTTACAAGATAAATCTTTCAGACTTAAAAGAACAAAATGTAAAATGCCTAATGTTTGTTCACGAAGAGCAATGGGTATGGCATAGACGCTTGGGCCACATTAGCATGAGAAAACTTTCTCAGCTAAACAAACTCGAGTTAGTCAGAGGTCTACCCAAGCTGAAGTATTCTTCAGATGCTTTGTGTGAGGCATGTCAGAAAGGGAAATTTTCTAAAACATCTTTTAAAAAGAAAAAATATTGTTTCCACCTCTAAGCCTCTGGAACTTCTTCACATTGACCTGTTTGGGCCTGTTAATACAACACCAGTCAATGGAAAGAAATATGGACTAGTTATTGTTGATGATTTTAGTCGCTGGACATGGATAAAATTTCTAAAGCACAAGAGTGAGTCTCACTCTGTATTCACTAGCTTCTGTTCCGAAGTGCAAAATGAGTTTGACTCTAAAATCATCAGAGTCAGAAGTGATCATGGTGGAGAATTCGAGAATAAATTTTTTGAAGAACTATTTAACTTTAATGGAATATCCCATGATTTCTCCTGCCCTAGAACTCCACAACAAAATGGAGTTGTAGAGAGGAAGAATAGGACACTCCAAGAGATGGCCAAAACCATGATCAATGAAACAAATGTGGCAAAGCACTTTTGGGCTGAAGCAGTAAATACATCGTGTTACATTCAGAATAAAATCTCTATAAGACCTATTCTAGAGAAGACTCCCTATGAACTATGTAAGGGAAGAAAACCCAACATTTCTTATTTCCATCCTTTTGGATGCTCTTGTTTTATTCTCAATACTAAAGAACATCTGAACAAGTTTGATTCAAAAGCACAAAAAGTTATTATGTTAGGATACTCAGAACGCTCTAAAGGCTACAGAGTATACAACACAGAAACCAAAGTTATGGAAGAATCAATCCATGTTAGATTTGATGATAAGCTTGACCCTGAAAAGTCAAAGCTAGTTGAGAAACGTGCAGATTTGGAGATTACTCTTGCAGGTTCTGACGAGAAGACTAAATCACCAGAAGTAGTTGAAAGACAAAAGCCAGATGAATCTGAAGCCTCAATCATCCAGAAGAAATCAAGGAGTCACCCCAACATCTCTGAAGATTTGATTCTGGGAAACAAGGATGGACCTGTCAGAACTAGGTCAACTGTTGGTTCTAAGTGTTGGCAGCAATTTTGGTAAAACAAAGAGTGTTCACAAGATGTTGTGTGTGATGTCTTAAGATAAGATCTCCTATGTACCTGCTGGAGTTCAAAAACACAATTATACAGGATTGTTTCAGAATGTCATACACAATGTCATGACATCTGATAATGTGTACCTGCCGGAGTTTAAATGGAAAACATAATTATGCAGGATTGTTTCAGGATGTCATACACGATGTCATGACATCTGATATTATGTACCTGCTGGAAATTATAAAAGGAATTATGGAATTATGCAGGATTGTTCCAGGATGTCAGACCCGATGTCATGACATCCTATACACAGAACATTCAGGGTGAATGTCTGGTGTTATGTGATTGCGCATTTAATGGCAATCTATGTATGATTGAAGATCTGATTTGCAGGCGCATTCAATCATTGATTACAACCTGATTTACTTATTTTCCAAGGAGATCTAACCAGCTGTTATGAAAAGATTTAATTGGAAAATAGTTTTAGGGTTTTCAAGATGTCTAAGCCCAGCTGAAAGCTTCTATAAAAAGGGACTTGGAAAACCTGATTTTACACACAACCAATACTGAGCGAAATACTGAGAGAGAGCAAGGGTTTGTGTCTTGTTTAGTCGTGAGACTTGTAAGCCATTCAAGTCATCCATAGATGATTGAATTGGTCTGATTTGTGGTTGTGATTTGTCACTCTAAGCTTGTAAGCAAGAGTGTGTGTCTACTTGATCAAAGCTGTGAAGCAAGATCAAGTGTGTGTCTACTTGATCAAAGATGTTAAGCAAGATCAAGTGTGTGTCTTCTTGATTGAAACTGCTAAGTAAAATCAAGGGTGTGTTATTGAAAAGTGTCTTCTTTTCACAAGGAATTGTTGTTAAAAATCACAGGGGTGATTGAAGGGGAGTGAGTGGGTTCTCATATCTAAGAGTGCTTAGGTAGAAATTGCACGGGTAGAGATTAGGTGAGAAATACTGTAACTTGTTGAAGTGTACGGAGAGTCTTTGAACTAATTCTATTTAGTGGATTTCCTTCCTGGCTTGGTAGCCCCCAAACGTAGGTAAGTTGCACCGAACTGGGTTAACAATTTCTTATGTCTTTTGCATTACCATTCTTTATCTCTATCCTGTTTGTGTTATTTAGATATTAGTGTCGTGACATTACCTTCGACATCTCATATCTGATACCAGAATTTCAATTGGTATTAGAGCAGGCATCCCGCTCTGGTTCTTGGGTGAGATCTAGGGACAATACTTTCTGGTACAATGGAGAGAGATGGTGGATCTGTTCACAGGCCACCAATTTTGGATGGATCTAACTATGACTATTGGAAACCTCGAATTGTAGCTTTCCTAAAATATCTTGATAACAAGGCTTGGAAGGTTGTGTTAACAGGCTGGGTACATCCTGTAATTACTAAAGAAGGAGAAGCCACAACTGATAAGAAACCGGAAAAACAATGGTCCAAGGAGGAGGATCATCTAGCCCTTGGAAATTCTAAAGCATTGAACGCAATATTCAATGTAGTAGACAAGAATATTTTCAAGTTGGTAAACAACTGTGAAGTGGCCAAATATGCTTGGGACATTCTCAAGACCACTCATGAAGGCACCTCTAGAGTAAAGATGTCTAGACTACAACTGCTCACCTCCAAGTTTGAAAATTTAAGGATGAAAGAAGATGAAAATATTCATGAATTTCATATGAGTATCCTTGAAATTGCTAATGCCTCAGGAGCCTTGGGAGAGAAGATATCAGATGAAAAATTGGTAAGAAAAATACTCAGGACACTCCCTAAGAGGTTTGCTTTAAAGGTGACTGCCATAGAAGAGTCCCAAGACATCTCCAACATGAGAGTTGATGAGCTAATTGGTTCCCTCCAAACATTTGAGATGGGATTGAATGATGGTTCTAAAAAGAAAACCAAAAGCATGACCCTCATGTCAAACACAGAAGAGGAAAATAGTCAGGATGTTGATGAAGATTTGGCCAATGAAGTAGCAATGCTGGGAAGACAGTTCTACAGACTGTTAAAAAAGATGGATGTAAGATCTAAGGCTAATGTCAAGAACATCTCATCTAACATCAGTAAATCCAACAATGCTGGAAGAAGAGCAAGGTCAGATGATAAGCCCAAAGAAGGAAAAAAAGTACAGTATTATGAATGTGATGGGTATGGACACATTAGAACTGAATGTGGAACCTACCTCAAGAAGCAGAAAATGAGTCTTGCTGCCACTTGGTCTGATGAAAGTGAAATAGAAGAATTTGCAAATCTGGTAACTGTTTGACTGGAAGATGAGGTTCTGATGAAGACTCAAGTGATGATGAAGTAACCTTTGAAGAGTTGGCCACTACCTACAGAAAGCTGTGTCACAAAAGTGTAGAGTTGTGTAAACAGGTTGAAAGCCAGAAGAAGGAAATAACTCAACTTGAGAATGAGAAGGTAGAACACTTGGAAACCATCTCCAAATTAAAAACAGAAGTAGTGGTTCTGAATGCCAAGCTAGATGAAAGTCAACAAGTTGAAAGCCAAAAGATAGTACAGCTGGAGAATGAGAAGGCAGACCATGTGGAAACCATCTCCAAGTTAAAAACTGAAGCTATGTTCTTGAATTCTAAACTAGAAGAGATGACCAAGTATGTAAGAATGTTAAACAATGGATCTGACTCTTTAAATAATATTCTCCAAACTGGACAAATAACAGGAGACAAATCTGGCATTGGGTATAATGAATCTAAGCCTGAGTGCAGTTACACTGGTTGCAAACCTCAAGCCAAACCTAAGTGTAGCCATAGTAAAAGCAAACCTGTGATGTTACATCATATGTCACAAAATTAGAAGAGAAGACGACAGAAAAGGAAACACCAAAGATGGAGATGCCATTACTGTGGGAAATTTGGTCACCTGAAGCCCTTCTGCTATAAGCTGTATGGTTATCCTAGCCATGTTCATCATCAGACTCACCATCAACCCAGACCCAAACAGCACATGCCTGTTAACAAGAAGCAATGGGTTCCTAAGACTAATGTTACAAGTCTAATAGCACGCACTCCCCTCAGAATCTCAGCCAAAGAAGAGTGGTATTTTGATAGTGGATGTTCCAGACACATGACTGAAAACAAAGACCTGCTAACTGGCCTGCATCATCATGCCTTAAGCTATGTAACCTTTGGTGATGGAGCAAAGGGTGAAATCAAGGGAACAGGTAAGCTTGATTGTCTTGGAGTTCCTGAACTTGACAAGGTCCTACTGGTTAAGGGATTGACAGCTAATCTAATAAGCATTAGTCAACTATGTGATTAGGGTCTGAATGTTAACTTCACTAAAACTGAATGTCTGATTACTAACAAAGAAAGTGAAGTGATCATGAAAGGAATCAGAACCAAAGACAACTGCTACATATGGAACTCTCAAATTAGTTACTCCCCAAAATGTACCTCAGTCAAAGAGAAAGGGATGAAGATGATTATATCTGCTAGAGAAACTCCCAACTTGAAAGTCTGTGGGAAATGTCAGACAAGGATGTCACACCAGAAACTCAGACTTAACATCACTTCCAAAGGAGAAAAGCTCATGATGGCTCAAATGGATAGGAGGTTGGATCAGATGGTTGAACATGTTGCTAGTCATATACAGTCTGAAGTTGGAAAAAGCTTTGTTGAACTTGGGCTACAAGTCAAGTAGATAGAAGGTCCTATGTGTCTATCTCAAAGCAAAAGTTCCAAGAACAATGTTGAGAAGATTGGGATGAAGTGTGAAAGGACACCTGCTCCTACACATTTGACAGATGAAAATGGTGTTGATGCTAAATATATAGCAGATGGAAGTCGCTGTTCTCAACAAGGTTGGTTGAAACTAGTGATGATTGCATACAATGTCACACACGATGTCATGACATTGTACTATGACAACCTGAATGCTACAACTATGTCCAAAAATCCTACTCAGCACAGTTGGACCAAGCACATTAATTGCTGTCATCACTCCATTAGAAAATTTGTGGAAGACAAATTCATGGCTCTAAAGCATGAAATGCAATTAGCTAACAAATTTGTAAGGGGTTTGGATGAAAATCAGTTTGAATATGTAAGAGGGAAATTGGGGATTTGGATTCTTGTGAAAATATGGCAATTAAAGTGGAGGGGAAAAGAAAATAAAAATATTGTCTGCCCACTTAAAAGAAAGAGCCACATTAATGATGAATCATTACCTAGTATTGGAACTAGTATCGATGCCATTTCCACACGCTACGTAAACACAAACAGTTCCATCTTTATCCAACTTCTCAGAAAACCTCTGCTAGGGCAAAGAATTTTTTTTTCAAAAGTCCAACAAAATGTCAAAACATCCCTCATCATCAGGATCAAAACCCACCCATAAAGGAAGAACTCCCTCCATGGAGTTTCTAGATGAAGATGTTCTGAAGGTTATCGCTCTCTCTGTCATTCCAGGCGACGTTCCTGACCCTTCTTCCACAGCTGGAAGTAACCAAGGTAACATTCCTGAAAAATATCCTCATAAAGATGACATACACTTCACTGATCATACTATTAGAAACCTAGTTACTAGGATTCTGAATGAAGGGCATGCAGTCAAGGGTGTTTCTACCCCTCTGTCTAGAAGGGACCCCTGTCCTGAGGTGGAACCCCAAGCTGAGAAAGATGATGATTCATCTAGATCAGAGAAGGAAGTGGCTGCTGAGGGATTATGTTCTCTAGGTAAAACCTTGCCTAGTAAGAAACTAGCTGATGTGTCTCATGAAACTGCTGAGAATGTTATTGATTTGGAGGAGGAAAGTTCTGAGGAAGAAGATGACACCTTGGTCCATCTTGTGAAACCAAGTGTAGCCAAGAAACTAAGGACCAGAAAAGTGAAGACTATGGCTGAAATTAGGACAGCAAGAAGAGGGAAAAAGGTTGTTGGTGTAGGACCCTCAAAATCATGGAGTAAAGTTGAGATTAGGAAGAGGAAGGTAAAAGAGAGTTCTGACTCTGAAGAGGATGTCGAAGACGATGTCCCAGACATCTCCCATGCTAATAGGAAGGCTGTTAAAAAGTCCCCAGCCAAAGTGGGAGCTGTGCACTTAGACAATATCTCTTTTCATCTAGAAGATGGTGCTGTAAAATGGAAGTTTGTCATTCAGAGGAGGGTAGCTGTTGAAAGAGAGATGGGAAAGGAGGCTGTTGAGGTGAAAGAAGTCATGGAATTGATTAAGGCTGCTGGACTGATGAAGACTGTGATTGCTCTGCCCCAATGCTATGAGGGATTAGTAAAAGAGTTTGTTGTGAATATCCCTGAGGATATTTCTGAAAAGAGTAACAGGGAATTTTGCAAAGTTTTTGTAAGAGGAAGATGTGTGAGATTCTCCCCAACCATAATCAACAAGTTCCTAGGGAGAGGAACTGACGGAGGGGTGGATTTAGAGACTATAGACAATGAGGTCTGTAAGACTATTACAGCTGGCCAAGTTAAGGAATGGCCTAGTAGGAATCACCTATCAGCTGGCAAGCTAACTGTCAAATATGCCATCTTGCATAAGATTGGTTCAGCCAACTGGGTGCCTACTAATCATATCTCAACCATCTCCATTGGTCTTGGAAGAATCATTCATGCTATTAGAACCAGGATAAACTTTGACTTTGGAAGATTTATGTTTGATCAAATTGTCAGACATGCCTCCACAAATGCAGTGAAGCTGCCCATTGCTTTCCCATCCATCATTTGTGGTATTATCTTGAGCCAGCAACTAGGCATTCTCAATACAAGTGACATTCCTAGCAGAAGAAAGCCTCAACTATCCATTCACTATAAGCTATTTGAGGGAAGTCATGTCAATGATGTTGTCATGACATCTGCCAGAAGGAGCCTGCATCTCAAGGTAGCTTGATTGATCAATTAAAGGAAACCTGCAAGGAACTGGATAATGGTATTAGGGTTGCCAAGGCAAGAAAAGATGCTTTGGAGGTTCTTATTAGTAGCCTAGAGAAGGAAGAGATAGAGAAGGCTGGTGAGACCAAAGATTCAGATGCCAATACCTCAAGTGAGAGGTCCAATGCTCAATCTAGTGGCAACTCTGATTCTGAAGGCGAAGATGATGCCTCTTCCTCAGACTGAGTGGTAATGGTTCTCCCTGTTATGAAGACTCTGTGTGCAGTGATGAAGACTGGGTTGGAAGCTGGTCCCCCTGCTGTGCTGAAGAATTTGTTTCTTTTTGTTTAAATGTGTAATTTATGGCAGTCCTTACTGATGCCTTTATGTAATTTTCTGGGCTCTTAATGAGTTCCATGGATTTTCCATTATCTCAGCTATCACAGCTGTGTATGATGATGGTTTGTATCTCCTAACAATTATGTTTTAGCATTTTACATGTTATGACATCTGTTGTGACATTCTCTGCTAGGCTAATTGACATTTATTTTGTCTAATTGGTCACCTTTGGTCAAAATTTTGACTAAAAAGGGGGAGAAGTGATTATGAGGAGTTGTGTGGAGATGTATGTGGAGCTGTAAGGAGATGTATGTGCTGGTGTAGCTGAACATATGAACAACTATTATTGAAGGAGATGTGCTTGTTGTAAGACAGAATGTTGTTCTATTTACAGATGTCAAAGGGGATGTCTGATCTGATGTGGGTCACAGGTGATGATATGTGGTGCACAGGTGGTGTTGAAGCAGATGTCAGAATGATATTCTAACTGTTACAGGTGCTATGGTTACAAGTGCTGTTATTATCAAAAGAGATGTTTGTATTGCACATATTTAGGGGGAGAAGTAGTACCCATGTGCATTTGTGTGTTTTACTAGTTGCTATCTAGTAATTTTGTGTTTGCTTCTGCTGCTATTTAAACTGTTGTTTAACTGCTGATAGTTTTCTTGTGAACAAAAAGGACAGATATATGGTTTAGCCAAAATTTTCCAAAGGGGGAGTTTGTTGGTTCTAAGTGTTGGCAACAATTTTGGTAAAACAAAGAGTGTTCACAAGATGTTGTGTGTGATGTCTTAACATAAGATATCCTATGTACCTGCTGGAGTTCAAAAACACAATTATACAGGATTGTTTCAGAATGTCATACACAATGTCATGACATCTGATAATGTGCACTTGCTGGAGTTTAAAGGGAAAACATAATTATACAGGATTGTTTCAGGATGTCATACACGATGTCATGACATCTGATATTATGTACCTGCTGGAAATTATAAAAGGAATTATAGAATTATGCAGGATTATTCCAGGATGTCAGACCCGATGTCATGACATCCTGTACACAGAACATTCAGGGTGAATGTCTACTGTTATGTGATTGCGCATTTAATGGCAATCTATGCATGATTGAAGATCTGATTTGCAGGCGCATTCAATCATTGATTACAACCTGATTTACTTATTTTCCAAGGAGATCTAACCAGCTGTTATGAAAAGATTTAATTGGAAAATAGTTTTAGGGTTTTCAAGATGTCCAAGCCCAGCTGAAA
Source organism: Lathyrus oleraceus (assembly GCF_024323335.1). Classification (NCBI taxonomy): domain Eukaryota; kingdom Viridiplantae; phylum Streptophyta; class Magnoliopsida; order Fabales; family Fabaceae; genus Lathyrus; species Lathyrus oleraceus. The sequence continues at coordinate 23,722,554 of NC_066583.1, forward strand.
GCTTCTATAAAAAAGGACTTGGAAAACCTGATTTTACACACAACCAATACTGAGCGAAATACTGAGAGAGAGCAAGGGTTTGTGTCTTGTTTAGTCGTGAGACTTGTAAGCCATTCAAGTCATCCATAGATGATTGAATTGGTCTGATTTTTGGTTGTAATTTGTCACTCTAAGCTTGTAAGCAAGAGTGTGTGTCTACTTGATCAAAGATGTGAAGCAAGATCAAGTGTGTGTCTAATTGATCAAAGTTGTTAAGCAAGATCAAGTGTGTGTCTTCTTGATTGAAACTGCTAAGTAAAATCAAGGGTGTATTATTGAGAAGTGTCTTCTTTTCACAAGGAATTGTTGTTCAAAATCACAGGGGTGATTGAAGGGGAGTGAATGAGTTCTCATATCTAAGAGTGATTAGGTAGAAATTGCACGGGTAGAGATTAGGTGAGAAAGACTGTAACTTGTTGAAGTGTACGGAGAGTCATTGAACTGATTCTATTTAGTGGATTTCCTTCCTGGATTGGTAGCCCTTAGACGTAGGTGAGTTGCACCGAACTGGGTTAAGAATTGCTTGTGTCTTTTGCATTACCATTCTTTATCTCTATCATGTTTGTGTTATTCAGATATTAGTGTCGTGACATTACCTTCGACATCTCATATCTGATACCAGAATTTCATAAACATTCAAAGTATCTGAAGAAACTCCTCTAGGGTTAGTATCTCTAATCGAACCTACTTCCTGTGATGAGGCACTTCAAGACAATAACTGGGTTCTGCCTATGAAAGAAGAGCTAGATCAATTCTCAAAGAATGACGTCTGAGATCTTGTTCCAACGCCCAAAGGAACTCACATTATTGGAACCAGATGGGTGTTCAGAAACAAATTGAATGAAAAAGGAGAAGTTGTCAGTGTAACGGGAAATTCATGATCATCAAGCTATTGACAAGCTAGAGATCAATTAACAAGATTCACCGCCGCACTTTTATTGTTTCCAAGGGAAATAGGAAAAAGTACGAACAAAACCCAAATAGTAAGAATTTTTCAAATAAAAACTAATAAAAGTCAGAGATCACAGGTAAGGGGGTTGGTTACACAGAGGGAAGGTGTTAGCACCTAAATTGTCCTAGGTACTCTTAGGGAGCCCTTTTTGCATGCATATGTATTTTGTACAAAGTGACGTTTACAAACAAATAGAATGGGGGGATGAGAAAAGAATTCATTAATTATATTTTTGTGTTTGACAAGACCCTCGGTCTTGTGCCTACGTACCAACATAAAAATAAGGGATCAAAACCTCTTAGTTCGTGCTATAAATTTCAAAATGAGTGTGTTGATTTTAACAAAATTAGGTTTGAAAGGCACAAAGGCCTAAAATCTTTTGAATGGGTTAGTTCTTTTTTTGTTTTTTTGAAAGTTTAAGTCAAGTATAGTTAAGTCTATTTACAAATTTGATTTAAGAAAATAAGTTTGAAAAGGCAATGGCATGAGGCCAAAGTTTCTACCTTTTTGAAAGTGGTCAAAGTTTAGAACAAAAGTAGTTCACACATTGAAGTTTTGAAAAATGGAGGGAGAGATTTTGAAATTAAAGAAATGGGGAGAATATGAAAAGGCTATCCTATTCACAAAATTTAAAAGTTTAAAGTTGAAAAGGTCTGACCAAATGGGTAGCAATCCAATAGACAAGTATGTCAATAGAAACCCGGAATTCCCTTGGACTTTTAGAATCAAGCAACACACAAATGCACAATTATGTCAATCTTGAAGAGCAAAGGCATCAAATAAAGATGTCCTCATCCAAGCCTATCCACTTTATGATCTTCTTCAAAATAGCCCATGCAACAGATGAATTCCACAAGTCACAGGTTCAACATAACAACTTCACAAATGATCAATGTTGTAGATGAATCTTAGAGAGATCTTGAATGATGTATCAGATGAATTTTAAATTTGCAAGCACTTGGTTCTGCACAAATTGGCATTGGCCAAGTCCATTAACTTAGGAAGGTTGCCTATACTCTAAGTCCATTTGCTCAAGATCAAACTAACAGTCCACTCAAACGTTTTTTTAGGGTTTTTTGTTGTTATTATGTACATTAATGGTTAAAGACCACACAAACAAACAAAGTAAAGCAAACAAAAATATATCACACAATATGGTCCAAATGGACAAAGTGAAAATTGTATTAACATAAACAATTAGAATGATATGTATAATGGAAAATAATATAAAGTGCTAAAAGTAAATTGCATTAAACGTAAGAGCTTGAAATTAAAAGTTAATAGTTAGTAAGTTAGAAGTTAGTTTTGTTTTGCTTTTGATTTCAAGACATTCTTTGGAGAACACTCAACCCACTTGCCACAAGCATGGATCCTTGAACCAAAACATCTTCCAAAGGAAGGAAATAAGGCCAAGTTTCCACACAATACCATGGAAGAGGGGAGAATTACAATCTCACTAATTAGAATGCTTATGCCTTTTATGTCACAAATTTAGCGCCATGTTAAGCAATCATAGTTGAATTTATGTAGAAGTCACAACTATTTGAGGTCGGGCAGTAGACTTTTGGTATTAATGCATGTTGGAAGCATAGTATTATGAACTATGCTCATTAAACATGCCACACACACACAAAAATATGCAAAAGGTGTGGCCTAATCTTATCCATACTCATGTTAATCTTTCAATCAACTAGCATTAGGATTTTGAGATGTCATTGGCTAAATGGAAATGAATGAATGAAGAAGGGGAACTAGATGAAGAGGGAAGGGGATGAATGAGATCACAAATTGATCAAGGAATGACTTTTAACAAATTAATATCATTCATTCATTTTGGGAGATGGAATGTACATTCTATCAATCCCCTAAATCCAATGATATTAATTTGACAAAGTCAAATCAACCTTGACTAAGGCCCAACAATAAATAAGAAACTCAAATAAATCAATGCAAATGGTCAACACAATTAAAATGACATTTATTCAATTAAAAATAATAAAATAATGCATTAAATTCAAATATGTTTTGTCCATTTCCTAAAATCTCATCAAAACACCAAAGAAATGGCCAGGAAATTTATCATAGGTCAAACAAGGTCAAAGGACCTTGGAGAAAAAATTTCATAATTTTTGGAAACTTAAAAATATTTTTAAACAATTAAAAAGAAATGCAAAATCAATTAATTCATGAAAAATATTAATAATGATCCAAAAAATAGTTTTAATTCAGAATACGAAAGAGAAAAATATTTGAAATTTTTTGACGAAAGTCCCATATTTTTTGGATCAATATTGAATTTAATATGAATTATTGAAGAAAATGCAATTAAAATAAAATTCAAAAAATGCTAAATTACGTGGACCATCAGATTTCCCTCATTAATTGAGGTGGCAAATCTGATGATCCAAAACGCGCGTTCCATGTGTTCCTGAGTCAAACGCGTAGTACCATTGGTAATTAAAACAAACGCTTCAGATTAAAACGTGGCTTGAGGATCATATGGTTCAGATGCAAGACACATCATCGCCGGAGCCAGAGCTCCGGTCATGTTCCCCGGTGAGCTCCACCGGACTGGTAAAGATGAACCATCACCAAAATAAAAAACAGGGACATGATCTTAAAGAAAAAACATCATTGAGCTCGAATCTGACCTCCAATTCCTCTAATTCCAAATATATTAAGAGATATGTGGAATTGAAAAATGAGGTACATGTTCTGAGTTGCTTCGATTTGGCCTCAAAGCAACTCAATCTTCTTGCCTACATTGGTAGGACTTCAGACAACCAAAATATCAATGGAATTGAGCAATAATTTAAGAGAATCGAAGAGTTTAAAGTTTCTGCAAATTACCTCCAATGGAGGTCTGAACTTGATGGATCTTGATCTGAATTGTGCTTGGCTTCACTTCAATTGCTTGCAGGAGAGGAATTGAAAGGTTTAGAAGCAATGGACTCCTGGAGAATTGAATTCCAAAACAGTGGAGATTCAAGCTCAAATTCAAATGAATTTATCAGGGTTATCCTATGAGAGTGAAGGGTTTTCAATGGAGATTCAAAGCTGGCGCAATATTTGTGTTAATTCTGAGCAAATGCAACTGTATTTATAGCCAAATCCATGTGATATTTGCAGACTCTTTCCACTTTCCAAAATTGGCAAAATGATGATGGACTGGTACATGGGCGCGCATAGGCCCATGGAATGATAGCTGAAAGTCCAAATTTGAAGTTCAGATGCTTTGAAGATTGATTGGATTTCAAGGCACTTGTGCATTGTTGCTTGAAGTTAGATCCATGCCAAATGATATCACCTATTTAAGCCATGTGCAGCCTATGCATTTCTCATCCAAAATGAATGAATTTGAGCTTTTTGGAAAGGTGAGATCAAGAGGAACAACTTTGACGTTAAACCCTTTTTAATTTGGATTTTGGAACTTGGAGAAATTTGAGGTGGAAGTTTGGAAAAATTTGACATATCAAAAATTTTCTAAGCGTCAAGCCATATGTCTCAATATTCCACCTTGATTAACTTTTTATGGGAGCTTCAAATGAGAATCGTGTCTTCATAAAAGTTGTATCTATTTCAAAGACCTTCAAAATGGTCACCAATTTCATGTCATTTGGATTTGAAATGATAGAGTTATGCATTTTTGAAGTTTGGAAAAATCACTTGATCAATGGTATAGGTCAAAAGTGACCTATAATGTAGCCTCATATCACATGCTCAAAAAAGTTGAATTACCTCCCACTCCAAACATAAAAGTTGAATTAGACACATTGAATTTGATTTTGCAACTTGGAAATCTTTCATCTTATAAAAATTGAGCAAGTTATGGCCTTGGGAAGTTGACTTTCAAATTAGGGTTTAGACAAAATGACCTATAATGTTTCAACATAGAAAATGACTTTCCAAGCAAAACTAGCTCTAAGTCTCAACATGAAAGTTGTTTTTAATGTCATTTAGAGTAAGTTTGATCTTGGATACATTTTCATATGGTGAAAATTGTAAGAGATAGGGTCTAGGGAGACCTAGTTTTGATCAAATGAATTCATCTAGCCAAACACCATCAACCAACTTGCTAATTTCCAATTCTCTTGACTTTCCTGGATCATAGTATATCATATATGCATAATATGATGAAATTTTAAGTGTCCCTTGAGAAATTTGATCAATTGGTGAGATAGCTTGTTGGAGAAGTTACTTAAGATACCCAATCAAACTAGGGTTTCTAAGGCAAATCACCCTCAAACTCTTGAAGCAATCTTGATCAATATAACATGTAGAGAACATTGGGACTCATATATAATGTTTATGACCATTCTTGCATCAATTCTTCATTGTGCTCTTTGTTAATGAGGGTCTCAAACCCCAGATGTGATCAATGAATCAATGAGATCATGCCTTACCTACAAAAGAGTTAGGCAGATACAACGACATATTTTTGGTATATTGGTTAGTGAAATGATATAATACAAATATGATATAATCACAAGAGTGCTTTGTGATCTCTCCCAAAACAAAACCAATGAAAAAGGGGTAGGGAGGATGCCAAGATATGATCCCAATGCTAATGCTTATGATGAAATTGCATGAGGGATCTTAGGGTCAAAATTGGGGTCTTACAGCTGCCCCTATTTAAGGACATTCTAACTGAGGAGGTGAAGGTTGAAATCTTCATCTTGACTCAGTAGAATGGGCTTAAATAACAACATATAGAAACAAATTTTGGTCCCTAAGAGACCTCATGATGCATATGATATGAATGCAAAAGTTAATGCTTTGTGGGGAAATATTGCCACAAAGGAAAAATAAATAAGAGAAACCGAAAGTCCGTAGGAGCATAATGCGTTCCATAAGGAAAACTCACTGGGGAGACAGAGACTCTGAGGGGATAAAAGGGACTCGTGTGTAGGCCATGCTACGACTCAAAACTACTGGGGGACTAGAGGGATTCCACAAAAAAAATGGAAAGACTCAGCCAGGGAAATAACAACATCCGCAGGGGATACGAGCAAGTCAGGATAAAACTGAGGTACTCGACTCGTGTAGGGGAAAGCGATTTCACTAAGGAAATTTGCACTCAACTCAACTGGGGAGAAATAAACTTCAACACAGGAGGAGCAGAAATCTATTATCTACTACCTGTTACTGGGTAAGGAGATAATAAAGATCTGACAGAGAGAATATCCGTCATCGGTTAAGATGAACATATCAAGGATGACTCGCCGAGGAAATACCAGGAGGGAGTATTCATTACCGATTATTGGGTAAGAATAACCTTGCTGGGAAAAACTGCAGAAAAGAATAGGATGTACAACTACCAGTTACTGGGCAGAAGACCAAGGGTGAGAGTATCCGTCATCAGTTAGGATGAACATATCAAGGATAAACTCGACAGGGAAGAAAATCCGTCATCGGTTAAAGTGAACATATAGACTTTCCTGGGGATGTTCAGGAGGATATCCTTCATCGATTAAGATGAACATATCAAGGATATACCAACTGAACAAAAAGGGAAGAATTATATCTATCGAAATCTGGATAGAAAACCGTCGAAGAGAAAATCCGTCACCGGTTAGGATGAACATATCAAGGATTAACTCTGCGAGGGGACAAAGTAGGATTTACAACTACCGGTTACTAGGTAGAAGACCAATCAAAAAGAAAATCCTTTACCGGTTAAAGTGAACATATCAAGGATAAACTCTGAAAAGGGGAATAAAAATAGGGATTACATCTATCAGTTACTGGATAGAATACCAAAGGAGATAAAATTCGTCACTGATTAAAGTGAACATATCAAGGATTAACTCTGCACAAGGGAAAAAAGTAAGATTTACAACTACCGGTTACTGGGTAGAAAACCACAAGGAGAAGAGAACCCGTCATCGGTTAGGATGAACATATCAAGGATTAACTCTCTGAGGAACAAAGTAGGGATTACAACTACCTTTTTACTGGGTAGAATACCAAAGAATGATAACGTCCGTCACTGGCTAAAGTGAACATATCAAGGATGGACTCACGCGGGGAAAGGAAAGATATTTGTCACCGGTTAAGATGAACATATCAAGGATATACTTTCAGGGGACTCAACTGAGGAGACCAAAGGGTACTTTTGTTGGGTATTGGGCAAGAAGTAACAAAACGTAAAATAAGAAGAATATTACCAGTTACTGAGAAATAGACTCTTAGAGGACCAAAGTATCCATCTAGGTAAGAGCTAGAAAGAAAACGGTCAATCAAGACTCAACCCAATGAGGAAATAACTCAAGGGGAGAAATTTCATCCAGAAAATTTGCTGGAGAGGAAACTGAAATAACAACCAACCACGAAGAAACAAACTCAGTGGGGAAACAAAGAAAGGTTAAAGTCTTTCTGCTTAAGGGGATGACACTCTACAATTGAATGAGGACAGACACCAGATTTGGTATGGGGATAAAGTACCACCATAACAGAGAATGAGAATCTCAAACAAATCAAACATGAAGATGCAGGGTATGTAAACTATGAAATTGTATGGATGTATATGTATATGTATATATAATGCTTATGCTGACAAAACAATCACGAAGGAGACAAAGGTGTCGCAAAGAAATTGAACCATCAGTACAATCCTCGGTCAATCCACAAAATATGGAGGCTACCGCTGGGGAACAGAGAGATCAACATCTCAAGGGCTCAACCCTGGCTGGGGAAAGAGGAGATCCGCTGAGGAAAGAACAACCAACTCTGTGGGGAATTTTAAGTCAACCATAAAAATGGGAGACAACCCTACAGAGGAAATAACAATAACAAAATCCGCTCAAAAACCAGGAGGAAACTCTGACTATGAGCAAAGATACAGTGATTGGTGGGGACACCAAAGTGATCTACTGGGGAAAATACCAAACATCTCTAATGAAGATCCACCTGCCGAGGAAATACGAACTCCGTTGGGGAAGGCCGAAACTCTGATGGGGAAAAAGGATACGCCACAGGGTATCTGAATCAACCAACTCAACTGGGGATAAAGAAAGGAATTCCACCGGGGATCAAATACTCTATCGAGGAACTGAATTAACACAAACGTCTAGGGATACCCGAAGAGTTACTTCTTGGGGAACCTCAGATGCTTCACACTTAAGGACTTGCATTTCACTGAAATGTTGTGGATATTACTGTTATTTGCTTTGGAAAAGTTCTTGCTTTTTTATTTTAAAGAAAACTTGATTTTGATTCAAAACTTTAATTTTAAAATGATCATAATAAAACTTAAAACTATTAGCTGAAGTAAAATAAGAGTAGAAATAATTTGGATAAAGGCTCAACTTTATTTAATAGGATGGTAGTCTGTAAATGACAAGACTCCATAGATTTTACAAAGTTGAAAATGGTAATTTACATGGAAAAGGGTTACATTGAATACAAATGATCCTTAATCCTTCTACCAACTCTTGATATCCACTGCACTCTTAACCGCTGCTGGGATGATGAATTGATGTCAACCCTTGTGCTCAAACAGGTCTTCAAAAATCACTGAAGATAAGCAGAATGCAATTACTTGACATAATCCCTAATTTTTTCATAAGTTGCCCCAAGGTGGGGTACTCAGCTTATCGGGAAATTATTCTATTTTTCATGTCTCTAATTTTTTCCTGGATCGCCCTTTCGGGTTTTCAATCCACCTAGACACTCATTTTTGCCTAAACCGCCCTTTCGGGTTTTCAACTTAGCGAGTTGTTCTTTTATTTTTTAGGCGAAGTATTTCTTGACTGCATTTGCATTCACAGGACGAGTAAACTCTTCACCATCCATAGTTGTAAGAATTAGGGCACCGCCTGAAAAAGCTCTCTTGACAACATATGGGCCTTCATAATTAGGAGTCCATTTTCCTCTAGAATCTGGCTTGAACGATAAAATCTTCTTGAGCACAAGGTCACCTTCTCTGAACACACGAGGTTTAACCTTCTTATCAAAAGCTTTCTTCATCCTCTGCTGATATAACTGACCATGACACATGGCAATCAATCTCTTCTCTTCAATTAAATTCAACTGGTCAAACCTGGTTTGACACCATTCAGCTTCAGTCAACTTGGCTTCCATGAGCACACGCAACAAAGGAATCTCAACCTCTATGGGGAGCACTGCTTCCATACCATAAACAAGAGAGAAAGGGGTTGCCCCTGTTGAAGTGCGGATGGATGTACGATACCCATGTAAAGCAAATGGGAGCATCTCATGCCAATCCTTATACGTGACAACCATCTTCTGGATAATCTTCTTGATGTTCTTATTCGCAGCTTCAACATCCCCATTCATCTTGGGTCTGTAGGGAGAAGAATTATGATGTGCAATCTTGAAGTCCTTGCAAAGAGCTTCCACCATATTGTTATTCAAGTTTGATCCATTACCAGTAATGATCTTACTTGGCACACCATAACGGCATGTGATCTGATTCTTGATAAACCTTACAACAACTTGCTTGGTTACATTTGCATACAACGCCGCTTCAACCCATTTTGTGAAGTAGTCGATTGCCACCAAAATGAAACGATGTCCATTCGAAGCTTTGGGCTCAATCATCCCAATCATATCAATTCCCCACATGGATAAGGGCCATGGGGAAGAGATAACATTCAATAGTGTCGGAGGAACATGAATCTTATCAGCATAAATTTGACACTTGTGGCATTTCTTCACAAACTTGAAACAGTCATATTCCATTGTCAGCCAATAGTAACATGCTCGCAACATCTTATTCGCCATTGCATGTCCGTTGGAATGAGTACCAAAGGAACCTTTGTGCACTTCGGTCATTAACAAGTCTTCTTCATGTCTATCCACGCATTTGAGCAAAACCATGTCGAAGTTTCTCTTGTACAGTATATCACCATTCAAGTAGAAATTACCGGCTAATCTTCTCAAAGTCTTCTTATCTTTCAAAGATGCCCCAGGTGGGTAAATCTGACTTTGGAGGAAACATTTGATGTCGTAATACCATAGCTTCTCGTCTTTAATCTCTTTGACAGTAAACACATGAGCCGGCCTATCAAGATGCATCACAGATAAATTTGGAACTTCATTCCAATACTGTACCACAATTGTTGATGCCAATGTTGCAAGAGTATCTGCCATCCGGTTTTCATCTCGAGGGATATGATGGAACTCAACCTTTGTAAAGAAAGTTGAAATCCTCCTCACATAATCTCTATATGGTACTAAACCGGGTTGATTTGCATCCCATTCTCCTTTGATCCGATTCACAACCAAATCCGAATCACCGAAGACATCCAAATACTTGATTCTGAGATTCTTGGCCTCTTCAAGCCCCATAATGCAAGCTTCATATTCTGTCATGTTGTTTGTACACTTGAAAGTCAATCTAGCTGTAAATGGTAGATGCGTGCCTTGAGGAGTAATAATCACTGCCCCAATGCCATTTCCATATTGATTAACAACTCCATCAAATACCATGCCCCAACGGGAACTAGGTTCTGGCCCTTCTTCTAGCAATGGTTCATCACAATCTTTCATTTTCAAGTACAAAATCTCTTCATCGGGAAAATCATACTGTACTGACTAATAATCTTCAATTGGTTGGTGAGCCAAATGGTCAACCAAGATACTACCTTTGATCGCTTTCTGAGATCGGTATCCGATATCATACTCTGATAACAACATCTGCCAACGGGCAATTCTCCCAGTTAAAGCAGGCTTCTCAAATATATACTTGATTGGATCCATTTTGGATATCAACCAAGTGGTATGATTCAACATATACTGACGCAGGCGCTTAGCAAGCCAAGCCAATGCGCAACAAGTTTTCTCAAGCATTGAATACCGAGTCTCACAGTCGGTGAATTTCTTACTGAGGTAGTAAATTGCAAATTCTTTCTTTCCAGTCTCATCTTGCTGACCAAGAACACAACCCATACTATCTTCGAGCACAATCAAATACATGATCAACGGTCTTCCTTCAACAGGTGGAGACAAGATCGGAGGTTCAAGTCAATATTATTTGGTACTATCAAATGCTTTCTGGCAGTCTTCGATCCAATCACAAGACTGATCTTTCCGAAGAAGCTTGAACATAGGTGCACATGTGGCAGTCATGTGGGAAATGAATCTGGAAATATAATTCAAGCGGCCGAGAAAACCTATGACTTGCTTCTCAGTTTTGGGCGCAGGCATCTCTTGTATTGCTTTGACCTTGGCAGGATCAACTTCAATACCCTTCTCGCTGACAATAAAGCCCAACAACTTACCAGAACGAACACCAAAAGTACACTTATTAGGATTCAAGCGGAGTTTATACTTACTCAAACGCTGGAATAGCTTCAACAAATGCTCAACATATTCCTCCTCATCAATTAATTTAGCAATCATGTCATCGACATAAACCTCAATCTATTTATGCATCATATCATGAAAAAGAGTAGCCATTGCTCTCTGGTAAGTTGCACCAACATTCTTTAGACCGAAAGGCATCACTCTATAATAGAATGTTCCCCAGGGTGTAATGAATATGGTCTTCTCCATATCCTCGGGTGCCATCTTAATCTGATTATATCCGGAAAATCCATCCATAAACGAAAAGACTTTGAATTTAGCAATATTGTCTACCAACATATCAATGTGTGATAGAGGAAAATCATCTTTCGGACTGGCTTTATTCAAATCTCTATAATCAACACACATGCGGACTTTTCCATCTTTCTTCGGTACAAACACAATATTGGCCACCCATTACGGATACTCGGCGGTCAAAAGGAAACCGACATCAATCTGCTTCTGCACTTCCTCTTTGATCTTCACAGCCATATCAGGATACGTTCTTCTCAACTTCTGCTTGACTGGCGGGCATTCTGGCTTCAACGGCAATCTATGCTCCACAATATTAGAATCCAACCCAGACATGTCTTGATAGGACCAAGCAAACATATCTGAATACTCTCGAAGAAGATCAATCAACCCCTTCTTAGCATCTGGACACAGTCGAGACCCAATCTTGACTTCCTTCACATCATCCTCGGAACCCAAGTTGACTAGGTCAATCTGCTTTTCAAACGGTTGAATAATCTTTTCATCTTGCTCAAGAAGACGAGACAATTCATCACTCACTTCTACATCACTTTCCTCCTCGGCCTCAAACACATGGAATTCAAAATTTGGAGAAGGAGAAGGATTATTGTCTTCAATGGGGTTAGGAACCAACCTGCATAATGATTTGATATTTTGATTTTAGAGAAGTGAATTTGTGACCAAATATTATGCATATGGACAATTATATTGTTTATTTATGTTTTTTGTGATTACCATTTTCAGAATAAAGCAAAAAGTAAAAATAAACATCAAAGATGTGGATGAATATAATTAATTTTATTGATGATCAATTTAAAATGCCCAAACAATGTCCGCTTCTCCCTTAGGTATAGGAGAAGGATTTTAAATATAAAAGCATTTACTTAGATCGATGCAAAATAACAGGAATATCAACAGCAGTCCAATTGTTGCATGTCTTTCCATGCGTCACAAAGTTGGTGCAGTCTTCCTCTTCACTATCCTCTAGCACAGTAGCTAAGTGTTGTTCATTCCCATGAATGAACCCTCCGCTACGGAAGCTAAGTTGCATCTCTTCAGATCTAACAGCTGACGAGCCCTTTTGGAACCCCAACCCAGTTCTTCCTTTGTTGTCGGAGACCTCTATCACGCGCACCCACTGATCAACAGGACCTTCTTCAACAATCTTTTGAGGAATTTTCAGAGAGGACATAGGTGCCCCAACTCTCTTCTTAGCAACAATAGATAAGGCTTAGAACGGAGTTCCAACCTCATCCTCAACTTCCACATACGAGAAAGATGACAGATGGCTAACCAACAATGCTTTTTCTCCTCCAACAATGACCAGTTTGCCATTCTTGACAAATTTGAGCTTCTGATGCAGAGTGGAAGTAACAACCCCTACCTCATGAATCCATGGTCTTCCCAATAAACAGCTGTAGGCCGGGTGAATATCCATTACCTGGAAAGTAATCTGAAAATAACTCGGACCTATCTTAACTGGAAGGTCTACTTCTCCAATCACTGTCTTGCGCGAGCCATCAAAGGCTTTAACAATTACTCCACTATACCTCATGGGCGCTCCTTGGTAAGATAACTTTGATAATGTTGACTTCGGAAGCATTTTGAGTGACGAACCAGTGTTAACAAGCACGTTTGACAAAGCATCTTCCTTGCAATTCATCGAAATATACAAAGCCAGATTGTGATTTCTTCCCTCCTTAGGGAGTTCTTCATCCCAAAAGCTCAAATTATTGCATGAAGTGATGTTAGCTGCAATATGATCAAATTGATCCACAGTAACATCCTGCTCCACATATGCCTGTTCAAGAACTCTCTGGAGTGCTTCTCTATGCGCTTCAGAATTCAAAAGCAGAGACAGCACGAAAATATTTGAGGGAGTCTGGAGCAACTGCTCAACCACATTAAATTCGCTCCTCTTAAATGGTTGGAGTACCTCATCATCATCGTTAGCTTACAAGTTGCTGGATGCACCAGACTTATCCTTTGAAAAGCCAACTGGATCTACATTAGGTAACTCCACCTTCTTACCAACAACTTTTTCCTCTTTATTCTCCGAGAACACCGGTCCAAAAACTCGACCACTGCGGGTCACCTTCGTAACATCTGTAATGCTCACCACTGAACTGGTTGTAGGTAACGGGACCTCTTGGCCATTCTCTATCATTGTAGCATTGTATTGATACGGTACAGCCTTATCAGATGCATACGGGATTGGGCTCGCTAACCGTATTACTAACGGCGATACTGATCTATTGCTGACATTCTTGTTATTGTTGCTATCATACTGAATCACCAATCTCTCCGGTTGCTTGAAAACGGGCACTATGTCATTAACATCATCATCTACATGACGGGATTGACAAATCTGAATCATGCCTTCATCCATCAGACGCTGGATGTCCCTCTTCACCACAACACACTCCCTCGGGTTCACGCTACAAATATTACAACCATCGTGATTATGTTCACAGTCACTCACCATACAGATGTCCTTGTGTATCTGCACTAAGGATCCACGGGTAAAGCGCACATCAAAAACTTTGTACTCACCAGGACAACCGTACACCATATTAACTGAAGAATTCCCATGAGCGGGCAAAGGATTAGCTTTCACATTAGGCGCACGGTCTTCAAAAGACACCATGCCACTCTTTATAAGCTTTTACACCTCATACTTCAACGGATGACAATTCTCGATATCATGCCCAGGTGAACCCTGGTGAAAAGCACAGCGAAGCTCAGGTTTATACCACCAAGGAAGTGGTTATGGGATCTGCGGTGGGTTCATCGGTTGAATCAAGTTTTTGAGGACTAATGATGGGTACAGTTCTGCATATGACATAGGAATCGGGTCAAAAGAGACCTTCTTCCTCTCAAAGTTCTGTTGCTGGTGATGATTGTTGTTGGAATTGTTGTTGTTGTAGGTGTTTGTTCTTTGTTGTGGTTGTTGTTGTTGACGTTGATTTTGATATTGATGTTGTTGTTGTTGAATTGGTGTTGTTTGCTGATTTGAAAATACTGGAATGACGGAAGATACTTGATGATGATGATGTTGACGGGGTGGTGGATTTCTTCTTGCTTGAGGCCTCCTCTGCCTCCCACTGGAAATTGCATTGGTTTCACTGTCTTTCCTCTTGCTGAAACTACTCCCATACTTCTTGCTCGTCGACGCCTCATCTTTTGACAATCGTCCTTTACGGACCCCTTCCTAAAGTCTCATCCCCATATTTACCATTTCGGTAAAATCACTGGGGGCACTGGCGATCATGCGTTCATAGTAAAATGAACTCAGGGTTTTCAGAAAGGTTTTTGTCATCTCTTTCTCCTCCAAAGGAGGAGTGATCTGGGCAGCCAACTCCCTCCATCTTTGGGCATATTCCTTGAATGTCTCCTTATCTTTCTGAGACATGGACCTCAGTTGGTCCCTATTCGGCGCCATACACGTTGTACTTATATTGCTTCACAAACGCCTCTCCCAGGTCATTGAAAGTGCGGATGCTTCCACTATCCAACCCCATATACCAACAGAGTGTAACACCCATCAAGCTATCCTGGAAGTAGTGAATCAGCAATTGGTCATTATCTGTTTGGGTTGACATCTTGCGGGCATACATCACAAGATGACTGAGTGGACAAGAGTTCCCCTTATATTTCTCAAAGTCAGGCACTTTGAATTTCACTGGGATTTTCACATTGGGCACTAAGCACAATTCAGCAGCACTCTTCCCAAACAGATCTTTACCTCTCAACGTTTTCAATTCCTTGCGCATCTCAAGAAATTGGTCTTTCATTTCGTCCATCTTTTCATAGACATTCAGGCCCTCAGACGGCTCGGAATGATAGATGGTATCCTCTACACGAGGCAAAGTGTGCACAACTAGAGGTGGCACGGACATGACCGGGCTAGATGCCGACATGGAAGCAAAAGTAGGCGCAAAGCCTTCTGGGTCAAAATTCGGAGGCATTCCCCACGGGAATTCGGCAGGCAAGTTGGGTGCGAAGTGGGTGGTGACAGCAGGCACAATAGAGGTAACCACTTCAGAAATGGCTGTCCTCGCGGGAGGAGTTGCATGCGTTGGAGAAGCTTGACTTTGGGCAGCAAGAACTGACTCCATCATGGCAGTCAGTTGGGAAATATCCTCTTTCATCTCTCTGTTCTCTTGCTCAAGGTGTTCCATGATTCTCTGGTGATTAGCTCTGGTGTTGTACCGGTGAGTCAGCTTGGCTAAAGCACAGAAGAACACCAATCAGACACCTGGCAAAACCTGCTTATGCAAATGATGCATGAAATGCAATGCTTGATTATTATTTTTATTTCCAAGGAACTTACTATATCATTTTCAAATATATAATACTTAAATGGCAATTGCAACAATTTGATATGACCTAAAAATCTCTTTTTATTTATATAAATTGGAAGGACTACACAGAGTACAATTTCAGAAACCAAAATAAAAAGATACAAGAAAAGGAGACTAGTCATCCTAAGGATCCCTAACAACAGTGTCAGAAGATCTGGCTGAAGGCACGTACTTCCTTCGAATGTGACGAATCTCGGTCTCAAAATAAGCCTTCATCTGAGTCTTCTCGAGGACAAGCTGGTCAACAATCTTCTTCCAAGCAACGGAAGGTTGAGGTATGCTAGAAGATGAAACCTCTGGTTCTCTTTGTCTCTTCGCCACTTGGTCTTCAAGTAGCTCAATCAATGCATCTTTGTCCTTATATTCCAACTGCAACTCTTCATGCTTCTTGCTCAAAGCATGGAAACGCTCTTCCCACATGTCCTTCTCTTGCTTCATCTTGGCGAGCGCATCTTCCAACTCCTCTACATCTTGGTTAGGGAGAGTTAATGGTTCAACCACAACCATAGACATAGGTCTTTCACAAGGATAAGGCATCTTCAACTTCATAGCTCTCTTCTTCACCTAAAGAGTGTAAGCTTCCAAAGCTACACAATTGCATGGACCAAGCTCGAATCTTCCTTTCCTATGCATATTATGCCAAGCATGCACAATCTTCTGCTTCAAATGTTGGGGATCTTTACCCTCTTGATAGAAAAGACCTTCTAACAACATGTTATTAGGTTTGTCTCTCAAGGGGAACCCAAGTTGACGACGAGCCAAAGCAGGGTTGTAGTTAATTCCCCCTTGTGTACCAATGAGAGGCACATTATAGAATTCACTACAACTATCAATAATATCCAAACTGCTCAATGACGGATCATACCAAACTATATCATCATTAGTAAGAGACATAAGTCTCTGAGACCACCTTAGACATTGTTTGTTCTCCACAAAAGCAGGTGTCTGAGGCAAGTGCGAAAGAAGCCACTTGTACAGAAGAGGAATGCAACAGACAATCGTTCCACCACCTTTAGAATTCCTTAGACGCAAAGAGAAATACATATCACCCAACAAAGTAGGCACAAGATTCCCAATCAAGAAAAGTCTAATGGCGTTAACATCAACAAAACCATCAATGTTAGGGAACAAAGTTATTCCAGAGATGAGCAACACAAAGATAGCTTCAAAAGCATCCATACTACCAGCTTGAGCAAAAATGGTAGCTTCCTTGATGAGGAAAACAGATGGAAACCCAAACAATCCTCCTTTCTTCACCCAAAGGCACTCTACTAGAAACGGGTATCCCCAAGAGATGGGCATACTCCTCCAATGTAGGCACAAGTCGATAATCTGGGAAAGTGAAACAATGGTAGAGAGGATCATAGAACTGCACCAGTACACTCAAAATTCCTTCAACCACATCAGCAGACAAGATGGTGTAGCACCTCAAATTTGCACCCCCCATTCATGCATTCATTTCATTTTTTAGGTCATATATCATTACATATTGCATTACATCATGGCAATCCAGCATTGGTATCAAGAGAATCATCAGTGCAAAAGGCAAGGTTTTCCTTGAGATGAAGGCCACATGAGTATTCTAGAGAGCTTATATGAATCAAGGTTCATTTTGAAGCAACTTTGCCAAGTGGTAGAGGCCCAAAGTCATCAGTGTATTCCCAAGTCATCTGAGGCCCATACAAGTCAACTGAAAGTCAACTAAGGGCTTTGAGGTGGAGAAATGGTTTGAGACACTTCATTCATGTCCAAAAAAGGCCTATTCATCATGTCAAACATCTACCCTGAAGATTTTGAAGTCAGGTCAAAAGTTTCCCAAAATGGAAAGTGACCTGTAATTTCAAGTTTCCATAAATGGCAAGTTTTTGGACCACGTCCAACTTGACTTTCCAACATCAAAGAAGCTTCAAATGGAATTTTGGTGAACATTAAAGTTGAATATCTTTCTCTCCTCTTTTCAAAAAGTCCAAGATCATGAGCATCTGACAAAGGGTTGAGAAGTTATGAGCAAATGATCACCAAGTGTGCATGAAATGTCAAAGTGCCATAACTTTTGATTCAAAACTCCAATTTAAGCCACTCTTTTTGCAAATTGCATATCATGACCAATATTTTCCAAGTCTATCATTGCATTGCATGAAAAAATCTCACATGACCATTGGTGCATACATGTGCTTTTTGGAGGGAAAATCCATAATTTGAAATTGGTTGATGCTACAAGCTTTTTGATCATTCCATCATGTTCATAAGTTAATTTTAAGTGGGTTGGAACCATGCATGTGCACTGTTCACGTGCATTTTCACCATGCAAGGGTGCATTTACCATTTGTGCATCACACCTCATTTCTCATTAACTTTTCATTAGCCAAGCCTAATTATCATTAGCAAAGTGATTAACATGTGATATAAAAGCTTAATTGTAACAGAATTGCTCAGATTACACATTCTAGATCTAGATTTTTCACTTCCCTCCAAATTTTCTCTCAATTGAAACTTCAAATTTTTGCACATAACTCATTGATTTTACTGCATAATTGTGTTCATTGAGTGTGATTGATGAAGAATTGAGCATTGGATTGAAGATTTTGGCCAAGATTCGTGCACATCAAGCTCATGAAGATGAACATGGAAGTTGTAAATTAATCAAGATCCAAGCCATTTCAAGTGAGATTTCGTGCACAAAGCTTCATAACAAGAGTAGAGGAGAATATCTGGACATTACTGGAGCTTGAATCCACTGTTTTCATCCACTGCTCTTCAAGAAGGTTGTTCGAACCTCATGATTCTTGATTTTATTGCCATAATTGTGTAGAGTTTTTGTCCCTGATCATTCTGATATAAATTTCATTGAATTTGGTGAAGTATTGATTGAGTTATGAGGAATTAAAGTTTGATGCATGATTTTGTTTTCCTTCGATTCGCATTGGTTATTGAGAATTAGGCTTAGAAATTGATAGATTCATGTTCCTGGTGATGAGACGAGTCCAACCATGTATAATATGTGAAATTATGGAAAAATTTGTTGAATATTACTGTTGCATCGCCGTCGTCTCATTGAGGAAGACGGTGGAAACCACCGTCAACCACCGCTGGTGAATAGTACTAGGCGCTCTGGTTCAAGTTTAGGGTTTACGCTGCATGAACCCTCATGTTTATGGTTCGATTCTTGCTGAAAGCATTTTGGAAATTCATTTTGATTCCTCTGCCTTGCAAAACGGCAGCGTTTCCATGTTAAATGCGCTTGTGACCTCAAGGTCACCTGTTCGAACCTTCGCCCATTCCTTTTGCTTGTTTTCCAATTATTTTCCTCAAGCGCTATTGTAACCTCCATGTCCACAGCTCGATTCCAGCGCTATGCATTTCCTAATTCCAATTAATTTTCTTTTACCTGAGCGCGCCTATAGCCTTGAGGACCTGGGTTCAACACCAGCCTATGGCATTTTCATGTCATTGTCATTTTCCACATTGATTTTCTTTATTTCATTTTTTGTTTGTTAATTCAAAAAATCACTAAAAGTAGAAAATAATTCCAAATAAATCCAAACTTTTTTCTACATGTTCATTTGAATGTCTTTTATTTTGTGATGTGAATTTCTGGATTTGTGCCTTGCTGGAATTTTGAATATGCTTAGTTATTTGAACATGATGCAAAAGATGACATGTTGTGATATTTGACTTGTGAAATGCTCATACTTGGTCCAAATGCCCTGGAATTTGGTGTGCTGAATCCTAACATGTTGCATGATGTTTGAGCTTTTGTTTGGCATTTTTAGCATATTCCATCTCTGTTTTGGACACATGAACTTTAGGTGTGACAATTTGTGTCACACATTTGGATGATGCTTTTGTTCATTTTCATTGACATGCCATTTGATCTCTTCTGGTCCTAAATTTTTGCATGAGACTTGTGTCTAACATGTTGAGCTCACATAAAATTTTTCATGACCATTGAATGTGTTTCTGATTTAATATGCATTTTCTCATTTGTATGCCCAATTGTGAACACCATTGTATGCCTTTGCCTTAGCATGATCATTAGATGGATTTGCCTTAGGATTTGAGTCTGGTCCTTTTTAGGACATGTTCTTACTTGAATAAATGTGCCTCATGTTGAATATCAACTTCTGTTTTGACTTTTTGCTTTGCCTTTGACCCTAGTCTTGGTACTAGTGGTTTGTACTCACATTTTGAGCTTTGTATTTCAGGTTCAAGCAATTAGCTCTAGTGGTTGATGTGATCTCAATTCATGAGATATAAGTTTGCTTTGTCCACTAACCTTTGTTGTATTGTAGGTCCCTTGGTGATGAACTCACTTGAGTTGTTTACACATAGGACTTGTATTGTACATATTGGAAATGTCTCACTGTGGTTGACTGTTTGGTTGTCTGAATACCTTATTGACTTGTTTGACTTTTTTACAGGTACTTTAGTCGCTTTTAGCTCATTGCTTGAGCTTTGCTTTGCTTGTGGTTGGCATACCACCCAGGTAATCATGCTCTAACTCCATGTAGTCTGGAAGCCCTGTTGTTTCTTTTGTCAGGCATTTGGCTGAAGTCCTCCTTAAGAGGCAATGTCTGTGATTGTTTACTTTTGTGCTAAAGACCTCCTTGTCGAGGCATGTTACTTAAGTCCTCCTAAGTGAAGAGGCAATTGACAGATAGAAGGGACTAGCAGTCAGTCCCCTGTTATTCGTTGAGTCGTTCACTATGCTCGCACTACGTGCTGATGCTCTTGAACCTAACCCAAGATCTTTGTATATAGAGTCAGTCAAGTGGAATAGGGTCCCTCATTCTGGATCCCCATGTTTTCATAGATTGAAGCTCACCCAGGCCCGGGTTAAGAGCTATGAGGTCTTATCCTCATTACCTTTCATCTGCTCACCCTGACGGTCAATGTCAGTGGTTAAGAGCCCTCAGATACCCTTCCAGTTGGCTTGTTTGTCGAGGTTGATATGACCCCTCTTGACTAAAGCCCGACTTGTTTGTCGAGGTTGATATGACCCCTTGACTAAAGCCTCACCCTTGATGTTTGAGCCCCCTTGTTGGTGTGTTTACTTCATGTTATGTTTTTGTGTGGTGTGATTGTATCCCCATAGGATTGCTAGACTTCGCATAGTCTCTCGTTTGCATGTCAATTAAGGTAGCACGGTTCCTTCGTCTAGGACTTCCTTTCTTGCGTGAGCATTCCTAAAACACAAACAAACTTTATCTTCCCTTAAGGAAACGTTAACTCCTTCTACTACAGGTGAGTAAGTCTCCCAAGGTCGAGCATCCGGTAGATTGCGTAGTAACGTCGTTCACCTAAAAAAACACAAAAGAAACAGAAATGGTTTAGCCAAACTACGACAACTCTGATTCTCATGTTTAGATGAGATACGTAGGCACGAGACGCGATGTCTTGCCGAGTTTGACTGACGACTAACATGTAATCCTTGCTAGTTTTCTCCCTCGTTGCGATTCTTTTCTCTCGCCCTCATTGCGATCGAGACCTTCCTTCTCTCTTGCCCTCGTTGCAATCTGTTTCCTTTTGTGTGCGTTTGGAGTCGGATGTAAGTCCATTTATTGGCATTCTGTTTCCTGTTCGCGTTTGTTTGTTCGGAGTCGGACATAAGTCCATTTATTGGCAGTCTGTTTCCTGTTTGTCCTTGTTTGTGTGGAGTCGGATGTAAGTCCATTTATTGGCATTCCGTTTCCGGTTGTGTGTTTCTTTTGACGTCTCAGCGTCTCTGTTTAGTGTTTTGTTTCGGCGTGCGTTAGTCGAGCTACGAGTGCTCTGATTCTTACTCTGGTTAGAGAAGATACGCATGCATAGGAAGCGATATCCTAGCGAGCACGTTTCCCATTTCCCCGAACTACGTTGACTCTGATGTTTGTGTCTGACAAACTACGTAGGCCCAGGATGCGACATCCTGCCGAGTCCACTTCCTCCATCTTCTTTCACCTGTTTTATTATTCTAGTGTGTGTGCATTCTTTGAGCAGTTTCTTAGCAACCTTATTCTATTCTTTTGAGCGTGGATCCCGTTGAGTACGACGGACGTGAGGGGTGCTAATACCTTCCCCTTGCGTAACCGACTCTCGTACCTTGCAATCTCTGGTCGTAAGACCATTCCTTTCCCTTTTTCAGGTTTACTTCGAGCGTTTCCTTTCCCTCCTTTGGGATAAAATAACGCACGGTGGCGACTCTGTGTCTTTTCCCGCCGGTTGTTTTTCGCGGATGCAACAGCTGGCGACTCTGCTGGGGAACTCAATAAGAAGTTGACCTCTTGCTGGTCCATCTTCCCTAAGCGAGTCAATCCTAGCGCTCTCTAGGATAGTTTTGGTTGCTTTTGCTGCTTTATTTATTGCATTCATAATTATTATACTGCTGACTGTATATATTTGCATATGTGTTTGCATGCATCATATTAACATTGTGTTGGACTCTGTACAGGTTGGTTCCTTTGATTTGGGATGGGTGTTCTGAGTGGGGCTAAAACCCAGGCCCGAGTATACACCTAGGATTAGCATGGTCTCACGTTTCCTCACATGTTGGATCAGCATGTTGTTGCGACGTGACATACCACAAGCTGGACGAGGTTCATTTGAGAGAGTCCTTCCGTTTGGAGTATTCCACTCAGGTTGGATTATCTCATTTGAGCTGTTGACTTCGGTGACCGTTCTTTCCCGGATCTATGGTTTGGATGATCTTATGAGAGCTACAATGGCACACCCGAAAGGGCAAACCCGTTGAGTATCTTGCCCGATTGTCGAGACCATTATCCGCCTTAGGATGACCTTATTAGACTTCACCTGTGAGGGGAGGGTTTGATTCCTACAGATGCAGGTTCTGCCAGTGATGCTGTGATGGTGACTTTGGTTCAGTCAGATTTATGGATATTTAATTCCGGCACGCCGGAGTGCTGTCCATGGTATTTATCAGCGGGTTCCGTTTATTTCGGATCCCCGAGTTGAATCCAAGGGTACTTGTTCAGAGGATCTTGTGTTATCCGTTCAGTGGCTTCCTCGTGATGATGGTGATGTATCCTCCGGTTCCGTTTATTTCGGAACCCCCGAGTTGGATTTGTGGTTACTTGGTCCCTCAGATGATTGTGATCAGTTCAGAGATCGGATTCCAGTACAGTTGATGCTCAGATGACTTGGAAGATGGCACTGCGACTTGCATTCATGCATCTGCATCATTCCCATTTTGCATTCATCCGCATCTAACTCATGTCTATCCATGCTCAAGGTACATTCTCGATTAAGATTCTGGTTGAGAGACATCCTGATGTCAGAATGTTATTGTCAAATTATTATCCGTCTCGGTGAAGCCAGAATCGAAAGACAGTGTGTTCCTCATATGGATAGGCATTGCATTCATGCGTGAGTCATAATAACTTGTCTTCTGTTTTGCAGGTGTCAGTATCTAACCTGTTTGATTGTCTTAGGAATCACTGCTCGCCCATGCCGAGTCATTCCTCTGAACGTAGCTCGTCCGCTCAGATATCCTGCCAGACGCAACAAACCCAGAATGATGAATCCACCCAACGCTGACAGTCTCAAGCTGAAAGAGAAGAGGAGTGCGTTGATCAACGCCATGCAAGGGTTCGCCCTAGGGCAACAAGCGATCGCCGAAAAGGTGGATAAGGTCGAGGCTTTAGCCAGGGCAAAAGGGAAACAGGCGGTGGAGGAAGGTAGGTTTGGGGTTGGCTATCAGCCGGGCCAAGGCTCGTCTGGACAGAGCAAAGGACGTCGTCAAACTTGTTGTGCTTTGGCATAGGCTGCTCGCCGACTGAGACAGTATATGCTGGTTCATAGCACTTTATGCATTTCCAAGATGGATCCGATCAAGTATGTATTTGAGAAGCCAGCATTGAGAAGCCAGCATTGACCGGACGGGTTGCTCGTTGGCAGATGATTTTGACTGAGTATGACATTCAGTACACGTCTCAAAAGGCCATCAAGGGAAGTATTTTGTCTGACTACCTTGCCCAGCAACCCATTGAGGATTATCAACCGATGAAGTTTGAGTTCCCTGATGAGGACATCCTGGTTCTCAAATCGAAAGATTGTGAGGAACCGATCCCGGAGGAGGGGCCCGACCCTGAATCCGAATGGATTCTGATGTTTGATGGGGCCGTTAACGTGAATGGTAGTAGAGTTGGTGCTGTTTTGGTTACGCCAAAAGGATCCCGTATTCCTTTTGCTGCCCGGCTAACATTTGAGTGCACCAACAATGTGGCAAGTACGAAGCTTGTATCATGGGTATCGAACCTCGGTGCGTCAACTAGGGCAACACCTTTTTCGCGGTGTATGGGACGGAAGCCGTGCTACCAGTCGAGGTCCAGATCCTGTCATTGAGAGTCCTGATGGACGTGAAATTGAAATAAGCTGAATGGGTAAGGACCCGGTACGAAGAGTTGAGCCTAGTTGAGAAAAAGAGGCTGGCAACCGTTTGTCATGGGAAGTTGTACCCAGCGAATGAAGCGGGCTTTTAACCAAAAGGTGCGACCTCGTGGGTATCATGTGGGAGACGTGGTGTTGAAAAGGATCCTTCCTCCTCAGAACGATCGTAGGGGCAAGTGGACACCCAATTTTGAATGTCCATTCGTGGTCAAGGAGGTTTTCTCTGGCAAAGCCTTGTTGTTGACGACCATGGATGGCGTGGATTTTCTATCCCCTGTGAATGCGGATGCAGTTAAAAAATACTTCGTATAAGAGACCCGTTGGACGAAAAAAATAAAATAGTCCAGGCAAAAATGATGAAAAAGGTTCGGGCAAAAATTAGGGATAAAAAAAGAAAAAACTGTACATCCGACAAGTCGAAAACCCCACAAGGGCGGCTTGGGCAAAAAAGGGTATCCCGGTGGACTGAAAACCCGAAAGGGCGGTCCAGGCAAAAGAGGGAATGAAACGAACAACTGCGTCCAACATGATTGTTTGTACTTTGGTTAAGACACCTGGAGAATCCCCGACAGAGATCAGTCGGAAGCGTCTTGTTCAGAAGGCAGAAAGTGCGAAGAGTCTTGAGGACATATGGGGTGTAACCGAGTTGGAACTCGATGAGATCACGGTTTCACATTGCCATTAGGATAGATTTTCCTTTTGTGCGCAATTACCTCTTTTCAGGGATTGCTTCCTGTGCTGCTCAGTCACGAGCCACTTTTTTCAATCGATAAATGCATATTCAGTCAAATAATTTTGTTTTTGTTTTCATTACCGCTTTGATTGCAAAAACATCCGTTTATTTTGATAAGAATCTTTGCATTTTGAGACATATAGGTCCCTTCCAATGCATGTTCATAAGATTGAAAGCCTGAAATCTTATTCGGAAGTCTGAGTGACCTAAGTGTTGAAATTTTGGCATGCCTGGGGCACGTTTTTATCTAACGATCTCTTTTGCAGGTGCTGTTGGGTATTTTCACTCACTTGCAGGTTGTGATGTGAAACCTTTTGACAAAAGATCCCCGTGGACTCCAATCAGGGACGAGGGATAGAAGAACGGTGAAAAGACGGCGAGAATGGCGACGATCCTAGAGGGTAATCAAGAAGACTCTTCAAAGTCTGAGGATTAAAGAGTTGGCCCGGATCTGAGGAGATCGTTTATCTCGAAGCAGAGAAAAGCCGAGAATACAAGGTGATGACTCAGAAGAGACCAAATGAGTCTGGGAGCTTTCAAAAGTGGAAAGTTGTCACTATTGTTGGATGGTGAACACCAGTGTTCGACGAGTCGACGGACGTCCCGTGTCAAATAGGCCGTATCTCCCCATCGGGTTCGGGATGGTTATCTCCCAAGCAGATTCGAGATCGGTGTTTCCTCAGCAGCCAGGCTTGAAGGTTGTTATTTTCCCCAGCAGGGTCGGGATGGTTATCTCCCCAGCGGGTTCGAGATCGGTGTTTCCTCAGCAGCCAGGCTTGAAGGTTGTTGTGTTCCCCAGCAGTTCAGATTGGTTATCTCCCATAGCAGGTTTGAGAATGTTATCTCCCCAGCAAGTCTGAAGTTTGCTGCAATCCCCAGCTGGGTTGAGAATGTAATCCCCAGCGAGCCTGAGGGTTACTATTTCCCCAACGGAGGTGTCTATGGGTGGTTTGTTCCTCAGCAGCCAGGTCTGGAAGTTGTTGTAATACCCAACAGGGTTGTGACTGTTAGTTCCCGAGCTAGTCTGAAGGTTACTATTTCCCCAGCTAGTCCGAAGTTTGCTGTTTCCCCTAGCAGGGTTGAGAGGGTTGTTTCTCCAGCTAGTCCGAAGTTTGCTATTTCTCTCAGCAGGTTTGAGAATGTTATTTCCCCAGCAAGTCTGAAGGTTGCTGTTTCCCCAGCGGAGGTGGGCGTTGTTTGTTTTCCCCCAGCGAAGTGCCCAAGCGGATCGAGTTCAGCGGAGGTCGTCCCTAGTGAGGATTATCGGTTCCCCAGCAACAGCGCTATTCCCCAGCAGGGTGGAGATGGGAGTGACATCAAGTTCCTCAGCAGAGTTCCTCAAAATCCCCAGTAGAGTCCCCGAAGGGGGATATTTTTTATGCATTCGTCATTTAGAAAAGCATAGCATATTGCATCATTAAATGCGTAGCATTTCCATGGTTATGGAGCATTACGCTGTAAAATTCATGCATCAGCATTGCAAGCATAAACTAGCCCTAAGCCGTGGTTACCGTTTGAGAGTTGGTTTCGCCGGATGGTGAAGATGTTATTCTGAGGAGTTTAGCATCGCGACGTTGGGTCATCTGGTTCGATTTCAGAATCTGTTTCTCCAACATGGTCGAGAGGTTGGTGTGTCCCCAATAAATGACTCCCCAGTTGAGTTGGTTTCTCCGTCGTTCCGAGAATGTCAGATCAGCAAGTATCCGCAGCAGAATTGTTGTGTCTCCCCACAGAGTTGGAAGATCGAATCAGAATTGTGTGCTCATCAAAGTGACCATTTTCTTTTCCAGCAGGAGTTTTCCTCCCCTTGCATCTTGCAGGCTTGGTTCGTATCCCCAGTAGAGGCGGATCATTTTTCAACATCCGTATGACACATTTGCAGCGGTTGCTCTTGACAGCATTCAGAATTGGTAATCCCCAGAGAGGTTTATTTCCTCACCCGTCAGTGAAAGGAAAGCTTGACTCCCCAGCGTGGTCCCCGACAAGCGTCTGCCTTGTTTTGACATATGTAGATGTCGTCCTTGCGATACCAGTAAGTGTCGTGTTGATCCCCGTGTGGGTCATTTCTTTTGGTGTCAGTAAACATCATCTTTCGATGTCGATAAACAATCGAGTTTCTTCCCATTCATCCGTTGATGTATGGTCATGGTTTCTATTCCCATTCATCCGTTGATGTCTGGTCGTGGTTTCTCTTCTCATTCATCCGTTGATGTCTGGTCGTGGTTTCTCTTCCCATTCATCCGTTGATGTCTGGTCGTGGTTTCTCTTCCCATTCATCCGTTGATGTCTGGTCGTGGTTTCTCTTCCCATTCATCCTTTGATGTCTGGTCGTGGTTTCTCTTCCCATTCATCCGTTGATGTCTGGTCGTGGTTTCTCTTCCCATTCATCCGTTGATGTCTGGTCATGGTTCCTTTCTTTGATAAATATCCACTCCCCAGTAGAGTCGTCAGTGAACGCCTGGTCTTGTTCCAGTCGTAAACATCTTTTTCCTTCCAGTGAAAGCCGCCATCTGGTAAATGAGCCTCGCTTTCCTTGACCTTGGAAGATATCGAGTCCTGTAGTGGAAGCCGCCATCAGTAAATGAGCCTCGCTTTCCTTGACATCAGAAGATATCGAGTCCTGCAGTGAAAGCCGCCATCTGGTAAATGTGCCTCTCTTTCCTTGATATCCGCGTATATCAAGTCTCCCCAATGAAAGTCGTCATCTGGTAAATGTGCCTCGCTTTCCTTGATATCCGTGTATATCAAGTCTCCCTAGTCAAAGTCGCCATCTGGTAAATGTGCCTCGCTTTCCTTGATATCTGTGTATATCAAGTCTCCCCAGTGAAAGTCGCCATCTGGTAAATGTGCCTCGCTTTCCTTGATATCCGCGTATATCAAGCCTCCCCAGTGAAAGCCGCCATCTGGTAAATGTGCCTCGCTTTCCTTGATATCTGCGTATATCAAGCCTCCCCAGTGAAAGCCACCATATGGTAAATGTGCCTCGCTTTCCTTGATATCCGCGTATATCAAGCCTCCCCAATGAAAGCCGCCATTTGGTAAATGTGCCTCGCTTTCCTTGATATCCGTGTATATCAAGTCTCTCCAGTGAAAGCCGTCATCTGGTAAATGTGCCTCGCTTTCCTTGATATCCGTGTATATCAAGTCTCTCCAGTGAAAGCCGCCATCTGGTAAATGTGCCTCGCTTTCCTTGATATCCGCGTATATCAAGTCTCCCCAGTGAAATCCGCCATCTGGTAAATGTGCCTCGCTTTCCTTGATATCCGCGTATATCAAGCCTCTCTAGTGAAAGTCGCCATCTGGTAAATGAGCCTCGCTTTCCTTGATATCCGTGTATATCAAGTCTCCCCAGTGAAAGCCGCCATCTGGTAAATGAGCCTCGCTTTCCTTGATATCCGTGTATATCAAGTCTCCCTAGTGAAATCCGCCATCTGGTAAATGTGCCTCGCTTTCCTTGATATCCGCGTGTATCAAGTCTCCCCAGTGAAAGCCGCCATCTGGTAAATGTGCCTCGCTTTCCTTGATATCCGTGTATATCAAGTCTCCCCAGTGAAAGCCGCCATCTGGTAAATGAGCCTCGCTTTCCTTGAGCTCGGAAGATATCAAGTCCTGCAGTGGAAGCCGCCATCAGTAAATGAGCCTCTCTTTCCTTAACCTCGGAAGATATCAAGTCCTGCAGTGGAAGCCGCTATCAGTAAATGAGCCTCGCTTTCCTTGCTTTGGAAGATGTCAGATCCTGTTGTGGAAGCCGCCATCAGTAAATGAGCCTCGCTTTCCTTGACATCGGAAGATATTAAATCCTGCAGTGGAAGCCGCGATCAGTAAATGAGCCTCGCTTCCTTCGCTTCGTCGCCTGCAGAGTGCAAATTCAACGGTTCTTTTGGTATTCAATCCCTGTTTACCTTGAAGGTCTGATAGCCGTTGCTCTCATCCATTCAGGTTCCCAGTTGATTGAATAGGGGCAGTTCATGCATTCATTTCATTTTTTAGGTCATATATCATTACATATTGCATTACATCATGGCAATCCATCATTGGTATCAAGAGAATCATCAGTGCAAAAGGCAAGGTTTTCCTTGAGATGAAGGCTACATGAGTATTTTAGAGAGCTTATATGAATCAAGGTTCATTTTGAAGCAACTTTGCCAAGTGGTAGAGGCCCAAAGTCCTCAGTGTATTCCCAGGTTATCTGAGGCCCATACAAGTCAACTGAAAGTCAACTAAGGGCTTTGAGGTGGAGAAATGGTTTGAGACACTTCATTCATGTCCAAAAGAGGCCTATTCATCATGTCAAACATCTACCCTGAAGATTTTGAAGTCAGGTCAAAAGTTTCCCAAAATGGAAAGTGACCTGTAATTTCAAGTTTCCAAAAATGGCAAGTTTTTGGACCACATCCAACTTGACTTTCCAACATCAAATAAGCTTCAAATGGAATTTTGGTGAACATTAAAGTTGAATATCTTTCTCTCCTCTTTTCAAAAAGTCCAAGATCATGAGCATCTGACAAAGGGTTGAGAAGTTATGAGCAAATGATCACCAAGTGTGCACGAAATGTCAAAGTGCCATAACTTTTGATTCAAAACTCCAATTTAAGCCACTCTTTTTGCAAATTGCATATCATGACCAATATTTTCCAAGTCTATCATTGCATTGCATGAAACAATCTCACATGACCATTGGTGCATACATGTGCTTTTTGGAGGGAAAATCCATAATTTGAAATTGGTTGATGCTACAAGCTTTTTGATCATTCCATCATGTTCATAAGTTGATTTTAAGTGGGTTGGAACCATGCATGTGCACTGTTCACGTGCATTTTCACCATGCAAGGGTGCATTTACCATTTGTGCATCACACCTCATTTCTCATTAACTTTTCATTAGCCAAGCCTAATTATCATTAGCAAAGTGATTAACATGTGATATAAAAGCTTAATTGTAACAGAATTGCTCAGATTACACATTCTAGATCTAGATTTTTCACTTCCCTCCAAATTTTCTCTCAATTGAAACTTCAAATTTTTGCACATAACTCATTGATTTTACTGCATAATTGTGTTCATTGAGTGTGATTGATGAAGAATTGAGCATTGGATTGAAGATTTTGGCCAAGATTCGTTCACATCAAGCTCATGAAGATGAACATGGAAGTTGCAAATTAATCAATATCCAAGCCATTTCAAGTGAGATTTCGTGCACAAAGCTTCATAACAAGAGTAGAGGAGAATATCTGGACATTACTGGAGCTTGAATCCACTGTTTTCATCCACTGCTCTTCAAGAAGGTTGGATTTCGAACCTCATGATTCTTGATTTTATTGCCATAATTGTGTAGAGTTTTTGTCCCTGATCATTCTGATATAAATTTCATTGAATTTGGTGAAGTATTGATTGAGTTATGAGGAATTAAAGTTTGATGCATGATTTTGTTTTCCTTCGATTTGCATTGGTTATTGAGAATTAGGCTTAGAAATTGATAGATTCATGTTCCTGTTGCATCGCCGTCGTCTCATTGAGGAAGACGGTGGAAACCACCGTCAACCACCGCTGGTGAATAGTACCAGGCGCTCTGGTTCAAGCTTAGGGTTTACGCTGCATGAACCCTCATGTTTATGGTTCGATTCTTGCTGTAAGCATTTTGGAAATTCATTTTGATTCCTCTGCCTTGCAAAACGGCAGCGTTTCCATGTTAAATGCGCTTGTGACCTCAAGGTCACCTGTTCGAACCTTCGCCCATTCCTTTTGCTTGTTTTCCAATTATTTTCCTCAAGCGCTATTGTAACCTCCATGTCCACAGCTCGATTCCAGCGCTATGCATTTCCTAATTCCAATTAATTTTGTTTTACCTGAGCGCGCCTATAGCCTTGAGGACCTGGGTTCAACACCAGCCTATGGCATTTTCATGTCATTGTCATTTTCCACATTGATTTTCTTTATTTCATTTTTTGTTTGTTAATTCAAAAAATCACTAAAAGTAGAAAATAATTCCAAATAAATCCAAACTTTTTTCTACATGTTCATTTGAATGTCTTTTATTTTGTGATGTGAATTTCTGGATTTGTGCCTTGCTGGAATTTTGAATATGCTTAGTTATTTGAACATGATGCAAAAGATGACATGTTGTGATATTTGACTTGTGAAATGCTCATACTTGGTCCAAATGCCCTGGAATTTGGTGTGCTGAATCCTAACATGTTGCATGATGTTTGAGCTTTTGTTTGGCATTTTTAGCATATTCCATCTCTGTTTTGGACACATGAACTTTAGGTGTGACAATTTGTGTCACACATTTGGATGATGCTTTTGTTCATTTTCATTGACATGCCATTTGATCTCTTCTGGTCCTAAATTTTTGCATGAGACTTGTGTCTAACATGTTGAGCTCACATAAAATTTTTCATGACCATTGAATGTGTTTCTGATTTAATGTGCATTTTCTCATTTGTATGCCCAATTGTGAACACCATTGTATGCCTTTGCCTTATCATGATCATTAGATGGATTTGCCTTAGGATTTGAGTCTGGTCCTTTTTAGGACATGTTCTTACTTGAATAAATGTTCCTCATGTTGAATATCAACTTCTGGTTTGACTTTTTTCTTTGCCTTTGACCCTAGTCTTGGTACTAGTGGTTTGTACTCACCTTTTGAGCTTTGTATTTCAGGTTCGAGCAATTAGCTCTAGTGGTTGATGTGATCTCAATTCATGAGATACAAGTTTGCTTTGTCCACTAACCTTTGTTGTGTTGTAGGTCCCTTGGTGATGAACTCACTTGAGTTGTTTACACATAGGACTTGTATTGTACATATTGGAAATGTCTCACTGTGGTTGACTGTTTGGTTGTCTGAATACCTTATTGACTTGTTTGACTTTTTTACAGGTACTTTAGTCGCTTTTAGCTCATTGCTTGAGCTTTGCTTTGCTTGTGGTTGGCATACCACCCAGGTAATCATGCTCTAACTCCATGTAGTCTGGAAGCCCTGTTGTTTCTTTTGACAGGCATTTGGCTGAAGTCCTCCTTAAGAGGCAATGTCTGTGATTGTTTACTTTTGTGCTAAAGACCTCCTTGTCGAGGCATGTTACTTAAGTCCTCCTAAGTGAAGAGGCAATTGACAGATAGAAGGGACTAGCAATCAATCCTCTATTATTCGTTGAGTCGTTCACTATGCTCGCACTACGTGTTGATGCTCTTGAACCTAACCCAAGATCTTTGTATATAGAGTCAGTCAAGTGGAATAGGGTCCCTCATTCTGGATCCCCACGTTTTCATTGATTGAAGCTCACCCAGGCCCGGGTTAAGAGCTATGAGGTCTTATCCTCATTACCTTTCATCTGTTCACCCTGACGGTCAATGTCAGTGGTTAAGAGCCCTCAGATACCCTTCTAGTTGGCTTGTTTGTCGAGGTTGATATGACCCCTCTTGACTAAAGCCCGGCTTGTTTGTCGAGGTTGATATGACCCCTTGACTAAAGCCTCACCCTTGATGTTTGAGCCCCCTTGTTGGTGTGTTTACTTCATGTTATGTTTTTGTGTGGTGTGATTGTATCCCCATAGGATTGCTAGACTTCACATAGTCTCTCGTTTGCATGTCAATTAAGGTAGCACGGTTCCTTCGTCTAGGACTCTCTTTCTTGCGTGAGCATTCCTAAAACACAAACAAACTTTATCTTCCCTTAAGGACACGTTAACTCCTTCTACTACAGGTGAGTAAGTCTCCCAAGGTCGAGCATCTGGTAGATTGCGTAGTAACGTCGTTCACCTAAAAAAACACAAAACAAACAGAAATGGTTTAGCTGAACTACGACAACTCTGATTCTCATGTTCAGATGAGATACGTAGGCACGAGACGCGATGTCTTGCCGAGTTTGACTGACGACTAACATGTAATCCTTGTTGGTTTTCGCCCTCGTTGCGATTCTTTTCTCTCGCCCTCGTTGCGATCGAGACCTTCCTTCTCTCTTGCCCTCGTTGCAATCTGTTTCCTTTTGTGTGCGTTTGGAGTCGGATGTAAGTCCATTTATTGGCATTCTGTTTCCTGTTCGCGTTTATTTGTTCGGAGTCGGACATAAGTCCATTTATTGGCAGTCTGTTTCCTGTTTGTCCTTGTTTGTATGGAGTCGGATGTAAGTCCATTTATTGGCATTCCGTTTCCGGTTGTGTGTTTCTTTTGACGTCTCAGCGTCTCTGTTTAGTGTTTTGTTTCGGCGTGCGTTAGCCGAGCTACGAGTGCTCTGATTCTTACTTTGGTTAGAGAAGATACATATGCATAGGAAGCGATATCCTAGCGAGCACGTTTCCCATTTCCCCGAACTACGTTGACTCTGATGTTTGTGTCTGACAAACTACGTAGGCCCAGGATGCGACATCCTGCCGAGTCCACTTCCTCCATCTTCTTTCACCTGTTTTATTATTCCAGTGTGTGTGCATTCTTTGAGCAGTTTCTTAGCAACCTTATTCTATTCTTTTGAGTGTGGACCCCGTCGAGTACGACGGACGTGAGGGGTGCTAATACCTTCCCCTTGCGTAACCGACTCCCGTACCTTGCAATCTCTGGTCGTAAGACCATTCCTTTCCCTTTTTCAGGTTTACTTCGAGCATTTCCTTTCCCTCCTTTGGGATAAATAACGCACGGTGGCGGCTCTGTGTCTTTTCCCGCCGGTTGTTTTTCGCGGATGCGACAGATGGACATAAGCTTCCCATGACGTTGTTTGAAGTCCAAGGGATCTAATACAAAAGATGCTAGCTTCCTTAACTCTTTCGAGACCGGACATCTGAAACTGTACTTCTTAGTGTTCTTTTGTCCACAATCCATGGTCTGAAAATGTTTGCAAATGATACCTTAGTTCCTTGAAATTTTCGTGTGATGAATGTTATGATGCACATTAATGCATGAATGCAACAATCACAAATAAGGGATCACACACAAGGCAAACAAAGGTCAAGGGATGAATCAAGTCATTGTCAAGATCAATCATCCATTTTGGTGGATTATGATTTGCACCTTATCAACACCCAAGTTCCATTGATATTGACAAGACTTGATTAGATCAACCAAGAATCAAGGGTTTGTTGCAAGTCACGAGCATGAAGTCTGGGTAAGAACCATCCCAAAGGAGTGAACTAAGGATAAAAACCTGTAGATCATGTTCTAAAAAGTTCCCAAAGTCTTAATTCCATCTATCGGATATTACAAGTTAAGATGACTGACTCATCGACCCATAATATTCTCAAGAGAAACTCGTCTGAGTGTAGTATCGCGTAACAACTTTTATCAAGTCTACACTTGAATAGTTTCTGCACTACGTCCTAAATAGGCCAAGATGGGTTAGGGGTTCTAAGGTCCTCAGCTTCTCAGACCCAACTAGAAATAGTAATGCCTAACCACACTTGTGTGACATTTCCAAATCCAAAGGAGTCTCCACTGAGCAGATGGATCTCAAGCCAACTTCTTAAGGACTACTCCACATAAGTCGAACATGACTATACCATCCTGTAACACCTCAAAATTTGCCCTCCTCTCTTGGGACTAGTTTAACATATTGCATATCATTTTTAGGTCATTAGGCATTGCATATTGCATATCATGTGGTTACATTGTGCAAGTCATCCCTCAAAAGTCTTGGTCAGAAGATGAAGAGTTCATGATGCAAGCTAGGGTTTCATTGGACTGGATCATTAACTGTCTGAGGGTGGTGGTCCAAATTAGGGTTTCATGGTTCTCAAGGAGATTGGTCTACATCTTGGTTGAAATGATACATCATCATCATCATGGTTTTGTTATCATCCAGGAGATTCAGAAGATTGATCAGATACCTTGAGATTAGGGTTTTGACCAATGGTCAACCCTAATCAGTTGCATTGGGCCAATCAGGGCATGGCAAGGAGATGGGGTCTACAATGGATATGGGGATCATTTCATGGTTGTATTGAGCTTATGGAGGCTAGGGTTTCATCCTTGAGCCATTTCATCAGAAGATTGGGGCTCAGATTGATCAGTGCATTGCCAAATTCATCTATCAGTTGAAAAAGTCAACTGTGGTCAACTGTGTTTGATTTTATGGATTTGGAGGTGGGAGAGAGTTGGATACACTTCATTCATGTTGAAATAAGTTTCATTTGACATGTCAAAGCTCAAGAATGAAGAAAATAAAGTCAGGAGAAAAGTTGCCAAAAATAGAAAGTGACTTGTAATGGAAGTTTCCAAAAATGGAAAGTTTTTCGCCACAAAATTACGTGTCCAAAAAAGCTTCAAATGAAAATTTGTCCAACATGAAAGTTGTAGGTCTTGATCTCACCTTTCCAAAAAGTCCAAGAACTTGAAATTCCCATGTATGGTTGACAAGTTATGGTCCATTCATTTTCCAAAAATGCCTATAATCAAAGTGGCATAACTTTCACATGGAATGTCCAATTTGAGTGATCTTTTTATGAGCAAACCCCATTTCACATGTACTTTCATGGTGTATGGTCCAAATTCATCAAAAATACTCATAGCAAAAAGTCGAATTTCAAGTGGATTTAAGTGCATTTTTGGTGTGAACATGTGATTTTGAGAAATACAAGGCCAATTGACATGAAACCAATTCCAACACACTCCAAATGCCAAATAGAAGTTGTGTGAACATTCATTTTACTGTTACATTGGCTATTTGAAAAGGTCATTTTTGGACTTTCATTGAAAATGAATTAACACTAATCACTTGGTTTTGGATAATTGAGATTAAGAGATGGATTAGTGTGAGGTATAAATGGTTAACTGTAACAGAATTTGTTAATTACATTTCATATTCCAAGAATCATAACAAACTTTCCCTCCAAAATTGCAAAATCCTCTCAAATTTCATCAAGCATTTTTCAAGATTTCTTCATCAAATCTTCATCAATTGGCACAATTCCTTTTGGATTCATTCTCCAAAAACCTTATAGAGCAACTGTTTTGGTGAATTCGTGGTAAAAGCTCCAAGATCAAGGACTGTTCAAAGCAAGGTCATCAATGGCAAAGTGAGATTTCTTCCAATTGGAGCATCTTTGAGCTAAGCTGCTTGCTTCATTCACCTTCCTAGCCATTAATCTCCATCTGTTTTGCATCATTGGACCTTGAGAAGCGCAAATTCGTAGCTGTCATCTCCAAGAGGTAAATCCTCGAATTCTTTCATTGCTTGAATTGAGCTAGGGTTTAGAAAGATCTTTGAACGTAGAACAGCATGCAATTCGTGGTTTGTGATCTGGTTAAGTGTAGGATGAGAAATTGTGATTTGAACTTTTGATGTCAAACCTTTTAGTGTTCGATCCGTCCAGTACAGTAGGAATTAGAAAATTTCGTTTGCATATTCGTGACCTATGCTGAGAGACGGAGAGATTGGTATAAGGTTCGTTCATTTTGGTTGAGAATTGCTCGTGGCCGTTTCTGGAATGATGAACGAAGAACAGCGGATGAACACGTTCAAATTCTGGAAATTCTAGGTGTTTGATCCGTTTCTCACGCGTTGCATTTTCAAAACCTGTTTAGCGCCAAAACCGAGCCAATCGCGTTACGCCACCAAATTAATGAAACTACGCCGTTTTTGCCTGGCGTTTAAAAATTACAAAAATGCCATTCCTGATTTAATTTATTTGTTATTTCATTTTCTTTTTCTTATTTTATTTCATTTGATGCCATGAACTTGTAAAATTCATAATTCACTCATTTCTTGTCCAATTTTGGTGAGATTTTTTTCATGATACTCCTGATGATGTGTAGAATTTAATCATGATTTTTGTGGAATTTTTGCACGTGTAGAAAATTAATTGGCTTAGGGGTTGATTTAATGTGTTCATTTTGTACATGTTTTGCCAAATCTCTCATGAAATGATGATGCCTTCAAATAAATGAATGAAATTTTTTGTGTTTGTTCTGGACATTTTGATGGTGATTTTCATGTATAGTTTGTGATTTTTGGATACTTGGTTGTTGAGATATGATTTTTTGATTAGAGGTGTGACA
Organism: Lathyrus oleraceus; assembly: GCF_024323335.1. NCBI lineage: Eukaryota > Viridiplantae > Streptophyta > Magnoliopsida > Fabales > Fabaceae > Lathyrus > Lathyrus oleraceus. The sequence continues at coordinate 23,759,568 of NC_066583.1, forward strand.
ATTTGTGTCACACCAAGCTAGGTGAACTTCATGATTTTATTTAAAATGCTTAGGGATGTTGATTTGAGCTGAAATTTTGTGTGGATGATCATTGATATGTCAAGATTACATGTGAATTTTGCTGGATTTATTGGTTGCATTTTCTAATTGATTGAATATTTTCTTCCCTGTGTGCTCATTTGGTAACATTGTGTGACACATGTTGGTAATTCATTTGTGAAATTCTCATGGTGTATTGGATGAAGATGAAATTTGACATGGGGATTTTAGACACATTGTAGGACATTGTGGTTTTGATTCCATTCATTTCTTAATTGTTGTCACTGTTTTATGATTTATGGAAGTTAATGCTTGTTTGGATGCCTTGTTTTGGCTTGTATAAATTTGTCTGGATTTCTTGATTTTCATTGACCTACTTCCTTTTGTCCAATTGAGCTGAAAATTGACATGCTATGCCTTGAATGTGTCCTGTTTAGGTGTGAATTTTTTTGGAATTAATTGAATTGTTTTGATATGCTTTTGATTGAGATAGTTCTGTTTGGTCATTTGGAGTTGCAAATTGCATGTTTGGTGCTATTTTGTGCATAAAATGATAATGGTGAATGGTATGAGCATGGGACCAATTGCATTTGTTTCTAAATTGGTTGAATGTGATTTTGGATAAATTTCACTTGCTGTTTTGATTTTTTCATCCCCTTTGGACCCTAGGCTTGGCCTAGTGGTCTTGTTTCTCATATTTGGTTTGGATTTTCAGGTTGAAATGCAAAAGGCTTAAGGAGACAATTGCAAGATGATTAATTTGAGTTTGTTTGATGTTGTAAACTAACATTGGTTTTGTGTTGTAGGGTTTGATGCTTGAGTTTGAGCTCATGGCTTGCACTTGTGTGCATTAATTTGTGTTTGATTGTACAAATTGACTTATGCTGTTTACTGTTGGTTTGTCTGAGTACTGATGATACTTGATTGATTTCAGGTACATTAAGTTGCTTACAGTTCCTTGAGAACTTGCTTGCTGTTGCTTGGTTGTATAAACCAGTTGAGGTAGACTCTCTTGTCTTCATGTAGTCTGGAAGACCTGGCTTGTTATTTAGCCAGGCAACTGTCTGAAGTCCTCCTTAAGAGGCGATGATTGTGATTGTTTACTTTTGTGCCAAGCAGGTAAAGACCTCTATGAGGCAATTGGCGGAACCCAAGGGATATGCAATCTATTCCCCGCTATTCTGTTGAGTCGTCCCTCTGCTCACACCACTGTGTAGATGCATTGGGACACAAACCCAAGATCTTGTGCTGTTGCACAGTCAAGTCAGAGTCTTGAGCGTAGAAGGGTCCCTTCATTCTGGACCCACGCTCCTTTGTCTGAAGCTCTCCCTGATCAGGGATAAGAGCTGTGAAGTCTAATCTTCACTCACCTTTCATCAGCTTCACCTTAGCCTCTCAATGGCAAGGTTAAGAGCTAACTCTACCTTGTACAGATGACTTGCCTCGGCAGTCCACCCTTGTTTGAGCCTCACTTAACTGGATATAGTGTGTGCTATGTGAAATGTTTGTTTTGTTTGTTGATGCTTGCATGCTTGTTTCTCCTGGTTAGGATTAGCTTGCTGTTGTGCAAGTAGGTAGAAACCACAACATAGGGCAATGATGCATGATAACACTAGGCTCGAGTACAGCTCCCTGGTAGTGTGTCTCCCCTTGGTTTCTGGCTAGAATTTCTTTCCCTTTCAGGGGAACTACATCGCCCTGATCCTCGTTCCAGACGAGGTATGTAGGCAGGAGACCGTGCGAGGTCTCTCCGGGCACTTTTTTTTCTTTTTGTGTGTGTTTGCTTGTTATCTTCTTGTGTGTCAGGATATGGATGTAAGCCCAGCGATTGGCTGTCCGTATCCTGATTGTGTGTTTGGTTCGGATGCCGATGTAAGTCCAGTGATTGGCGGTCGGGCTCCACGTTTGCCTTCTTGTGTGTATTTTGGTTCGGATGCTGATGTAAGTCCAGTGATTGGCATTCGGGTTCCAAGTTTGCCTGTGTTTGTGTGTGTCTTGTTTGGCGTGCGTGAGCCGAACTACGGCAGCTCTGATTCTCGTTCCAGACGAGATACGTAGGCATAGGATGCGATGTCCTAGCGAGCCCCCTTCCTCTTAACCCCACCTGTGTTGTCTTCGGTGCGTGTGTGTGATGTCTGTTTGTTTTAGCAACCTTTTCTTTCTTTTAGAGCGTGGATCCCGTCGAGTACGACGGACGTGAGGGGTGCTAATACCTTCCCCTTGCGTAACCGACTCCCGTACCCTTTCTCTTTGGTCGCGAGACCATGCTTTTTCCAGGTTTACTCTGAGCGTTTCCTTTCCCTCTTTTGGGATAAATAACGCACGGTGGCGGCTCTGTGTTGTATTTGTTTCAGCCCGCCGATTGTTTTTCGCGGATGCGACAGCTGGCGACTCTGCTGGGGACATGAAGTTGACCTATTGCTGGTCCATCTTCCCTAAGCGAGTCAGTCCTAGCACTTTCTAGGATAGGGTTTGGTTGCTTTTGCTGTTTCATTTATTGCATTCATTTATTTATTGTTTGCATTTATGTTTGCATTCATTCATATTCATCTGTTCATCTGGCTGTGCTATGATCTCTCTGTTTGGGGTGGGAGTTACTCGAGGTAAAAGGCCCAATACCCAGGCTATGAGTGAAATCTAGGAAACCTAGGAATAGAGTGATTCATGGGAAGCGGGTGGTATGCGCCACTTAGCGGAACATTGACATCACGAGCAGTTCAGACCCTGATGGGATATTATCGTTACGTACTTCGGGTGTGTACATGATGATATTCTGTGAAAGGTTATTTATGCTGCGTTTCTCTCGACCTTACCCTGGCCTAGATGACACCCGTGAGTGGGGAGGGAATGATCTTTATTACAGGTACAAATGGTGACTTTGATGGTGACTTTTGGTTCCGTTGATCAGAGTCCTATTTATAAGTCGAATTTATGTGCATTTCTTGCTGAGACGCCGAAGTGTTGTCCGTGTTATTTATCAGTGGGGATCCGTTTATTTCAGGATTCCCCGGGCCGATTCAGAGGATTGTGGTTATCTGCTCAGAGATTGTCTGATGATGATGGTGATGTACCTTTCAGTTTCGTTTATTTCGGAACTCCCAAGTTGGATTTGTGGTTACATATTTCTTCAGATGGTTGTGATCAGCTCAGAGATCAGGCTTCAGTGCAACAAATGTTCAGATGACTTGGAGGATGGCACAGTGCATTGCATTCACGCATCAGCATCATCCACATTTTGCATTCATCGGCATCTAACTCACGTCTATCCATACTCAGGGTACATTCTCGATTGAGATTCTGGTTGAGAGACATCCTGATGTCAGAATGTTATTGATGAAATATTGTCCGTCTCGATGAAACCAGAATCAAAGGACGGAATCTTCCTCATATGGATAGACGTTGCATTCATGCATATTAACCTGTTTGCTGTTTTGTAGGTGTCAGTATCTAACCGGTGCACACAGCTTTTCCGCTCAGATACCCTGCCAGACTCAGCAAATCCGAACTGATGGATCCACCCAACGCCGACATTCTCGAACTAAAAGGGATGATGAGGGAGTTGTTCAGTGTTGTGCAAGGGCTTGCCTTGGGACAGAAAGCCATGGCGGAGAGATTGGAAAGAATTGAAGGCTGGATGATCAAGGAGAAAGTCCAGGGAAAGGTTCCATCATCCGAAGTAAACAAGCCCTCTGGCGCCGTGGTAAGGAAGCCCCCTGACAATGGTCAGCTCAAGAAGGAGATTGAACCAGGTGGTGTGCAAGCAAAAAGAGAACACGGTAAGGATCATTACCACCCTTATGCTGCCACTGTAACCATTCCTGTTGGTAATTCACCTGCACCGCAGCGACATCGGCCACCTCAACAGAGAGCACAGAGAGCTGGGAAGCAAGTGAGAAGAAAGGGGGTTGATCGTCAATTTGATAGGCCACCCATGACGTATGCTCTTCTGTTGAAGAGGTTGAAGGATCTTGGATTGGTGCGGCCAAGGATGTTGACTCTGTTGAAACCTGATCAGAGGCCTGCCAGTTACGATGAGAATGTCAGGTGCGAGTTCCATGCTGGTGCACCCGGACATCACATTGAGGATTGCAAAGCTTTTAAGCATGTGGTCCAAGACTTGGTGGATTCTAAGGCAATCAACTTTGCACCGACGACAGATGATAGTGCTAACCCCGTGACAAGGCATGGTCCTGTAAAAGTGAAAATGATGTCGAAGGACAAGAAAGGGATAGAGGTGACTGAGAAGGATCAGTTAAAAATGCCAATGTCGGGGATCCCAAAATGTCTGACGAAAAATGGAGCTTCCCCTCGTGTTGATGATTGTTGTGCGGCTGTCGCCACAAAGGGGTGTGTAGTGATGGGGGAATCGGTCCAGAGAATGATGAAAGTAGAAATGGACGATGTGAGGTGTAAAGCACCCAGTCTGGCAGCTGAAACCGTCAGGGTGGGAAATGCCATTGGGGTTGAGAAAGAGAAAAAGCCGTCCATTTCCTCTTACAAGCAGGCAGTGGAAGTAGTAAGAAATGGAGGGATCCCAGGCTGGGGAAAGATCATAGACATTGTGGTGAAGGCGGATATGTTCGGGGTTGGCTATCAGCCAGATCAAGAGTCGTCTAGACAAAACAGAGGACGTCGTCCACCGTTCACATTTGTCAGTGCTGGAGTGCTGGATCCAGGTCACGCCTACACAGTGAGTGAAGAGATTGACAGTGACCGCGAGCTGGAGTCGTGGATAAAATCGTGCGTACCAGGGAACTGGAAGGCTAAAAAGATCAGCACTGTCACTCATCCTGAAGAGTAATATTTCTTGTTTTCAATTTTGTCTGCATGAAAGCCATACGTGTTGCCCGACACGTAATGGTTCATTGTAAGGGCCACCTCATGTTTCATTTTGCGACATTTTGCATCATAAATACACGGATGTTTTTCAAATTAAAAGCGGTGTTCCCTGTTTTTCATTTATTTTTGCAGTTTAAAAATAAAAACAAATAAAAATGGCAATGTTTGTTTTCATTTTTTCCCTTTTTGATTTGTCTTGTTCCGACCCCAAAAAATAATTCTCCGGATCTCATTGATAACGATTTGGTTACACCTCATATGACTTCGACAATTCGATCTATCATGCTGAAGAAGAAGGCGAAGAAGATTGTGATCTGCTGGAAGATTAGCCAGGTTGTTAAAACAAGAGGAGAAGGTGATTCAGCCGCATGAAGAGCAGATTGAAACAGTGAATCTGGGTACCGCCTAGGTCAGAAAGAAAATGAAAATTGGGAGCCGCTTCAGAGGCGAGTCGAGAGCAGAATGGTAGCCTTGTTGAAAGAGCATGCGGATATCTTCGCTTGGTCGTGTCAGGATATGCCAGGGTCGGATACCGACGTCGTTGTGCGCAAGATACCATGGAGGGAAGACTGTCCTCTAGAGAAGCAGAACGCCAGTGCTACTTATCAGAGAGCCATGGTGACTTTGTTTCATGATATGATTCATCATGAAATTGAATGCTATGTTGATGACATGATAGCAAAGTCCCAGACAGAAGAGGGGCATCTGGCAGATCTGGCCAAGCTATTTGACAGGTTAAGATAATTCAGACTGAGGTTGAATTCGAATAAGTGCACTATCAGAGTGCGGTCCGGTAAGATGTTGGGGGTTCATTGTAAGAGAGGAATCGAGGTTGATCCTGCTAAAAAAAAAAAAAAAAAAACAAACAAAAAAACGCCTGAACCGAGAACGGAAAAAGAGAGGTTCGTGGTCTCCTAGGTAGATTGAACTACATGTCATGGTTCATATCTCACCTAACAGCCACGTGTGAACTCATATTCAAGATGTTGAAAAGAAAAGATCAAACGGTCAGGTGAAATAATGATTGCCAAGGGGCATTGAAAGAATAAGAGAATAAGTTGCAAGAACCTCTGATTCTGATGCCTCCCTATGGAAAGAGACTGTTAATCTGTACTTGACAGCCCTCGAGGGGTCTAAGAGGTGTATTGGGGCAGCATGACTAGTCTTGTCGAAAAGAGCATGCAATTTACCTTAGCAAAAAGTTTACCGACTGTGAAACAATACATTCACTGTTAGGGAAAACTTGATGTACTTTGGCATAGGCTGCTCGCCGACTGAGACAGTATGTGCTGGTTCATATCACTTTGTGGATTTCAAGATGGATCTGATCAAGTACATATCTGAGAAGCCAGCATTAACCGGACGGGTTGCGAAAGAGCAAAAGAATGTTGACTGATTTGGGATACTCTCAGAAAGCAATCAAGGGGTGTATTGTCTGATTACATCGCTCCGCAACCCATTGGGGGTTATCAACCAATGAAGTTTGAGTTCCCTGATGAGGACATCTCGAGGTACTCTAATCGAAAGATTGAGAGTAACCGATCCCGGAGGAGGCGCCTGACCCCAAATCCGAACGGATTCTGATGTCTGACGAGGTTAATGTGAAGAAGGAGTTAGTACTGCTTTGGTTACACTGAAAGGATCCCACATTCCTTTTGTTTCCCGGAAAGCATTTGAGTGCACCAACGATGGTGGCTGAGTACGAGGTTTGCATTCTGGGTATTGAACTCCGATGCGTACAGCTACTGGGGCAACTCCTTTCTCATTGGTATATGGGATGGAAGTCGTGCTACTTGTTGAGGTTCAGATTCCCTCTTTGAGAGTCCTGATGGACGTGAAATTGCAAGAGGCGGAATAGGTAAGGACTCGGTATGAAGAGTTGAGCCTGATTGAAGAAAAGAGGTTGGCAGCCATCTGTCATGGGCAGTTATACCAGCAAAGGATGAAGCGTGCTTTTGACAAGAAGGTGCGACCTCGGGTATATCACGTGGGTGATATGGTGCTGAAAAGGATCCTCCCTCCTCAAAACGATCGAAGGGGCAAATGGACACCGAATTATGAAGGTCCATTCGTGGTCAAGAAGGTTTTCTCTGGCGGAGCCTTGTTGTTAACAACCATGGATGGCGAGGATTTTCCATCCCCTGTGAATGCAGACGCAGTTAAAAAATACTTCGTGTAAAAGAGACCCGCTGGACGAAAAGAATAAAATAGTCCAGGCAAAAATGGGCATCCCGGCGAACCAAAAAACAGAAGAAACTGGTTCGGGCAAAAATTAGGGATAAAATAAAAAAAATGTACACCCGGCAAGTCGAAAACCTGAAAAGGCGGCTTGGACAAAAAAGGGTATCCCGGTGGACTGAAAACCCGAAAGGGGGGTCCAGGCAAAAGAGGGATTGAAACGAACAACTGCGTCCGGCATGATCGTTTTCGCTTTGGTTAAGGCATCATGGATAATACCCGGTAGGGATCAATCAGAAACGTCTTGTTCAGAAGGCAGAAAGCACGGAGAGTCTGAGGACATATGGGGTGTAACCGAGTTGGAACTCGATGAGATCACGAGTTTCACATTGCCATTAGGATAGATTTTTCCTTTTGTGCGCAATTACCTCTTTTCAGAAATTGCTTCCTTTGTATTGCTCAATTTGAGCACACTTTTTCAATCAATAAAATGCATATTCAGTCAAATAATTTTGGTTTTTGTTTTTCATTACCGCTTTGATTGCAAAAACATCCAGTTATTTTTGATGAAGAATCTTTGCATTTTAAGATATACAGGTCCCTTCCAATGCATGTTTATAAGATTGAAAGCTTGAAATCTTATTCGGAAGGTTGAGTGACCCCAAGTGTTGAAATCTTGACACGCCTGGGGCACGGTTTTATCTAACGATCTGTTTTGCAGGAACTGTTAGGTATTTTCACTCGCTTGCAGGTTGTGATGTGGAAGCTGTTGACAAAACAAATCCCCATGGAGTCCGATCAGGGACGAGTGAATGGGTAGAGAAGTGATGAAGAGACGTCGAGGCGTACGACGATCCTTGAATGATAATCAAGAAGACTCTTCAAAATCGGAAGATTGGAAAGTCTGTGGAAATTCCCCGTAGGGTCCAATCAGGGACGAATGAATGGGTAGAGAAGCGATGAGAATACGTTAAGACGTCCGAGGACCCTTGAAATTAATCAAGAAGACTCTTCAAAGTCGGAAAATTGAAATTTCTGTAAAAATCCCAGGAGTTCGATCTTCGTCGAGCGCGGAGCGGTTGGGAATACAAGATGATGGAGCAGAAAAGGTCCAGACGAGTCTGGGAGTTCTCAAAAGTGGAAAGCTGATACGAGATTGGGAGGCGGATACCGTGGTTCGACGAGTCGACGGGTGTTCTGTACCAATTTTTCTCATTTCCCAGCTAAGTTTCCAAGCAGAGTTGTGAGGGCTAACTCCCCAGCAGATCCAAGGTCTGTGGATCCCCTAGCTGAGTCAGGATGGTTATCCCCGGCAGGATTAAAACGGTGTTTCCTCAGCAGCCAGGCCTGAAGGTTGCTATTCCCCGAGTGGAGCGGGTTTCAATGAAATATATCTCCAGCAGTGTATCCTATGTGTGGATTGGAGGGGTCGTCCCCAGCGGAGTAGCATTCGTTTCCCCTAGCAGGGTCAGGATGGTTATCCCCAGCAGGTGTCAAATCAATGCTTCCCCAGTCACCAGGCCTGGAGGTTGCTGTTTCCCCAGCAGAGCTATCTGTGAGCATTTCCCCGGTGAAGTCGACAGGTATCTGTGAGGGTTCTCCAAGCAGAGTCAGGATTGATATCCCCAGCAAGTCGAAGACTGTTGTATCCCCACAGAGTGTTGGTGGTTCTTATCCCCTGCAGTTTCCCGAGCGGATTGGGTGCAAAGGAGGTTCTTCCCCAGCAAGGGTTACCTTTTCCAGCAGCATCAGTGCTATTCCTCAGCGGGGTGGAGATCGGAGTATTGACGAGTTCCTCAACGGAGTGTCTCGTGCTCCCCAGCAGAATCCCTTGAGGGGGACGCTTTTTATGCATTCATCATGTAGAATAAGCATAGCATGTTGCATAGAAAAATAAATCGCGTAGCATTTCCATAATTATGGAGCATTACGCAGAAAAAGTCATTCATCATTGCAAGCATAAGCTAGTCTCAAGCCGTGGTTATCGTTTGAGAAGTGGTTTTGCCCAAAGGTGAAGAGGTGTTACTCCGAGGAGTTCAGCATCATGATTTTTTTATCAAAGGTATTCCCTAGTAGTGCGATACTGGAGGAAGTTTTTCCGTCAGACAGAGATGGAAAGGTTATGCGATCAGCGCAATTCAAGCCGTGGTTACCGCTTGAAGTTTTGCTTCGCCGGTTGGTGAAGATGTTGCTCTGAGGAGTTTAGCATCATGATGTCAGATCAGCAATGTTCCTCAGTAGTGCGATACTGGAGGAAGTTTTTCCGTCGGACGGAGATGGAAATGAAATCAAAGGATATTACGCGATCAGCGCGATTCTGGGGTTCAAACGGAAAAAAGGAAGTGTTGAGACATTTTTTGGAGAGCGGGGTTCATATGGAGATTGGAGTTGGAGATTATATCCAGGATGAGGTCCTCAGGATTATCTTCTGTTCATGTGTCACCTTAGACTTTGGCGGATGCCAATGGAGGTCGTTATAGGTGTCTTCTGAAGAAGAGATGCACATGTTACCTTCCTTTTGTGAAGGTGTACCCTCTGATATGTCGCCCTCAGAGTGGTGTTTGGTGTTATTTCCGACATTGCCAGCGGAATTATCACGAGAGATGGGAGAACGGGGTTCAAATGGAGAAAAGGAAATGTTGAGACATTTTCTGGAGAGTGGGGTTCAAATGGAGAAAGGGAACTGTTGCGGCATTTTCTGGAGATCGGGGTTCACAATGGCGATCGCGAGTTATCGTCAGGCGACTGGGGTTCAAATGGAGAAAAGGAGACACGAGGTGTTTTCTGGAGAGTGGGGTTCATTATTTTGGCAAACAAGGTATCGGGGTTCAAATGCAATGATCCGGGATCATTGGCGCTAAGAAAGTTTCGGGGTTCAAGAAAAAGAAAAAGATTATCAGTTCGAAAAGAAATTTCGGGGTTCAAGAAAATAAAAAGAATAAAAGATAATAATCCCCAGCGGATGTGGTGTTCAGGCCATGGTTACCCTTGCGTTACCATTTATTTTGGTATCCAGGTCGACTTTGCTGTATCGGTGATCAGGCCGACTTTCTCCGTTCCAGACGGATTCTTGTTTCAAGTTTGTTCTTCGCCGATTCTGACAGGCGTTGTTAATTATTTCCCATCAGAGTGCAAATTGTTCGTCTGTTCTTGGTATTCAATCACTCTTCATCCTGATCATCTGAAAGCCGAGGCTATTCATATCGACAGGTTCACAGTGGATTGAATAGGGGCAGCTGTAACACCTCAAAATTTGCCCTCCTCTCTTGGGACTAGTTTAACATATTGCATATCATTTTTAGGTCATTAGGCATTGCATATTGCATATCATGTGGTTACATTGTGCAAGTCATCCCTCAAAAGTCTTGGTCAGAAGATGAAGAGTTCATGATGCAAGCTAGGGTTTCATTGGACTGGATCATTAACTGTCTGAGGGTGGTGGTCCAAATTAGGGTTTCATGGTTCTCAAGGAGATTGGTCTACATCTTGGTTGAAATGATACATCATCATCATCATGGTTTTGTTATCATCCAGGAGATTCAGAAGATTGATCAGATACCATGAGATTAGGGTTTTGACCAATGGTCAACCCTAATCAGTTGCATTGGGCCAATCAGGGCATGGCAAGGAGATGGGGTTTACAATGGATATGGGGATCATTTCATGGTTGTATTGAGCTTATGGAGGCTAGGGTTTCATCCTTGAGCCATTTCATCAGAAGATTGGGGCTCAGATTGATTAGTGCATTGCCAAATTCATCTATCAGTTGAAAAAGTCAATTGTGGTCAACTGTGTTTGATTTTATGGATTTGGAGGTGGGAGAGAGTTGGATACACTTCATTCATGTTGAAATAAGTTTCATTTGACATGTCAAAGCTCAAGAATGAAGAAAATAAAGTCAGGAGAAAAGTTGCCAAAAATAGAAAGTGACTTGTAATGGAAGTTTCCAAAAATGGAAAGTTTTTCACCACAACATTACGTGTCCAAAAAAGCTTCAAATGAAAATTTGTCCAACATGAAAGTTGTAGGTCTTGATCTCACCTTTCCAAAAAGTCCAAGAACTTGAAATTCCCATGTATGGTTGACAAGTTATGGTCCATTCATTTTCCAAAAATGCCTATAATCAAAGTGGCATAACTTTCACATGGAATGTCCAATTTTAGTGATCTTTTTATGAGCAAACCCCATTTCACATGTACTTTCATGGTGTATGGTCCAAATTCATCAAAAATACTCATAGCAAAAAGTCAAATTTCAAGTGGATTTAAGTGCATTTTTGGTGTGAACATGTGATTTTGAGAAATACAAGGCCAATTGACATGAAACCAATTCCAACACACTCCAAATGCCAAATAGAAGTTGTGTGAACATTCATTTTACTGTTACATTGGCTATTTGAAAAGGTCATTTTTGGACTTTCATTGAAAATGAATTAACACTAATCACTTGGTTTTGGATAATTGAGATTAAGAGATGGATTAGTGTGAGGTATAAATGGTTAACTGTAACAGAATTTGTTAATTACATTTCATATTCCAAGAATCATAACAAACTTTCCCTCCAAAATTGCAAAATCCTCTCAAATTTCATCAAGCATTTTTCAAGATTTCTTCATCAAATCTTCATCAATTGGCACAATTCCTTTTGGATTCATTCTCCAAAAACCTTATAGAGCAACTGTTTTGGTGAATTCGTGGTAAAAGCTCCAAGATCAAGGACTGTTCAAAGCAAGGTCATCAATGGCAAAGTGAGATTTCTTCCAATTGGAGCATCTTTGAGCTAAGCTGCTTGCTTCATTCACCTTCCTAGCCATTAATCTCCATCTGTTTTGCATCATTGGACCTTGAGAAGCGCAAATTCGTAGCTGTCATCTCCAAGAGGTAAATCCTCGAATTCTTTCATTGCTTGAATTGAGCTAGGGTTTAGAAAGATCTTTGAACGTAGAACAGCATGCAATTCGTGGTTTGTGATCTGGTTAAGTGTAGGATGAGAAATTGTGATTTGAACTTTTGATGTCAAACCTTTTAGTGTTCGATCCGTCCAGTACAGTAGGAATTAGAAAATTTCGTTTGCATATTCGTGACCTATGCTGAGAGACGGAGAGATTGGTATAAGGTTCGTTCATTTTGGTTGAGAATTGCTCGTGGCCGTTTCTGGAATGATGAACGAAGAACAGCGGATGAACACGTTCAAATTCTGGAAATTCTAGGTGTTTGATCCGTTTCTCACGCGTTGCATTTTCAAAACCTGTTTAGCGCCAAAACCGAGCCAATCGCGTTACGCCACCAAATTAATGAAACTACGCCGTTTTTGCCTGGCGTTTAAAAATTACAAAAATGCCATTCCTGATTTAATTTATTTGTTATTTCATTTTCTTTTTCTTATTTTATTTCATTTGATGCCATGAACTTGTAAAATTCATAATTCACTCATTTCTTGTCCAATTTTGGTGAGATTTTTTTCATGATACTCCTGATGATGTGTAGAATTTAATCATGATTTTTGTGGAATTTTTGCACGTGTAGAAAATTAATTGGCTTAGGGGTTGATTTAATGTGTTCATTTTGTACATGTTTTGCCAAATCTCTCATGAAATGATGATGCCTTCAAATAAATGAATGAAATTTTTTGTGTTTGTTCTGGACATTTTGATGGTGATTTTCATGTATAGTTTGTGATTTTTGGATACTTGGTTGTTGAGATATGATTTTTTGATTAGAGGTGTGACAATTTGTGTCACACCAAGCTAGGTGAACTTCATGATTTTATTTAAAATGCTTAGGGATGTTGATTTGAGCTGAAATTTTGTGTGGATGATCATTGATATGTCAAGATTACATGTGAATTTTGCTGGATTTATTGGTTGCATTTTCTAATTGATTGAATATTTTCTTCCCTGTGTGCTCATTTGGTAACATTGTGTGACACATGTTGGTAATTCATTTGTGAAATTCTCATGGTGTATTGGATGAAGATGAAATTTGACATGGGGATTTTAGACACATTGTAGGACATTGTGGTTTTGATTCCATTCATTTCTTAATTGTTGTCACTGTTTTATGATTTATGGAAGTTAATGCTTGTTTGGATGCCTTGTTTTGGCTTGTATAAATTTGTCTGGATTTCTTGATTTTCATTGACCTACTTCCTTTTGTCCAATTGAGCTGAAAATTGACATGCTATGCCTTGAATGTGTCCTGTTTAGGTGTGAATTTTTTTGGAATTAATTGAATTGTTTTGATATGCTTTTGATTGAGATAGTTCTGTTTGGTCATTTGGAGTTGCAAATTGCATGTTTGGTGCTATTTTGTGCATAAAATGATAATGGTGAATGGTATGAGCATGGGACCAATTGCATTTGTTTCTAAATTGGTTGAATGTGATTTTGGATAAATTTCACTTGCTGTTTTGATTTTTTCATCCCCTTTGGACCCTAGGCTTGGCCTAGTGGTCTTGTTTCTCATATTTGGTTTGGATTTTCAGGTTGAAATGCAAAAGGCTTAAGGAGACAATTGCAAGATGATTAATTTGAGTTTGTTTGATGTTGTAAACTAACATTGGTTTTGTGTTGTAGGGTTTGATGCTTGAGTTTGAGCTCATGGCTTGCACTTGTGTGCATTAATTTGTGTTTGATTGTACAAATTGACTTATGCTGTTTACTGTTGGTTTGTCTGAGTACTGATGATACTTGATTGATTTCAGGTACATTAAGTTGCTTACAGTTCCTTGAGAACTTGCTTGCTGTTGCTTGGTTGTATAAACCAGTTGAGGTAGACTCTCTTGTCTTCATGTAGTCTGGAAGACCTGGCTTGTTATTTAGCCAGGCAACTGTCTGAAGTCCTCCTTAAGAGGCGATGATTGTGATTGTTTACTTTTGTGCCAAGCAGGTAAAGACCTCTATGAGGCAATTGGCGGAACCCAAGGGATATGCAATCTATTCCCCGCTATTCTGTTGAGTCGTCCCTCTGCTCACACCACTGTGTAGATGCATTGGGACACAAACCCAAGATCTTGTGCTGTTGCACAGTCAAGTCAGAGTCTTGAGCGTAGAAGGGTCCCTTCATTCTGGACCCACGCTCCTTTGTCTGAAGCTCTCCCTGATCAGGGATAAGAGCTGTGAAGTCTAATCTTCACTCACCTTTCATCAGCTTCACCTTAGCCTCTCAATGGCAAGGTTAAGAGCTAACTCTACCTTGTACAGATGACTTGCCTCGGCAGTCCACCCTTGTTTGAGCCTCACTTAACTGGATATAGTGTGTGCTATGTGAAATGTTTGTTTTGTTTGTTGATGCTTGCATGCTTGTTTCTCCTGGTTAGGATTAGCTTGCTGTTGTGCAAGTAGGTAGAAACCACAACATAGGGCAATGATGCATGATAACACTAGGCTCGAGTACAGCTCCCTGGTAGTGTGTCTCCCCTTGGTTTCTGGCTAGAATTTCTTTCCCTTTCAGGGGAACTACATCGCCCTGATCCTCGTTCCAGACGAGGTATGTAGGCAGGAGACCGTGCGAGGTCTCTCCGGGCACTTTTTTTTCTTTTTGTGTGTGTTTGCTTGTTATCTTCTTGTGTGTCAGGATATGGATGTAAGCCCAGCGATTGGCTGTCCGTATCCTGATTGTGTGTTTGGTTCGGATGCCGATGTAAGTCCAGTGATTGGCGGTCGGGCTCCACGTTTGCCTTCTTGTGTGTATTTTGGTTCGGATGCTGATGTAAGTCCAGTGATTGGCATTCGGGTTCCAAGTTTGCCTGTGTTTGTGTGTGTCTTGTTTGGCGTGCGTGAGCCGAACTACGGCAACTCTGATTCTCGTTCCAGACGAGATACGTAGGCATAGGATGCGATGTCCTAGCGAGCCCCCTTCCTCTTAACCCCACCTGTGTTGTCTTCGGTGCGTGTGTGTGATGTCTGTTTGTTTTAGCAACCTTTTCTTTCTTTTAGAGCGTGGATCCCGTCGAGTACGACGGACGTGAGGGGTGCTAATACCTTCCCCTTGCGTAACCGACTCCCGTACCCTTTCTCTTTGGTCGCGAGATCATGCTTTTTCCAGGTTTACTCTGAGCGTTTCCTTTCCCTCTTTTGGGATAAATAACGCACGGTGGCGGCTCTGTGTTGTTTTTGTTTCAGCCCGCCGGTTGTTTTTCGCGGATGCGACACATCCTCCTATCTTAATTGCACTCAAGTTTGAGTTAGAACTTATCTCACCACTCAGAGATCACCAAGCACAACAAGCAAATTATATCACACATACATATATACAAACATCACATATATACAAATATATTCACACAAAAAGTAGGCTAAACCCACTGGAGACTACTCCCCAGCAGAGTCGCCACTTAGTTTCTGTAGCGGGAAATTCATGATCATCAAGATATTGACAAGCTAGAGATCAATTAACAAGAGTTGCCACCGCGCTTTTATGGTTTCGAAGGGAAAAGGGAAAAAGTACGAACAAAACTCAAATATTAAGAAGTTTTCAAATAAAAACTAATAAAAGTCAGAGATCACAGGTAAGGAGGTTGGTTACACAGAGGGAAGGTGTTAGCACCCAAAGTGTCATAGGTACTCCTAGGGAGCCCTTTTTGTGTGCATATGTATTTTGTACAAAGTGATGTTTACAAACAAATAGAATGGGGGATGAGAAAAGAATTCATTAATTATATTTTTGTGTTTGACAAGACCTTTGGTCTTATGCCTACGTACAAACATAAAAATGAGGGATCAAAACCTCGTAGTTCGTGCTATAAATTTCAAAATGAGTGTGTTTATTTTAACAAAATTAGGTTTGAAAGGCACAAAGGCCTAAAATGTTTTGAATGGGTTAGTTCTTTTTTTGTTTTTTTGAAAGTTTAAGTCAAGTATAGTTAAGTTTATTTACAAATTTGATTTAAGAAAATAAGTTTGAAAAGGCAATGGCATGAGGCCAAAGTTTCTACCTTTTTGAAAGTGGTCAAAGTTTAGAACAAAAGTAGTTCAAACAAAGAGGTTTTGAAAAATGGAGGGAGAGATTTTGAAATTAAAGAAATGGGGAGAAGATGAAAAGGCTATCCTATTCATAAAATTTAAAAGTTTAAAGTTGAAAAGGTCTGACCAAATGGGTAGCAATCCAATAGACAAGTATGTCAATAGAAACCCGGAATTCCCTTGGACTTTTAGAATCAAGCTACACACAAATGCATAATTATGTCAGTCTTGAAGAGCAAAGGCATCAAATAAAGATGGCCTCATCCAAGCTTATCCACTTCATGATCTTCTTCAAAATAGCCCATGCAGCAGATGAATTCCACAAGTCACAGGTTCAACATAACAGCTTCACAAATGATCAATGTTGCAGATGAATCTTAGCGAGATCTTGAATGATATATCAGATGAATTTCAAATTTTCAAGCACTTGGTTCTTTATAAATTGGCATTGGCCAAGTCCATTAGCTTAGGAAGGTTGCCTATACTCTAAGTCACTTTTCTCAAGATCAAACCAACAGTCCACTCAAAAGTTTTTTTTAGGGTTTTTTGTTGTTATTATGTACATTAATGGTCAAAGACCACACAAACAAACAATGTAACACAAACAAAATATATCACACAATATGGTCCAAATGGACAAAGTGAAAATTGCATTAACATAAACAATTAGAATGATATGTATAATGGCAAATGATATAAAGTGCTAAAAGTAAATTGCATTAAAAGTAAGAGCTTGAAATTAAAAGTTACTAGTTAGTAAGTTAGAAGTTAGTTTTGTTTTGCTTTTGATATCAAGACATTCTTTGGAGAACACTCAACCCACTTGCCACAAGCATGGATCCTTGAACCAAAACATCTTCCAAAGGAAGGAAAGAAGGCCAAGTTTCCACCCAATACCATAGAAGAGGGGAGACTTACAATCTCATTAACTAGAATACTTATGCCTTTTATGTCACAAATTTAGCGCCATGTTAAGCAATCGTAGTTGAATTTATGTAGAAGTCACAACTATTTGAGGTCGGGCAGTAAACTTTTGGTATTAATGCATGTTGGAAACATAGTATTATGAACTATGCTCATTAAACATACCACACACACAAAAAATATGCAAAAGGTGTGGCCTAATCTCATGCATACTCATGTTAATCTTTCAATCAACTAGCATTAGGATTTTAAGATGTCATTGGCCAAATGGAAATGAATGAATGAAGATGGGGAACTAGATGAAGAGGGAAGGGGGTGAATTAGATCACAAATTGATCAAAGAAGGACTTTTACCAAATTAATATCATTCATTCATTTTGGGAGATGGAATGTACATTCCATCAATCCCCTAAATCCAATAATATTAATTTGACAAAGTCAAATCAACCTTGACCAAGGCCCAACAACAAATAAGAAACTCAAATAAATCAATGCAAAATGTCAACACAATTAAAATGACATTTATTCAATTTAAAATAATAAAATAATGCATTAATTTCAAATATGTTTTGTCCAATTCCTAAAATCTCATCAAAACACCAAAGAAATGGCCATGAAATTTATCATAGGTCAAACAAGGTCAAAGGACCTTGGAGAAAAAAATTCATAATTTTTGGACACATAAAAATATTTTTAAACAATTAAAAACAAATGCAAAATCAATTAATTCGTGAAAAATATTAATAATGATCCAAAAAATAATTTTAATTCAGAATATGAAAGAGAAAAATATTTGAATTTTTTTATGAAAGTCCCATATTTTTTGGATCAATATTGAATTTAATATAAATTATTGAATAAAATACAATTAAAATAAATTCAGAAAATGCTAAATTACGTGGACCATCAGATCTCCCTCATTAATTGAGGTGGCATATCTGATGATCCAAAATGCGGGTTCCATGTGTTCCTGAGTCAAACGCGTAGTACTATTGGTAATTAAAACAAACGCTTCAGATTAAAACGTGGCTTGAGAATCCTATTGTTCAGATGCAAGACACATCATCGCCGGAGCCAGAGCTCCGGTCATCTTCCCCGGTGAGCTCCACTGGACTGGTAAAGATGAACCATCACCAAAATAAAAACAGGGACATGATCTTAAAGAAAAAACATCACTGAGCTCGAATCTGACCTCCAATTCCTCCAATTCCAAATATTTTAAGATATGTGGAATTGAAAAATAAGGTACATGATCTGAGTTGCTTCGATTTGGCCTCAAAGCAACTCAATCTTCTTGCCTACATTGGTAGGACTTCAAACAATCTAAGAATCAATGGAATTGAGCAACAATTTAAGAGAATCGAAGAGTTTAAAATTTCTGCAAATTACCTTCAATGGAGGTCTGAACTTGATGGATCTTGATCTGAATTGTGCTTGGCTTCACTTCAATTGCTTGCAGGAGAGGAATGGAAAGGTTTAGAAGCAATGGACTCCTGGAGAATTGAATTCTAAAACAGTGGAGATTCAAGCTCAAATTCAAATGAATTTATCAGGGTTATCCTATGAGAGTGAAGGGTTTTCAATGGAGATTCAAAGTTGGCGCAATGTGTGTGTTAATTCTCAGCAAATGCAGCTGTATTTATAGCCAAATCCATGTGATATTTGCATACTCTTTCCACTTTCCAAAATTGGCAAAATGATGATGGAATGGTGCATGGGCGTGCATAAGCCCATGTAATGATAGCTGAAAGTCCAAATTTGAAGTTCAGATGCTTTGAAGATTGATTGAATTGCAAGGCACTTGTGAATTGTTGCTTGAAGTTAGATCCATGCCAAATGATATCAGCCTGTTTAAGCCATGCACAGCCTATGCATTTCTCATCCAAAATAAATGAATTTGAGCTCTTTGGAAAGGTAAGATCAAGAGGAACAAGTTTGATGTTGAACACGTTTTCATTTGGAACTTGGAACTTGGAGAAATTTTAGGTGGAAGTTTGGAAAAATTTGACATATCAAAAATTTTCTAAGTGTCAAGCCATATGTCTCAATATTCCACCTTGATTAACTTTTTATGGGAGCTTCAAATGAGAAAAGTGTCTTCATCAAAGTTGTATCTATCTAAAAGACCTTCAAAATTGTCACCAATTTCATGTCATTTGATTTAAAATGATAGAGTTATGCATTTTTTAAGTTTGGAAAAATCACTTGATCAATGGTATAGGTCAAAAGTGACCTATAATGTAGCCTCATATCACATGCTCAAAAAAGTTGAAGTAGACACATTTAATTTGATTGTTCAACTTGTAAATCTTTCATCTCATAAAAATTGAGCAAGTTATGGCCTTGGGAAGTTGACTTTCAAATTAGGGTTTAGACAAAATGACCTATAATGTTTCAACATAGAAAATGACTTTCCAAGAAAAACTAGCTCTAGGTCTTAACATGAAAGTTTTTTGGAATGTCATTTAAAGTAAGTTTTCTCTTGGAATCATTTTCATATGGTGAAAATTGTAGGAGATAGGGTCTAGGGAGACCCAGTTTTGATCAGATGAATTCATTTGGCCAAACACCATCAACCAACTTGCTGATTTTTAATTCTCTTGACTTTATTGGCTCATAGTAGATCATATATGAATAAGATGATGAAATTTGAAGTGTCCCTTGAGAAATTTGATCAATTGGTGAGATAGCTTATTGGAGAAGTTACTCAAGATACCCAGTCAAACTAGGGTTTCTAAGGCAAATCACCCTCAAACTCTTGAAGAAAACTTGATCAATATAACAAGTAGAGAATATTGGGACTCATATATGATGTTTATGACCATTCTTGCATCAATTATTGTTTGTGCTCTTTGTTCATGAGGGTCTCAAACCCTAGATGTGATCAATGAATCAATGAGATCATGCCCTACCTACAAAAGAGTTAGGCAGATACAAAGACATATTTTTGGTATTTTGGTTAGTGAAATGATATAATACAAGTATGATATAATCACAAAGTGCTTTGTGATCTCTCCCAAAACAAACCCAATGAAAAAGGGGTAGGGAGGATGCCAAGATATGATCCCAATGCTAATGCTAATGCTTATGATGAAATTGTATGAGGTATCTGTATTTTCAAGCTTCTCCAAAATTGCTTAAAGACTTTGTTTTGATGAAGACAACATATTTCAAGTATATCAAAAAGGATGAGTCAATACAAATTGCATAAGGATCAAATCTTGCTTACAAATTTCATGAAGATTAAAGACTCAAAGTTATTGATCTTCAACTTATATGGGTACAAGCTAAAACTCTTTGCATTGATATTTGTTAGTGCTCAAAGCATTTAGTCAAATGCATTACCAAAATATCAAATACATACCATAAACACTTACCCTTTTACAAAACACTATTTTTGGCCTTTTAAGTTCCTATAACCGGTTACCAATATCATGTAACTGGTTACATCCCTGGCAGTAGCAAAAAACCTTTATATTTGATCATTTTCAATATGATGTAACCGGTTACATCATTTAAGTAACCGGTTACATGATCGAGTTTTTGAATTCCTGGGCCATAACGTAACCATGTAACCGGTTACATCCTTCAGGTAACCGGTTACACCTGAACCAGTGGCACTTCTTCATTGTTATTCAGTGCCATACAAATTCATATCTCTTGCCCTTAACCATTGCATTGTTCCACTTATATGCAGCCTTTTTAAAGGGTATAGAGTCTCCTATATATACTATACTTTTCATATTTTATCACTTACCTCTTTCATACAAATTACAAACTTCAAATATACCAACTTTTAACCAAAGTGTTCATATAAACATCAACTTTCATTGAGATATTTTTCCAACATTGTTACATACATATTTCAGAAAAATACTCTCATATATTTATACACATTGAGCACTAATATTATCCTTGTGATTTGTTTTACTTGAAAGAGAAGATCAATCAAGTGATTGATATATTTCATCTATTCAAACTCTTATACAAAAAATTATACTTGTTGTATCCTTGCTTTCTAGGATTGTTAGGAAGCAATATTAGTCACATTGAGAGGATTGTTCTCATAGGGTGACTTAGTGAAAATCCAAGAGGATTGTTCTTGGTCCAAGAGGATTGTTCTTGGTTTTTGGTTATTTCTTGTACAAGTTACCAAACCTAGTGAAAATCTCTTACTGCGTAAGGGGACTGGAGTACTCTCGGATTCTGAGGGGAACCAGGATATATCCTTGTGTCATTTATCTTTCCTCCTTTACATCTTTCATAAATTTCCAAACCAGAAATATTATCAACTTCATATCATAAAACCGGATAAAATTTTAAAGAACCTAATTCACCCCCCCTCTTAGGCGCACTTTGTTCTTACAATATCTTAGGGTCAAAATTGGGGTCTTACAGCCAGAAACAAAGCACGACTGGTGGCACAAGGGTACAGTCAACAAGAAGGGATTGACTACAATGAAACCTTTTCCCCAGTCGCCAGGTTAGAATCAATTTGCTTACGTGTTTCATTTACCGTAAATCATTCTATCAAACTATATCAAATGGATGTCAAGTGTGCATTTCTTAATGGTTATATATTAGAAGAAGTTTATGTCAATCAACCTCCAGGTTTTGAAAATTCTAAATGTCCAGAACACGGTTTTAAACTGAAGAAATCATTGTGCGGTTTAAAACAAGCATCTAGAGCTTGGTATGACAGACTTAGCAACTTTCTTCTGGAAAATGACTTTATTAGAGGAAAGGTTGACTCTACACTCTTCTATAAAAACATTAGAAATGATCTCATGACATGCCAATTATATGTTGATAACATTATTTTTGGTTCAGTTAACCCTTCTGTATGTCAAGAATTCTCTGAGCTAATGCAGGCAGAATTTGAAATGAGCTTAATGCAAGAAATAAAGTTCTTTCTAGGGATTCAAATCAATCAAGCTTCAGAAGATACCTACGTCTATCAAGGTAAATACATTAGAGACATTCTGAAGAAGTTTGAGATGGCTGAATGCAAACCTGCTAAGACACCTATTCATCCAACCTGCATTCTGGAAAAAGATGAAATTAGTCATAAGGTTTGTCAGAAGCTCTATCGTGGTATGATAGGCTCTCTTCTCTATCTGACAGCTACACGTCCTGATATTCTGTTTAGTGTATGCCTCTGTGCCAGATTCCAATCAGATCCTAGAGAATCTCATTTAACAGTTGTTAAAAGAATCCTCAGGTATCTGAAAGGAACCCCTAACATGGGCCTGATGTATGTGAAAACATCAGAGTATAGACTTTCTGGCTATTGTGATGCAGATTACGCAGGGGACAGGATGGAACGTAAAAGCACATCTGGGAACCGTCAATTCTTGGGAAATAATCTCATATCCTTGGCCAGAAAAAGGCAATCACCCATAGCTCTGTCAACTGCAGAAGCAGAATATATATCAACATCACTCTGCACTACTCAAATGCTCTGGATGAAGAATCAACTTGAAGACCTTCTAATCTTTGAGAGTAACGTTCCTATTTTCTATGATAATACTGTTGCCATATGTTTAAGTAAGAATCCTATTTTGCATTCCAGAGCTAAGCACATAGAAATAAAACATCATTTCATTAGAGACTATGTTCAGAAAGGGGTAATTACCTTAAAATTTATTGATACAGACCATCAATGGACTGATATTTTTACCAAACCCCTCGCTGAAGATAGATTCTCGTTTATCTTGAAAAAATTTAACATTCAAAATTGTCCAGAATGAAATGTGCCTTTGAAATAACAAAATAAGACTCTGAAGTAAACACCTGGAATCTGTGTCTGACTCTGATGTTACTACCAGTTAGAAGCCATCTGACTCAGAAATCCTCAGGATCCAACCTTTTGGTATTCCTGAAGATCAGATAAAGTAACACGTGGTACATCTTGCGTCTGACCTTGGAACTTCTAGACAACTGTCTAGCAGAAATCAAGAGACAGACCCTTGATATCTCCTCGAGCAGTATGCTGATTTGGGGATTAGACCTCCATCATGGGATGTAATCATTCTCCTCCAAACGTGCTTACTTGGTTAACATGCTGCATTTAATATCTGAACAGTTAAACTCTCCTTTTTGGTGTTGTTTTGCATGCATCCTAATGTGTATAAATTCATTTCGCATACTACACTTGCACACTTTACACTCACGACCTCACTAAACCCCCTCTCTCCCAGTTCTTCATCTCCTTCAAGAATTCTTCAGTTGTTCATCAAGCTCTTCATCCTTCAACGTCATCTTCAACTGTTCTTCATGGATTCTTAGCAACAATCAGTTTATAACTTCTCCCAACAAATTAACTCAACGGAGCAAACACTCATTTCAAGTTAACAAACTACAGCAACCACCGACGTCGTCTCAACCCCAATCTACAGGGAACCCCATATCCTCGATCGCGAGCCTCACATCCATCTAGCAACTCCCTTTGAAGAGCTTGAAGTCTTATGTGAATCGTTAGTTGATTTTGAAAACATGAAGAGAAATAGCGTAGACCTTACTGAAGAATTGAGAATGCAAGGGTGGGAAACCTACTTTCGACGCCTCTATGGCCCTGTGTACACAAATTTGATAAAGGAGTTCTGGCGTTTCGCAGACTTAGATGATCACTACATTATCTCCTACGTTCTGGGAGTCAAGATAGTCATCACTGAGAAATCCATTGCCTCTCTTTTGAACATGGAGAAGACATGAGGAAGACGTATGTACAACATAAACCCTAGGGCAAAATACATGTCCCAGGAAATCAACCCTACAATCTTCCAACAAAATGCATAAGGCAAGCATTCCAAGAAAAAAGAGCTACATCAGAACCTCCGTGTCTGGATAAAAATCATCCTAGGCATTATTCATCATCGCCCTGCTTCAAACTCTTCTGACTATATCAACACAGATCAGAAGTATATTCTGTACTGCATTCACAAAGGGTTGAAACTCTGACTACCAACACTGCTCTTCAAGTACCTCAGAGACTCAGTCAAAGACACTAGAAACAACATGAAGACCAGGAACTACATCCCTCTAGGGAGGATGATATATGATGTGTTGATTGAAAGTGGCTTAGTGGATCACTTGATTCGGCTCAGACTCATGGAAGATGTCATTATTGACATTGGCAGACCGCTGAACACTCGGAATCTGAAGAGCATGGGATCATTGATCAAGTCAGAGCCAAACCAACTCTTGATACCTCCTGGTAAGCACTCAAGGATCAGAGGGAGATTCCCAACGGACTCTACCTGTTCTCCAAGATTGACCCTTAAGAGGTAGTAGCCTACTATCTACAAGATCTGGCAAATCAAGGAGTTGACATCTCTGAATTCTCAGTAGATTGGCTACCTGAGCAACCCCCTAACTTCATGAAGAGGACACGAGAACCCTCTGAGAAGTCCAAGAAGGCGAATAAAGCTAGGCTTGGAGAATCCTCTGGATCAAGACCCCTAGTTCCTCTAGTTGGCTCTCCAAGTAAGTCTGTACCTCTCTCTCGCTCTGTTAAAATTAAACCAATTGCTTCTTCCCTTCCCCAAATCACTCCCATATACACCTCTTCTGAAACTCCTCCCTCAACCACCAGATCCTCTAACCCACCCTCTCTCAAATTCAACCTCGCTGCCACAACACTATCCGTTTCAAAAGCAAAAATGGTGGATGAAACTACTTCACCATCATCATCACCATCTCCTTAATCCCCACTTTACTACATACTCTCCTCTGACAACGAACCCTCTGACCCTCAATCCCCCATTCTGGCTCAGCTACAAGCCCATGCTCTGGCCTCTCAACAGTCATCAAACTCGGAACCTGAACCAGACGTCACTTCCCCACCTCCTGAACATCTAAATCCAATTACATCTGAACCACCCCAAACACCACCACCTGCACAACAACCAAATCCACCTCCTGAACAACCAATCAGCTCTGAACCGCAACCAACCCACTCACCATTTAAACCAACCCCACAACCTGAACTCATCATCTGAACGGGCAAGGAAGGAAGCTGAAGAGAAAGCACGCCAAGAGGAAGAACAACGAATTAGGGAAGCTGAAGAGAAGGTTGTTGCGGATGTTGCTGCTATTGTGGCTGCTGTTAAGGCTGAGGCAAAAGCTAAAGCCAAAGCTGATGAAGCAGCTCGTACAACTGCAAAAGAAGCTGCAAAAGCCAACGCTGATGCACTGACTCAAGGGGATCACTCCAACTCTGGGTTTGTCCCTCTAGTCTTGAAGACTCTAGAGGAACTGCAGAAATAACTACAAGTAGTTCAGGCTAGGTTGGATCAACAGGACTCTGTCAACATCAACATTCAGATCATGTTGTCTTAGCTGCTCCAAAGGATGCCTCCGCCCCCAAACCCTTAGGCACCTAGGATATTTGCTTGTTGCCTTTCTGATTTTGTTGTTCTATTTGTTTTCTGATATCTGACTTCTCTGTTGCTTATTTTTAACTGTCTGTTTTATCTATATCAATTTTTTGCTATGTCTTTTTGATTCTGACAAAAAGGGGGAGAACTAAAAACAGCTCTGATGGAAACATAAGTAAATCCTCTCAAAAGCACTGCAAACATTATTAAAATTATTACTAAATCAATAACTAAAGTTATGCAGGAAAATAGCTAAAGCTCTAAACCAAGGAAGGTCCGGTAAGAACTTCTGATTAATCTAAGGATTCAACTCAGGGGGAGTCCCCCTCCCTATCTGACCTAAGAAATTTTGTATTGTTTCACCTCTACTCTGTATTGTTTTGTCATCATAAAAAAGGGGGAGATTGTAAGAACAAAGTTGGTTCTACAATGTATCTCTAAGATTTTGTTGATAACAAAGGATGAAACAAAAAATGGAACTCTAACGAAATTTCTCTTAAGTGTGCAGGACTCTGATCTAACAATCAGATAGAAAATTACATCAGATACAAAATTCAACTATCAGATGCTACTCAGAGAAAACGCGTCCAGAAGGCTCTGACTCTGATTAATGCAGTTACCAGTGCAACAGAAAGAAGTCAGAAACTCTGGTAAAGAAGACTGGATCTAGACTCTGAATCTGAAGAAGTCAAGAGCATAGAGAAACTCTGATGCGGTCAGATAAAAGCAACCTCTGAAGTTAAACTCTGACTACTCAAGACTCTGATACAAACTCACCAGTTCAGAACGCGCAACCAAAGAGAGATCTGTTTTTGGAAAGAAACTATTTCTAGAAGGAAATAGTGAGGCACACAAAACTGTTTTAGAAAGAAACAAGGAGGGTAATGACATTAGACATTCTTCAATGACCAAGATCCTATCATCACTCCAACGGTTCTTCTCAATGCCTATATAAAGGACGAAATACTTCAAAGACTATACACCTAAGACACACAAGAATACAAAAACTCTCAATCATTCTCTCTCTTTTTTCGTGAGCTACTGCTCCTATGTAAAAAGCCATTATTCTTATAATTCTGTAATACTTGCTTTTTGTTAGAAGCACATTGCATTATAATTCATACTTTTGCTTAAAATATTTCCTCAAGTGACTCTATGTAGTCTGAATACTTGAGAGACCTAAGGGATTTTTCTCTTAGATGATTGGTTGTGTAATCTTTCAAGATTAGTGGATTAAGTCCTTCTTAAAGGTGAAATCACCTTGGCCGGGTGGACTGGAGTAGCTTTGAATTTCAAGCGAACCGGTATAAAATCCTGTGTTATATTCTTTTTATTCTGTGTGTGTCTATTTTCTCTAAAAGTTTTTATTTCCAAAAATAATTCAAACCCCCTTTTCTTGTTTTTCTCTACCTTCAATTTCTGGTATCTCTGACGGAATCCCTCAGATACTAAAAGAGGAGGGATGGAAGATTCAGCTTCAGCCATTTGTGCAGATAGTACAGAATTCACTTTTAGTCCATGTTGATAT
Organism: Lathyrus oleraceus; assembly: GCF_024323335.1. Lineage (NCBI taxonomy): Eukaryota > Viridiplantae > Streptophyta > Magnoliopsida > Fabales > Fabaceae > Lathyrus > Lathyrus oleraceus. The sequence continues at coordinate 23,786,416 of NC_066583.1, forward strand.
AGTTAGAAGAGCTGGAAGCGGGACAATGATGGATTGTTCCCGGAATGATCTTTAACCAAACTCTCAGATTTTGGTAAAGTTCTTTGTTCTTTGAGGTCCTCCCTTCTAGGTTCTGAGAGAAAATAGTAGGGACAACTTCCTGGGATATATACTTTTTCCTATGGTTGATGTTATACATCCTTCTTCCCCCAGCTTTTTCCATGTCCAGAAGATTGGCCATTGATTTTTCTGTGATCACTGTCTTGATGTCCAGAACATAAGACACACTGCAATGATCATCGCAATCAGCGGATCTCCATAATTCCTTCACCACGAATATGTAAACAGGGTCATAAAGACGTTTGAAGTAGTTTGCCCACCCTTGGTTCTCTAACTCTTCAGTTAAATCTATGCCATTCTTCTTGAGGTTGTCGAAATCAACCAAAAGTTCACAAAGTACTTCCGGTTTTTCAAATGGCATGGCAAGGTTGATGTGAGGAGGACGATCAAGAACATGAGGTTCTTGATATGAAGTTATTTAAGGCGTAGGAGTTTGGGTTGTAACTAGTTGTGGAAATTCAACTTGTTGCTCAACAATATTCATTTCTTGTGAGTATTCGAACACTTGTTGTTGCTGAGAATTCATGTCGCTGTTTGTTGAAGGAGATGAAGTTGCAAATAGGTTGAATTTGTAGAGAAGTTGAAACCAAGGGTTTGTGTAAGTTGTGAGAGTGAAAAGTGTGAATGTGGGAATCATGGTAATATATATACAAGTTCAAAAACACATGCAAAACAACAACGTTAGATTAAAGAATGGACAAAAGTAATTATGATTGCTAAAATCTGAGTTGACAAACATGGGGAATTAAATGCAGCTAATGATGGTTGTCTAATCTCAAAAATATGCACATTGCTCGAGGGGATCTCAACATTTTGGCTCTTGAGTTCTGAGCTAGACAGTTCTCTAGAAAATCCAAGGCCACACGTTTGAGAGACCACATGTGATGTTTCTGATCCAGATGTCTTCTTGTAAGACCCCAATTTTTTCCCTGGGATCCCTCATGGCATCATATCATAGCATTGCATAGTCTCAAGGATCTTTGAGCATATTGCCTTCCTTTCCTTTGGGTGGGATATCCCTGTGAGTGGTTTTGGATCACCAGGCATTGCTTGCATTGTATATCATTGCTTTTCTTGTTTTAATCACTAACCAAAAGCACCAAAAATATGTCATCTAACACTTGTTTTGCAGTCTAAACAGCCACAGGTAAAGGCAATTCATGGAATTCCTTTGTACACGAGGTGATGGTATTTTTTTGGTATAAAGACCATATGATCATTTTGGTCATCTGAAGACCCAGACAGTCAACTGCACAGTCAACTGAGGACTTTGAGGTTAGGGAGGTGATTGAGACACTTCATTCATGTTCAAATAAGGTCCATTTGACATTTCAAACATCCATATTGAAGATTTTGAGGTCATATCAAAAGTTTCCCAAAATGGAAAGGGACCTATAATTTCAAGTTTCCTAAAATGGCAAGTTTTCAGTCCACATTCAACTTAACTTTCCAACATCAAAGAAGCTTCAAATGAATTTTTGTTGAACATGAAAGTTGAAGATCTTTCTCTCCTCTTTTCAAAAAGTCCAAGTTCATGATCATCTGATAAAGGGTTGAGAAGTTATGGCCAAAGGATCACAATATGTACATGGAAGTTCAACATGGCATAACTTTTGATCCAAAACTCCAAATTGGACCACTCTTTTTGCAAAATGCTCCTCATAACCAATATTTTCCAAATCAACCATGGCCATGCATGAAATTAGCTCACATGATCATTTGTCCATGCATGAACATTTTGGAGGGAAAATCAAGAAGTTAAATTTTGTTGATCATACATGCAAAATACCAATTCCATGTTGATTATTGGCTGATTTTAAGTGATTTCAAGGCCCAGCATGGCACTGTTCACGTGTAGCATGTACATGCTAAGCTCACTTGCATTTTTTGCACTACACCTCCTATTTCACTAATCATGTTTAGCTTTGGCTTAATCATTGTTTCAGCATCATTAACACCCCATATAAAAGCAAAACCCTAATTTCATTTAAGGGCATAACAGAATTCAGATCTCAAAATTTCCAAATTCCTTCCAAATTTTCTCTTTTCAAAAATCCAAATTTCTTGACACAAACCTTCAATCTCTTTGCATATTCATGACCCCTGTATAATTCTGAGCAAGAATCATCATCTGGATTGTTCGTTTGAGCTGGATTTCGAGCCATACAAGCACATGAACATGAAGATGGAGTTCTGAAATTGAGTTGGATTTGAGTGCTTTCAATTGCTTCTTGGTGCATAAAGCTTCGAGGCAAGGTTGAAGAAGGAGATCTGGAGCTGGAGGAGGCTTGAACACGTGAATTTGAACACTGCAAGTTCAAGTAAGTGAAAATTCGAATCTCACTATTTGCCAATCCATGAACATAAACATATAGATCTTGTTGTGCTGGTGATTCTGATAGTCTTAGAATTTAATTTGGTTAAGTTTTGTGCAAGTTATGTTGAATTCAAGTTTGAATGTGTGAGATGTTTTCCTTCGATTTGCTTGATCCATGAGAAATTAGGCTTAGATAACATGATATTTGTGATCTACTCATCGAGACGGTTCGAACCATATGCCTATTGATGAATTCTGGAAAAAAAATTGTGCTCTCCGCCGTGAGTTGGCCGGAGAAGATGACCGGAATTACTATTCCGGCCATCTGGTTCAGCGCTAGGGTTCCACTGTTAGCACGCTTGTAATGTTCCAATCCTCTGTTCGATTCCGCGCCTTGACATTTTGGAATTTCACTTTGGATTTTCCCTGCCTATGCCAAATGCAGCGTTTCAATGGTAAACGCGCCTATAACCTTGTGTTCCTTAGTTCGATACTTGGCATTATACTTTTCTGAATATTATTTTGTGAAGCGCCTGTGACCTGTTGCTCCTGAGTTCGAGCCTTGCTTGTGCATTTTTCATTTTATTTGCCAGCGCGCATGTGGCCTAGAGGACCTTGGTTCGAGCCAGGCCTAGTGCATTTTTTTGATTTTATTTCCCAGTGTTTATTTGACTCACAAGTCCTGTGTTCAATCCTCACCTGTTGCACTTTCTATTTCATTCATTTCATGTTTTCACATTATTTCCATTTATTTTCTTCAAATTGAAAAAATCATAAAAAATAGAATACTCATCCAAATTAATCCAAACTTTTTTCTACATGTTCATTTTAATGTCTATTTTCTTGTGATGGTGATTTCCTGATTTTTGCCTTGCTAGAATTTTAAATATGCTTGATTGTTTGAACATGATGCAAATGTGACATGTTGTGCTAATTGATTTGTGAAATACTCATTGTTTGTCCAATTGTCTTGAAATTTGACATGCTCATTCATGACATGTAACATGATCTTTTGGCTTTTGTTTGGCATTTTTACAATTTAATCTCACTGTTTTAGGCACATGGACATATGTTGTAACATTTGGTGTCACATTCTTGACCTTATACTTGTGCATTTCCATTCATATGCCATTTGTTATCTTCTGGACTTAATTTTTGGTATGATGCTTGTTCATGACATGTTAAGTGCACATAAAAAATTTCATGATCATTGGATTCATTTCTGTTTTAATGTGGATTTTCTATGTTTGATGTCCAATTGTGATCACATTGTTTGCCTTTGCCTTATCTTGTTTAATTGATGACTTTGCTTAATGATTTGGCTTTGGTCCTTTTGAGGCTTTCTTCTTGATTGATTGATTGTGCTTCATGTTAAATATGGACTTCTGTTTTGGTTGTTTGCCTTGCCTTTGACCCTAGTCTTTGTACTAGTGGTTTGTACTCACCAATTGTGTTTGTGTTTCAGGTATTTAGCACTAATGATTGGTGTGGCCTCATCATTTGAGATGCCATTTGCTTTGTCTACTAACCTTTGTTGTGTTGTAGGTCCCTTGATGTGATGAACTCACTTGAGTGATTGCATTTGAGACTTACCTTGTGTATAACTGTTGGATGTTCCTCTGTTGTCTGTTTTGGTTTTCTGAATGTAAATATTGACTGTTTGGCTTTTGTACAGGTACATTAGTCGCTTTTAGCTCTTGCTTGAGCTTTACTTTGGTTTGTGGTTGGTTTACCACTTAGGTAACCTCTCTTTCTCCATGTAGTCTGGAAGCCCTGTCGTTTCTTTTTGGCAGGCATTTGGCTGAAGTCCTCCTTAAGAGGCAATGACTGTGTTTGTTTATATTTGTGCTAAAGACCTCCTTGTCGAGGCATGTTACTTGTTAAGTCCTCCTAAGTGAAGAGGCAATTGACAGATAGAAGGGATTTGCAATCAATCCCCTGTTAATCATTTGAGTCTTTCATTATGCTCGCACTACGTGCTGATGCTTTTGAATAAACACCCAAGATCTTGTATAGAGTCAGTCATGTGGAATAGGGTCCCTCATTCTGGATCCCCACACCTTCTTTGATTCAAGCTCACCCAGGCCAGGGTTAAGAGCATGAGGTCTTATCCTCATTTCATATTCATCAGCTTCACCCTAACTCTCAATGTTAGTGGTTAAGAGCTCAAAAACACCCATACAGTTTTGGCTTGTTTGTCGAGGTTGATATGACCCCTTGACTAAAGCCTAACCAATTTGTCTGAGCCTCTTGTTTGTGTATAGAGTGTGATACTTGATTGCTTCTTTGCTTATTTGTGCATCTTTCATATGTTTTCTTTTCATGCATCTTTGTTTCTTTTGTAGTGTCAGATGTAAGACCATTGATTGGCTATCTGTTTCCTATTTTGTTTTGTTTTATGGAGTCAGATGTAAGACCATTTATTGGCTATCTGTTTCCTATTTTGTTTCTTGTGTGGAGTTAGATGTAAGACCATTGATTGGCTATCTGTTTCCAGCTTGTTTTTGGAGTTGGATGTAAGACCATTGATTGGCACTCCGTTTCCAGTTTTTGTTGTTCTCTTATGAGACCCTGCTTATTTGCTTATTGCTTTGTGTTGCCTAATTCCAAAGGAACTTACTTGGATCATTTTTATGATCTTGAGAAAGCAACTCCTGTTTGTGGTTTTGTTCCCTTAACCCCTTTTGTGCTTAACCTTGTTCCATGTTTCCATCCTTAACCCAAACCAGAAAACTTTTGTGCAAGCATCTGACTTGTTTTCAAAACTAGAAACCTAGGCCTTAAGCCTTTGATTTTCAAACCCTCTTTTCACTAATACTCATTGTAATTGAACTTTAATTCATACTTTGACTTCATTTTGTGAATAATTCTAATTGGTTAATTCAACCCACTCAATTGCTTTTGTGGCCCTTGTCCACTTCTTAATCAAGTTTTCATGCATTAGCCATAGGTTTGAGTTATCTCAGTGGTTGATGTAAATCTCACCACATCCTTAGTGATTGAATTGTAAGACTTCCATGCTTATTATAGGGTTAACCCCTCACTAGCGTGTTGAAGCTTTTCTCACATGGTGGATTGTTGGTTCAGGTGGAGTTTTCTCCCGTTGATAACGAAAGACCTTAAGGCTTTTGTTTAAAATCAATCCATTCATCTGTTTTGAATTTTTTTACCCAAACTACGGGGTTTTGATCCTTATCTTTCATGAAAAGGTACGTAGGCAATGGGTTCATCCATCCAAACACAAAAATGTAAATAAACTTGTATATTCTTTTCTCATCCCTTCAATCATGTTTGTACATAAATAATTTCATAAACAATAACATTTGCAACAAGTTGTGAAAAGGGCTCCCTAGGAGTACCTAGGATGTTGTGGGTGCCTAACACCTTCCCATGACATAACCAACCCCCTTACCCAGATCTCTGACCCTCTTTTACTAGTTTTGTTTGTAAAACTTTATAGGTTTTTGTTCGCTTTCTAACCATTCCTTTGGATAAATAGAAGTGTGGTGGCGACACGACTTTTGTATGATTTACCTTGGATCTAGTTAATATTTCCAATGGTGACGAATACACTGCTACAAAAAAGTGGCGACTCTGCTGGGGAGGGAACTTTTCCTAGTGGGTTTTGCCAACTTTTCACACTTGTTGTGTTATATTTGTTTATGACATATTTTTGTGTAATTTGGGATTACTGTATTGATTGTAATGCTTGAATTGCTTGATATATCAATTGCTTGCATGCTTTGGTGATCTCTGTGAGATGAGTTCTATACCCGAACTCGAGTGCACATTAGGATAGGAGAATGGCATAGTCTCGTCGACTTGTGTGAAGTTATTCCTGAGCAAGTTGACTTCCGAGTCCATTCACTTGGTGGAGGTCATGTTGGATCAATAATGTCACACAAGTCATTTGTGGTTAGACATTATTCTTTCAATATAGACCATAGAAGCCAAGGACCGTAGTTTACCAAGCCCATCTTGGCCTATTTTAGGACGTAGTGCGAGGTCATTCAAATGTAAGATTTGATGCGATTGTTACGCGATACTACACTCATAAGAGTCTCTCTTGAGAATATTTTTGGAATACGAGTATTCGTTCCTCCGATAATATTCGAAAGATGGGATGATGACTATGGGAACCTCTTGTAGAACATGTTCGGCAGGTTTAAACCATAGTATACTCCCTTTGGGTGGTTCTTAACCGAGACTCCATACTCGTGACTCACAACAAACCCGTGATTCATGGTCGATCCGTTCATACATCCTTAATATCCATGGAACTTGGGTGTCGATAAGGTGTAAACCATAATCCACCAAAATGGATGATTGATATTAAGGAGGGTTGAACCGTTCATATATCCTTAATATCAATGGAACTTGGGTGTTGATAAGGTGAAAACCCTAATCCACCAAAATGGATGATTGATATTAAGGATAATATGAGCCATCCCATGACCTTTGTCTGGTGTGCTTTGCTTGATCCTTGAGTGTGATTGTTGCATCCATGCATTCATTTGCATCCATATCATCAAAAAATGAGAATTTTTTTTTCAAGGAACTTAAGGGGTTTCTTTGCAAAAAATTTCAGACATGGAAAGACAAAGAATTATTCAATGAGATATTTTCCATATGCGATAAAATGATTAATATTTCAAAGTTTGCAAATAAAACCCTCGAGTTCCTTTGAAATAAAAACAAATCATATGCACAAGCATTGCATGCATCATTTGCATAAGCAGGTGTTGTTCTCAGCCTCTGGTCTTGTGGTCTAACTCTGTGCTCTTCATTTATTTTGAAGAGAAGCTGACTCACCGGTACTACACCAGAGCCAACTCTGCCAAATTGATGGATCATCTTGAGCAAGAGAACTGTGAACTCAAGGAAGAAGTCATCAGACTAAGTGCTTTGATAGCCATTTGTCTTCCTTCTTATACATAGATGCTGAGGATGAACTTGGAACGCCTTTCCAAGCTTTATCTATAGCCGAGCCTGTTGAGAAGAGAACTCCTTCATTTGCTTCTTATAAAGATGCAAAATTGGCCATTGAATGTGGTGCAATTGTTGGGCTAGGAAAAATGATCGAGCTTGAAGACAACAATTCCCGGGCTGGCATTGGCTTTTCTTCTGGGGTCTTCAACGAGAAAGGGTTGTTCAAGAGTGGAGGTTTCATCCACACCGGTCAAGACGAAGAAGTTGCTGCTGTTCTGGAAGAGGATGCAGAGGATTCTGACAATTTTGTCATCCCTGGCGGGATCTGCAACAATTGGGTCGCTGTGGATGTTCCTACAGTCATTCATAAATCAAAGTAATAATCACTTTGTTTAAAAACCCTTCTCCCGTGCCAAAAGGAGAAGTGATGACATTGTTGGCAACATTAATACAATAATATTTTCATTCAATAAATTCATGTTAAATGTTTGTTTTCCAATTGTTTTCCCTTTTCGCTTTTTGCATGAAATTGGTGATCACAAAAAACCCTGAAAAACAAGAATAAAAGCAATCTTTTCATCTGCATAATGATTGCCTTGTTTGATTTCTAAAAAGCTTTTATATCAAAATCATTATGCAGGTTAATTAAACCCATTGAACATAATGATCCAACGTCATCTCCCAATTTTGAATTCCCTGTATTCGAAGCAGAGGAAGATGATGTTGAAGGGATTCCCGACGAGATTACCCGTCTTCTTGAGTATGAAGAGAAGATCATTCAGCTGCGTCTTGAGAATCAGCAAAACAGTCAAACTGGGGCATTATAAAAAAAAAGGGTGAAAAGTAAAAGAATAAAATAAAATAAAAAATGTAAAGAAAAGTATACCCTCAAACCCCTAGTTGACTGTTGCCGAATGGGTTCAGAGTCGTTACGACCAGTTGAATCTGATTGAAGAGAAAAGATTGACTGCCATGTGCCATGGTCAGTTATATCAGCAAAGGATGAAGAAAGCCCTTGATAAGAAGGTCAAGCCTCGTGTGTTCCGAGAAGGTGACCTCGTGCTCAAGAAAGTCTTGTCTTTCGCGCCCGATTCCAGGGGCAAGTAGACTCCAAACTATGAAGGTCCATATGTTGTCAAGAGAGCCTTTTCAGGTGGAGCTTTGATGCTCATAACTATGGATGGGTAGGATTTCACTCGTCCTGTGAATTCAGATGCAGTCAAGAAATACTTTGCCTAAAAAGAAAAACAGAATGTCTCGCTAAGTTGAAAACCCGAAAGGGCGGCTTAGGCAAAAATGAGCGTCTCGGTGGAAAACCCGAAAGGGCGATCTAGGCAAAAGTTAGAGACATGAAAAAAAAGAATATTTGTATCCCGCTAGATTGAGTACCTCATCCTGGGGCAATCTAGGCAAAAATTAGGGATTTGGCAAGTAACTGCATCCTGACAAGACTGTGTTCTACATCTGTCATTCGTCAAAGATTCTCGCTCAGTCATCGTCAACTGAAGCGTCAAATACATCGAATTCAAATTGGTAGAGAAATGGTCATTATGTTCAATGTAGCCCTCTTCCAATATATATCACCGATTTCAAATTTGTACAGATCTATGGAGTCTTGCCATTTGCAGACTACCATTCCATCAAATCAATTTGAGCCTTTTATCTAATTATTTGCACTCTTATTTGTTTCTATTCAACAAATGTTTTGCATGTTTTAATTGATAAAATATCATTGCTTTTAAACAAACAAATTTTTCAAAATTGTTTTTAAACAAAGTGAATGTTCACAATGAGTAAAGGATACTTAAGAGATCCACAATGCTCTCCCAAGGGTGGCATGATCTTCAACAGGGTAAGACTTTTGTTCATGTTCCTGGCATTGGTTGTATCCTCTTTCTCCAGATTGTTGTTGGGATTTCTCCCCAAGCAGAGTTTCTGTTGAAATTTTTCCCCCGAGCAGGGTATTTGTTGGGATTTCTCCCGAACAGATTTTTTCTCCCGAGCAGATTTTGTTTAGCAGAGTCTTTGTTATGACTCCTCCTCATTCAGAGTGCTTGTTGAGGTTTTCTGTAACACCCTTCTAAAATACCCCAATAATTAATTAAAACAACAAAATATGAATCAGAGTAGATATGCAATTTCAGGGTGTCACACTTGACACTTCACACCATTCACCAAAATAACTTGTCATGCTCATTTATTAATCAAAATAAAACATTGCACAATTCGCAGCGGATAGAAATCTAACAACATGCAAACCATGTAACACATTTCATGTAAAATTGTTCAACAACCAAAAATGAAAACAAAGTAAAACATCCCGTCCCGATGTTACATATACCAGAGCATGACCCACTAAGGAACTACACTAGACTCCAAGCACTAGCTTCTACTCAATCACTGCTCGTTACCTGAAACATAGTTGTAAGGGTGAGTTCCTCAATCGATATAATAAGCATTATAAAATATCATGTAATGCTAAGTAAATTAACACATTCATCACCCTAATCATATCACACATTCAGCAACGACAACATCAACTCATAATCATACTCAACACAAACACAAAACACACGTATAATATTGGAATACATCCATTCATACATTATGAAATGAGACTCCATGCATGCGGTACCGACTATTCGTGAACACATAGTTCCACCTCACTGATCAAACCCAGATACGGCTACCAAGCTCACTAGTCCCACTCATTTGAGACCTAGTGACTCCCTCACTAATTCCTCACCATGGGAATTAGCTACCACCATAAAGGCTATGCTATGCACGCTAAATCACCTAGCATGCAAACATCAACAACAATCCACAATGGACATATGCTCACACTCTAAGCCATAAACAGTCCATCCACAATTGCACACATAATAGATATATTCACAGCATTATGCATACCATCATACATCATCAGCATATTTATCACAGAATCATATCATGTCATGCCAAATAATAAATCACAGTATTAGCACACTCTACTAATACCTATACTGCTCAAAACAACGGGAAATGATCCCTACTATATCATACATCAGCTAAATTACATCACTCAGCTGAAACGACCAAAACTGCACAACAACAGCTCAGAAAATCAAACTTCTGCCCATACACGTATGCCTCATGCCCATACGCGTATGGCACATTTCCTAGCCAAGCCCATACAATATGTACACATAATTCCATTCCAAAACGTACACAATATTTAAATATCAATTTTTCACTTTTCAAACAGTGTTAACCTGTTAACGCAATTGGTTAACCTGTTAACGCAAGACAGAATACAAATTTTACAGTATTTCAACAGTGTTAACCGGTTAACGCCCTGGGTTAACCTGTTAACGCAAGACAGAAATTAATTTTTTTAATTATCATAATAGTGTTAACCGGTTAACGCCCTGGGTTAACCGGTTAACGCAAGACAGAAAGTTATTCCTGCGCTAACAACGAACAGAATGCAGAATTACCCGCATTTTTCGCCGTTAGAGGACTTCCGGACCTCCGATTTCGATTCCGTAAAAAGCTACACGTCCAGAAAATTACGACTCATCCAAATATAGATTCATTCACAGTTTTAACGTAATTTATTCATCACAATTCAAGGGTATTTATCAAAACCTAATAATTCCAATTCAAGCCAATTAAGGATTTCAATCTAAAACATGTTCCTACCCATTGACCCAATCATACTAACCCATAATAATAAGGATTTCCCCCCTTACCTGAGTTAATCCGGCAAATCCTTTAACTTCAAGCTTTTCCCTTCTTCAACCCTTTTTCTCTTGCTCTTCCTTTTTGCCCTTTTTCCACTTTTTAGTCGCTTCTCTGTTTTCACGTGTAAAAACCTTTTTACTAAATGGGACTCTTTACTGATTCCAAAAATCGTTCCAATTCCAACTTTATTATTCCAATAATAATAATCCAATAATATTCCAATTATTTAATTAAATTAATAAATATACTAATAATAATATATATGAATGGTTTATCTTTTATTTTGAAAAATAATACCCTCTCATTCATATTATCATCATAATATACTATTAAACTTAAATTAAATAATTATCATATTTTATCGGGGTGTTACATTTTCACCTCCCCTCCCTTCAGCAGAGCAGTGATTCTTTCCTCCTCAGCAGTTGTGGTTCCTTTTGGAAGGTTCAGTATCTGGTGGCTGGTCCCCAGTTCTCCTTCTTTTCCTCAGATAAATCCCCAGTGATTTGGTGTGATGGATTTTTATCTGTGGTGATTCATCCCTTGCAGAGATCTTGTTGTTTCCTGATCCCCGTCAGAATTGTTTATTCTCTGGTGATCTTGGCTTTCTCTCTTGTGGTGTAGTATCGGGTGTTTGTTCCCTGGGCTTGTTTGTGTTAGATACGTTCGTTTGTCAGCATTCACCAAACATAAATCACGCATATTCATGCATAATCATAACATTCAGATATTCATGTTGCATTCTTTGCCATATATCTTTGTTTGTTATTCCCTGCTTCTGGTGATATATTTTCCCCAAGCAGATTTGGGTGTGTCCGATCTCTCAATATAGAGTCTGCCCCATAAGCAGAAAGTGTTTATCCTTTCCTTCCATATTCCCCACTGAGTTATATCCTCGTGGATGATGGTTGTTTCAGTTTCCTCCCAACACATATATTGGGATAGGTGTCCCCTATTGAGTTATATCCTCATTAGGATGGATGAGTCTTAATTCAGTTTGCCTTTTTGGATTGATCCTGAATTGGCCTTTTTGTAATTGTCTCTTGTACTTCCCCGTGGTATAAATGAATAATTACTCAATATTTAGTAGTCATTCACGTTATCCCCGGTGGAATTTGTGGTTTCCTACCCAGTAAACTGGTAGGTGTAATCCCTCCTTTTGTTGAATAATTAATCAATATATCAAGAATTATTCACCTTTCCCTCAGCGGAGTTGGTGGCCTTCTACCAAGTAAACCGGTAGTTGTAAACCCTAATTTTTCCCCCTGTACAGAGTTAACCTTTGTTGTTCATCCTAGTTGATGACGGTTACTCTTCCATGGTTTTCTACCCAATATCCGGTAGATATAATCCCTTCTGTGGCGTTTATCATTATCCAATATTCGGTCTTGATATTCCCTCCTTCTTTTGTGGATAGTTGCTCTGTTTAAGCAATTTTATCTCCAGTAAGGTCGCCGGCGGATCCTCCTTCATTTACCGTTTGTCGGTGATGGATCTCATTGATCATTGTTTTTAACAATGTATCCCCCATGAGTCTTCTTTCATTTACCCTTTTGTTGGTAATGATTGTTTCTCCCCTTGATTGGTCATCATTATATACCTAGTTTGGTATCCCGATGCCTTTCTTTTCGGTCGATTTATCCTTTATTAACCCAGTAAACCGGTTGTGGATAATCTTCCATGCGAGTATATTATCTACGTTATGACGGTAATAGATTATATATCTCATGCATTCTTCTGGTCAGAGCCTTCTGTCCTTCCCCAGCTGAGTAAGATTCGTATTCCTTTGTTTCGGAATCGAATATCCATCCTAAACAAGTTTGCGTCTTGCTTTCTTCCAGGATGATGAGTGTTTTGGAAGTAAAAACCAATTCACGCCTCGGTCGGTCACCTATTATATGCCCAGTAACCGGTATCCATGGTGTTCCTTCCATGCGAGTATATTATCCACGTTCTGACGGTAATGGATAATATATCTCATGCGCTCTTTGGTTGAAGCCTTCTGTCCTTCCCCATTCGAGTAAGATTCGTTTTCCCTTTGCGGAGTCGAATGCCCATCCTGTAAGTCAATTTGCTTTTTCAAGCCTTCCTTTCGGATGATGAGTGTTTTGGAAGTAAACCCCAATTCACGCTTTGGTTGGTCACCTATTATGTACCCAGTAACCGGTATCCCTGGTGTTCCTTCCTTTCTGCTCCCTATTATTGTGAGCAAATTCTTTACTTTGAATAAATTTTGAATGATAGAAAATTGTGTGATCATCATCCAAGTGTTGGCTGTGCATTATTTTACATGACTCGTTTGTGTTTTATCCCATACTATTGTTTCATGACTGTACATAAAGATCCACATTGATACATCTCTTAAAAAGAACTCATAAAAACTATTTTGTATCAGTATGTATCAATACATACTCCTATGCATCGATCCATAACATATGTTGAAAACCACAAAACACTTTTGTTCAGTATGTATCGATCCATACGACTCATGTATCGATACATGGACAGGCAAAATGCTCTATGGATCGATCCATACGAGCCTTGCATCGATCCATATTAGTTGAAATGATCCATGTATCAATACATACGCATTTTGTATCGATCCATGCTTACATAAATTCTCCAAAAATTCATCAAACTTACAGTATGTATCGATACATAACTTCATGTATCAATACATAAGTCTGTTTTATCTACTAACAGCTTATGTTTTTTCATATATAAGTAGTATTTGTGACAGCAGTGAAAGGAAACAAATTCTGAGAGGGAAAAACAGTTGAGACACCAATCAAAGGAGTGTGTAGCAGCAATTGTTTGAGCAATTAGAAACCTGAAAGAGACTTCATCTTCTCCATCTTCTCAATCTCTTTTCTTCAAGAACATCAACACATAATCATTCTTGTTCTTCGGATTAAAAGATCAACGAGATAACGTTCAGTGGTAACGATCAAGGATCTAGCTGAGGTGTTCAGTGGAACGATCGAGGATCTAGCTGAGTTGAAGATTGAAGGGGGTTTCGAGGAAAAACCATTTGGTTTGTCCTTCAAGAACTGGAGTGTTCTTGCGGGTTTGTCAGTCACGTTTGCATAACAGATTCAGTCGTAGCGTTGCGTTTGGAAATCGGGGGATTTCGCAAACAGGTCGTGGAACCGGTGAATTGTTTGCAATTTCTTGCAGGAAATTCTTGATCGTGCTCAGATCAAGTGGAGGTTTCATACAAGAAGAAGTTCTTGGGATTTAGAATTTTGTCTTTGTATCGTAACCTTGTATCAACGAATTCGGCATTATTGATAATCAAAGTTCTCAATTTCATTTGAAATTGAGAGGGAGACGTACCCACACGCGAGGACGACGTGGGGAACTTCCTTACCAAATCTCTGTGTATCGTATTCTTTCCTTAATTCTCTTTACGTTTTCAGCAGTTTCGCAATTTCAGTTAGTGTGTTGTAGCTGTACTTTTTGCGATACAGCAGTGGCAAGAAAACTTCTTTAACTAAAGTCCACTGTTGTTCATCATTGATCACATACACACCAACTGTTTGACAAAACTGTTAGCTCAGTTTTATTCATTGGAATTAGGACTTAGTGATAAGTGCATTCAATTTGATAAGATTCTAGTGTTAATATTTTCTTTCATTCTAATTCAAAATCCAGCAATAAATTCGCGTGTCCGGTTTTCTAGTAGCGGTTCAGAATAGACGGAAGTCGATTCGGGACTGAAATTTTCCGCTAAGTTTCAATAACTCTGATAAAATTTTAAATCCGTTTATTTTAAAAAGAGGTGATCTATTCACCCCCCCCCTCTCGATCACTAGCCACACCGTCTAATAAGTGGTATCAGAGCGCCGGTTCGCTGGTGCTCTGTGGCTGCCTGTAACAGTATGGATTCTGAACCAAAGGGGGCGTATAATAGAGCGCCTATTTTCAACGGTGAAAATTATGGCTACTGGAAAGACTGCATGCGAGTTCATATAAATTCTGTGGATAGGCTAGTATGGGCTGCCATTGAAAATGGTCCTTTTCAAATTACTATGACAAATGCGGCTGGCGCCATAGTTCCTAAACCAGAAGCTGATTGGAATGAGAAAGATGAGGAAAAGTGGTCGTGTGATTGGAAAGCTCGAAATATGCTAATTTCAGCACTTGGTGTTGATGAGTATTATCGAGTATCTCATTGCACGATAGCTAAAGAAATGTGGGATGCTTTAGAAGTTGCCCATGAGGGTACTACTGAAGTAAAACAATCCCGCATTAACACACTAAATCAAGAGTTTGAGCTCTTTCGCATGAAACAAGGAGAATCTATCTCCGACATGCAAAAGAGATTCACTCATCTCACTAATAGGTTGAATGCACTTGGAAAACCTGTTTCCAATGAAATTGCTACTAATAAAATTCTCAGGTGTCTTAGCAGGGAATGGCAACCTAAAGTAACAGCAATTAAGGAAGCCAACGATCTAACAAGACTTACGATTACAAATCTGTTTGGAAAGCTGGAAGAACATCAGCAAGCATTGGAAAGTCTTGAAAAATATGAGAACAAAAGTAAGAAGGAAAAGGAGAAGAAAAGAGACAAAGGGGGAGAGAAGAAGCCAATAGCTCTTGTGGCCTCTAGCTCTAAGTTCTCACGAAAAGAGCAAAGTGACAATGATTCTAGTAGTGACAAAGATTCGGATGATGAGGAAATGGGACTGTTTGTAAGGAGATATAATAGATTCATTCGAAAGAATGGAGTCAAGCATTCCGACAAAAACCTCATGAAGTTTCGAAGACAATCTACAGATGCGAAACAGGAAGAGAATAAGAAGAGTAGAGGAAGAGGATCTTGTTTTAATTGTGGTAAATCTGGACATTATAAAACAGACTGTCCTATGAAATATAAGGATCAAAGAAAAGCTTCACCAAAAGGGTACAACAAACAAAGAAGAGCTTACATTGCATGGGAAAGTGACAATGATTTATCAAGCACACAAAGCTCAAGTGATAGTGATGAAACCGCAAATCTGTGCCTTATGGCTCACACCAAAAATTTGTCCTACCACAAGAAGAAAATCAATGACAAAAAGGTAAAACAAGCCTATTATAATAATTTCTCTTCTATGTCTTTTTCTGAACTGAAAATAGCTTTTGAAAAACTACATAACGAAGTTGTAGATGCTTTTAAAAGACTATCTTCCGATAAACAAATTTTTTCATTTATGGAAGGTAAAGTATACAAAGCTGAAAATGATTTAGAATCGTTAAAAGCTAGTATTGCAGAAAATTCAAAAGATATTGACATTGATGGATGTAGTAAAGTTAGGTATTGTGACGCTTGTCATATTTGGCAAAAAGAGGTAAACACTCTCAAGGTCAAATTAGAAAAAGCGTTACAACCTAAGGTTACTTATGCCGTTGACTCTAGGTTGTTTAAGAAGTCGTTAAATCCACCATATGCAAAATACTCTTTCATTCCAAAGGATTTAATGAACAAGAATAAACAAACGCATCATCATGGTTTATGTCATTATTGTTGTCGTGCTGGCCATACCATTGAGAAATGCAAGTTTAGGAGATTTCTTGTTCCTAAAGGTATTTATCAATGGAAGCCAAAAGGCAACCATGTTAGCACTTACCCACTTGGACCCAATGAAAATTGGGTACCAACTTCTCTCTTTTGATATTGTAGGATGAGTGCCTTGCTTCCGTAGATAGAAGGTGGTTTCTTGACAGCGGTTGCTCAAGGCACATGACCGGTGACATATCGCTTTTTATAGACTTCAAGGCAAAGAAGAAGGGATATGTTACTTATGGAGACAATAACAAAGGAGCCATACTCGACAAAGGTAGTGTAGGTAATCCCTCTACCACTACTATTTCTAATGTCCATCTAGTAGAGGGACTTAAACACAATTTGTTAAGCATAAGTCAATTGTGTGACAAAGGCTATAAAGTCTCTTTCACAAAAACTTGTTGCATAATTGAACATGCTGAACAGAACGTTGTGTTTAAGGGTGTAAGAGTAAACAATATCTATATGCTTGACCTTTTTTATGTATCTTTAACAAGTACTAAATGTCTAGTTACCTTGAATGATGATTCTTGGCTTTGGCATAGACGTTTAGCGCATGTTAATTTCGATTTGCTTAATAAGGTTGTATCTAAGGATCTAGTAGTCGGTCTTCCAAAAATAAAATTTTCAAAAGACCACCTATGTGACGCGTGCCAAATGGGAAAACAAACAAGGGTCTCTTTCAAATCTAAAAATGTAATTTCAACTTCACGACCCCTTGAGCTTCTCCATATGGATCTCTTTGGACCTTCTAGGACAAAGAGCTTAGGTGGAAATTATTATGGTTTTGTAATTGTTGACGACTATTCTAGATTTACTTGGACTATATTCCTTCATAGCAAAGATGAAACTTTTTCTGCTTTTAAGAATTTTGCAAATCTGTCCCAAAACAAAATGAATTCCAAAATAGTTACAATCCGTAGCGATCATGGTGGTGAATTTCAAAACTATCACTTTGATAAGTACTGTGACAAGTATGGCATTGAGCATAACTTTTCAGCCCCTCGAACTCCACAACAAAATGGCGTTGTGGAGCGTAAAAATCGTGTTTTAGAGGAGTTGGCAAGAACAATGTTAAATGAGGGTGGATTACCAAAATACTTTTGGGCTGATGCAGTTAGGATAGCTTGTTATGTTTTAAACAGGATCTTAATCCGTCCTATTTTAAACAAAACCCCTTATGAGCTTTTAGAAGGAAGAAAGCCAAACTTGTCACATCTTCACGTGTTCGGTTGTAAATGTTTTGTTTTGAATAATGGTAAGGAAAATATTGGGAAGTTTGATGCAAAAGCGGATGAAGGTATCTTTCTTGGATACTCACTATCAAGTAAAGCATATAGAGTGTATAATAAGCGTTTACTTACTGTAGAAGAATCTGTCCATGTTTCTTTTGATGAGTCTTATTCGAAAAGTGTCGGAAAAGGTATTTCTTTTGATGACGCAGGTGTATCTACAGAAGACATACTCAAGGAAGCTGTTGCGGAAACTGATCAGTCCAGAACAGCTGCTCATGAGAAGGAGGAAGATACTAGTCATGAAGAAGATGAGGAGGAAAGGACAACTGAAGTGAATGACCTTCCACCAGCTTGGAAATCTTCAAAAGACCATCCTATCAACAACATCTTGGGAGATATTTCCAAGGGAGTAATGACTCGTTCTAAGATAAGTAATTTTTGTTCTCACTTCGCTTTTGTTTCCCAAGTAGAACCTAAAAATGCCAAAGAGGCCTTGATTGATGAATTTTGGCTAATGGCCATGCAAGAAGAGCTTAATCAATTTAAAAGAAATGACGTTTGGGAATTTGTCCCTCGTCCGCGAGATCATCATATCATAGGTACTAAATGGGTTTTTAGAAATAAGCTTGATGAAAACGGAGTGATAACTAGGAACAAGGCACGGTTAGTAGCACAAGGATATAATCAAGAGGAGGGCATAGACTATGAGGAAACTTATGCTCCTGTTGCTCGTCTTGAAGCTATACGTCTTTTGCTTGCCTATGCTTGTTCTAACAATTTTAAGCTTTACCAAATGGACGTAAAGAGTGCTTTCCTAAATGGTGTCATAAATGAAGAGGTATATGTCTCACAACCTCCTGGTTTTGAGAATGCTGAAAATCCAGATTATGTTTACAAATTAAAACGAGCTTTGTATGGCCTCAAACAAGCCCCTCGGGTTTGGTATGAAAGGCTTAGCAAATTTCTAATTGATCATGGATATTCAAGAGGTAAAGTGGATAATACTCTCTTTATTAAACATAAGGGAAAGCACATCCTTTTAGTTCAAGTTTATGTAGACGATATAATTTTTGGTTCAACTAACATACACTTGGTCGAAGAATTTTCTAAGGTTATGCAGGGTGAATTTGAGATGAGTCTCATGGGGGAGCTGAACTACTTCCTAGAACTGCAGATAAAGCAACTTGATGAGGGTACAGCAGTATGTCAAACAAAATACTGCAGAGAACTACTCAAGCGCTTTGGAATGAATGACTCAAAATCAATTGACACCCCTATGCCTACCAACGGAAATCTGGATAAGGATGAGCATGGTAAGTGCGTAGATGTCAAAAAGTTCAGAGGTATGATTGGATCTCTTCTGTATCTTTCTGCTTCTAGACCTAACATCATGTTTAGTGTTTGTATGTGTGCACGATATCAATCAAATCCTAAGGAATCACACCTAAAAGTTGTTAAGCGCATATTTAGATATCTTCATGGAACACCTAAATATGGGTTGTGGTATTGATGCGTGTTTTTCGCAAGTGTACGAATCACGTCAAAGTAATATAAAAGATTATCGAATCCACAGAGACCAAGTGTCAATCTATCAAACCTGTTGTTATGGTGTGTATCTAAGGCAACTATTTTTAAGGGTTTTAATAAGGGTGCAATGGTAAATAAAATTATAATTTTAAATAATAAATAAAGACAGGCTCGAATGTAATTCACGCAATCAATGATAATCCAGTACTTGTTAGTGGAACTACTTATGGGCAATGTTTTCTCCTTTGAAAAGAACTAATTTAACAGGAACTGTCGCTTTCGCGTATTCAGAACCGAGTTGTACTCTCTAATCAACCCCTCCTATTGTCACGGATAAAAAGGTGCGTACTGCGTTAGAGTAGTAAACCTATTTTTAAGAAATATAGTATCTTAACTAAGTTGAAAAGTATTTTAACCTGGACTTCTTAGCAAAAAGAGGTTCTTACGAACCAGAGTTTAAACTTCCTAACGCGTCCGAAAATCGTTTTAAAATCTCTTTTCTTTTTAATCTAAAATCTCCTAATAAACTAGACAAAGCGCTTTTGGCTGTTTTTGAAATAGTTAAAAACAATTACTTGAATTGAAAGATAAAATAGCCCTTAGGTGTTTCCACGAACAATTATACTGATTACTGGTTTAATTACGATCCTTACATTCTAACCTTTATAGAATTAGTTAGACATGATAAAGTAAATATTCTTTTTATAGTTTTTCATAAAAGTAATTTAAAGCGAGTGCGGATAATAAACAAAGTAAAGTGCGAGTGCAGGAAATAAACAACGTAAATGTGCGAGTGCAGGAAATAAACAACGTAAATGTGCGAGTGCAGGAAATAAACAACGTAAATGTGCGAGTGCAGGAAATAAACAACGTAAATGTGCGAGTGCAGGAAATAAACAACGTAAATGTGCGAGTGCAGGAAATAAACAAAAGTAAAATACGAACTTGAATTAAAATGGCGGCAGGATTAACTTCCTCCAGAGTGCTCCAAAAACTCGAACCACAGACAGATTACAGACTCGATCACTCGATTGCAGAGGCACCCCGATGTGGAATGGCAACTGCTTTATAACTGATATATGCCTAGAGAATTCTAATTCTGGATGAAGAAAAACGAAAATCTAAGGTCCTATTTATAGTAAAAACTGAAAGCATGAAATGACAGGGACGCCCCTCCACTAAAAAGTGGAGGTTACTGATTTTGGCCTTGTGGCGCCCGCCACAGGCCTATGGCGCCCGCCATGGTCCCTACAGGGGATGATGGAGTGGGGATCGTGGGTCTTGACGGTTGAGGAGTGGTCTTGAGACGTGGCCACGTCATGGCTAACCCCATGGCGCCCGCCACGGTGGGTGCCGTAAGTGCAAAACGCTGAATTTCTAGGTTTTCGCCCGTTTTCACTCCTTTTTCGCTCCTTTTCCCGATTCAAGCTCCGATTATTATAAAAACCTGAAAACATAAGAAAACAAAGAAATAACAAAGCAAAACAACAATAAAAGCTAAGAATGCATGCGAAATCGGAGTCAGAAATACGGTGAATTTTAGTGTGATCAGGTATTCCAAAGGAAGTGATTGTAGTTTAGTAGGTTACTCCGATTCTGATTTTGCTGGCTACAAATCAGATAGGAAAAGCACGAGTGGTACATGTCACCTGTTTTCTAACTCCTTGGTAAGTTGGCATAGCAAAAAGCAGGTATCTGTGGCTTTGTCAACTGCAGAGGCTGAATACGTTGCAGCCGGTAGTTGTTGCGCTCAGATTTTGTGGCTAAAGCAACAACTACAAGACTTTAACATTCAACTCAAACGTATTCCAATAAAATGTGACAACACGAGTGCCATAAACCTTACTAAAAACCCTGTTTTACACTCACGCACTAAACACATAGAGATTAGACATCACTTTCTTCGCGACCATGTTGAAAAAGAAGACGTTGTATTTGAGCATGTTGACTCCAAAAATCAGCTTGCTGATATATTCACTAAACCTTTGGCAACGGAACCGTTCTTCAACATTCGTCGTGAATTAGGGATCTTAGATCTTTCTCAATTGATGTCTTAAGCATGTTGGTTCTTATTTATATTATGCCTCACCTTGGTTGATGATATTTGTTTTAGATGTCATTTATCCATCACAAGATTACGTCAGTAGAGGTAATATCACTCCTTTCTATAATTCTTTTACAACTAAGTGATTGTGTATGTTAGAACAAAAGTTCTTACTCTCGTTGATGTAAATTTGTTTGCATATATTGTTTGCACATTAAAAATCTGATTTGTGAATCATACTTGGGCATAATTATCATGACATACTTCATAATGCATATACATACTGCAAAAAAAAATTCATTACAATCTGGTTTGGCATCAGCATGTATCGATCAAACATGTATGCATCGATTCATATCTTCTGCATTTCAAATTTGTCAAAACTGGTTCAGGATGTATCGATCCATCCGTCGTATGTATCGATACATAGACCTTTTAAAAACAAAAATGCATGATATGGATCGATCCATGGCCATATGTATCGACACATACTGACTGCTACTTGGATTTAATGCATTTTTTTCTCTCTCATGGATCGACACATCAACCACTCTTATCATATCCTATCTCAAGAACGTCACGACGAGGCACGATCCTGGCATGTACAACAAAATAAGTGGCATAAGGAGCACCGTGAGTGGCATGATGAGCATACACGGATGTACCATAACCAACACTCTTGGCACCAAGACTTGGTTAAGTGGCACCAAGTCTTCTACAATGAAATGTCTGGCTTTATGGACGACTGTCGTGCCAATCCTGGTATTATGGACAGATTTAGAAGTGTTGAAGTTCAGAACCGGTTTAGGAACTACTCCTTCATGGGCCAAAATCCAGACACAATGCCTCCTCCTCCGCCTCCGCCAAGCTTCAGAGATCCTGATAGAGATGATGAGGAGTCCTGTGGTGGCTACAATCCACATTAAACCATCATCATTTCATTTCACTGCATTTCATTTCATGTTGCTTAAGTTTTTTTTAATTGTTGCACAATATATGGTTCAGCTTATGTAATTCTTAAACACGTTCTACTACTTAAATGCTTATCACTTTCTGTTTACTTCTGATGTTATTGCCCTTATTTGTCATTCTTTGTGAGTGATTCTTTACTTTTAAGCTTCCTTCTTTGTGATTGTTAGCTTCTTTATCATTTGCTGCCATGTCCTGCTACACCATGTTGCCTTGATAAACCTGTTTCTTCTTCTTTTTGATGTTGACAGAGGGGGAGAAATGCAGATATGTTGACAAATATGCACAAACTCAGGGGGAGTATCACACATCTTGCCAAAAATTTGCCATCATCAAAAAGGGGGAGTTTGTGAGCAAATTCTTTACTTTGAATAAATTTTGAATGATAGCAAATTGTGTGATCATCATCCAAGTGTTAGCTGTGCATTATTTTACATGACTCGTTTGTGTTTTATCCCATACTATTGTTTCATGACTGTACATAAAGATCCACATTGATACATCTCTTAAAAAGAACACATAAAAACTATTTTGTATCAGTATGTATCAATACATACTCCTATGCATCGATCCATAACATATGTTGAAAACCATAAAACACTTTTGTTCAGTATGTATCGATCCATACGACTCATGTATCGATACATGGACAGGCAAAATGCTCTATGGACCGATCCATACGAGCCTTGCATCGATCCATGTTAGTTGAAATGATCCATGTATCAATACATACGCATTTTGTATCGATCCATGCTTACATAAATTCTCCAAAAATTCATCAAACTTACAGTATGTATCGATACATAACTTCATGTATCAATACATAGGTCTGTTTTATCTACTAATAGCTTATGTTTTTTCATATATAAGTAGTATTTGTGACAGCAGTGAAAGGAAACGAATTCTGAGAGGGAAAAACAGTTGAGACACCAATCAAAGGAGTGTGTAGCAGCAATTGTTTGAGCAATTAGAAACCTGAAAGAGACTTCATCTTCTCCATCTTCTCAATCTCTTTTCTTCAAGAACATCAACACATAATCATTCTTGTTCTTCGGATTAAAAGATCAACGAGATAACGTTCAGTGGTAACGATCAAGGATCTAGCTGAGGTGTTCAGTGGAACGATCGAGGATCTAGCTGAGTTGAAGATTGAAGGGGGTTTCGAGGAAAAACCATTTGGTTTGTCCTTCAAGAACTGGAGTGTTCTTGCGGGTTTATCAGTCACGTTTGCAGAACAGATTCAGCCGCAGCGTTGCGTTTGGAAATCGGGGGATTTCGCAAACAGGTCGTGGAACCGGTGAATTGTTTGCAATTTCTTGCAGGAAATTCTTGATCGTGCTCAGATCAAGTGGAGGTTTCATACAAGAATAAGTTCTTAGGATTTAGAATTTTATCTTTGTATCGTAACCTTGTATCAATGAATTCGGCATTATTGATAATCAAAGTTCTCAATTTCATTTGAAATTGAGAGGGAGACGTACCCACACGCGAGGACGACGTGGGGAACTTCCTTACCAAATCTCTGTGTATCGTATTCTTTCCTTACTTCTCTTTACGTTTTCAGCAGTTTCGCAATTTCAGTTAGTGTGTTGTGGCTGTACTTTTTGCGATACAGCAGTGGCAAGAAAACTTCTTTAACTAAAGTCCACTGTTGTTCATCATTGATCACATACACACCAACTGTTTGACAAAACTAGTAGCTGAGTTTTATGTGAAGGCAAGCCTCTAAATGGTTTTGATGAAGACAACATTATTCATTCAAGATGTTATGCATGCTCAAAAAGGAAATGGATCAAGACATTGAAGCGAGAACAAGATTTCATATTATTTAAAGTCTTGAAGATTTATCTTAGATTGATCAAAGGTATAACATTCATCTCTTGATAATGTTTATGCAAGTGTTCAAAAGTGTCTCATGCATGCTATATAAGTTTAAGGGTGTTAGAAAATATATGCCATGAGTTTCATGCTTTTAAAGAATTGTTTTTAAATCCTTTTTACTTTTTAAATTTGAATATTTTTTAAAACATGCAGCTGTAGGTAAATTATGGCGTTTTGAACCGCCGTAATTTGCAGCGTTTTGAAACACTTTTTTACTTTTGAAATTTGAATATTTGAATATTTTTAAACGTGCAGTTGTTAGTAAATTATGGCGTTTTGAACCGCCGTAATTTGCAGCGTTTTGAAACAGTTTTTTTTTACTTTTGTTGTGTCTAAAAATTTTCTCAAAAGAATCATGGCATCCCCTCATCATTGATACCTTTTTGTAGAGATGTTTTAGCAATATATAAACATCATAATGTCAGAATTTCAAAGACACCTCCTTTGCATAAAACTTCAAAAACAATCATTTACATAAAATATTCATTTTCACAAAGTGTTCATAAAACTTTCAAAAGTGTGAAACTTGTGCATCAAACTTTCATATATTATTCATCTAAGTTTCATCATACACTTGAACACTTGCTTGTACATTATTAAAGTGATTGTTACATAAGGAGAAGATCAATCAAGAGAAGATTGATAGTACTATACTTTACTAAAATCGTTCATAGAATTATTTCTGTTTGACTTGTGATCCAGGATTGTTGGACACAAGGGTTGGTGTTGAAGAGGATTGTTCTTCATACACTTGTTTACCTATAGGTTAGATAGTAGGCATCACCGTTTGTGTGAATAGGCTGTACCATAATTCTAACTATAGTGAATTCTCTTTCGTGTGGAAAGGGGAGTGGATGTACCTTCGGATTGTGAAGGGAACCACTATAATTTCCGGTGTCTTTTTACTTTCCGCAATTTATTTTTCCGCACTTAAACGAAAAATAACCATAAACCGGAAACAAGATCGAAGAATTTTTAACCACCTAATTCACTCCCCCTCTTAGGCGCATTTACAACTTACAATTGGCATCAGAGCAAGTTATAGGTAACTTGTTCCTAGAGATCCAGCATGGCTTCCGCAAGCATAAATCCGGTTTTCAAAGACGGTGGAAGTAGTAACAAGCCCCCACTCTTCTCCGGAGAATATTTCGATTTCTGGAAAATCAGAATGAAGGCACATCTTGAAGCCCAAGGGGAAGGTATATGGGAAGCAGTTGAAGAAGGTCCACACAAACCGGTGAATGTGGTGAATGGAGTTGGTACCGCAAAGTTGAAAAACACTTATGACGAAGATGATAGAAAAAAGATTCTGAATGAGAAAAAGGCAATCAACATACTCCAAAGCGCTCTTAGTATGGACGAGTTCTTCCGTATATCTCAATGTAAATCGGCAAAGGAGATTTGGGACACCTTGGTTGAAACACATGAAGGAACCACCGAAGTGAAGAGATCGAGACTAAACACTCTAAGTCAAGAATATGAGATGTTCCGCATGCAGCCCGGTGAATCTATAGTTGCCTTACAAAAGAGATTTGTCCATCTAACAAATCACTTGATTGCTCTCGGTAAAACTTTCACTAATGATGATCTCAACCTGAAAGTCCTAAGATCTTTGACAAGAGAATGGCAACCGAAAGTGACCGCTATTTCGGAAAAGAAAAGTCTCTCAACGATGACATCCGCGTCTCTATTTGGCAAACTTCAAGAACACGAATTGGAACTTGGAAGGCTCGATAAGCACGAAGGTCTAGAAAAGAAATTCAAGAGCATTGCCTTGAAAGTTGATTCAAGAAATGACAAAGACGATGAGACGTCCGAAGATGAGAACTTTAGGCTTCTTGTGAAGAAGCTTGGTAAGTTTTTTAATAAAAATAAAAATTCCTCTTATCCTAAAAAGAATAAACATTTCAGGAAAAAGGAAGCATCCACATCAATGCAAAACGTCACGTGTTATGAATGTGGACAACAAGGTCACATAAAGCCGGATTGCCCAAAACTTGCAAAGAAAGGAGGACTCAAAGGAAACAAGGAATTCAAAAACAAAAAGGCTTACGTCGCTTGGGACGATAATGAGATCAGTTCATCCTCGGAATCGGAAAGCGATGATTGTGCGAACATGGCTCTTATGGCTTCACATCACTCCGATAAAGAAATCGATGAGGTTAGTAGCAATTTTTCAGTTTATGACAATGACACACAAGATGTTATAGATGAACTCTTAAAAGAATGCAAGACCTTGTATAAAAGTATTTCATCCCAAAGGAAACAAATTTCATCCTTAGAAGAAAAAAATATTGCTTTGGAAAAATATATTGAAAGTGGAAAACAAAAATTGATGGATGAAACACAAAGTCTTGTATGTAAGAATTGTGAATCTTTATCTTTTCAAATTGTTCAACTTAAAAGAGTTTTAGAAAGATATGAAAAAGGTCAAATTGGCTTGGAGGAAATTCTTAAGCATCAAAGATATTCTAATGATAAAAGTGGATTAGGATATTCTAAGTTTTCGAAACCAAACACAAATAAGACCATTTTTGTTAAAGCAAGTGAACAAGTTGATAAAGAAAAAGGAAACAATTCTAAAAGTGTGCATCAAAGTCATAAAAAGAAAATGATTGTTAAGAAGAAGAATTATGTTTCTAGATATAGAAGTGATTTTCAACCTACATGTTTCTATTGTGGTATTAAAGGTCATACTCCTAATGCATGTTATGTTAGAAACTTTAGTGTTGCTCAAGGCCATTATGTATGGGTTAAGAAAGGAACTAACTATCATGGACCCAAAGCACATTGGGTACCAAATAAAACTTAATTGTTTTGTAGGTTTACTTGGAGACCACTTCAAAATCTATGCTTTATTGATAAAGTGGTTGTTCTAAGTTTTTGATGGGAGGAATAAACTAACTTTCAAATCTAGTTCCAAAGTCCAAGGGTTATTTCACATATGGGGAATACCTTAAAGGAAGAATTCTTGGCATTGGCAAAGTTGAAGCACTAATATATTCACTAAACCATTGGCTAAAGAGCAATTCTTCAAGATTCGGCGAGAACTTGGTATTCTCAATGAAGGTGACATCTAACCTTTCTTAACATTGCTTGTTTTGTGGTATAGTATCTTAAAATATGTTGATTTTCAATTTTTATGTTATGCAATGCTAGCACTTCCGTTTCGCCGTTTTTAGTTTTTCTTACTTTCGCATATCCAAAAATTATCCGTTTTAAAATATTTTTTGATCGAAAGTTGCGTATTGATAAGTGCTAATACTCTGTGAAATTTTTTTGTAAAAATCTTTTCCCATTGTTTCAAACAGAGCTGCTGTTTTTTTTTAATTATTTTTTGAAAATTTTAGCCCGTTAACAGGTTAACGGAATCGGTTAACAGGTTAACGCCTCCAAAACAGCACTTCTGCATTAGCTTTAAAAATCCAGAATTTTTAATATTTTTGGTATATGTGTTTATGGTTAGTGCATGTGCTTGAATGCTTATCTAATGATCACATAATGTGTGTATGCTTGTCTGCTTTTCTTTTTTAAGTTTCTTCCTTTTTGCTAATGACAAAGGGGGAGAAGAAATATGTGTTTGTGTGTTTGTTTTTCTCTAACAAAATGCAGCTAGAAAAGACTCTCTAAAAATCATGAATTTAGGGGGAGCGTTGATCAAGGGGGAGCCTTGTGTGTTAGAGAAACAAAAGTAGAGCAAACTTTCAAAATTGGGTTGTCATCATCAAAAAGGGGGAGAATGTGAAGGCAAGCCTCTAAATGGTTTTGATGAAGACAACATTATTCATTCAAGATGTTATGCATGCTCAAAAAGGAAATGGATCAAGACATTGAAGCGAGAACAAGATTTCATATTATTTAAAGTCTTGAAGATTTATCTTAGATTGATCAAAGGTATAACATTCATCTCTTGATAATGTTTATGCAAGTGTTCAAAAGTGTCTCATGCATGCTATATAAGTTTAAGGGTGTTAGAAAATATATGCCATGAGTTTCATGCTTTTAAAGAATTGTTTTTAAATCCTTTTTACTTTTTAAATTTGAATATTTTTTAAAACATGCAGCTGTAGGTAAATTATGGCGTTTTGAACCGCCGTAATTTGCAGCGTTTTGAAACACTTTTTTACTTTTGAAATTTGAATATTTGAATATTTTTAAACGTGCAGTTGTTAGTAAATTATGGCGTTTTGAACCGCCGTAATTTGCAGCGTTTTGAAACAGTTTTTTTTTTACTTTTGTTGTGTCTAAAAATTTTCTCAAAAGAATCATGGCATCCCCTCATCATTGATACCTTTTTGTAGAGATGTTTTAGCAATATATAAACATCATAATGTCAGAATTTCAAAGACACCTCCTTTGCATAAAACTTCAAAAACAATCATTTACATAAAATATTCATTTTCACAAAGTGTTCATAAAACTTTCAAAAGTGTGAAACTTGTGCATCAAACTTTCATATATTATTCATCTAAGTTTCATCATACACTTGAACACTTGCTTGTACATTATTAAAGTGATTGTTACATAAGGAGAAGATCAATCAAGAGAAGATTGATAGTACTATACTTTACTAAAATCGTTCATAGAATTATTTCTGTTTGACTTGTGATCCAGGATTGTTGGACACAAGGGTTGGTGTTGAAGAGGATTGTTCTTCATACACTTGTTTACCTATAGGTTAGATAGTAGGCATCACCGTTTGTGTGAATAGGCTGTACCATAATTCTAACTATAGTGAATTCTCTTTCGTGTGGAAAGGGGAGTGGATGTACCTTCGGATTGTGAAGGGAACCACTATAATTTCCGGTGTCTTTTTACTTTCCGCAATTTATTTTTCCGCACTTAAACGAAAAATAACCATAAACCGGAAACAAGATCGAAGAATTTTTAACCACCTAATTCACTCCCCCTCTTAGGCGCATTTACAACTTACAATTGGCATCAGAGCAAGTTATAGGTAACTTGTTCCTAGAGATCCAGCATGGCTTCCGCAAGCATAAATCCGGTTTTCAAAGACGGTGGAAGTAGTAACAAGCCCCCACTCTTCTCCGGAGAATATTTCGATTTCTGGAAAATCAGAATGAAGGCACATCTTGAAGCCCAAGGGGAAGGTATATGGGAAGCAGTTGAAGAAGGTCCACACAAACCGGTGAATGTGGTGAATGGAGTTGGTACCGCAAAGTTGAAAAACACTTATGACGAAGATGATAGAAAAAAGATTCTGAATGAGAAAAAGGCAATCAACATACTCCAAAGCGCTCTTAGTATGGACGAGTTCTTCCGTATATCTCAATGTAAATCGGCAAAGGAGATTTGGGACACCTTGGTTGAAACACATGAAGGAACCACCGAAGTGAAGAGATCGAGACTAAACACTCTAAGTCAAGAATATGAGATGTTCCGCATGCAGCCCGGTGAATCTATAGTTGCCTTACAAAAGAGATTTGTCCATCTAACAAATCACTTGATTGCTCTCGGTAAAACTTTCACTAATGATGATCTCAACCTGAAAGTCCTAAGATCTTTGACAAGAGAATGGCAACCGAAAGTGACCGCTATTTCGGAAAAGAAAAGTCTCTCAACGATGACATCCGCGTCTCTATTTGGCAAACTTCAAGAACACGAATTGGAACTTGGAAGGCTCGATAAGCACGAAGGTCTAGAAAAGAAATTCAAGAGCATTGCCTTGAAAGTTGATTCAAGAAATGACAAAGACGATGAGACGTCCGAAGATGAGAACTTTAGGCTTCTTGTGAAGAAGCTTGGTAAGTTTTTTAATAAAAATAAAAATTCCTCTTATCCTAAAAAGAATAAACATTTCAGGAAAAAGGAAGCATCCACATCAATGCAAAACGTCACGTGTTATGAATGTGGACAACAAGGTCACATAAAGCCGGATTGCCCAAAACTTGCAAAGAAAGGAGGACTCAAAGGAAACAAGGAATTCAAAAACAAAAAGGCTTACGTCGCTTGGGACGATAATGAGATCAGTTCATCCTCGGAATCGGAAAGCGATGATTGTGCGAACATGGCTCTTATGGCTTCACATCACTCCGATAAAGAAATCGATGAGGTTAGTAGCAATTTTTCAGTTTATGACAATGACACACAAGATGTTATAGATGAACTCTTAAAAGAATGCAAGACCTTGTATAAAAGTATTTCATCCCAAAGGAAACAAATTTCATCCTTAGAAGAAAAAAATATTGCTTTGGAAAAATATATTGAAAGTGGAAAACAAAAATTGATGGATGAAACACAAAGTCTTGTATGTAAGAATTGTGAATCTTTATCTTTTCAAATTGTTCAACTTAAAAGAGTTTTAGAAAGATATGAAAAAGGTCAAATTGGCTTGGAGGAAATTCTTAAGCATCAAAGATATTCTAATGATAAAAGTGGATTAGGATATTCTAAGTTTTCGAAACCAAACACAAATAAGACCATTTTTGTTAAAGCAAGTGAACAAGTTGATAAAGAAAAAGGAAACAATTCTAAAAGTGTGCATCAAAGTCATAAAAAGAAAATGATTGTTAAGAAGAAGAATTATGTTTCTAGATATAGAAGTGATTTTCAACCTACATGTTTCTATTGTGGTATTAAAGGTCATACTCCTAATGCATGTTATGTTAGAAACTTTAGTGTTGCTCAAGGCCATTATGTATGGGTTAAGAAAGGAACTAACTATCATGGACCCAAAGCACATTGGGTACCAAATAAAACTTAATTGTTTTGTAGGTTTACTTGGAGACCACTTCAAAATCTATGCTTTATTGATAAAGTGGTTGTTCTAAGTTTTTGATGGGAGGAATAAACTAACTTTCAAATCTAGTTCCAAAGTCCAAGGGTTATTTCACATATGGGGAATACCTTAAAGGAAGAATTCTTGGCATTGGCAAAGTTGAAGCACTAATATATTCACTAAACCATTGGCTAAAGAGCAATTCTTCAAGATTCGGCGAGAACTTGGTATTCTCAATGAAGGTGACATCTAACCTTTCTTAACATTGCTTGTTTTGTGGTATAGTATCTTAAAATATGTTGATTTTCAATTTTTATGTTATGCAATGCTAGCACTTCCGTTTCGCCGTTTTTAGTTTTTCTTACTTTCGCATATCCAAAAATTATCCGTTTTAAAATATTTTTTGATCGAAAGTTGCGTATTGATAAGTGCTAATACTCTGTGAAATTTTTTTGTAAAAATCTTTTCCCATTGTTTCAAACAGAGCTGCTGTTTTTTTTTAATTATTTTTTGAAAATTTTAGCCCGTTAACAGGTTAACGGAATCGGTTAACAGGTTAACGCCTCCAAAACAGCACTTCTGCATTAGCTTTAAAAATCCAGAATTTTTAATATTTTTGGTATATGTGTTTATGGTTAGTGCATGTGCTTGAATGCTTATCTAATGATCACATAATGTGTGTATGCTTGTCTGCTTTTCTTTTTTAAGTTTCTTCCTTTTTGCTAATGACAAAGGGGGAGAAGAAATATGTGTTTGTGTGTTTGTTTTTCTCTAACAAAATGCAGCTAGAAAAGACTCTCTAAAAATCATGAATTTAGGGGGAGCGTTGATCAAGGGGGAGCCTTGTGTGTTAGAGAAACAAAAGTAGAGCAAACTTTCAAAATTGGGTTGTCATCATCAAAAAGGGGGAGAATGTGAAGGCAAGCCTCTAAATGGTTTTGATGAAGACAACATTATTCATTCAAGATGTTATGCATGCTCAAAAAGGAAATGGATCAAGACATTGAAGCGAGAACAAGATTTCATATTATTTAAAGTCTTGAAGATTTATCTTAGATTGATCAAAGGTATAACATTCATCTCTTGATAATGTTTATGCAAGTGTTCAAAAGTGTCTCATGCATGCTATATAAGTTTAAGGGTGTTAGAAAATATATGCCATGAGTTTCATGCTTTTAAAGAATTGTTTTTAAATCCTTTTTACTTTTTAAATTTGAATATTTTTTAAAACATGCAGCTGTAGGTAAATTATGGCGTTTTGAACCGCCGTAATTTGCAGCGTTTGAAATTTGAATATTTTTAAACATGCAGTTGTTGGTATATTATGGCGTTTTGAACCGCCGTAATTTGCAGCGTTTTGAAACAGTTTTTTACTTTTGAAATTTGAATATTTGAATATTTTTAAACGTGCAGTTGTTAGTAAATTATGGCGTTTTGAACCGCCGTAATTTGCAGCGTTTTGAAACAGTTTTTTTTTACTTTTGTTGTGTCTAAAAATTTTCTCAAAAGAATCATGGCATCCCCTCATCATTGATACCTTTTTGTAGAGATGTTTTAGCAATATATAAACATCATAATGTCAGAATTTCAAAGACACCTCCTTTGCATAAAACTTCAAAAACAATCATTTACATAAAATATTCATTTTCACAAAGTGTTCATAAAACTTTCAAAAGTGTGAAACTTGTGCATCAAACTTTCATATATTATTCATCTAAGTTTCATCATACACTTGAACACTTGCTTGTACATTATTAAAGTGATTGTTACATAAGGAGAAGATCAATCAAGAGAAGATTGATAGTACTATACTTTACTAAAATCATTCATAGAATTATTTCTGTTTGACTTGTGATCCAGGATTGTTGGACACAAGGGTTGGTGTTGAAGAGGATTGTTCTTCATACACTTGTTTACCTATAGGTTAGATAGTAGGCATCACCGTTTGTGTGAATAGACTGTACCATAATTCTAACTATAGTGAATTCTCTTTCGTGTGGAAAGGGGAGTGGATGTACCTTCGGATTGTGAAGGGAACCACTATAATTTCCGGTGTCTTTTTACTTTCCGCAATTTATTTTTCCGCACTTAAACGAAAAATAACCATAAACCGGAAACAAGATCGAAGAATTTTTAACCACCTAATTCACCCCCCCTCTTAGGCGCATTTACAACTTACATTTTATTCATTGGAATTAGGACTTAGTGATAAGTGCATTCAATTTGATAAGATTTTAGTGTTAATATTTTCTGTCATTCTAATTCAAAATCCAGCAATAAATTCGCGTGTCCGGTTTTCTAGTAGCGGTTCAGAATAGACGGAAGTCGATTCGGGACTGAAATTTTCCGCTAAGTTTCAATAACTCTGATAAAATTTTAAATCCGTTTACTTTAAAAAGAGGTGATCTATTCACCCCCCCCCCCCTCTCGATCACTAGCCACACCGTCTAACAATTATGACCTTGGTCCCCTGTGGAGTCATGTTTTTTCCTGAGTTGATATACCTTTTTCAGGTCTTCCTCAGATGTTTTTGGTTGATTGATATCTCTCACCCTTGTACCGGTCTTAGATATTCATTCTTCCCGAGCTTGTTACCCAGTAACCGGTAACACCTCACCCCCTTTTGCTTCCCCTGGAGAGTCTTTGTTAGACTTCCCCATCAGAGTATCTGTTGTGATTTTTCCCTTTTGCTGTGTTGGCGTTTTCCCCAATACATGCATTTTCCCTGGCAGGGAGGTTCTGTGTGAATCTTTCCTCAGCCTGTGTCCGGATTTTTTATCCGAAGTATCCTTTGTGGATAAGTTTTGTTGTGTTGGCGTTTTTCCCAATACATGCATCTTTTGAGTCAGCTTGAGTCTTTCCAATGGATTTGTTCCTTTTGGAACTCTTTTCCTCAGTGTCAGTCCTTTACTCCCCAGTAAAGTCTCCAGTTTCAAGTGGTGTCCTGCTCACGCATTTTTCTTTTCTTATTCCCATGAGAGTCCCCGTTAGAGTCTCTATTCCTAGTGAGTGTATTACTCCAATGGATTGTCTTTTCTCCTGATTTCGTTTCTTCTTTGTGGACCCGTATTCCCCACAGAGTTTGTTTGTTTTGCATTCATACATTTGCATCATGAGGTCTCTTAGGGACCAAAATTTGTCTCTTTGTTATTATTTAAGCCCATTCTACCGCGTCGAGATGAAGATTTTAACCTTCATTTCTCCGGCTAGAATGACCTTAAATAGGGGCATCTGTAAAACCCCAATTTTGTCCCTGAGATCCCTCATGGCATCATATCATAGCATTGCATAGTCTCAAGGATCTTTGAGCATATTGCCTTCCTTTCCTTTGGGTGGGATATCCCTGTGAGTGGTTTTGGATCACCAGGCATTGCTTGCATTGTATATCATTGCTTTTCTTGTTTTAATCACAAACAAAAGCACCAAAAATATGTCATATAACATTTGTTTTGCAGTCTAAACAGCCACAGGTCAAGGCAATTCAAGGAATTCCTTTTACAGGAGGTGATGGTATTTTCTTGGTATAAAGACCATATGATCATTTTGGTCATCTGAAGACCCAGACAGTCAACTGCACAGTCAACTGAGGACTTTGAGGTTAGGGAGGTGATTGAGACACTTCATTCATGTTCAAACAAGGTCCATTTGACATTTCAAACATCCATATTGAAGATTTTGAGGTCATATCAAAAGTTTCCCAAAATGGAAAGGGACCTATAATTTCAAGTTTCCTAAAATGGCAAGTTTTCAGTCCACATTCAACTTAACTTTCCAACATAAAAGAAGCTTCAAATGAATTTTTGTTGAACATGAAAGTTGAAGATATTTCTCTCCTCTTTTCAAAAAGTTCAAGTTCATGATCATCTGATAAAGGGTTGAGAAGTTATGGCCAAAGGATCACAATGTGTACATGGAAGTTCAACATGGCATAACTTTTGATCCAAAACTCCAAATTGGGCCACTCTTTTTGCAAAATGCTCCTCATAACCAATATTTTCCAAATCAACCATGGCCATGCATGAAATTAGCTCACATGATCATTTGTCCATGCATGAACATTTTGGAGGGAAAATCAAGAAGTTAAATTTTGTTGATCATACATGCAAAATACCAATTCCATGTTGATTATTGGCTGATTTTAAGTGATTTCAAGGCCCAGCATGGCACTGTTCACGTGTAGCATGTACATGCTAAGCTCACTTGCATTTTTTGCACTACACCTCCTATTTCACTAATCATGTTTAGCTTTGGCTTAATCATTGTTTCAGCATCATTAACACACCATATAAAAGCAAAACCCTAATTTCATTTGAGGGCATAACAGAATTCAGATCTCAAAATTTCCAAATTCCTTCCAAATTTTCTCTCTTCGAAAATCCAAATTTCTTGACACAAACCTTCAATCTCTTTGCATATTCATGACCCCTGTATAATTCTGAGCAAGAATCATCATCTGGATTGTTCGTTTGAGCTGGATTTCGAGCCATACAAGCACATGAACATGAAGATGGAGTTCTGAAATTGAGTTGGATTTGAGTGCTTTCAATTGCTTCTTGGTGCATAAAGCTTCAAGGCAAGGTTGAAGAAGGAGATCTGGAGCTGTAGCGGTGTATTCGTCGCTATATGATCTATCGATTAAATCATAAGCTAAGAGATACGTTGAAATTTTCGAGTCGCCACCGCACTTTTATTTATCCAAAGGATTGGCTAAAAAGCGAACAAAAGCCTAAGAAGTTTTACACGTAGAAAACTAATAAAAAGATCAGAGATTCTGGGTAAGGGGTAAATTACGCAATGGGAAGGTGTTAGGCACCCACTACGTCCTAGGTACTCCTAGGGAGCCCTTTTCACACTTGTTATGCAAAAATTATTATTTGTTATGACATAAAGATTGTGCAAACATGATTGGGATGATGAGAAAAGAATATACATTTTATTATTATTGGGTTATTGGGTTCGAACGGATGAACCCGTTGCCTACGTACCTTCCATCAAAGGTAAGGATCAGAACGCCGTAGTTCGGCTAAAAGATTTCCAAAAGTGGGTTAGGTTCAATTTTAAACACAAACCCTAGGTCTTACGTTATCCACGGGAGAAAACTCAACCTTATACAAACAACAACGTCCACCATGTGAGAACAGCTTCAACTGGCCAGAGAGGGGTTAACCCTATAATAGGCGAGGAAGACTTACAATTCAATCACTAAAGACAGAAGGTGAGATTAACATCAACCACTAAGATAAATCAAACCTATAGCTCATGTATGAAAAGATTAATGGACGAAGCCAAAACAAGTGAATGAGTGAAGTTACTGATTATGATTATAAAAACGGAGTCAAAGTATGATTAAGATCAATTCAAATAAGTATTATGAAAATGAAGTTTTGAAAAAAGGTCAAGGACTTGAGTCCAGGTTTTTAGTTAGAAAACATGAAGATGTTTGCACAACACTTATGTCAAGTTTGAAAAGTAAAGTGTGAAAAGTCTAAGACGTAATGAATGATGAATGGATGAAGGATGGATAGTAAAACTTCTTAGAAGGTTCACTTCTTGAAATCATATAGCAGATGATTCAAGTGTGTCCTTTGGAATAGCAATTAATAATAATAAACAAACAAAGCAAAGGCGGATATCGGATGCCAA
This sequence comes from Lathyrus oleraceus, assembly GCF_024323335.1. NCBI lineage: Eukaryota > Viridiplantae > Streptophyta > Magnoliopsida > Fabales > Fabaceae > Lathyrus > Lathyrus oleraceus. Next base: position 23,823,073 of record NC_066583.1, read on the forward strand.
TCAATGGTCTTATACCAATCTCCTAAAACAAAATGGGATATCAGAAGCCACTCAATGGACTTACACCGATCTCCACAGGTAAAGAAATAAAAGCGGATACCGGATACCAATATATGGATTTACACCAGTCTCCTAAAACAGAACAGGATATCAGATGCCACTCAATGGACTTACACCGATCTCCTCAAAAGAACAAAGAGGAAATATGGAAGTCAACTGCCAATCTATCTGGACTTAGGTTAACTCCACAGTATGCTCACAGGAAATCCAATGCCACATCACTGGGACTTACAATGGATCCTCACATACAGGAACAAAAGCAACAAGATGATCACAGGAATGCAAATGCCAACTTACAGGGACTTATAATTGCAACCTCTCACACAAACAGATGAACGAACTATGATCACAGGAAAGCAGATGCCAACTTACAGGGACTTATAACTGCAACCTCACATACAACATCAAACAGATCGAATTATGATCACAGGATAACAGATGCCAACTTACAGGGACTTATAACTGTATCCTCACATACACACAGATAAACAGAAGATATGAGTGACCAATGAGGTCTTACACTCTATCCTTCCATATCATAGGAGCAAATGCCAAAAGAGATGGACTTACAATTGTCCTCAATGGGCAAACAACAATGATAGCATCACAAAAGCAAATGAGATGATCATGCATTAATGGCAATTGATGATGATGATAAATGCATAGCATACAGGCAAACAAATGCATATGAAGCAATCAATCAATCAATGAATAGCAAACAGCACACTCTATAGCCAAACAATGGGGCTCACACAAGAGGGTTTGACTTTAAAAGTCCACTGTAATGGATAAAGGTCGCTCTTAACCTGGCCATTGAGGGGCTCAGGTGAAGCAGATGAAAAGGAGATGAGGAGTATGCCTCATTGCTTCAATCTCAAATCAGAGAGAGCATCAAAGAAAGTGTGGGAGTTCAGAAAGTAGGAACTCTCTCCACATTATTGACTCGATTAGATCTTGGGTATTTATCTCATTGCTTCAACCAGGTGCTGGGAGCAAAGAGAGGACACACTGAATAGTGGGGGATAGATTGCTTATCCCTACCTTCCACCAATTGCCTTACTTGAAGGACTTTTCCTGCTTAGGACAAATATAAACAAACACAGGCATTGCCTCTTAAGGAGGACTTCAGACAGTTTGCCCGGTCAAATAACAGACCGGGTCTCCAGACTACATGAAGAAGAAGTAATTATACCTCAAAGCAAATGCTAAAAAAGCAAAGCAAGCAATCAAGTTCAAAGAACTTAGGCAACTAAAGTACCTGCAAAAGTCAAACTCATTAGCAAACAAGTCAACAGTCAAAATCAAAAGGAAATAATCCCAAAAGTCAACCACAGAGGGACCAATTGTGCAAGGCACAAAGACTCAAGCATATGAGTCACCTACAAAACAAATGTTAGCACATGATAAACAAATCAACTCAATCAAAATTGAAAGGTCTTTGGGGTATTGTAGCTCAACCTGAAACAGATAAACTCAACATAAGCTTATAAGACCACTAGGACTAGCCTAGGGTCAAAGATGAAAGAAAAAGGTCAAGGCAGCAAGAAAAAGTCAACCCAAACCAAGTTTGAACATTCAAGAAGCATTCTCAATTAGATTCATAATCAAATCATGCATCATTGTCATTTCATACACAAATGAATGCAAAGCATGGCAAGAGAAGCATATAAAAGTCAACAGCAAAGACTTCATTCAAAAGTCAACTCAAACATTTTCAAAAATCATGAAATAAATCACACTCAATTCTAACATCTAACATGGTATACATGCAAAATTTCATGGCATTTGGATGAGAGGAAGGCAGTCAAATAAAATCATGAAGTCAAATCAAATTCAAGTAAGCATGGTGAAAGTCAACAAGCATGGGTCAACTTCAAAAAATCATATCAATTTGAAAACAGAAGAGAAATGAGTGAGATTAACACCAATGCAAAGCTTGAGATGTCTAGTTATCACATATGAAATTTCATGATCATACAATAAGATTTGAGAATTTCACAAAGGATTTGGCAAGGCATAGCACAATAAGTCAACAAATGACCAAGTATGGAAGAAAATTCACAATTAAATGGAAAACAGCATGATTAATTCCAAGAAAATTCATACATCAATTAGACATACAAGGGATGGTTCATGCAAAATTTCAAGTGATTTGGATAAGGGGAAGCATGTGAACAAAAATCATACATTTGCAAATCATTGGTGTGACACAAATTGTCACACCCTATTTCAAAAATTCATATCTATCAAACCACAAATGAGAAATCCACAAACTTTATATGGAAATGAAGATCAATGTGTCTAGTTTCACCACAAAAAATTTCAAGCTCAAAGGATATGTCATGAGTATGTCACAAAGAGAATGGCACAAGGTATCAATTATGCACACATGTCAAGAAAATAATAATCAATTAAAATCCAGAACATGAAAAATTAATTAAAATTCACCATAAAATTCTTGACACACTCATGAGTATGAGGAAAAAATTTCAAGATTTTTGGATGAAATGTGAATGAGAAATTAATTTGTGAAGATTGATGAACATTGGGGTGAAAACATGAACAAAAGCAAAACAAATGGTCAACACAAGGGTCAACCGTGGCATTGTGGTAATATCAGGCTCATTAACCAAAACTGCAGCGTTTTGGGGGGAGGGAACGAAATGTTCCTATTGGCTCTCAGCCAATGGAACAGTGCACAGCCAAAGGTTCAAAAGCTGGGTTCTAAAACCCTAGGATTTAACAGCATACACCAAGCAATGCAAGCAAACAGCATGAATTTTCAAACAACATGATTCCATGAACAGAAACAACCAGCATCACCAACGAGCAGGGCCATGAAATCTTCATTAAGCAATAACAACCAACAAACAGAATATGAAACAAAATGAATTCTGGACATGGAAGTTTTGCAAGACAGCAGTATGATATCATCATTCGACCAAACCAAAACAAATGACAGCATGGTATTTATCATCATCATGTTTCAAAACAATAGTACATAACAGCATAGCAGGCACACATTCACGTTTCAAAATTGCAGCAGAATTTTAGCAACAGCATGGATTTAGCAGCAATGGTATCATGTGACTTCATGCAATCAATTCAAACTGAAACCCAACAAGAGCTCACAAACAGCATGGCAAGGGCATTCTTCTCATGTTCATTAACAAATAAAACTCAAACAGCCACATGGACTCCACATGATAATACACACATGGTGTTTATGCAACATATAACAGCAACTAACATCATTCAACAACAGCAGGGCAATGCATAGCAGTGGTATGTCGAATTCAATAGCAGACCAAACACAGGGTAATAGCATCACATGATCACAAACGATAACATCAGCCAAACTAGTGCATACATAAAGTCATGATTTATGGAAAGGACCAAGGTTTCAACTACAGCAGCATTGGGATTTCACATGGCAACATAGGTGTTCATCAAAATCAATCATCAATTGGATTTCCAAACAATCAGCAAACAAACAAAATCATGACTAGCATGTTCAGCATGGCTCTCACAGCAAACAGTCCATAGCAGTACAAGTGATCCTACCAATACCAATACAGCAGCAGAGTTTAACTAGCATGGTTTTCAACATTATGTACTTATCATAAGCAACATCAAGTAAGGTTTCCAAGGAACTTCAAAATTGGTTGCAAGGTTTTGGCAGCAATAGTATCATGTGTGCATTAACATCCAAACAAAACAGACAACAGCATGGTAGTAATATTCATCATCAAAATGCAGGATTAACCAACAACAACAAACATGAACCATGGAAAGTTTGGGCATATTAAGACAGCAAATCGGCAGCAGGGTTTATGTAACCAACATTGAAGTCATGGCAAGTTTCGAAACAGCATGCATGGTATAGCAGCAACAGCAACATGATTCATCGTGCATCAACCACAAAAAATGAACAAACAGCATCCGGCATATGGCAATGAGCATCATGCAGCTTTTAAACAACAGCACCAAACAAATTCTAAACAAAATTCAAGGACAAGCTGGGTAGAGTTGGGTTTCGAAACAGCATGGGATTTCTGGACAGCTCATGATAACAGCAACATTGGCATTGCAGTAGGTACATACATTCATGTTCATTAACCAAAAAAAACTCAAACAGCCACATGGACATCACATGATAATACACTCATGAGGTTTATGCAACATATAACACACAGCAACCAAAACATAGGCTGGATTTTTGGAAACAGTATGAGGGTTTGGCTTATGTAGCAACACAATTAACATCATCATTCAAACAACAAGAAAACAGCAACAATCAACAACATTCAACACATCCAGCAACAATAATCCAACAGGCCCTGCAACAGCTATCATTATAGAACATCAACCAACATTGGAACAAGCATGCTCATGGGAAATTTCAACCAAGTTGAGCCAACATCCAAACAGTACCAAACAACGGCAACATTGGAAATGTTCATACAGCAAGCAGAGTTTTATCATGGCCAATGGTTGTTCATCAACATTCAAACAAAATAAACAACAGCACATAGCAGCATGGTGCTCAACATGGTATCACCAACATCAACCTAAAATCACTCAGCATAGTAAGCAACAAGATTCATGCAACTTTTAAGCCAATACACCAAACAAAATCAAGTGGAATTTCTGGTGAGAGTAAGGTTTAACATCAGCAGTATTCATTCATCAATATTCAAACATGAAAATTTCGAAATGCCCAGAACACTCAATCAAGTACACCAATAGAATCATCATATCATGTATATCAGCATTTCAGTAATGGATTTCACGAAGTCAGCTTAAACAAACCAAATCGAACCAAAACTCATTTGAGCACAAACAAAGAAGTTCAATTTTCTCACAGCATACTCAAACATTTCACACCATTTGAAGTTCATGAGAATCAGTACAACACAAACTAGCTAAAATATAGCATGGCATGGAGAAAGAAGGTACTCGAAAACTTACTTGTTTTTGAAGCAAGTTGTGAAACAGTGATGCTTATGATGATATGAGTGCAAACAGCGGGCTCTTATGCTTGGTAATGCTGAATGTTTGAAGAAAGCCAGCTCACCCTTGCCTGAAACTCTCAAATCTTGAGTTCACCATTGTCATGCCCATTGAAAAACAGAGCCAAGAGGGAACTGCACAGGTGTGGTTTCACACTTGGAATGGGCTTACTATGATGATGGACGATGAAGGAAACAAGAGGAAGCTCGAGGGTTTTAGGATTTTTGCAGAAAATCACTTTGAGCAAAATGCACTATGTGAGAGTGAGAGGGAATTCTGGTTGTGGCTGCTGCAAAACTGTCTAGGGTTCTACAAATGTCAGAAAATGACTTATATATCACCTGTTTAGAGTTGGATTAGGGAGTGCTAAATTGGTTTAGTTTAATGAGAACCATTTGCATTTTGCTAATCATGTGCACAAGTGAAATGGAGGTATGTTACTTGCACGTTTTTGGGCCTGCTACAGGCTGCCTACAGACCATTATGTTTTGCTGTTTTTACTCTGTACTAGCATGCCGTACTGGTTTTTGCTCAATGAACCAAAATGCATAAAAATGCCAACTTAGTACCTTGGTCCAAAATGGTAGGAAAATGGTGATATGATGATGGTTTAGGGTTTGGAGCAAATCACAAATGATGTATGGAACATTTCCCAATTGACCAAATCAAGAAAAAGTCAAAAACTCAAAAAGTCAAAGTTTGGTCAAACTTTGAATTTAAATGAGAAAGGTCCAAAAATGCCATTTTGATTGGCAAGGTTTTAGGCCATGAAATTTATATTTTTGGAAAGAGGATGAAAAATGTGATGTGTAGGAAAAAACCCCACCAAATTTGGCCTTATGGTTTGAGAGTTATGGCTTGTTGAAGTTCAAAATTTGGTGAAAATGATTTGATCATATCTTGACAACCACACATGGGATTTTGGTGTTCTTGGACTTTTTGAAAATGGGAAGACAAGATCTTCAACTTTCATGTTGGGCAAAAATTCATTTGGAGCTTGTATCATGATGTAAGTTTAAGATCAAGAAGTTTCCATTTTTGGCAGTTGAAATTACAGGTCCACTTGCTATTTCTGGAAAATTTCTGATTGACTTGATTTTCTTCCATGATGAGGTTGAACATGATAGATGAGACTTATACAAGCATGAATGAACTCCTTCAAAACAATTCTATCCATCAAATCTCTGATTAAATCAACTGTTGACCAAGTTTGACTTTTCTAGGGTTTTGAGTGACTGGACTTCTTCTGATGAATTCCAAACCCTAATTCCTTGAGAACTTGACTTCAAATGATGTCTCAAGATGTATGAACCTTTGATTATTGATCATGATGCCCAAATTCCACAAGAATGGCCATCATCCATTGCTTTGACTGATCAATGACTGACTTTGACCTAACTTCTGATGATTGCTTCCACTGCAAGCAACAAGGTTAGACTGACAATATTTTTGTACTTTTTGAATAATAAACATATGAAAGCAAAGATATACAAATGCAAAGTATGCTTGGTGATCAAGAAACAAACCCACAAGGCAATCTATCCACTAAGAGGGGAACTAGGCATGCATTGATCCTTGAGGTTATGATATAAATGATATGGGCCATGAGGGATCTTAGGGCCCAAAATTGGGGTCTTACAGATGCCCCTATTTAAGGTCATTCTAGCCGGAGAAGTGAAGTTTAGAAATCTTCATCTCGACGCGGTAGAATGGGCTTAAATAACAGTAATGAGACAAATTTTGGTCCCTAAGAGACCTCATGATGCAGATGTATGTATGCAAAAGACACAAATTCTGTGGGGAATATGATTCACACAGAAGAAAAGACGATCCGTCGGAGTAATACACTCACCAGGAACAGAGACTCTGACAAGACTCTATGGGGATAGTAAAAGAAAAAGAAATGTGTGGACAAGTCACGACTCCAAACTGGGGAAAAACAAAACTGACATAACGCGAACAAAACACGACTCTGATTAGGAAAACAGAAAACAGACAGGAGAACTCACTGGGGAGTGAAGAACTCACACTGGGAAAAGAAATCCAAATGGAAAATAAATCCATTGGAGAAACACAAGCTGACTCCTGGGGAGAAGCAACAAAAAGTTCCACTGGGGAAGCACCAAAGAAAATGAGATGTTACCAGGCATACGGGTAACAAACTCAGGAAAATCTGACTCCACAGGGGGACCGAGGTCATAATAGGGAGCAGAAAGGAGGGAACACCAAGGATACCGGTTACTGGGTATATAATAGGTGACCGACCAAAGCGTGAATTGGATTTCACTTCCAAAACACTCATCATCCTGAAGAGAGCTAGAAAAGCAAACTTGTTTATAGGATGGACATTCAATTCTACAAGGAAAATGAATCTTACTCTGAGGGGAAAATAATCAAAAGATTGACTCAAGAGCGAACGAGATATAATATCCATTACCGTCAGAACGTGGATAGAATACTCAGATGAGACATATTATTCATTACCGGCAGACCGTGAATAATATACTCGAAAGGAAAATTATCCTGAACCGGTTACTGGGTTGTTTATAGGATAAAATCCGAAGACGTGAATTGGTTTTCACTTCCAAAACACCCATCATCCGAAAGGAGGGCTTGAAAAAGCAAAACAACTTACAGGATGGGCATTCGAATCCACAACGGGAAAACGAATCTTACTCAACTGGGGACACAAACCCAAAGAGTGCATGAGATATAATATCCATTACCGGCAGACCGTGGATAAGATACTCGCATGAGATATATTATCTATTACCGTCAGAACGTAGATAATAAACTCGCATGGTAAGAAACACCAGAGATACCGGTTACTGGGTATATAATAGGTGATCTACCGAAAACGTGAATTGGTTTTCAACTCCAAAACACTCATCATCCGAAACACAAACTGGTTAAAGGATGGCTATTCGATTCTACAAAGAATACGAATCTTGCTCAGTTGGGGAAAATCAACAAAGGATTCCAACTAAAGAGCGCATGAGAAATATTATTCATTACCGTCAGAACGTGAATAATACACTCGAAAGGAAAAGACACCAGAGATACCGGTTACTGGGTATATAATAGGTGATCTACCGAAAACGTGAATTGGATTTCACTTCCAAAACACTCATCATCCAAAACACAAACTGGTTAAAGGATGGCTATTCGATTCTACAAAGAATACGAATCTTGCTCAGTTGGGGAAAAATCATCAAAGATTCCAACTAAAGAGCGCATGAGATATATTATTCATTACCGTCAGAACGTGAATAATACACTCGAAAGGAAAAGACACCAGAGATACCGGTTACTGGGTATATAATAGGTGACTAACCAAAAAGAGAGAGACAATCGATACCAAGCATACGGGTAAACGAAAGACAACTCAAAGGATAAATTGCAAGCATCCGGCAATTATCCGACAACAAAGAAAATATTCGACTCCACAAAAGGGAAATAACGAATCTTACTCGACTGGGGAAACACAAAAGGCTTCGACTGAAGAGTGCATGAGACATATTATTCATTACCGGCAGACCGTGAATAATATACTCGCATGGAAGATTATCCACAACCGGTTACTGGGTTAACAAAGGATAAATCAACCGAACAGAAAGGCATCGGGATACCAAATTAGGTATATAATGATAACCAATCAAAAGGAGCAACAGACATTACCGACAAAAGGGTAAATGAAAGGCGAACTGCTGAGGATAAATTGCAAGCATCCGGCAATTATCGACAGGGACTAGCTGGGGAGGCATTGATAAAGAATCAATGATCCAGGGAACAAATCACTAGCATACGGTGAAAAGACCCACTGGGGATAAAATTGCTAGCATACGGCAATTATCCACAAAAGACTTGCTAAGGATATAAGTGCTGATCTGAGCAACTTATACAAGCAAAAGGAAAATCATCACCAAATATTGAATGAAGATAACCACAAAATTAGGGTTTACATCTACCGAATACGGGGTAGAAGACCAACAACTCCGCGTGGGGATAGAACAAATCACAAATCCGCACGGGAAACCAAAATAGGGTTTATAACAAACCACAAACTGCTGAAGAGCAGGAAAAAATAGGATTTACAACTACCGGGTATTAGGTAGAAAACCAAAAACTCTGGCTGGAGAATAAAAGGTGTATAACCACAAATTCTGTTAAGAAAGCCAGGAAAAGTAGGACTTATAACTACCGGTAATGGGGGTAGAGGCCCAAAAAACATTCCGCTGGGGAACAACCCACTGGGAAACACAAGATATCTGACAAATAGCCAATTCGGGAACGATCCGAAAAGACAGACTGAATAAAGACACGTCCTAATGAGGATGTAACTCAAATAGGAAAATCCATCCCAATATATGTGTTGGGAGGAAACGGAAGAAACCGTCATCCACGAGGATATATCTCAGTGGGGAACTGCAGAAGGAAAGACGAACATTTTCTGCTTATGGGGTTGACTCTATATGGAGAGATTTTAAACACCCGACATCTGCTTGGGGAGATCTGTAAAGAGATCTATATCACCATAGCAGGAGACACGACAAACAAAGGATACATGGCAAGAAATGCAACATGAATATCTGAATGTTTATACGAATATGCATGAATATGCGTAATTTATGTTTGATGAATGCTGACAAAACAGACAATTCTAACACAAACAGGTTCAGGAACCAAACGTCCGGTATTATACTTCCAGGGGAAAAACCAACTGGAGAGCCAATCTGCGGAGATCTACATGCTGTAAAGCAAAGATCCACAGGTACTGCTGAAGAAGCAGAGAATCATGGATATCAGGAAACAACCCAATCAGGGTACAGATAGTCGCAACGGGCAAAACAGCCACCAAGACGAATCTGTAGGGGAACAAGAGAAATCCCAAAGCATATCTGCAGGGGATCCCAGTGTCGACTGAGAAACAAAAGGTGCATAAGCGCGAACTGCTGTAGAAGCAAACTCCATATATCTCCGCTGGGGAACAACCCACTGAGGGAGAATGATATCATCCAAATAGAATCTGACTGCATAAGCAAATCTACTGGGGAAAGCTGTCGGCTACTCTCTTGGGGACAACCCACTGAGGGAGGACAGATCAAACAAGTAGATTCTGCAACGAATCACTCCACTTGGGGAGAATATTCAGCAAACTGATCACAACAAGTAGATTCTGCAATAAAAGCCACTCTACTGGGGATCACAAACAATCAGGAAATTAATCCGTTCACTGGAGGCCAAAGCCATCATCCGACCATACTGGGGATTGAAGGAGTATTCAACAGGCGAAACCGCCACAACAAACATTCTGCAGGCTGGGCTGAGGGAAAGATGGTTGAAATACTGGGATGTCAACCCAATCAACCACGGAGTAGGAAAATAAATCCTGCTCTGCTGGAGAGAAATAAGCACTCTGATGGAGAGATAGCAACAAATCCACGGACGACTTTGCCGGGGAAAAGGGTAAAGTACCGGGTATCAAACCACTGACTTACCAAGTCTTCGAAAAAAGAAAGCGATTGTGCTGAGGAAACAGACAGCTCCGCTGGCACACTGCATGGGGAAAAGCGGTAACAACTCCACTTGCAAACCTGGTGGGGATGTTAATATCAGCTCTACTCGCGACTCCGAGGGGAGTATCAATCAATCAGTTATACTCATGACTGTTGAGGAGACAAATAAAGTCTGGGGCATACAACCCACTGGAGAAAGTGACGGGGCACCAAGATGACAAACCATCAGCCACCGAAACTTCACAAGAAGACACCCATGCTGGGGAAACTGCTGCTGGAGAGAACGAAGTCTTCAACAACAAATCTACTTGCGACTGTACTGGGGAACAACCCCAACAACAACCCTGTTTGAGGAACAACCTCAACAAAGGTCTGAAGAAAGAAGATACCACCAAACCAGGAATATGAACCAATGTCTTACCTGTTGGGAATCACGCCACCCTCGGGAGAGCGCTGAGATATTCTTGAGTATCCTTTCAATCTTGTGAATGTTCACTTTGTTTAAAACAAAAATTTTGAAAAATTGATTTGTTTAAAACAATGACATTTTATCAATTTAAAACATGCAAAACATTTGTTGAGTTGAAACAAATAAGATTGCAAATAAAGTTGGATAAAAAGATCAAATTGATTTGATAGAATGGTAGTCTGCAAATGGCAAGACTCCATAGATCTGTACAAATTTGAAATCAGTGATATATATTGGAAGAGGGCTACATTGAACATAATGGTCCTTTCTCTACCAATTTGAATCTCGATGTATCCGAAGCTTCGGTTGACGACGAGTCGAGAATCTTCTGACGAAATGACGACTGATGAACAGAAAGTCTTGTCGGGATGCAGTTACTTGCCAAAAATCCCTAATTTTTGCCTAGATTGCCTCAGAGTGAGGTACTCAATCTAGCGGGATGCAAATATATTCTTTTTTCAAGTCTCTAATTTTTGCCTGAATTACCCTTGCGGGTTCTCCACCGAGACGCTCATTTTTGCCTAAGCCGCCCTTTCGGGTTTTCAACTTAGCGAGCTATTCTGTTTTTTCATTCTTTTTCATTCTTTTTTTTTTATCTGCATATACTTTTTTTTTTAGGCAAAGTATCTCTTAACTGCATCTGAATTCACAGGACGAGTGAAATCCTCCCCATCCATTGTTGTAAGCATCAAAGCTCCGCCTGAAAAGGCTCTCTTAACAACATATGGACCCTCGTAGTTTGGAGTCCACTTGCCCCTGGAATCGGGCGCGAAAGACAAACTTTCTTGAGCACAAGGTCACCTTCTCGGAACACACGAGGCTTGACCTTCTTGTCGAATGCTTTCTTCATTCTCTGTTGATATAACTGACCATGACACATGGCAGTTAATCTCTTCTCTTCAATCAAATTCAGTTGGTCATAACGACTCTGAATCCATTCAGCGTCAGTCAACTTGGCTTCCATCAAGACTCGCATTGATGGGATCTCCACCTCTACTGGGAGAACGGCTTCCATGCCATAAACAAGAGAGAAAGGGGTTGCCCCTGTTGAAGTGCGTACAGACGTACGATATCCATGCAAAGCAAATGGCAGCATCTCATGCCAATCTTTGTACGTGACAGTCATCTTCTGGATGATCCTCTTGATATTTTTGTTAGCAGCTTCAACAGCCCCATTCATCTTAGGTCTGTAAGGAGAGGAATTATGGTGTGCAATCTTGAATTCAGCGCACAACTCATCCATCATCTTGTTATTCAGATTGGATCCATTATCAGTAATGATCCTCTCTGGCACACCATAACGGCAAATCAACTGATTCTTGATAAACTTCACAACCACTTGCCTGGTTACATTCGCGTACGAAGCGGCTTCAACCCATTTGGTGAAGTAATCAATTGCTACGAGAATAAACCGATGTCCATTGGACGCTTTCGGTTCAATCATACCGATCATGTCAATTCCCCACATAGAGAAAGGCCATGGTGATGAAATCACATTCAGGAGTGTCGGAGGAATATGAATTTTATCCGCATAAATTTGACACTTGTGACATTTCTTCACATACTTGCAACAGTCAGACTCCATTGTCAGCCAATAGTAGCCTGCTCTTAACATCTTCTTAGCCATGGCATGTCCATTGGAATGAGTACCAAATGAACCCTCATGGACCTCAGTCATCAATAGGTTTGCTTCGTGTCTATCCACGCATCTGAGCAAAACCATATCGAAATTTCTCTTGTACAGCACTTCACCACTGAGGTAGAAACTGCCTGACAACCTTCTCAAAGTTTTCCTATCTTTCACAGATGCCCCAGGCGGGTAGACCTGGTTCTGGAGGAAATTCTTGATATCAAAATACCAAGGCTTGTCATCTTTTACGTCTTCGATTGCAAATATGTGAGCTGGTCTATCCAAGCGCATCACAGTAATATTGGGAACGTCATTCCACCATCTGACAACTATCATGGAAGCAAGCGTAGCAAGGGCATCTGCCATCCTATTATCCTCTCGAGGAATATGATAAAATTCAACTTCTGTGAAGAAAGTTGAAATTCTCCTTGCATAATCTCTGTATGGGATGAGACCTGGTTGATTTGTCTCCCATTCACCTTTGATCTGATTGACAACCAAAGCTGAATCACCATAGACATCAAGATACTTGATTCTTAAGTCAATGCATTCTTCAAGTCCCATAATACAGGCTTCATACTCCGCCATATTATTCGTGCATTTGAAGGTTAGCCTTGCTGTAAATGGAATGTGCGAACCCTGGGGATTAACAATTACTGCCCCAATTCCATTTCCATATTGATTAACAGCGCCATCAAACACCATCGTCCATCTGGAACCAGGTTCTGGACCTTCATCAAGTGTAGGCTCATCACAATCTTTCATCTTCAAATACAGAATTTCCTCGTCAGGGAAGTCATACTGAACAGACTGATGATCTTCAATCGGCTGGTGCGCTAGATGGTCAGCCAAGATACTACCTTTGATAGCTTTCTGAGCTCGATACTCGATATCATACTCAGACAACAACATCTGCCAACGGGCAATCCTCCCAGTTAAAGCAGGCTTCTCGAAGATATACTTAATTGGATCCATTCTGGATATCAACCAAGTTGTATGATTAATCATGTACTGGCGCAAACGCTTAGCTGCCCAAGCTAAAGCACAGCACGTCTTCTCAAGCATAGAGTACCGAGACTCACAATCAGTAAACTTCTTACTGAGGTAGTAGATAGCAAACTCCTTCTTCCCTGATTCATCTTGTTGACCGAGTACACAACCCATCGAGTCTTCAAGAACTGTTAAGTACATAATCAGAGGTCTTCCTTCCACAGGCGGAGACAAAATCGGAGGTTCGGACAGATAATCTTTGATACTGTCGAAAGCTTTCTGGCAATCCTCGGTCCAATCATGAGACTGATCTTTCCGGAGGAGCTTGAATATCGGCGCACATGTGGCAGTCATGTGGGATATAAATCTGGAAATGTAGTTCAAGCGGCCAAGAAAACCTCGGACTTGCTTCTCAGTTTTGGGTGCGGGCATCTCTTGTATTGCTTTGACCTTTGCAGGATCAACCTCAATACCTCTTTCACTTACCACAAAACCCAACAACTTTCCGGAACGGACTCCAAAAGTACATTTGTTCGGATTCAGACGAAGCTGGAATTTCCTCAAACGCTGAAAAAGCTTCAACAAATGCTCAATATGCTCAACTTCCGTTCGGGACTTAGCAATCATATCATCAACATAGACTTCTATCTCCTTGTGCATCATATCATGAAACAAGGTAGTCATAGCTCGTTGATACGTGGCTCCGGCGTTCTTCAAACCGAAGGGCATCACTCGATAACAGAATGTTCCCCAAGGTGTGATGAATGTTGTCTTCTCCATATCCTCTGGTGCCATCTTGATTTGATTATATCCGGAAAATCCGTCCATAAAGGAAAAGACTTTGAATTTAGCTGTATTGTCTACCAACATGTCAATGTGTGGTAGAGGAAAATCATCTTTTGGACTAGCTTTATTCAAATCTCTGTAATCAACGCACATACGGACTTTTCCGTCCTTCTTAGGAACAGGCACAATATTGGCCACCCACAGAGGATATGTCGAAGTCACCAGAAACCCCGCATCAATTTGCTTCTGAACTTCCTCTTTGATCTTCACTGCCATATCTGGATGAGTTCTTCTGAGCTTCTGCTTCACAGGCACGCACTCAGGCTTCAAAGGCAGGAAATGTTGCACAATATCTGTATCTAAACCCGGCATGTCTTCATAGGACCAAGCAAAGATATCTGAATATTCTCGTAGCAAGCTGATCAAATCTTCCTTAACAGACCCTTCAAGAAGTGCCCCAATCTTCACCAGGCGCTCACAATCTTCAGATCCCAAGTTGACTGTTTCCAAGTCTTCGAGATGCGGCTGAATGATCTTCTCTTCGTGCTCAAGGAGACGGGTGATCTCATCAGGAATCTCTTCAACGTCATCTTCCTCTGCCTCAAATACAGGGAATTCAAAATTGGGAGATGGCGTTGGATCATTATGTTCAATGGGTTTTAGGATCAACCTGCATAATGATTTTGGTTAAGAAAAACTTCAGAATTTTAAGCAAACAAATCATTATGCAGATGAAAGAATGTTGCTTTTACAGCTTTTATTTTGTTTTTATGGTTTTTTGTGATCACTGATTTCATAAAGAAAAGCAAAAAGTGAAAACAAAGGAAAAACAAATGTTTTGACAATGCAAAAATTGAATGAAAATATCATTGTATATATGCTTTGCCAACAATGTCATCACTTCTCCTTTTGGCATGGGAGAAGGGTTTTAAACAAAATGAACAATTACTCTGATCTATGGATAACTGTAGGAACATCCACAGCGACCCAATTGTGGCAGACACCACCAGGAATAACAAAATTGTTCAAGTCTTCTGCATCTTCTTCTTCAATGATAGCAGCAGCTTCCTCTTCTGCAGGTTGATCAGCATGGATGAATCCTCCACTGGTGAACAGACCTTGCTCGTTGCATGCCCCAGAACCAAAGCCAATGCCAGCCCGGGATCGGTTATCTTCAAGTTCAAGCACTTTCCCTAATCCAGCGACTGCACCACATTCAATGGCCAGCTTAGCATCACGGTAGGAAGTGAATGAAGGAGACTTCTTCTCGATTGGTTTATCAATAGATAAAGCTTGGAACTGAGTTCCAACTTCATCCTCTGCATCAATGTACGAGAAAGAAGATAGATTACTGACCAGGAGAGCCTTTTCTCCCCCTACTACAACCAATTTCTTATTTTTCACAAACTTCAGCTTTTGGTGTAGGGTGGATGTCACGGCGCCAGCCTCGTGAATCCATGGTCTGCCCAAGAGACAGCTGTATGATGGGTGAATATCCATTACTTGAAAAGTGATCTGGAAATCACTTGGTCCAATCTTGATCGGGAGATCAACTTCCCCAATCACGGTCTTACGCGACCCATCAAAAGCTTTAACAACAACCCCACTCTGCCTCATAGGAGGACCTTGATATGACAATCGTGAGAGTGTGGATTTTGGCAATACATTCAGAGATGATCCAGTGTCCACCAACACATTGGACATTGCATCAGATTTGCAATTCATGGATATGTGTAAAGCCATGTTGTGGTCTCTTCCCTCCTCAGGGAGATCAGCGTCACAGAAGCTCAGAGTGTTGCAAGCGGTAATGTTTGCAACAATGCTATCAAATTGTTCAAGGGTGACGTCGTGATCGACATATGCCAGGTCCAAGACTTTCTGCAGAGACTCCCTATGAGGCTCTGAATTCAGCAATAGAGAAAGAATAGAGATCTTGGAGGGCGTGTGTAGAAGCTGGTCTACAATATTGTACTCACTCTTTCTGATGAGCCTCAGCATCTCATCAGATTCTTCATCAACAATGCCACTCGGGCCATCTGAAGAAACAGGAGTCTTTTGTACAGACGAGGAGGGTTTGGCAACATCAAGTGCCGGATTCTGAACATTCACAGCATTCCCTACGGGATGTCAACAGATTCAGAAGCAACAGCCTTAGCAGGCGCAGAAAAGACACGACCACTGCGGGTCAATCCACTAACATCAGCAATAGTGGTTACAGAAGTGGACGGCAGAGGCACTTCAACTCCATCTTGGACAGCCACATGATTGTACCGGAACGGTACGGCTTTATCAGATGAATACGGCACAGGGCCAGCTGGTTTGATGATCAAAGCAGGGGATGCCTTAGGCTTGTTGCTATTATAGCGAATAACAACGGGCTCAGGCAATTTGAACACCGGGGAGATAACACTCACTTCGGGCTCAACAACATCCACATTGCGATTCTGGAGAATCTCAATGGTACCTTCATTCAACATCATTTGAAGTTCACAGCGGACCTGATCACAACCTAAACGGTTAACAGAACAGACGCGGCACTGGTCATGGTTATGCTCCAAATAACTGTGCTGACACAGCATCTTATGTAATCCAACCAATGACTGCCGGATGTGACTGACATACTTCACCTTGTACTTCCCAAGGTCTTCCTGGATCATATTCACAGATTTCCCATGCGAAGGCAATGGGTTCCTGGTAACATTAGGGTTGGAGTCTTCAAAACTCAGAATTCCACTTCTCATAAGGTCTTGAACCTTATTCTTCAGCGGGAAACAATTCTCAACGTTGTGGCCCGGAGCACCTGAATGATAGACACAATGCTGGTCTGGTTTGTACCACCATTGCGGGTTGGCAGGAATAGCAGGAGGATCCCTGGGTGAAACCAACTTTCTCTCCAACAAGGAGGGATAAAGCTCTGTATACGTCATCGGAATAGGGTCGAAGCTGACCTTCTTCCTATCATAGTTCATGCTAGCCTGATTGGTTGTACTTCCACGAGGCTGGTAAGCCTGTTGCTGTGGACGCTGCTGTTGCTGTTGATATTGCGGTTGTGGATATTGCTGCTGATGCTGATACTGCTGAGCATTATCCTTGAATACAGGTGCCACACTAGCCACCTGATGCTGATGTCCGGCACGATGTGCAGGCTTCCTCTGAACAGAGGGTCTTCGATGCTTGGGCTGAGACTGCACAGCATGCGCTTCACCTTCTTTCCTCTTAAACGCTCCATATCGCTTAGAGGAAGAACCATCATCTTTTGCTAACCGTCCTTCGCGGACGCCTTCTTCAAGACGCATCCCCATGTTCACCATCTCGGTGAAATCAGAGGGAGCGCTGGCCACCATTCTCTCATAATAGAATGACCCAAGAGTTTTCAGAAAGATCTTGGTCATCTCTTTCTCTTCTAATGGTGGAGTAATCTGAGCTGCCAGCTCACGCCATCTCTGGGCGTACTCCTTGAACGTCTCTTTGTCCTTTTGTGACATAGACCTGAGTTGATCTCTGTCAGGCGCCATGTCAACATTGTATTTATATTGCTTGACGAAAGCTTCGCCAAGATCATTGAAAGAGCGGATGTTGGCACTGTCCAGACTCATGTACCAACGTAGAGCAGCACCAGACAAACTGTCTTGGAAGTAGTGGATCAGGAGTTGATCGTTGTCTGTCTGCGTGGACATCTTTCTGGCATACATGACCAAGTGTGCCAAAGGACAAGTGTTCCCTTTATACTTCTCAAAGTCTGGGACCTTGAATTTGACTGGTATTTTAACACCGGGAACTAGGCAGAGTTCGGCTGCTGACTTGCCGAAGAGATCTTTGCCTCTAAGAGTTCTCAATTCCTTTCTCAGCTCCAGGAATTGATCGTTCATTGCATCCATTTTCTCGTGTACATCTGAGCCCTCAGACGCTTCAGAGTGATAAATGGTGTCGTCTACCCTCGGCATGGTATGCACGACAGGAGGAACAGGTATAGGGACCGGGCTAGATGCCGGCATTTGAGCAAACGTTGGAGCTGGCAGGTCGGGCATAAAACCAGGAGGCATCCCCCAAGGAAAACCGGGAGGCATAGCATTTGGCTGATGGGCACTAACAGGCACCGTTGAAGTAGCTATTTCTGATATAACCGTCCGCTGAACGGGAGTTGCTGGCTGAGGAGCGGGCTGATTCTGGGCAGCAAGAAGTTGCTCCATCAGAGCGCCAAGTCTGGCGACTTCATCTCTCAAACTCTGGTTCTCTTGTTCCAACTGCTCCATAATCCTTGCAGAGTTGACCCTTGTATAATACCGGTGAGTCAGCTTGTCTTCAAAATAAATGAAGAGCAGATGTTAGAACCGGAAGACCAGAAAAAATGGGTACCTGTTTATGCAAGAATGATGCATGAAATGCTTGTGCAAATGCTTTGATTTTCAAGGAACCCTCAGGGTACATTTGCAATATTTTGAATATTAAACATTTTGACTGTTCATGGAAAATATTTCATTCAAAATATATAGACAAAGAAGTACAACATTCTTTTAAATATTACAAAGAGGAAAGGTAAATGACATCCTATGGATCCCTATTAGCTCGGGATGGTGGAAGACGAGAAGTGTACAACTTCTTGATCTCTCTCTCATAGGCGGCCTCCATATCAGCTTTCTCCTTTGCAAGTTGATCATACTTCCTTTTCCAGAATTTGGATGATTGAGGAAGCAGAGAAGTCCAAGTGTCGTTCGGATCGTCGATCACTCGGTGCTCGAGAAATTCAATCATAGCATCTTTCTCCTTGAGCTGCTGCAGCAATTCCTCTCTCTCGCGGATCCAGGCACGCGAAAGGTCTTCTTCTCTCAACTCCTCTACACGTTGGGTAGGGAGGGTTGAAGGCCCAGCCACATCCAACAGTGTAGGTCTCGGATGATCATATGGCATCAGGTAGGTAGCAGCCCTCTGTCTGACCCAAGAGGTGTATGGCTCCAAAGCAATGCAGTTCTTTGGACCCAATTCATTCCTACTCTTTATGCGAATATTGCGCCAAGCGCGGACAAATCTGGCTTTCAGGCCTTGGGGATCTTTACCCTCCTGAAAGAACACACCTTCTAACAGAATGTTATGGGGTTTATCCTTTAGGGGGAACCCAAGCTGACGACGTGCAAGCGTAGGGTTGTAGGTAATCCCACCACATGTACCAAGAAGAGGCACATTGGGGAATTCCCCACAAGAATTGATGATCTGGACGGTATCATACACGCGATCATACCAGGTGATATCATCATTGGTGAGAGACATGAGTCTCTGAGACCACCGTAGACATCCCTTGTTCTCCTTGAAAGCAACTGTCTGCGGCAAGTGCGAAATAAACCACTTGTACAGCAGGGGTAAACAGCAGACAATGACTCCTCCATTCTTCATATTCCTCAGATGCAAGGAAACATATGCATCACCCAACAAGGTCGGAACTGGATTAAGGACTGAAAAGATCCTAATGGCATTCATGTCGACGAACTTGTCAAAGTTGGGAAACAGCACCAATCCATAGATAAGCAATACGAATAGAGCCTCAAAGGCATCCTCACTCATGGCCTTCCCATAGAAAGTGGCTTGAGCAATGAGGAACTCGGAAGGAAAACCCTGAATTCCGCCTTTGATAGTCAGATTAGCTCTAATCAGATCTTCATCTATATGCAACAGACTGGAAATCTCTCGAGCAGATGGAATACTCTCTAAGCCACTGAACGGCACTTGATCCAGAATAGGAATCCCAATAAGGTGAGAGTATTCTTCCAAAGTTGGCAACAACTGGAAGTCCGGAAATAAGAAGCAATGATAGAGCGGATCATAGAACTGAGCAAGAGTGCTCATCAATCCCTCATCCACTTGAGTAGTCAGCAACGGCAGAAGCTTCCCATAGCGAGCCTTGAAACCCAAGGGATCTAATACATACGATGTCAGATTCCTTAACTCTTTTACATCAGGCTGCTTAAAGCTGTACTTCTTTGTGTGCCTTTTCGGTCTTTCCATGTCTGAAAATTTTGCAAATAACCCTTTTAAGTTCCTTGAAAATTTTCTCTTTTGATGACATGAATGCGGATGAATGCGTGAATGCATGAATGCAACAAGCACACTCAAGGATCAAGCAAAGCACACCAAACAAAGGTCGTGGGAAAGCTCTATGTATCCCTAATATCAATCATCCATTTTGGTGGATTTAGGTTTTCACCTTATCGACACCCAAGTTCCATTGATATTAACGGTACATGAACCGGTTCAAACATTCCTAATATCAACCAGCCGCTTTGATGGATTTTAGGTTTTACACCTGATCCGGGATCCATTGATATTAACAATGTTTGAACGACTCAACCACGAATCACGGGTTTGTTGAGAGTCACGAGCATGGAGTCTCGGTTAAGAACCACCCACAGGGAGTGTACTAGGGTTTAAACCTGCCAGACATGTTCTACCAGAGGTTCCCATAATCATCGTTCCATCTTTCGAATATTATCGGAGGAACGAATACTCGTATTCCAAGAATATTCTCAAGAGAAACTCTTATGAGTGTAGTATCGCGTAACAATCGTATCAGAACTGACATCTGAACGACCTCCGCACTACGGTCCTAAAAATAGGCCAAGATGGGTTTGGTAAACTAAGGTCCTTGGCTTCTGCGGAACATGATTGAAAGAATAATGCCTAACCACAAATAACTTGTGTGACATTATTAGTTCAACATGACCTCCACCAAGTGAATGGACTCGCAAGTCAACTGGCTAAGGACTACTCCACACCAGTCGACAAGACTATGCCATTCTCCTATCCTAGAGAGCACTCGAGTTCGGGTATAGAACTCATCTCACAGATCACCAAAGCACACAGCAAATGTATATCAAGCAATTCACACATTACAATCAATACATTCATCCCAAATTGTACAAAAATACGTCAGATAAAGAATAACAATATAGCACAACAAGGGTGAAAAGTAGGCAATACAACCAGGGATGATATTCCCCAGTGGAGTCGCCACTTTTCTGTAGCGGTGTATTCGTCGCTATATGATCTATCGATTAAATCATAAGCTAAGAGATACGTTGAAATTTTCGAGTCGCCACCGCACTTTTATTTATCCAAAGGATTGGCTAAAAAGCGAACAAAAGCCTAAGAAGTTTTACACGTAGAAAACTAATAAAAAGATCAGAGATTCTGGGTAAGGGGTAAATTACGCAATGGGAAGGTGTTAGGCACCCACTACGTCCTAGGTACTCCTAGGGAGCCCTTTTCACACTTGTTATGCAAAAATTATTATTTGTTATGACATAAAGATTGTGCAAACATGATTGGGATGATGAGAAAAGAATATACATTTTATTATTATTGGGTTATTGGGTTCGAACGGATGAACCCGTTGCCTACGTACCTTCCATCAAAGGTAAGGATCAGAACGCCGTAGTTCGGCTAAAAGATTTCCAAAAGTGGGTTAGGTTCAATTTTAAACACAAACCCTAGGTCTTACGTTATCCACGGGAGAAAACTCAACCTTATACAAACAACAACGTCCACCATGTGAGAACAGCTTCAACTGGCCAGAGAGGGGTTAACCCTATAATAGGCGAGGAAGACTTACAATTCAATCACTAAAGACAGAAGGTGAGATTAACATCAACCACTAAGATAAATCAAACCTATAGCTCATGTATGAAAAGATTAATGGACGAAGCCAAAACAAGTGAATGAGTGAAGTTACTGATTATGATTATAAAAACGGAGTCAAAGTATGATTAAGATCAATTCAAATAAGTATTATGAAAATGAAGTTTTGAAAAAAGGTCAAGGACTTGAGTCCAGGTTTTTAGTTAGAAAACATGAAGATGTTTGCACAACACTTATGTCAAGTTTGAAAAGTAAAGTGTGAAAAGTCTAAGACGTAATGAATGATGAATGGATGAAGGATGGATAGTAAAACTTCTTAGAAGGTTCACTTCTTGAAATCATATAGCAGATGATTCAAGTGTGTCCTTTGGAATAGCAATTAATAATAATAAACAAACAAAGCAAAGGCGGATATCGGATGCCAATCAATGGTCTTATACCAATCTCCTAAAACAAAATGGGATATCAGAAGCCACTCAATGGACTTACACCGATCTCCACAGGTAAAGAAATAAAAGCGGATACCGGATACCAATATATGGATTTACACCAGTCTCCTAAAACAGAACAGGATATCAGATGCCACTCAATGGACTTACACCGATCTCCTCAAAAGAACAAAGAGGAAATATGGAAGTCAACTGCCAATCTATCTGGACTTAGGTTAACTCCACAGTATGCTCACAGGAAATCCAATGCCACATCACTGGGACTTACAATGGATCCTCACATACAGGAACAAAAGCAACAAGATGATCACAGGAATGCAAATGCCAACTTACAGGGACTTATAATTGCAACCTCTCACACAAACAGATGAACGAACTATGATCACAGGAAAGCAGATGCCAACTTACAGGGACTTATAACTGCAACCTCACATACAACATCAAACAGATCGAATTATGATCACAGGATAACAGATGCCAACTTACAGGGACTTATAACTGTATCCTCACATACACACAGATAAACAGAAGATATGAGTGACCAATGAGGTCTTACACTCTATCCTTCCATATCATAGGAGCAAATGCCAAAAGAGATGGACTTACAATTGTCCTCAATGGGCAAACAACAATGATAGCATCACAAAAGCAAATGAGATGATCATGCATTAATGGCAATTGATGATGATGATAAATGCATAGCATACAGGCAAACAAATGCATATGAAGCAATCAATCAATCAATGAATAGCAAACAGCACACTCTATAGCCAAACAATGGGGCTCACACAAGAGGGTTTGACTTTAAAAGTCCACTGTAATGGATAAAGGTCGCTCTTAACCTGGCCATTGAGGGGCTCAGGTGAAGCAGATGAAAAGGAGATGAGGAGTATGCCTCATTGCTTCAATCTCAAATCAGAGAGAGCATCAAAGAAAGTGTGGGAGTTCAGAAAGTAGGAACTCTCTCCACATTATTGACTCGATTAGATCTTGGGTATTTATCTCATTGCTTCAACCAGGTGCTGGGAGCAAAGAGAGGACACACTGAATAGTGGGGGATAGATTGCTTATCCCTACCTTCCACCAATTGCCTTACTTGAAGGACTTTTCCTGCTTAGGACAAATATAAACAAACACAGGCATTGCCTCTTAAGGAGGACTTCAGACAGTTTGCCCGGTCAAATAACAGACCGGGTCTCCAGACTACATGAAGAAGAAGTAATTATACCTCAAAGCAAATGCTAAAAAAGCAAAGCAAGCAATCAAGTTCAAAGAACTTAGGCAACTAAAGTACCTGCAAAAGTCAAACTCATTAGCAAACAAGTCAACAGTCAAAATCAAAAGGAAATAATCCCAAAAGTCAACCACAGAGGGACCAATTGTGCAAGGCACAAAGACTCAAGCATATGAGTCACCTACAAAACAAATGTTATCACATGATAAACAAATCAACTCAATCAAAATTGAAAGGTCTTTGGGGTATTGTAGCTCAACCTGAAACAGATAAACTCAACATAAGCTTATAAGACCACTAGGACTAGCCTAGGGTCAAAGATGAAAGAAAAAGGTCAAGGCAGCAAGAAAAAGTCAACCCAAACCAAGTTTGAACATTCAAGAAGCATTCTCAATTAGATTCATAATCAAATCATGCATCATTGTCATTTCATACACAAATGAATGCAAAGCATGGCAAGAGAAGCATATAAAAGTCAACAGCAAAGACTTCATTCAAAAGTCAACTCAAACATTTTCAAAAATCATGAAATAAATCACACTCAATTCTAACATCTAACATGGTATACATGCAAAATTTCATGGCATTTGGATGAGAGGAAGGCAGTCAAATAAAATCATGAAGTCAAATCAAATTCAAGTAAGCATGGTGAAAGTCAACAAGCATGGGTCAACTTCAAAAAATCATATCAATTTGAAAACAGAAGAGAAATGAGTGAGATTAACACCAATGCAAAGCTTGAGATGTCTAGTTATCACATATGAAATTTCATGATCATACAATAAGATTTGAGAATTTCACAAAGGATTTGGCAAGGCATAGCACAATAAGTCAACAAATGACCAAGTATGGAAGAAAATTCACAATTAAATGGAAAACAGCATGATTAATTCCAAGAAAATTCATACATCAATTAGACATACAAGGGATGGTTCATGCAAAATTTCAAGTGATTTGGATAAGGGGAAGCATGTGAACAAAAATCATACATTTGCAAATCATTGGTGTGACACAAATTGTCACACCCTATTTCAAAAATTCATATCTATCAAACCACAAATGAGAAATCCACAAACTTTATATGGAAATGAAGATCAATGTGTCTAGTTTCACCACAAAAAATTTCAAGCTCAAAGGATATGTCATGAGTATGTCACAAAGAGAATGGCACAAGGTATCAATTATGCACACATGTCAAGAAAATAATAATCAATTAAAATCCAGAACATGAAAAATTAATTAAAATTCACCATAAAATTCTTGACACACTCATGAGTATGAGGAAAAAATTTCAAGATTTTTGGATGAAATGTGAATGAGAAATTAATTTGTGAAGATTGATGAACATTGGGGTGAAAACATGAACAAAAGCAAAACAAATGGTCAACACAAGGGTCAACCGTGGCATTGTGGTAATATCAGGCTCATTAACCAAAACTGCAGCGTTTTGGGGGGAGGGAACGAAATGTTCCTATTGGCTCTCAGCCAATGGAACAGTGCACAGCCAAAGGTTCAAAAGCTGGGTTCTAAAACCCTAGGATTTAACAGCATACACCAAGCAATGCAAGCAAACAGCATGAATTTTCAAACAACATGATTCCATGAACAGAAACAACCAGCATCACCAACGAGCAGGGCCATGAAATCTTCATTAAGCAATAACAACCAACAAACAGAATATGAAACAAAATGAATTCTGGACATGGAAGTTTTGCAAGACAGCAGTATGATATCATCATTCGACCAAACCAAAACAAATGACAGCATGGTATTTATCATCATCATGTTTCAAAACAATAGTACATAACAGCATAGCAGGCACACATTCACGTTTCAAAATTGCAGCAGAATTTTAGCAACAGCATGGATTTAGCAGCAATGGTATCATGTGACTTCATGCAATCAATTCAAACTGAAACCCAACAAGAGCTCACAAACAGCATGGCAAGGGCATTCTTCTCATGTTCATTAACAAATAAAACTCAAACAGCCACATGGACTCCACATGATAATACACACATGGTGTTTATGCAACATATAACAGCAACTAACATCATTCAACAACAGCAGGGCAATGCATAGCAGTGGTATGTCGAATTCAATAGCAGACCAAACACAGGGTAATAGCATCACATGATCACAAACGATAACATCAGCCAAACTAGTGCATACATAAAGTCATGATTTATGGAAAGGACCAAGGTTTCAACTACAGCAGCATTGGGATTTCACATGGCAACATAGGTGTTCATCAAAATCAATCATCAATTGGATTTCCAAACAATCAGCAAACAAACAAAATCATGACTAGCATGTTCAGCATGGCTCTCACAGCAAACAGTCCATAGCAGTACAAGTGATCCTACCAATACCAATACAGCAGCAGAGTTTAACTAGCATGGTTTTCAACATTATGTACTTATCATAAGCAACATCAAGTAAGGTTTCCAAGGAACTTCAAAATTGGTTGCAAGGTTTTGGCAGCAATAGTATCATGTGTGCATTAACATCCAAACAAAACAGACAACAGCATGGTAGTAATATTCATCATCAAAATGCAGGATTAACCAACAACAACAAACATGAACCATGGAAAGTTTGGGCATATTAAGACAGCAAATCGGCAGCAGGGTTTATGTAACCAACATTGAAGTCATGGCAAGTTTCGAAACAGCATGCATGGTATAGCAGCAACAGCAACATGATTCATCGTGCATCAACCACAAAAAATGAACAAACAGCATCCGGCATATGGCAATGAGCATCATGCAGCTTTTAAACAACAGCACCAAACAAATTCTAAACAAAATTCAAGGACAAGCTGGGTAGAGTTGGGTTTCGAAACAGCATGGGATTTCTGGACAGCTCATGATAACAGCAACATTGGCATTGCAGTAGGTACATACATTCATGTTCATTAACCAAAAAAAACTCAAACAGCCACATGGACATCACATGATAATACACTCATGAGGTTTATGCAACATATAACACACAGCAACCAAAACATAGGCTGGATTTTTGGAAACAGTATGAGGGTTTGGCTTATGTAGCAACACAATTAACATCATCATTCAAACAACAAGAAAACAGCAACAATCAACAACATTCAACACATCCAGCAACAATAATCCAACAGGCCCTGCAACAGCTATCATTATAGAACATCAACCAACATTGGAACAAGCATGCTCATGGGAAATTTCAACCAAGTTGAGCCAACATCCAAACAGTACCAAACAACGGCAACATTGGAAATGTTCATACAGCAAGCAGAGTTTTATCATGGCCAATGGTTGTTCATCAACATTCAAACAAAATAAACAACAGCACATAGCAGCATGGTGCTCAACATGGTATCACCAACATCAACCTAAAATCACTCAGCATAGTAAGCAACAAGATTCATGCAACTTTTAAGCCAATACACCAAACAAAATCAAGTGGAATTTCTGGTGAGAGTAAGGTTTAACATCAGCAGTATTCATTCATCAATATTCAAACATGAAAATTTCGAAATGCCCAGAACACTCAATCAAGTACACCAATAGAATCATCATATCATGTATATCAGCATTTCAGTAATGGATTTCACGAAGTCAGCTTAAACAAACCAAATCGAACCAAAACTCATTTGAGCACAAACAAAGAAGTTCAATTTTCTCACAGCATACTCAAACATTTCACACCATTTGAAGTTCATGAGAATCAGTACAACACAAACTAGCTAAAATATAGCATGGCATGGAGAAAGAAGGTACTCGAAAACTTACTTGTTTTTGAAGCAAGTTGTGAAACAGTGATGCTTATGATGATATGAGTGCAAACAGCGGGCTCTTATGCTTGGTAATGCTGAATGTTTGAAGAAAGCCAGCTCACCCTTGCCTGAAACTCTCAAATCTTGAGTTCACCATTGTCATGCCCATTGAAAAACAGAGCCAAGAGGGAACTGCACAGGTGTGGTTTCACACTTGGAATGGGCTTACTATGATGATGGACGATGAAGGAAACAAGAGGAAGCTCGAGGGTTTTAGGATTTTTGCAGAAAATCACTTTGAGCAAAATGCACTATGTGAGAGTGAGAGGGAATTCTGGTTGTGGCTGCTGCAAAACTGTCTAGGGTTCTACAAATGTCAGAAAATGACTTATATATCACCTGTTTAGAGTTGGATTAGGGAGTGCTAAATTGGTTTAGTTTAATGAGAACCATTTGCATTTTTCTAATCATGTGCACAAGTGAAATGGAGGTATGTTACTTGCACGTTTTTGGGCCTGCTACAGGCTGCCTACAGACCATTATGTTTTGCTGTTTTTACTCTGTACTAGCATGCCGTACTGGTTTTTGCTCAATGAACCAAAATGCATAAAAATGCCAACTTAGTACCTTGGTCCAAAATGGTAGGAAAATGGTGATATGATGATGGTTTAGGGTTTGGAGCAAATCACAAATGATGTATGGAACATTTCCCAATTGACCAAATCAAGAAAAAGTCAAAAACTCAAAAAGTCAAAGTTTGGTCAAACTTTGAATTTAAATGAGAAAGGTCCAAAAATGCCATTTTGATTGGCAAGGTTTTAGGCCATGAAATTTATATTTTTGGAAAGAGGATGAAAAATGTGATGTGTAGGAAAAAACCCCACCAAATTTGGCCTTATGGTTTGAGAGTTATGGCTTGTTGAAGTTCAAAATTTGGTGAAAATGATTTGATCATATCTTGACAACCACACATGGGATTTTGGTGTTCTTGGACTTTTTGAAAATGGGAAGACAAGATCTTCAACTTTCATGTTGGGCAAAAATTCATTTGGAGCTTGTATCATGATGTAAGTTTAAGATCAAGAAGTTTCCATTTTTGGCAGTTGAAATTACAGGTCCACTTGCTATTTCTGGAAAATTTCTGATTGACTTGATTTTCTTCCATGATGAGGTTGAACATGATAGATGAGACTTATACAAGCATGAATGAACTCCTTCAAAACAATTCTATCCATCAAATCTCTGATTAAATCAACTGTTGACCAAGTTTGACTTTTCTAGGGTTTTGAGTGACTGGACTTCTTCTGATGAATTCCAAACCCTAATTCCTTGAGAACTTGACTTCAAATGATGTCTCAAGATGTATGAACCTTTGATTATTGATCATGATGCCCAAATTCCACAAGAATGGCCATCATCCATTGCTTTGACTGATCAATGACTGACTTTGACCTAACTTCTGATGATTGCTTCCACTGCAAGCAACAAGGTTAGACTGACAATATTTTTGTACTTTTTGAATAATAAACATATGAAAGCAAAGATATACAAATGCAAAGTATGCTTGGTGATCAAGAAACAAACCCACAAGGCAATCTATCCACTAAGAGGGGAACTAGGCATGCATTGATCCTTGAGGTTATGATATAAATGATATGGGCCATGAGGGATCTTAGGGCCCAAAATTGGGGTCTTACAGGAGCTGGAGGAGGCTTGAACACGTGAATTTGAACACTGCAAGTTCAAGTAAGTGAAAATTCGAATCTCACTATTTGCCAATCCATGAACATAAACATATAGATCTTGTCGTGCTGGTGATTCTGATAGTCTTAGAATTTAATTTGGTTAAGTTTTGTGCAAGTTATGTTGAATTCAAGTTTGAATGTGTGAGATGTTTTCCTTCGATTTGCTTGATCCATGAGAAATTAGGCTTAGATAACATGATATTTGTGATCTACTCATCGAGACGGTTCGAACCATATGCCTATTGATGAATTCTGGAAAAAAAATTGTGCTCTCCGCCGTGAGTTGGCCGGAGAAGATGACCGGAATTACTATTCCGGCCATCTGGTTCAGCGCTAGGGTTCCACTGTTAGCGCGCTTGTAATGTTCCAATCCTCTATTCGATTCCGCGCCTTGACATTTTGGAATTTCGCTTTGGATTTTCCCTGCCTATGCCAAACGCAGCGTTTCAATGGTAAACGCGCCTATAACCTTGTGTTCCTTAGTTCGATACTTGGCATTATACTTTTCTGAATATTATTTTGTGAAGCGCCTGTGACCTGTTGCTCCTGAGTTCGAGCCTTGCTTGTGCATTTTTCATTTTATTTGCCAACGCGCATGTGGCCTAGAGGACCTTGGTTCGAGCCAGGCCTAGTGCATTTTTTTGATTTTATTTCCCAGCGTTTATTTGACTCACAAGTCATGTGTTCAATCCTCACCTGTTGCACTTTCTATTTCATTCATTTCATGTTTTCACATTATTTCCATTTATTTTCTTCAAATTGAAAAAATCATAAAAAATAGAATACTCATCCAAATTAATCCAAACTTTTTTCTACATGTTCATTTTAATGTCTATTTTCTTATGATGGTGATTTCCTGATTTTTGCCTTGCTAGAATTTTAAATATGCTTGATTGTTTGAACATGATGCAAATGTGACATGTTGTGCTAATTGATTTGTGAAATACTCATTGTTTGTCCAATTGCCTTGAAATTTGACATGCTCATTCATGACATGTAACATGATCTTTTGGATTTTGTTTGGCATTTTTACCATTTAATCTCACTGTTTTAGGCACATGGACATATGTTGTAACATTTGGTGTCACATTCTTGACCTTATACTTGTGCATTTCCATTCATATGCCATTTGTTATCTTCTGGACTTAATTTTTGGTATGATGCTTGTTCATGACATGTTAAGTGCACATAAAAATTTTCATGATCATTGGATTCATTTCTGTTTTAATGTGGATTTTCTATGTTTGATGTCCAATTGTGATCACATTGTTTGCCTTTGCCTTATCTTGTTTAATTGATGACTTTGCTTAATGATTTGGCTTTGGTCCTTTTGAGGCTTTCTTCTTGATTGATTGATTGTGCTTCATGTTAAATATGGACTTCTGTTTTGGTTGTTTGCCTTGCCTTTGACCCTAGTCTTTGTACTAGTGGTTTGTACTCACCAATTGTGTTTGTGTTTCAGGTATTTAGCACTAATGATTGGTGTGGCCTCATCATTTGAGATGCCATTTGCTTTGTCTACTAACCTTTGTTGTGTTGTAGGTCCCTTGATGTGATGAACTCACTTGAGTGATTGCATTTGAGACTTACCTTGTGTATAACTGTTGGATGTTCCTCTGTTGTCTGTTTTGGTTTTTTGAATGTAAATATTGACTGTTTGGCTTTTGTACAGGTACATTAGTCGCTTTTAGCTCTTGCTTGAGCTTTGCTTTGGTTTGTGGTTGGTTTACCACTTAGGTAACATCTCTTTCTCCATGTAGTCTGAAAGCCCTGTCGTTTCTTTTTGGCAGGCGTTTGGCTGAAGTCCTCCTTAAGAGGCAATGACTGTGTTTGTTTATATTTATGCTAAAGACCTCCTTGTCGAGGCATGTTACTTGTTAAGTCCTCCTAAGTGAAGAGGAAATTGACAGATAGAAGAGATTTGCAATCAATCCCCTGTTAATCAGTTGAGTCTTTCATTATGCTCGCACTACGTGCTGATGCTTTTGAATAAACACCCAAGATCTTGTATAGAGTCAGTCATGTGGAATAGGGTCCCTCATTCTGGATCCCCACACCTTCTTTGATTCAAGCTCACCCAGGCCATGGTTAAGAGCATGAGGTCTTATCCTCATTTCTTATTCATCAGCTTCACCCTAACTCTCAATGTTAGCTGTTAAGAGCTCAAAAACACCCATACAGTTTTGGCTTGTTTGTCGAGGTTGATATGACCCCTTGACTAAAGCCTAACCAATTTGTCTGAGCCTCTTTTTTGTGTATAGAGTGTGATACTTGATTGCTTGTTTGCTTATTTGTGCATCTTTCATATGTTTGCTTTTCATGCATCTTTGTTTCTTTTGTGGAGTCAGATGTAAGACCATTGATTGGCTATCTGTTTCCTATTTTGTTTCTTGTGTGGAGTTAGATGTAAGACCATTGATTGGCTATCTGTTTCCAGCTTGTTTTTGGAGTTGGATGTAAGACCATTGATTGGCACTCCGTTTCCAGTTTTTGTTGTTCTCTTATGAGACCCTGCTTATTTGCTTATTGCTTTGTGTTGCCTAATTCCAAAGGAACTTACTTGGATCATTTCTATGATCTTGAGAAAGCAACTCTTGTTTGTGGTTTTGTTCCCTTAACCCCTTTTGTGCTTAACCTTGTTCCATGTTTCCATCCTTAACCCAAACCAGAAAACTTTTGTGCAAGCATCTGACTTGTTTTCAAAACTAGAAACCTAGGCCTTAAGCCTTTGATTTTCAAACCCTCTTTTCACTAATACTCATTGTAATTGAACTTTAATTCATACTTTGACTTCATTTTGTGAATAATTCTAATTGGTTAATTCAACCCACTCAATTGCTTTTGTGGCCCTTGTCCACTTCTTAATCTAGTTTTCATGCATTAGCCATAGGTTTGAGTTATCTCAATGGTTGATGTAAATCTCACCACATCCTTAGTGATT
The DNA here is from genome assembly GCF_024323335.1 of Lathyrus oleraceus. Taxonomy (NCBI): domain Eukaryota; kingdom Viridiplantae; phylum Streptophyta; class Magnoliopsida; order Fabales; family Fabaceae; genus Lathyrus; species Lathyrus oleraceus. The sequence continues at coordinate 23,855,289 of NC_066583.1, forward strand.
GAATTGTAAGACTTCCATGCTTATTATAGGGTTAACCCCTCACTAGCGTGTTGAAGCTTTTCTCACATGGTGGATTGTTGGTTCAGGTGGAGTTTTCTCCCGTTGATAACGAAAGACCTTTAGGCTTTTGTTTAAAATCAATCAATTCATCTGTTTTGAAATTTTTTACCCGAACTACGGGGTTTTGATCCTTATCTTTCATGAAAAGGTACGTAGGCAATGGGTTCATCCATCCAAACACAAAAATGTAAATAAACTTGTATATTCTTTTCTCATCCCTTCAATCATGTTTGCACATAAATAATTTCATAAACAATAACATTTGCAACAAGTTGTGAAAAGGGCTCCCTAGGAGTACCTAGGATGTTGTGGGTGCCTAAGACCTTCCCATGACATAACCAACCCCCTTACCCAGATCTCTGACCCTCTTTTACTAGTTTTGTTTGTAAAACTTTATAGGTTTTTGTTCGCTTTCTAACCATTCCTTTGGATAAATAGAAGTGAGGTGGCGACTCGACTTTTGTATGATTTACCTTGGATCTAGTTAATATTTCCAATGGTGACGAATACACCGCTACACTTCTAACTTATAGAAGTATCAGAACCAGAATCAGATAACAACATATTTTTAAGTCTGAGTCTAGTTTAACATTAGAGAAGAGAAACACATGTTCAGATTCATTCTGGGTAATCTGCCATATTTAAGTTTTTCATAATGAAAAGAAATCTATCTTCAGCTAAGGGTTTTGTAAAGATATCATCCCATTGATGGTCTGTATCTATGAATTGTAAAGATATCATCCCTTTCTGAACATAGTCTCTGATAAAATGATGTTTAATATCTATGTGTTTCACTCTGGAATGTAAAATTGGATTCTTACTTAAACATATAGCAGCAGTATTATCACAAAAGATATGGATGTTACTCTCATCAATTTGAAAGTCCTCAAGTTGATTCTTCATCTAGAGCATCTGAGTGCTGCACAATGAAGCTGAAATGTATTCTGCTTCAGCGGTTGATAATGCAATGGTTGATTGTCTTTTGCTTGCCCATGAGATGAGGTTTCCTCCCAGAAACTAACAGTTCCCATATGTGCTTTTGCATTCCAACCTATCTCCAGCATAATCTGCATCACAGTACCCAGAAAGCCTATACTCTGATGTTTTCTTATAAATCAGACCAAGTTAGGTGTTCCTTTCAGATATCTAAGGATTCTCTTAACAACAGTTAAGTGAGATTCCCTTGGATCTGACTGAAATCTAGCACAAAGACATACGCTGAATAAAGTATTTGGGCGTGTAGCAGACAGATAGAGGAGAGAACATATCATAGCACGATAGAGTTTTTGACAAACCTTTTGACTTACCTCTTCTTTCTCCAGAATTCAAGTAGGATGCATAGGAGTCTTAGCTGGTTTGCTTTCTGACATGTCAATTTTTTTCAGAATAACTTTTATGTATTTTCTTTGATATATGTACGTGGCTTTTGATGTTTGGCTGATTTGAATCCCCATAACGAAATTTAGTTCTTGCATCTGACTCATCTCAAATTTTGCCTGCATTAACTCAGAAAATTCTTGGTAAATAGAGGGGTTCGCAGAACCAAATACTATGTCATCAATGTATATCTAACAAATCATAAGATCGTTTATGATGTTTTTACAAAAGAGTGTGGAGTCCACTTTACCTCTGATAAAGTCATTTTCCATAAGAAATGAACTAAGTCTTTCATACCAAGCTCTAGGAGCTTGTTTCAGACCATAAACAGATTTTTTCAGTTTAAAAACATGTTCTGGAAGTTTTGAGTTTTCAAAGCCAGGAGGTTGATGGATATACAATTCTTCAGAAATATAACCATTCAAAAACGCGCTTTTGACATCCATCTGATATGATTTAATGGAGTAATTTACAACAAAAGATACAAGGAGACGAATAGGTTCTAACCTTGTGACTAGAGCAAATGTTTCATTGTAGTCAATACCTTCCTGTTGACTATAACCTTGTGCCACCATTCGTGCTTTGTTTCTGACCACTTCACCCTTTTCATTTAGTTTTTTATGTAAACCCATTTGGTTCCAATCTCATGGGTTCCCTTGGGTCTTGGTACAAGATCCCAAACGTCATTATTGGCAAACTGATCAAGTTCTTCTTTCATTTCCATAATCCATTCTTTTTCTTGAAGAGCTTCTTCACAGGATGTTGGCTCTATCAAAGATACTAGTCCCAAAAGTGTTTCTTCAGAAACTTTGAATGTTGATCTTGTTCTGACATGTTCATTCTTGTTTCCCAGGATCAGTTCTTCAAATTTTTTTTGCCTATTTCTTTGTCTTTTCTGATTGATTTTTACTTCAGGTGCTTTTGGCGTTTCTTTTTCTGCTTTATCAGATCCTTTGGTCTTTTCGTCATAACCTGCAAGTGTTATCTCCAGATCTGCAAAGTTCTTAACTAGCTTTGATTTTTCAGAGTCAAGCTTGTCATCAAATCTGACATGTATTGATTCTTCCATAATTTGTGTTTCTGTATTGTATACTCTATATCCTTTAGAATGTTCTGAGTATCCCAACATAATACACTTTTGTGCCTTAGAGTCAAACTTGTTCAAATTATCTTTAGTATTCAGAATAAAACAAGAACATCCCAAAGGATGGAAATAAGAAATGTTGGGTTTTCTTATCTTGCACAGTTCACAAGGAGTCTTCTCCAGAATAGGTCTGATAGAGATTCTATTCTGAATGTAACACGTTGTATTCACAGCTTCAGCCCATAAGTGCTTAGCCATATTTGTTTCATTGATCATGGTTTTGGCCATTTCTTGGAGACTGTTATTCTTCCTTTCTATAACTCCATTTTTTATGGAGTTCTAGGATAGGAGAAATCATGGGAAATTCCATTAGAGTCAAAAGGTCTCTAAAAATTTTGTTTTCAAAATCGCCAACATGACCACTTCTGACTCTGATGACCTTAGAGTCAAATTCATTTTGCACTTTTGAACAAAAGCTAGTGAACACAGAATGTGACTCATTCTTGTGCCTTAAGAATTTTACCCATGTCCAACGACTATAATCATCAACAATGACAACTTCATACTTCTTACCATTGACTGACACTCTCTTAACAGGTCCAAAAAGATCAATGTGTAGAAGTTCCAGAGGTTTGGAGGTAGAACAAGTATTTTTGGTTTTGAAAGTTGTTTTAGAAATTTTACCTTTCTGACATGCTTCACAAAGAGCACCTGAAGAAAACTTCAGCTTAGGTAGGCCTCTGACTAACTTAAGTTTATTTAGCTGAGAAATCCTCCTCAAGCTAATGTGACCCAAGCATCTATGCCACACCTATTGCTCTTTACTAACATACATTAAGCATTTTACATTCTGGTTTTTCAAATCTGAAAGTTTTATTTTATAAATGTTATTTTTTCTCTTTCCAGTGAAAAAGACTATGCCATTTTCCTGATTAACAACTTTGCACGTTTTTTTATTAAAGATTATATCATAACTGTTATCACTTAATTGACTTATGGATAACAAGTTATTCATTAATCCCTCAACATAAAGGACATCAGAAATAGAGGGAAGAGATCCATTACCAACTGTTCCAGATCCTCTGATTCTTCCTTTCTGATTTCCTCCAAATTGTAAGACCCCAATTTTGACCCTAAGATCCCTTATGCAATTCATCATAAGCATTAGCATTCGGATCATACCTTGGCATCCTCGTTACCCCTCTTTCATTGGATTTGTTTTGGGAGAGATCACCAAGCACTATGTGATTGTATCATACTTGTATTTTATCATTTCACTAACCAAAATACCAAAAATATGTCTTTGCATTTGCCTAACTCTTTTGTAGGTAGGGCATGATCTCCATTGACCTATCAAGTCCATATCTAGGGTTTGAGACCCTCATGAACAAAGAGCACAACCATGGATTGATACAAGAATTATTATGAGCATCATATATGAGTCCCAATTATTTCTACATGTTATATTTGTAAGACCCCAATTTTGGCCCTAAGATCCCTCATGGCATCATATCAATCATATCATTGCCTCAAGGATCATTGTGCACCCTTGCTTCCCCTCCTTATGGGTGGGTTCTCTTTTGAGTGTGGTCCTTGATCACCAAGAATGTTTTAGCATTTGTGTATCATTGCTTTTCATTTGTTTACTAACCAAAAGTACAAAAATAGTGTCATCTAACCTTGTTACTTGCAGATGAAGCAATCAATAGTCAAGATAGTCAAAGGCATTCATTGAGCCATAGATGGTGGCCATTCTGAAGAATTCGGGCACCATTGATCATGCACAAGAGTTCATATGAACCATGACATCATTTTGAATCAAGATCTCAAGTGGTAGAGGCTTGGATTTCATCTGAGCATAGCTAGGTCAGCTAAAACCCTAGAAAAGTCAACACAAGTCAACTGTGCATTCAATCATGGATTGGAAGGTGGGAGATGGTTAGAGAGACCTCATTCATGTCCATACAAGTCTCATTTGACATTTCAAATATCAACATTGAAGAATTTGAGGTCAGATGGAAAGTTGCCAAAAATAGTAAGTGACCTGTAATTTCAAACTGCCAAAAATGGAAAGGTCTTCTCCTCAAGTTTACATGACCAAGAAAGCTTCAAATCAAATTTTGTCCAACATGAAAGTTGAAGATCTTGCTCTCACCTTTCCAAAAAGTCTAAGAACATGAATTTCTCATGTGTGGTTGAAAAGTTATGGATCAATCATTGTCAAGGGATTTTGAACTTCAAGCTTGCATAACTTTTGCACCAAATGTCCAATTCAAGTGGTTCTTTTTGGAGCATTTTTCTCTTGATCCCTACTATCATAATCATGCATCACATTTCATCAATTCTTATCACAAAAATATTGCATTTTTCACTTGAATTAATTTGAATTTTGGAGGGAAAATATCAATTTGAAAAATGTGCATTATTTTCAATTCCAATCAATTGCCTTTGCCTCCAAACAGATTTTTGAGCTTGCTCCAAGTGAAATTCGTACTGTTCCATTTCCTTGCATGAGCATAAGGGTGTTTTGGCCAAATTGCATAAACATGCTCATTCCACTAATCCTTGGGTTTTTGGCTAAACATGATTAGCAAGTTTGATTAGCAGGTGGTATTTAAACATAATCCTAACAGAAAATCATGACAACAACTTCAGAATTTCAGATCTAAACTTTTTCTCTCAAAACTCTCTCAACTTTTTCCATCGAGTTTCTTCATAGCCTTGCCTATTTCTTGAGTTGTTCATCATCTACCAGCATTGTTGAAGATCTGTGAAGCTAGATCCTGCAGAATTCAAGCCAAATCGTGACTGTTGAACCTTGTGCACTTCCATGGCAGTTGAAGATTCCATCAAGATCGAGCACTGCTGAGCTGTTCTTCCTCATTCATTCATCTTCCTCATCATTGGAGAGCATCTGTTTCACCTTGCTAGGACTTGAGAAACACGATTTCAACTCTGCATCATCATTGAGGTCAGTTTTCGATTGCTCCAATTCTGGAAATAATCATGTGCATCTTGTAGATCTTGGAATGTAGGTCACACTGAGCTTTAGATCTATTGATTTCGTGCAATATTAAGGTAGTTATCATGATTTGAAGTTTGGTTGTTAAAACTTGTTTTGCTCGATCCGTTTGATCTAGCTTGAATTAGATGAAATTGATGCTGGATTGTTAATGTATGATGCAAGATGAATCGAATGATGTATGTTTGGTAGATTTCTGTGTTGGTTGGATCTTGATGAGTATGAACACGAAGAACATTGCATGAATATTAGGGTTTGCATTTTCCAGAAATGTTTTGATCTTCATAAGCTCAGTTTGCATGTGTTTTTCTGTTTATCATCATGCACTGGTCCACGTAGCACACAGTTGGCACTTTGGTTGGTCACGATGCATTTGCGCTGCCACACAAGCATAAGTGAAACGGTGTGTTTCACTTATAAGGGCGCCAAGTTTAATTTCTTACTCGGTTCGATTCCGAGTTCAGGCATTTCCATTTTGGCATTTTGGCATTTTATTTCACTTATGCTTTGCATGTTCATGTATGCTCATTCATGATTTTTATTTTTTCTCCTCATTCAAAAATTCATAACTCCAAAAATAATGATCCAAATCACATGAGATTTTTTGCACAATGATCTTCATGATGTCTTCTATTTTCTGGATATTTTTACAGAATTTGTGCACGGTTGAAAATGTTTTTGGCCTAGGGTTTATGTTTGCATGTCATACCTTGCACTTTGCTTGCTATTTTCTTTGTGAAATGATGATGATTAATCCAATGAATGTGAAAATTGACATGCATAAACTAGACATCCTAATGAACATTTTGGTATATAGTTTGCATTTTTCTCATTTCTGGATGTTGAGTTATGATGTGATTAATGGAGGTGTGACAATGTGTGTCACACCATTTCTTGTCCAACTTGCTGATTTTATTTACCTTGCCAAATAAATGCCAAATGATATATTTTTTGCATGATGCTACTTCTGGATGTCAGGATTGATCATGATTTTTTTGTAGAATTTTTGGATCCATTTCCAATTTTTTTGAGATTTTCTTTACTGGTTGGTCATAATTGGACTTTTGTTGAGTGTTGGACTTAGATGATTTGTGAAATTCTTATGCCTTATCATATGAACTTGAAATTTTGTACATTGATCCTTGACACATTGAAGTTTGTCTTGGCTTTGGTTTGAATCATTTATCACTTGTCATCTCTGTTTTAGGATTGCCTTAAGTTGAGATATCAATTTGTGCTTCCTTTAAGCTTGTTTATGCTTACTTTGACTTGATGAATTTCTTTGACTTGCTTATACTTGTCCAAATGCCATGCTTTTTGGTGTGTAGACCATCTGATGTGTCCTGTTTAACCATGATTTTTCTTGTGATTTATTGAACCATTCTGGATTTAATATGCCTTTGATCATTCTGTTGCTTCTATGAGCTTCCAACTTGCATACATTGATATGATTTGATTATGAAATTCTTTTGATGAATGATATTGACATGAGACCACTTGGATGATGTTCTAATTTGATTAATCTTGATTTTTTTCAATTTTCATATTCTGTTTTGAATTATTTCTCCCCTTTTGACCCTAGGCTTTGTCCTAGTGGTTTGCTTCTCATGTTTGGAGTTTTGTTTCAGGTTGCACATGCAAGTTACACAATTGATGATGCCTCATCTTGAGAGCATTTGATATTTGTTTTTGATTACTAATGTGTGTTTTGTAGGTTGATGTTGATTCAATTGGGATTGACTTGTGGCTTATGCCTTTGCCTATATTGGTTGTCTGTTGCATTAATTGTTGGTTGTTTATCTGAGTTGTATACTGATTTGTTTGATGTTTCCACAGGTACATTAGTTGCTTAAGTTCATTGTGAACTTGCTTGGTTGCTTAACCAATTAGGTATAACCTCTCTTCTTCATGTAGTCTGGAAGACCTGGCTTGTTATGTGGCCAGGCACCTGTCTGACGTCCTTCTTAAGAGGCAATGTTTGTGATTGTTTATCTTTGTCCCCAAGCAGGAAAAGTCCTTTTGATAAGGCAATTGGTAGATAAAAGAGATGTGTAGTCCATCTCCTACTACTCTGTGTGTCATCCCTTTGCTCACATTACATGTTGTAGCATCGTGGATCTTAACCCAAGATCTATAGAGTCATTAACTTGTGGAGAGAGTTCCAACTTTCTGAACTCCCACAACTTCTATCATTTGAAGCTCTCCCAGGCCAGGGATAAGAGCAATGAGGCACACCCCTCATCTCCATTTCATCTGCTTCACCTTAACTCTCAATGTTAAGGTTAAGAGCACCACTTACCCCATTCCAGTTGACTTTCAAGTCTAACCCTTGCTTGAGCCAAATTGCTTGTATATAGTGGGTGCTATCTGACTTGCTTGATTGATTGCTTGATTCATTTATACATGTTTGCTTGTTTACCTTTGTGCATTTATCATCATTAATTGTTCATTATTGCATGATCATCATTTCATATCTTTGTGATTTGTTTGAGTTTGCCCATTGAGGAATCAACTGTAAGTCCATTCATTGGCCATTATTCCTATGATTTGGAAGGGATTGAGTGTAAGACCATTTCATTGGCCACTTATGTCCTCTTTGCTTAGTGCTTCTGTTTGATTGTTGTATGTGAGGATTCAATTGTAAGTCCATGTTGTTGGCATTTGTATTCCCATGATCATCCTTTGGAGATTAGAGTAAGCCCGGATAGATTGGCATCTGATATCCATGTTTTGTTTTGCCTTAGGAGATTGGAATAAAACCATTTATTGGCATCTGATATCCTTGTTTATTTTAGGAGATTGGAATAAATCCATTGATTGGTATCCGGTATCCACCTTTGTTTGTGAGATTGGAATAAGTCCATTTATTGGCATCCGGTATCATTGTTCTGTTTTAGGAGATTGGTGTAAATCCATTAATTGGTATCCGGTATCCACCTTTGTTTGTGAGATTGGTATAAGTCCATTGATTGGCATCCGGTATCACCTTGCTTTTTATTAGCTTACTTGCTTTGTTGCCTTATTCCAAAGGACACACTTGAATCATCTTCTATATGATTTCAAGAGGTGAACTTCTAGGAAGTTTTACACTCCTTCATCCATATCCTTTTGTTTCAAAACCCCTTTTCACTTGTTGACTTTTGAAACTTGTAAATACATAGTGTGCAAACATTTTCATGTCTTTTCAAATTAGAAACCTGGACCTTAAGTCCTTGACTTTTCAAACTTCACTTTTGATAACACTTCTTTGAATTGAATACTAATCATACTTTGACCATACTTTTGTGAATACTCATAATCAATTAACTTCACTCATTCAATTGTTTTGTGGCTTTGTCCATTGTTGATATGTTTTCATACATTAGCCATAGGTTTCAATTCTCATAGTGGTTGATGTAAATCTCACCACATCCTTAGTGAGTTGAGTGTAAGTCTTCCATACTTATTATAGGGTTAACCCCTCACTAGTATGTTGAAGCCATCCTCGCATGGTGGATTGTTGGTCTTGGTTGAGTTTTCTCCCGTTGATAATGAAAAGCCTTAGTGCTCTTGTTTTAAAATGAACCCATTCATATTTTGGAAATCTTTTAGCCGAACTACGGCGTTTTGATCCTTTACCTTTTATGGAAAGGTACGTAGGCAACGGGTTCATCCGTTCAAACACAAAAATAATAAAAATTGTATATTCTTTTCTCATCTTCCCAATCATGTTCGCACAATATATCATAAACAAATAAACATTTTTATACAACAAGTGTGAAAAGGGCTCCATAGGAGTACCTAGGACGTTTTGGGTGCCTAACACCTTCCCATTGCGTAATTAACCCCTTACCCAGATTCTCTGATCTTTTCATTAGTTTTCTATGTGTAAAACTTCTTAGGCTTTTGTTCGCTTTTTAGCCAATCCTTTGGATAAATAAAAGTGCGGTGGCGACTCGATTCCTTGTATGCTTTGCTTTTGATTTAATCAATAAATCATAAAGCGACGAATACACCGCTACAGAAAAGTGGCGACTCTGCTGGGGATAACATTAGACCTTCCCTGGTGGTTTTGCCTACTTTTCACCCTTGTTGTATGATATTTGTTTATGTGTTATTTGACATATTTTTGTACAATTTGGGATAACTGTATTGATTGTAATGTTTGAATTGCTTGATATACAATTGCTGTTTGCTTTGATGATCTCTGTGAGATGAGTTCTATACCCGAACTCGAGTGCACTCTAGGATAGGAGAATGGCGTAGTCTTGTTGACTGGTGTGGAGTATTCCTTAGCCAGTTGACTTGCGAGTCCATTCACTTGGTGGAGGTCATGTTGGATTAATAATGTCACACAAGTTATTTGTGGTTAGGCATTATTGCTTCAATCATGTGCCTTAGAAGCCAAGGACCGTAGTTTACCAAGCCCATCTTGGCCTATTTTTTAGGACGTAGTGCGGACGTCGTTCAGATGTCAGTTCTGATATGATTGTTACGCGATACTACACTTATAAGAGTCTCTCTTGAGAATATTTTTGGAATACGAGTATTCGTTCCTCCGATAATATCCGAAAGATGGGACGATGATTATGGGAACCTCTGGTAGAACATGTCTGGAAGGTTTAAACCCTAGTACACTCCCTTCGGGTGGTTCTTAACCGAGACTCCATGCTCGTGACTCTCAGCAAACCCGTGATTCATGGTTGAGTCGTTCAAATATCCTTAATATCAATGGAACCTGGGCGTCGATAAGGTGTAAACCATAATCCGCCAAAATGGATGGTTGATATTAAGGATGATTGAGCCGGTTCATGTACCGTTAATATCAATGGAACTTGGGTGTTGATAAGGTGAAAACCATAATCCACCAAAATGGATGATTGATATTAGGGATACAATGAGCTTTCCCATGACCTCTGTCTGGTGTGACTTGCTTGATCCTTGAGTGTGATTGTCGCATTCATGCATTCATGCATTCATCTGCATTCATGTCATCAGAAAAATCAGAAAATTTTCAAGGAACTTAAAAGGGTTTATTTGCAAAATTTTCAGACATGGAAAGACCAAAAAGGCATACAAAGAAGTACAGCTTTAGACAGCCTGATGTGAAAGAGTTAAGGAATCTGACATCTTATGTATTAGATCCCTTGGGTTTCAAAGCTCGCTATGGGAAGCTTCTGCCTCTGTTGACTACTCAAGTTGATGAGGGTCTGATGAGTACTCTGGCTCAGTTTTATGATCCTCTGTATCATTGCTTCTCATTCTCGGGCTTCCTGTTGCTGCCTACCTTGGAGGAGTATTCTCATCTTATTGGGATCCCGATTCTGGATCGGGTGCCGTTCAGTGGCTTGGAGAGTATTCCGACTGCTCGAGAGATTGCAAACTTGTTGCACATAGATGAATCTTTGATTAAAGCTAATATGACTACCAAAGATGGAATTCAGGGTCTTCCTTCCGAGTTCCTCATTGCTCAAGCTACCGTGTATGGGAAGGCCATGAGTGAGGATGCCTTTGAGGCTTTATTTGTGCTGCTCATCTATGGGTTGGTCTTATTCCCCAACATCGACAAACTTGTGGATGTGAACGCCATTAGGATCTTTTCAGTTCTTAATCCCGTTCCAAATCTGTTGGGTGATACCTATGTCTCTTTACATCTGAGGAATGCAAAGGGTGGAGGAGTTATTGTGTGATGTCTGCCTTTGCTGTACAAGTGGTTTATTTCGCACTTGCCGCAGACGCTTGCTTTCAAGGAGAACAAGGGATGTCTACGGTGGTCTCAGAGACTCATGTCTCTAACTAATGACGATATCTCTTGGTATGATCGCGTGTATGATACTGTGCAGATCATTGACTACTGTGGCGAATTCCCTAATGTGCCTCTTCTTGGTACATGTGGTGGGATTAGCTACAATCCTATTTTAGCACGTCGTCAGCTTGGGTTCCCCCTAAAGGATAAACCTCATAACATTCTGTTAGAAGGTGTGTTCTTTCAGGAGGGTAAAGATCCCCAAGGCCTGAAAGCCAGATTTGTCCGCGCTTGGCGCAAGATCTGCAAGAAGAGTAGGAACGAATTAGGTCCGAAGAACTGCATTGCTTTGGATCCATATACTTCTTGGGTCAGACAGAGAGCTTCTGAATATCTGATGCCGTACGATCATCCGAGACCTACACCGTTGGATGTGGCTGGGCCTTCAACCCTCCCTAACCAAGATGTAGAGGAGTTGAGAGAAGAAGACCTTTCACGTGCCTGGATCCGTGAAAGAGAGGAGTTGCTTCAGCAAATCAAAGAGAAGGACGCTCTGATTGAGTTTCTCGAGCATCGAGTGATCGACGATCCAAATGATACTTGGACTTCTCTGCTTCCTCAGTCTTCCAAGTTCTGGAAGAGGAAGTATGATCGACTTGCTAAGGAGAAAGCGGATATGGAAGCTGCCTATGAGAGAGAGATCAAGAAGCTGTGTGTTTCTCGTCTTCCAGCATCCCGAGCTTCTAGGGATCCATAGGATGTTTATTTTCCTTTTCCCTTTGTAATATGATCAAAAATGTTGTACTTCTTTGTTCTGATTATATTTGATGAGATATTTTCCATATGCTATTAAATGCTTTAAATAATCAAAATTGCAAATAAATGCCCTAAGGGTTCCTTGAAAATAAAACAAAGCATATGCACAAACATTTCATGCATCATTTTGCATAAGCAGGTGTCGTTCTTGGTCTTCTTGCCTGTGGCCTAACTCTGTGCTCTTCATTTATTTTGAAGACAAGCTGACTCATCGGTACTACACCAGAGCCAATTCTGCCAGAGTAATGGATCAATTGGAACAAGAGAACCGTGAACTGAAGGAAGAGGTCGCTCACCTGAGTGCCCTGATGGAGCAGTTTCTGTCTGCTCAGAATCAACCTTCTCCACCTCCTGCAACTCCTCCCCAGAGGACTGTTATATCAGAAGTCGTCGCTCCGACTGCGCCGGCTGCTAGTGCTCATTTTGTGCCCAATGCCATGCCAGCCGGGTTTCCTTGGGGTATGCCTCCAGGTTTCATGCCTGATATTCCTGCCCCAACTTTTGCTCACATGCCGGCATCTAGCCTGGTCCCTGTTGTTGCTCCTCCCGTCGTGCATACCATGCTTAGGGTAGACGACACCATCTATCATTCTGAGCCGTCTGAGGGCCCAGATGTCAATGAGAAGATGGAGGCGATGAACGACCAATTCCTTGAGCTGAGAAAGGAATTGAAGACCCTCAGAGGGAAAGATCTGTTTGGCAAGTCCGCTGCTGAGCTTTGCCTTGTTCCCGGTGTTAAGATTCCAATCAAATTCAAAGTGCCTGACTTTGAAAAATATAAGGGGAACACCTGCCCTCTTGCTCATCTGGTCATGTACGCCAGAAAGATGTCTACGCAAACAGATAATGATCAGCTGTTGATCCATTATTTCCAGGATAGTTTGTCCGGTGCGGCTCTTCGCTGGTATATGAGCCTTGATAGCGCAAACATCCGATCCTTCAATGATCTTAGCGAAGCCTTCGTCAAGCAATATAAATACAACGTTGATATGGCGCCTGACCGTGATCAACTCAGGGCCATGTCCCAGAAGGATAAGGAGACATTTAAGGAGTACGCCCAGAGGTGGCGAGAGTTGGCTGCTCAGATTACTCCTCCGCTGGAAGAGAAAGAGATGACTAAGATCTTTTTGAAGACTCTTAGCTCATTCTATTATGAGCGGATGGTTGCAAGTGCTCCCTCTGATTTCACCGAGATGGTGAACATGGGGATGCGACTGGAGGAAGGCGTCCGTGAGGGACGGTTGTCTAAAGATGAAGGCTCTTCTAAACGGTATGGGGCGTTTAAGAAGAAAGATGGGGAAGCACATGTTGTGCAGTCTCATGCTAAATCCAAGAGACCCTCTGATAAGAGGAAGCCAGTACGTCATCAGCACCAGGTGGCTAGTATAGCACCTGTTTTCCGGGACAATTATCAGCATCAGCAACACAATCAGCAACAATCTTCTCAACAGTATCGTCAGCAGCAACAGCGTCCACAGCAACAGGCTTACCAGCCTCGTGGTAGCACCAATAATCAGGCCAATATGAACTATGATAGGAAGAAGATCAGTTTTGATCCGATTCCCATGTCTTATGCAGAGTTGTATCCCTCTTTAATAGAGCGGAAGCTGATTACTCCAAGAGATCCTCCGGCTATACCGGTCAACCCTCAGTGGTGGTATAAGCCTGACCTGCACTGTGTCTATCATTCTGGCGCTCCGGGCCATGACGTAGAGAACTGTTTTCAGCTGAAGACTAAGGTTCAGGACCTTATGCGGTGCGGCATACTGAGCTTCGAGGACTCAGGCCCCAACGTTACAAAGAACCCATTGCCCGAGCATGGGAAATCTGTGAATATGGTCCAGGGGTGCCCTGGAAAGTACAAAGTCAAATATGTCAGTCATATTCGACAGTCATTGGTCGAGTTGCATCGTCTCCTGTGCGAATATAGCCATATGGAGCATGACCATGACAGGTGCCGCATCTGTTCTGTTAATAGACTGGGGTGTCGCCAAGTGCGAAGAGAGCTTCAAGAGCTGCTAGATGAAGGTACCATTGAGATTCTGCAGAATCGCAATGTTGATGAAGATGAACCAGAGGTCAATGTTATATCTCATGTGTTCAAACTGCCTGAGCCTGTTGTCATCCGTTATGATGGCAGCAAGCCGAAGGTCTCTCCTTCATTAGTAATCAAGCCTACAGGCCTTGTGCCTTATTCTTCTGACAGAGCTATTCCGTTCAGATACAATCCCGTTGCTGTGGAAGATGGGAAGGAAGTGCTGTTGCCGTCAACTTCTGTTACCAACATTGCTGATGTTAGCGGGTTGACCCGGAGTGGTCGTGTGTTTTCTGCTCCTAAGCCTCAGGCTAGAGCTGTTGCTTCTGATTCCGTTTAGCGTCCGGTTGGGACGGCTGTTAATGTTCAGAACCCGACACTTGCTGTTGCCAAACCCTCCTCTGTACAAAAGACTCTTGTTTCTTCTGTTGGCCCGAGTGGCACTGTGAATGAAGAATGTGATGAGATGCTGAGGCTCATCAAGAAGAGTGAGTACAACGTTGTAGACCAGCTTCTACAAACGCCATCCAAAATCTCTGTTCTTTCGCTGCTTTTGAATTCAGAACCCCATAGGGAGGCTCTGCAGAAAGTATTGGATCTGGCATATGTTGATCACGATGTCACCATTGAACAGTTTGATAGTATCGTCGCAAACATCACTGCTTGCAACACGTTGAGTTTCTGTGACGCTGATCTCCCTGAGGAGGGAAGAGACCACAACATGGCTTTACACATTTCCATGAACTGCAAATCTGATGCCATGTCCAACGTGCTGGTGGACACTGGATCATCTTTGAATGTATTACCAAAAACCACACTATCTCGATTGTCATATCAGGGTCCTCCCATGAGGCAGAGTGGTGTTGTTGTGAAAGCGTTTGATGGGTCGCGCAAGACTATGATTGGGGAAGTTGATCTCCCAATCAAGATTGGACCAAGTGATTTCCAAGTTACATTTCAGGTTATGGATATCCACCCATCTTATAGTTGTCTCCTTGGTAGACCATGGATTCACGAGGCTGGCGCCGTGACATCCACCCTACACCAGAAGCTGAAATTTGTGAAGAACAAGAAACTGGTTGTGGTAGGGGGAGAAAAGGCTCTCCTGGTTAGCCACTTGTCTTCTTTCTCGTATATTGATGCTGAGGATGAAGTTGGAACTCCTTTCCAAGCTTTGTCTATTGATGAACCAATTGAGAAGAAGTCTCCTTCATTTGCTTCCTACCGAGATGCGAAACTGGCCATTGAATGTGGTGCAGTTGCTGGTTTGGGGAAGATGATTGAGCTTTAAGACAATAGATCCCGGGCTGGCATTGGCTACTGTTCTGGGGCATTCAATGAACTTGGGCTGTTCACGAGTGGAGGATTCATCCATGCTGATCAACCTGAAGAGGCTGCTGCTATCCTGGAAGAGGATGCAGAGGACTTGAGCAACTTCATCATACCTGGCGGTGTTTGCCACAATTGGGTCGCTGTAGATGTTCCTACGGTCATCCATAGATCAGAGTAATGGTTCACTTTGTTCAAAACCCTTCTCCCATGCCAAAAGGAGAAGTGATGACATTGTTGGCAGCATTTATACAATGATATTTCATTCAATTAATGCATTGTTAAACATTTGTTTTTCCATTTGTTTTCACTTTTTGCTTTTTGCATGAAATCAGTGATCACAAAAAACCCATAAAAACAAGAATAAAAGCAACATTTTTCATCTGCATAATGATTTGTTTGTTTAAATTCTAAAGTTTTTCATTAACCAAAATCATTATACAGGTTGATTCTAAAACCCATTGAACATAATGATCCAACGCCATCTCCCAATTTTGAATTCCCTGTATTCGAGGCAAAGGAAGATGATGTTGAAGGGATTCCTGATGAGATTACCCGTCTCCTTGAGCACGAGAAGAAGATCATTCAGCCGCACCTTGAAGATTTGGAAACAGTCAACTTGGGGTCTGAGGATTGTGTTCGTATGGTGAAGATTGGGGCACTTCTTGAAGAGTCTGTCAAGAAGAGATTGATTGAGTTGCTACGAGAATATTCCGATATCTTCGCTTGGTCATATGAAGACATGCCAGGTCTAGATACAGATATTGTGCAACATTTCCTGCCTTTGAAGCCCGAGTGCGTGCCTGTAAAGCAGAAGCTCAGAAGAACTCATCCAGATATGGCAGTGAAGATCAAAGAGGAAGTTCAGAAGCAAATTGATGCGGGGTTTCTGGTGACTTCTACATATCCTCAATGGGTGGCCAATATTGTGCCTGTGCCTAAGAAGGACGGAAAAGTCCGTATGTGTGTTGATTACAGAGATTTGAATAAGGCTAGTCCGAAAGATGATTTTCCTCTACCACACATTGATATGTTGGTAGACAATACAGCTAAATTCAAAGTCTTTTCCTTTATGGACGGATTTTCCGGTTATAACCAAATCAAGATGGCACCCGAGGATATGGAGAAGACAACATTCATCACACCTTGGGGAACATTCTGTTATCGAGTGATGCCCTTCGGTCTGAAGAACGCCGGAGCCACGTATCAACGTGCTATGACTACCTTGTTTCATGATATGATGCACAAGGAGATAGAGGTCTATGTCGATGATATGATCGCTAAGTCCCGAACGGAAGTTGAACATGTTGAGCATTTGTTGAAGCTTTTTCAGCGTCTAAGGAAGTTTAGACTTCGCCTGAATCCGAACAAATGTACCTTTGGAGTCCGTTCTGGCAAGTTGTTGGGTTTTGTTGTCAGCGAGAAAGGTATTGAAGTCGATCCTGCAAAGGTCAAGGCAATACAAGAGATGCCTGCGCCCAAAACTGAGAAGCAAGTCCGAGGTTTTCTTGGCCGCTTGAATTATATTTCCAGATTTATATCCCACATGACTGCCACATGTGCGCCGATATTCAAGCTCCTTCGGAAAGATCAGTCTCATGATTGGACCGAGGATTGCCAGAAAGCTTTCGACAATATCAAGGAATATCTGTTTGAACCTCCGATCTTGTCTCCGCCTGTGGAAGGAAGACCTCTGATTATGTATCTGACTGTTCTTGAGGACTCGATGGGTTGTGTACTCGGTCAACAAGATGAATCAGGGAAGAAAGAATCTGCTATATACTACCTCAGTAAGAAGTTTACTGATTGTGAGTCTCGATACTCTATGCTTGAGAAGACGTGTTGTGCTTTAGCTTGGGCTGCTAAGCGTTTGCGCCAGTACATGATAAATCATACCACTTGGTTGATATCCAGAATGGATCCAATCAAGTATATTTTCGAGAAGCCTGCTTTAACCGGGAGGATTGCCCGTTGGCAGATGTTGTTGTCTGAGTATGATATCGAGTATCGAGCTCAGAAAGCTACAAAGGTAGTATCTTGGCTGACCATTTAGCGCACCAGCCGATTGTATATCATCAGTCAGTTCAGTATGACTTCCCAGATGAGGAGATTCTGTATTTGAAAATGAAAGATTGTGATGAGCCTACACTTGATGAAGGTCCGGAACCTGGTTCCAGATGGACGATGGTGTTTGATGGCGCTGTAAATCAGTACGGAAATGGAATCGGGGCAGTAATCATTACTCCTCATGGCACGCATATTCCGCTTACAGCAAGGCTAACTTTCAAATGCACGAATAATATGGCTGAGTATGAGGCCTGTATTATGGGACTGGAAGAATGCATTGATTTGAGGATCAAGCATCTTGATGTGTATGGTGATTCGGCCCTAGTTGTTAATTAGATCAAGGGTGAATGGGAGACGAATCAGCCCAGTCTTATTCCGTATAGAGATTATGCGAGGAGGATTTCAACATTCTTTACAGAAGTTGACTTTCATCATATTCCTCAAGAAGATAATCGGATGGCAGATGCTCTTGCTACACTTGCTTCCATGATTGTTGTGAAGTATTGGAATGAAGTTCCCAATATTGCCGTGATGCGTTTGGATAGACCAGCTCACGTATTTGCAGTTGAAGAAGTCAATGATGACAAGCCTTGGTATTTTGATATCAAGAATTTCCTCCAGAACCAGGTCTACCCGCCTGGGGCATCTGTGAAAGATAGGAAAACTTTGAGAAGGTTGTCAGGCAGTTTCTACCTCGGTGGTGAAGTGCTTTATAAGAGAAATTTTGACATGGTTTTGCTCAGATGCGTGGATAGACACGAAGCAAACCTGTTGATGACTGAGGTCCATGAGGGTTCATTTGGTACTCATTCCAATGGACATGCCATGGCTAGAAAGATGTTGAGAGCAGGCTACTATTGGCTGATAATGGAGTCTGACTGTTGCAAATATGTGAAGAAATGCCACAAGTGTCAGATTTACGCGGATAAGATTCATATTCCTCCGACACTTCTGAATGTGATTTCATCACCATGGCCTTTCTCTATGTGGGGAATCGACATGATCGGCATGATTGAACCGAAAGCGTCCAATGGACACCGGTTTATTCTCGTAGCAATTGATTACTTCACCAAATGGGTTGAAGCCGCTTCGTATGCGAATGTGACCAGGCAGGTGGTTGTGAAGTTTATCAAGAACCAGCTGATTTGTCGTTATGGTGTGCCAGATAAGATCATTACTGATAATGGATCTAATCTGAATAATAAGATGATGAATGAGTTGTGCGCTGAATTCAAGATTGCACACCATAATTCCTCTCCCTACAGACCAAAGATGAATGGGGTTGTTGAAGCTGCTAACAAGAATATCAAGAAGATTATCCAGAAGATGACAGTTACGTACAAAGATTGGCATGAGATGCTGCCATTTGCTTTGCATGGATATCGTACATCTGTCTGCACTTCAACAGGGGCAACCCCTTTCTCTCTTGTTTACGGCATGGAGGTTGTTCTCCCAGTAGAGGTGGAGATCCCATCAATGAGAGTCTTGATGGAAGCCAAGTTGATTGATGCTGAATGGATTCAGAGTCGTTACGACCAACTGAATTTGATTGAAGAGAAGTGATTGACTGCCATGTGCCATGGTCAGTTATATCAGCAGAGAATGAAGAAAGCATTCGATAAGAAGGTCAAGCCTCGTGTGTTCCGAGAAGGTGACCTTGTGCTCAAGAAAGTCTTGTCTTTCGCGCCCGATTCCAGGGGCAAGTGGACTCCAAACTACGAGGGTCCATATGTTGTTAAGAGAGCCTTTTCAGGCGGAGCTTTGATGCTTACAACAATGGATGGGGAGGATTTCACTCGTCCTGTGAATTCAGATGCAGTCAAGAAATACTTTGCCTAAAAAAAATTAAAAATAAAAAGAAGGTATATGCAAATAAAAAACAGAATAGCTCGCTAAGTTGAAAACCCGAAAGGGCGGCTTAGGCAAAAATGAGCGTCTCGGTGGAGAACCCGCAAGGGTGATCCAGGAAAAAATTAGAGACATGGAAAAAAAGAGTATATTTGCATCCCGCTAGATTGAGTACCTCACCTTGGGGCAATCTAGGCAAAAATTAGGGATTTGGCAAGTAACTGCATCCTAACAAGACCTTCTGTTTCGCAGTTGTCATTTCGTCAGAGATTCTCGATTCGTTGTCAACTGAAGCTTTGAATACATCGAGATTCAAATTGGAAGAGAAAGGATCATTATGTTCAGTGTAGCCCTCTTCCAATATATATCACTGATTTCAAATTTGTACAGATCTATGGAGTCTTGCCATTTGCAGGCTACCATTCCATCAAATCAATTTGAGCTTTTATCCAATTATTTGCGCTCTTATTTGTTTCAATTCAACAAATATTTTGCATGTTTTAATTGATAAAATGTCATTGTTTTAAACAAATAAAATTTTCAAATTGTTGTTTTAAACAAAGTGAACATTCACAATGATGAAAGGATACTTAAGAATTTCTCAGTGCTCTCCCAAGGGTGGCATGATTTCCAACAGGTAAGACATTTGTTCATATTCCTGGCATTGGTTGTATCCTCTTTCTCCAAGTTTTGTTGTAGGGGTCGTTCCCCAAGCAGAGCTTTTGTAGGGGTCGTTCCCCAAGCAAGCAGAGCTTTTGTAGGGGTCGTTCCCCAAGCAAGCAGAGCTTTTGTAGGGGTCGTTCCCCAAGCAAGCAAAGCTTTTATAGGGGTTGTTCCCCCAAGCAGATGTTGTTGAAGACTTCGTTTTCTTCTCCAGCGGTTTTCTCTCCCCGGCATGGGTGTTTTCCGTTTGGAAGTTTCGATAAGGGGTGGTTTGAGATCCCGATACCCCATCACTCTCCCTAGTGCAGTCGCCAGCGGAGTTGTTGCTTCTTTCCTCAGCACAGTCGCTAGTGGAATCTGTGATATATGCCCAAAGTAAAGCGCTTGTGGAAGACGTCGTTTTTCTCCAGCAGTACCGTCTTCCCTGGCCAAGTTGCCAGCGGAGTTGCTATATCTCCCCATCAGTGCGTTTATCCCTTCAGCAGAGTAATGAGTATGTTCCTCCTCAGCAGTTGTGGATGTTCTCCTCAGAAGAGTCAGCATGTAGTGGTTGATTCCCCAGCTCTCTTCCATATCCCCAGTGGATCCTGCAGTGGATTTCCCTAGCGGAGCCGTCAGTAGATTTGTGGTTTGGTGGATTGTATTTGGTGCAGAATCCCCAAGAGAGTTGTTATTACCAACAGAATCAGGATTGTATCTGTGATATTCCCCTCAAAGTCTCCGCCAGAGCTGATATCCTCGACAGAGTTGCTTGTGTGGCAGTTTTCCGCCTGTTGGAACCTCTGTTTCCCCAGTAGGGTCGGTTGGTGGCCTATCATCCAGAGATTTGGTTGATTTCCTGATTACTTTTGATCCCCAGTAGAGTGGCTTGTTGCAAGAATCTACTTGTGTGATCTATTCTTTCTCCTCAGTGGGTTGTTCCCTAGTGGAGTTGTTTTGGAGTTGCTTTCATAGCAGTTCTCGCTTGTGCAGTGAGCTCTTGTTCCCCTGCAGATATTTTGGGATTTCTCCCGTTTCCCCAACAGATTTGTCTTTGTGGCCGTCGTTGCCTGTTGTGACTTTCTGTACCTCAGTGGGGTTGATTGTTGATCCATCACTCAGAGATTTTGTGATTTCTCTGATATCTCTGATCCTTTGCCCCGCAGATCTTTGCTTTTCAGCATGTGGATCTCCAGCAGATTGGCTTTCCTGTTTGTAGTACCGGACGTTTGTTTCCTGGGCCTGTTTGTGTTAGAAATGTATGTTTTGTCAGCATTCATCAAACATAAATTACGCATACTTATGCATAATCATAAACATTCAGGTATTCATGTTGCATTGTTTGCCATATATCTTTTGTTTGTTGTTCTCCTGCTTTTGGATTATACAGATCTCCCTGATAGATCTACCAAAGCAGATGTCGGGTGTCTAATCTCTCAAAATAGAGTCAGCCCTTAAGCAGAAAGTGTCTATCCTTTCATGCCTTTCCCCATTGAGATACATCCTCGTGGATGACGGTTGTTTCTGTTCCCTCCCAACACATTGGGACGGGTGTTCCCTTTTGAGTTATATCCTCATCAGGACGAGTCTTGATTCAATCCGCCTTTTTGGTTTGATCCTAAATTGGCCTTTTTCAACTGTCTCTCGTGCTTCCCTGTGGTATAAATGAATAGTTGCTTACAAACCGGCGCTCATTCATCTTATCCTCAGTGGAATTTTTGGCCTTCTGCCTACAAACCAGCAGTCGTAAGTCCTATCTTTGCGGTTTTCTACCTACTAACCGGTAGTTATAAACCCTGTTTCTCCCCTAGCAGAGTTAACTTTGTTATTCATCCCAACCGATGACAGTTACTCTTCTGTGGTTTTCTACACAGTTTTTGGTAGATGTAATCCCCTCTTTGTGGTTATCTTCATCTAGTATTCGATGTTGATTTTCCTTCGCCTGGATAAGTTGCTTGAATAAGCACTTATATCCCCAGCGGGCCCTTTCACCTTTCGTCAGTGATTGTGTTCCCCGGATCATTGATTTTCATCAATGTATCCCCAGCGAGTCTTCTTTCATTTACCCTCTTGTTGGTAATGTTGTGGCTCCCTGTTGATTGGTCATCATCATATACCTAGTTTGATATCCCGATGCCTTTCTTTCCGGATTTTATCCTATAAACAACCTACAACCCAGTTAAGGATAATCTTCCTCTCGAGGTTATTATTCACACTCTGACGGTAATGAATAATATATCTCATTCACTCTTTGGTCGAAGCCTTTCGTGTTTCCCCAGTTGAGTAAGGTTCGTATTCCTTGTGGAATCGAATATCCATCCTATAAACAAGTCTGCTTTTCTAGCTTTCTTCAGGGTGATGAGTGTTTTGGAACACACACCAATTCACGATTTCGGATTTTTATCCTATAAACAATCTACAACCCGGTTCAGGATAATCTTCCATGCGAGTATATTATCTACGTTTTGACGGCTATAGATAATATATCTCATGCACTCTTTTGTCGAATCCTTTGTTTGTTTCCCCAATTGAGTAAGATTTGCATTCTTTACAGAAGCAAATATCCATCCTATAAACAAGTCTGCTTTTCTAGCTTCCTTCAAGATGATGAGTGTTTTGGAACACACACCAATTCACGCCTCGGTCGGTCACCTGTTATATACCTACAACCCGGTATCCTTGGTGTTCCTTCCTTTCTGCTCCCCATTATGACCTTGGTCCCCTGTGGAGTCAGATTTTCCTGAGTTTATGTACCTCTTTCAGGTCTTTCTCAGATGTTGGTTGATTGATATCTCTCACCCTTGTACCGGTCTTGGATATTCATTCTTCCCGAGCATGTTACTCACTGACCGGTAACATCTCATTCCTTTGGATTCCCCTGAAAGTCTTTGTTAGATTTCCCCAGCGGAGTTGTGTTTCTGTTCGTGCTGCTGTATTGGTGTTATCCCCAGTACACGTGTTTCGTGAGTCAGCTCGTGTCTTTCCAATGGATGTGTTTTCCTTTGGAATATTCTTCTTTTCCCTTGTTTGAGCCCTTCACTCCCCAGTGAGGTCTCTAGTCCAGTCGTGTTTTGTTCACGTCGTGTCAGTTTTGTCTTTTCCTAACTCGGAGTCGTGTCCTGCTCACGCATTCTTTTCTTTTTATCCCCAATAAGAGCCCCCATAAGAGTCTTGTTAGAGTCTCTGTTCCTGGTGAGTATATTACTCCGACGGATCGTCTTTTCTTCTGTGTGAACCATAATCCCCACAGAGTTTGTGTCTTTTTACATGCATACATCTGCATCATGAGGTCTCTTAGGGACCAAAATTCGTATCATTACTGTTATTTAAGCCCATTCTACCGCGTCGAGATGAAGATTTCTAAACTCCACTTCTCCGGCTAGAATGACCTTAAATAGGGGCATCTGTAAGACCCCAATTTTGGCCCTAAGATCCCTCATGGCATCATATCATATCATATCATTGCCTCAAGGATCATTGTGCACCCTTGCTTCCCCTCCTTATGGGTGGGTTCTCTTTTGAGTGTGGTCCTTGATCACCAAGCATGTTTTAGCATTTGTATATCATTGCTTTTCATTTGTTTACTAACCAAAAGTACAAAAATATTGTCATCTAACCTTGTTACTTGCAGATGAAGCAATCAATAGTCAAGATAGTCAAAGGCATTCATTGAGCCATAGATGGTGGCCATTCTGAAGAATTCGGGCACCATTGATCATGCACAAGAGTTCATATGAACCATGACATCATTTTGAATCAAGATCTCAAGTGGTAGAGGCTTGGATTTCATCTGAGCATAGCTAGGTCAGCTAAAACCCTAGAAAAGTCAACACAAGTCAACTGTGCATTCAATCATGGATTGGAAGGTGGGAGATGGTTAGAGAGACCTCATTCATTTCCATACAAGTCTCATTTGACATTTCAAATATCAACATTGAAGAATTTGAGGTCAGATGGAAAGTTGCCAAAAATAGTAAGTGACCTGTAATTTCAAACTGCCAAAAATGGAAAGGTCTTCTCCTCAAGTTTACATGACCAAGAAAGCTTCAAATCAAATTTTGTCCAACATGAAAGTTGAAGATCTTGCTCTCACCTTTCCAAAAAGTCTAAGAACATGAATTTCTCATGTGTGGTTGAAAAGTTATGGATCAATCATTGTCATGTGTGGTTGAAAAGTTCTTCTTCAGAGACTTTGAATGTTGATCTTGTTCTGACATGTTCATTCTTGTTTCCCAGGATCAGTTCTTCAAAATTTTTTTGCCTATTTCTTTGTCTTTTCTGATTGATTTTTACTTCAGGTGCTTTTGGCGTTTCTTTTTCTGCTTTATCAGATCCTTTGGTCTTTTCGTCATAACCTGCAAGTGTTATCTCCAGATCTGCAAAGTTCTTAACTAGCTTTGATTTTTCAGAGTCAAGCTTGTCATCAAATCTGACATGTATTGATTCTTCCATAATTTGTGTTTCTGTATTGTATACTCTATATCCTTTAGAATGTTCTGAGTATCCCAACATAATACACTTTTGTGCCTTAGAGTCAAACTTGTTCAAATTATCTTTAGTATTCAGAATAAAACAAGAACATCCCAAAGGATGGAAATAAGAAATGTTGGGTTTTCTTATCTTGCACAGTTCACAAGGAGTCTTCTCCAGAATAGGTCTGATAGATATTCTATTCTGAATGTAACACGTTGTATTCACAGCTTCAGCCCATAAGTGCTTAGCCATATTTGTTTCATTGATCATGGTTTTGGCCATTTCTTGGAGACTGTTATTCTTCCTTTCTATAACTCCATTTTTTATGGAGTTCTAGGATAGGAGAAATCATGGGAAATTCCATTAGAGTCAAAAGGTCTCTAAAAATTTTGTTTTCAAAATCGCCAACATGACCACTTCTGACTCTGATGACCTTAGAGTCAAATTCATTTTGCACTTTTGAACAAAAGCTAGTGAACACAGAATGTGACTCATTCTTGTGCCTTAAGAATTTTACCCATGTCCAACGACTATAATCATCAACAATGACAACTTCATACTTCTTACCATTGACTGACACTCTCTTAACAGGTCCAAAAAGATCAATGTGTAGAAGTTCCAGAGGTTTGGAGGTAGAACAAGTATTTTTGGTTTTGAAAGTTGTTTTAGAAATTTTACCTTTCTGACATGCTTCACAAAGAGCACCTGAAGAAAACTTCAGCTTAGGTAGGCCTCTGACTAACTCAAGTTTATTTAGCTGAGAAATCCTCCTCAAGCTAATGTGACCCAAGCATCTATGCCACACCTATTGCTCTTTACTAACATACATTAAGCATTTTACATTCTGGTTTTTCAAATCTGAAAGATTTATTTTATAAATGTTATTTTTTCTCTTTCCAGTGAAAAAGACTATGCCATTTTCCTGATTAACAGCTTTGCACGTTTTTTTATTAAAGATTATATCATAACTGTTATCACTTAATTGACTTATGGATAACAAGTTATTCATTAATCCCTCAACATAAAGGACATCAGAAATAGAGGGAAGAGATCCATTACCAACTGTTCCAGATCCTCTGATTCTTCCTTTCTGATTTCCTCCAAATTGTAAGACCCCAATTTTGACCCTAAGATCCCTTATGCAATTCATCATAAGCATTAGCATTCGGATCATACCTTGGCATCCTCCTTACCCCTCTTTCATTGGATTTGTTTTGGGAGAGATCACCAAGCACTATGTGATTGTATCATACTTGTATTTTATCATTTCACTAACCAAAATACCAAAAATATGTCTTTGCATTTGCCTAACTCTTTTGTAGGTAGGGCATGATCTCCATTGACCTATCAAGTCCATATCTAGGGTTTGAGACCCTCATGAACAAAGAGCACAACCATGGATTGATACAAGAATTATTATGAGCATCATATATGAGTCCCAATTATTTCTACATGTTATATTTGTAAGACCCCAATTATTTCTACATGTTATATTTCTACATGTTATATGAGTCCAAACAGATTTTTGAGCTTGCTCCAAGTGAAATTCGTACTGTTCCATTGCCTTGCATGAGCATAAGGGTGTTTTGGCCAAATTGCATAAACATGCTCATTCCACTAATCCTTGGGTTTTTGGCTAAACATGATTAGCAAGTTTGATTAGCAGGTGGTATTTAAACATAATCCTAATAGAAAATCATGACAACAACTTCAGAATTTCAGATCTAAACTTTTGCTCTCAAAACTCTCTCAACTTTTTCCATCGAGTTTCTTCATAGCCTTGCCTATTTCTTGAGTTGTTCATCATCTACCAGCATTGTTGAAGATCTGTGAAGCTAGATCCTGCAGAATTCAAGCCAAATCGTGACTGTTGAACCTTGTGCACTTCCATGGCAGTTGAAGATTCCATCAAGATCGAGCACTGCTGAGCTGTTCTTCCTCATTCATTCATCTTCCTCATCATTGGAGAGCATCTGTTTTACCTTGCTAGGACTTGAGAAGCACGATTTCAACTCTGCATCATCATTGAGGTCAGTTTTCGATTGCTCCAATTCTGGAAATAATCATGTGCATCTTGTAGATCTTGGAATGTAGGTCACACTGAGCTTTAGATCTATTGATTTCGTGCAATATTAAGGTAGTTATCATGATTTGAAGTTTGGTTGTTAAAACTTGTTTTGCTCGATCCGTTTGATCTAGCTTGAATTAGATGAAATTGATGCTGGATTGTTAATGTATGATGCAAGATGAATCAAATGATGTATGTTTGGTAGATTTCGGTGTTGGTTGGATCTTGATGAGTATGAACACGAAGAACATTGCATGAATATTAGGGTTTGCGTTTTCCAGAAATGTTTTGATCTTCATAAGCTCAGTTTGCATGTGTTTTTCTGTTTATCATCATGCACTGGTCCACGTAGCACACAGTTGGCACTTTGGTTGGTCACGATGCATTTGCGCTGCCACACAAGCATAAGTGAAACGGTGCGTTTCACTTATAAGGGCCCCAAGTTTAATTTCTTACTCGGTTCGATTCCGAGTTCAGGCATTTCCATTTTGGCATTTTGGCATTTTATTTCACTTATGCTTTGCATGTTCATGTATGCTCATTCATGATTTTTATTTTTTCTCCTCATTCAAAAATTCATAACTCCAAAAATAATGATCCAAATCACATGAGATTTTTTGCACAATGATCTTCATGATGTCTTCTATTTTCTGGATATTTTTACAGAATTTGTGCACGGTTGAAAATGTTTTTGGCCTAGGGTTTATGTTTGCATGTCATACCTTGCACTTTGCTTGCTATTTTCTTTGTGAAATGATGATGATTAATCCAATGAATGTGAAAATTGACATGCATAAACTAGACATCCTAATGAACATTTTGGTATATAGTTTGCATTTTTCTCATTTTTGGATGTTGAGTTATAATGTGATTAATGGAGGTGTGACAATGTGTGTCACACCATTTCTTGTCCAACTTGCTGATTTTATTTACCTTGCCAAATAAATGCCAAATGATCTATTTTTTGCATGATGCTACTTCTGGATGTCAGGATTGATCATGATTTTTTTGTAGAATTTTTGGATCCATTTCCAATTTGTTTGAGATTTTCTTTACTGGTTGGTCATAATTGGACTTTTGTTGAGTGTTGGACTTAGATGATTTGTGAAATTCTTATGCCTTATCATATGAACTTGAAATTTTGTACATTGATTCTTGACACATTGACGTTTGTCTTGGCTTTGGTTTGAATCATTTATCACTTGTCATCTCTGTTTTAGGATTGCCTTAAGTTGAGATATCAATTTGTGCTTCCTTTAAGCTTGTTTATGCTTACTTTGACTTGATGAATTTCTTTGACTTGCTTATACTTGTCCAAATGCCATGATTTTTGGTGTGTAGACCATCTGTTGTGTCCTGTTTAACCATGATTTTGCTTGTGATTTATTGAACCATTCTGGATTTAATATGACTTTGATCATTATGTTGCTTCTATGAGCTTCCAACTTGCATACATTGATATGATTTGATTATGAAATTCTTTTGATGAATGATATTGACGTGAGACCACTTGGATGATGTTCTAATTTGATTAATATTGATTCTTGTCAATTTTCATATTCTGTTTTGAATTATTTCTCCCCTTTTGACCCTAGGCTTTGTCCTAGTGGTTTGCTTCTCATGTTTGGAGTTTTGTTTCAGGTTGCACATGCAAGTTACACAATTGATGATGCCTCATCTTGAGAGCATTTGATATTTGTTTTTGATTACTAATGTGTGTTTTGTAGGTTGATGTTGATTCAATTGGGATTGACTTGTGGCTTATGCCTTTGCCTATATTGGTTGTCTGTTGCATTAATTGTTGGTTGTTTATCTGAGTTGTATACTGATTTGTTTGATGTTTCCACAGGTACATTAGTTGCTTAAGTTCATTGTGAACTTGCTTGGATGCTTAACCAATTAGGTATAACCTCTCTTCTTCATGTAGTCTGGAAGACCTGGCTTGTTATGTGGCCAGGCACCTGTCTGAAGTCCTCCTTAAGAGGCAATGTTTGTGATTGTTTATCTTTGTCCCCAAGCAGGAAAAGTCCTTTTGATAAGGCAATTGGTAGATAAAAGAGATGTGTAGTCCATCTCATACTACTCTGTGTGTCATCCCTTTGCTCACATTACATGTTGTAGCATTGTGGATCTTAACCCAAGATCTATAGAGTCATTAACTTGTGGAGAGAGTTCCAACTTTCTGAACTCCCACACCTTCTATCATTTGAAGCTCTCCCAGGCCAGAGATAAGAGCAATGAGGCACACCCCTCATCTCCATTTCATCTGCTTCACCTTAACTCTTAATGTTAAGGTTAAGAGCACCACTTACCTCATTCCAGTTGACTTTCAAGTCTAACCCTTGCTTGAGCCAAATTGCTTGTATATAGTGGGTGCTATCTGACTTGCTCGATTGATTGCTTGATTCATTTGTACATGTTTGCTTGTTTGCCTTTGTGCATTTATCATCATTAATTGTTCATTATTGCATGATCATCATTAATTGTTCATTATTGCATGATCATCATTTCATATCTTTGTGATTTGTTTGAGTTTGCCCATTGAGGAATCAACTGTAAGTCCATTCATTGGCCATTATTCCTATGATTTGGAAGGGATTGAGTGTAAGACCATTTCATTTTGGCCACTTATGTCCTCTTTGCTTAGTGCTTCTGTTTGATTGTTGTATGTGAGGATTCAATTGTAAGTCCATGTTGTTGGCATTTGTATTTCCATGATCATCCTTTGGAGATTAGAGTAGGCCCAGATAGATTGGCATCTGATATCCATGTTTTGTTTTGCCTTAGGAGATTGGAATAAGTCCATTTATTGGCATCTGATATCCTTGTTTGTTTTAGGAGATTGGAATAAATCCATTGATTGGTATCCGGTATCCACCTTTGTTTGTGAGATTGGAATAAGTCCATTTATTGGCATCCGGTATCATTGTTCTGTTTTAGGAGATTGGTGTAAATCCATTGATTGGTATCCGGTATCCACCTTTGTTTGTGAGATTGGTATAAGTCCATTGATTGGCATCCGGTATCACCTTGCTTTTTATTAGCTTACTTGCTTTGTTGCCTTATTCCAAAGGACACACTTGAATCATCTTCTATATGATTTCAAGAGGTGAACTTGTAGGAAGTTTTACACTCCTTCATCCATATCCTTTTGTTTCAAAACCCCTTTTCACTTGTTGACTTTTGAAACTTGTAAATACATAGTGTGCAAACATTTTCATGTCTTTTCAAATTAGAAACCAGGACCTTAAGTCCTTGACTTTTCAAACTTCACTTTTGATAACACTTCTTTGAATTGAATACTAATCATACTTTGACCATACTTTTGTGAATACTCATAATCAATTAACTTCACTCATTCAATTGTTTTGTGGCTTTGTCCATTGTTGATATGTTTTCATACATTAGCCATAGGTTTCAATTCTCATAGTGGTTGATGTAAATCTCACCACATCCTTAGTGAGTTGAGTGTAAGTCTTCCATACTTATTATAGGGTTAACCCCTCACTAGTATGTTGAAGCCATCCTCGCATGGTGGATTGTTGGTCTTGGTTGAGTTTTCTCCCGTTGATAATGAAAAGCCTTAGTGCTCTTGTTTTAAAATGAACCCATTCATATTTTGGAAATCTTTTAGCCGAACTACGGCGTTTTGATCCTTTACCTTTTATGGAAAGGTACGTAGGCAACGGGTTCATCCGTTCAAACACAAAAATAATAAAAATTGTATATTCTTTTCTCATCTTCCCAATCATGTTCGCACAATATGTCATAAACAAATAAACATTTTTATACAACAAGTGTGAAAAGGGCTCCATAGGAGTACCTAGGACGTTTTGGGTGCCTAACACCTTCCCATTGCGTAATTAACCCCTTACCCAGATTCTCTGATCTTTTCATTAGTTTTCTATGTGTAAAACTTCTTAGGCTTTTGTTCGCTTTTTAGTCAATCCTTTGGATAAATAAAAGTGTGGTGGCGACTCGATTCCTTGTATGCTTTGCTTTTGATTTAATCAATAAATCATAAAGCGACGAATACACCGCTACAGAAAAGTGGCGACTCTGCTGGGGATAACATTAGACCTTCCCTGGTGGTTTTGCCTACTTTTCACCCTTGTTGTATGATATTTGTTTATGTGTTATTTGACATATTTTTGTACAATTTGGGATAACTGTATTGA
Source organism: Lathyrus oleraceus (assembly GCF_024323335.1). Lineage (NCBI taxonomy): Eukaryota > Viridiplantae > Streptophyta > Magnoliopsida > Fabales > Fabaceae > Lathyrus > Lathyrus oleraceus. The sequence continues at coordinate 23,886,013 of NC_066583.1, forward strand.
TTGTAATGTTTGAATTGCTTGATATACAATTGCTGTTTGCTTTGATGATCTCTGTGAGATGAGTTCTATACCCGAACTCGAGTGCACTCTAGGATAGGAGAATGGCGTAGTCTTGTTGACTTGTGTGGAGTATTCCTTAGCCAGTTGACTTGCGAGTCCATTCACTTGGTGGAGGTCATGTTGGATTAATAATGTCACACAAGTTATTTGTGGTTAGGCATTATTCTTTCAATCATGTGCCTTAGAAGCCAAGGACCGTAGTTTACCAAGCCCATCTTGGCCTATTTTTTAGGACGTAGTGCGGAGGTCGTTCAGATGTCAGTTCTGATATGATTGTTACGCGATACTACACTTATAAGAGTCTCTCTTGAGAATATTTTTGGAATACGAGTATTCGTTCCTTCGATAATATCCGAAAGATGGGACGATGATTATGGGAACCTCTGGTAGAACATGTCTGGCAGGTTTAAACCCTAGTACACTCCCTTCGGGTGGTTCTTAACCGAGACTCCATGCTCGTGACTCTCAGCAAACCCGTGATTCATGGTTGAGTCGTTCAAATATCCTTAATATCAATGGAACCTGGGCGTCGATAAGGTGTAAACCATAATCCGCCAAAATGGATGGTTGATATTAAGGATGATTGAGCCGGTTCATGTACCGTTAATATCAATGGAACTTGGGTGTTGATAAGGTGAAAACCATAATCCACCAAAATGGATGATTGATATTTGGAAATCTTTTAGCCGAACTACGGCGTTTTGATCCTTTACCTTTTATGGAAAGGTACGTAGGCAACGGGTTCATCCGTTCAAACACAAAAATAATAAAAATTGTATATTCTTTTCTCATCTTCCCAATCATGTTCGCACAATATGTCATAAACAAATAAACATTTTTATACAACAAGTGTGAAAAGGGCTCCCTAGGAGTACCTAGGACGTTTTGGGTGCCTAACACCTTCCCATTGCGTAATTAACCCCTTACCCAGATTCTCTGATCTTTTCATTAGTTTTCTATGTGTAAAACTTCTTAGGCTTTTGTTCACTTTTTAGCCAATCCTTTGGATAAATAAAAGTGCGGTGGCGACTCGATTCCTTGTATGCTTTGCTTTTGATTTAATCAATAAATCATAAAGCGACGAATACACCGCTACAATATTGATCAAGTTTTCTTCAAGAGTTTGAGGTTGATTTGCCTTGGAAACCCTAGTTTGACTAGGTATCTTGAGTAACTTCTTCAACAAGCTATCTCACCAATTGATCAAATTTTTCAAATGTCACTTCAAAATTCATCATCTTATGCATATATGATCTACCATGAGCCTAGAAGGTCAAGAGAATTGAAGGTTAGCAAGTTGGTTGATGGAGGTTGGCCAGATGAATTCATCTGATCAAAACGGGGTCTCCCTAGACCCTATCTCCTACAGGTTTCACCATATGAAAATGATTCCAATAGAAACCTTACTCTAAATGACATTTAAAACAACTTTCATGTTGAGACCTAGAGCTAGTTTTGCATGGAAAATCATTTTATATGTTGAAACATTATAGGTCAGTTTGTCTAAACCCTAATTTGAAAGTCAACTTCCCAAGGCCATAACTTGCTCAATTTTTATGAGATGAAAGATTTCCAAGTTGCATAATCAAATCCAAGATGTCTACTTCAACTTTTATGTTTGGAGTGCGAGCTAATTCAACTTTTTTGAGCATGTGATATGAGGTTACATTATAGGTCACTTTTGACCTATACCATTGATCAAGTGATTTTCCCAAACTTCAAAAATGCATAACTCTATCATTCCAAATCCAAATTACATGAAATTGGTGACCATTCTTAAGGTCTTTGAAAGAGCTATAACTTTTATGAAGACACTTTTCTCATTTGAAGCTCACATAAAAAGTTAATCAAGGTGGAATATAGAGATATATGGCTTGACACTTAGAAAACTTTTCAACATGTTGAAATTTCCAAACTTCCACCTCAAAACTCTCCATGTTCCAAGCTCCAAATGAAAAAGTGTTGAACATGAAATTTGCTCCTCTTGACCTCACCTTTCCGAAGAGCTCAAGTTCATCCATTTTGGACAAGGAATGCATAGGATGCGAATGGCTTGAACATGGTATCATCATTTGGCAAGGATCAAACTTCAAATCTTCACACACACTTGCCTTGCAATCCAAGTTGGTTTCAGACTCTCTCACACTCATTTGTGGACCTAAGGCAATGATTTCACGGGCCTGTATGCGCCCATGCACCCATGCATCATCAATGACCAATTTTGGAAAGTGATTTCAAGTGTGCAAATATCAATGGTTTCAACTATAAATAGAGCCTCATACGCTCAGCATTTCACACACATTCGCGCCAACTTTGATCCCCAACCTCTAACCATCACATTCCAAAGGATAATCCTGATAAATTCACTTGAATTTGAGTTTGAATTTTCACTGTTTTTAAATTCAAAACTCCAGGGATCCAAGACCTCTTGTGTGTTCAATTCTTCTTCTACAAGCATTTGGAGTGAGATCAAGCACGAGCCAAGGCAAGAACAGTTGGAACGAGACCTACATTGAAGGTATTTTCCAGAAATTTTAATCTCTTCGATTCTCTCTAAATCTTGCTCAATTTTATTGATTCTTTGGTTGTCTGAAGTCCTACCAATATAGGGAAGAAGATTGAGTTGCTTTGAGGCCAAATCAAAGCAACTTAGTTCATGTACCTCAAATTTCAACTCCATGTATCTCTCAATATACTTGGAGTTAGGATGAACTAAGGTCAGATTCGCGCTCAGTGCCATTTTTACTTTGAAATCATGTCCTTCTTTTTAATTTTGGTGATGGTTATGACTGAACCAGTCCGGCCAGGGTCGCCGGAGAAGACGACCGACCTTTGGACGCCGGTGGTGAGCTGGATGGTTCTGAGCCACATGATCCTTGTGAAATGAAATAATTTCGTGTGTTGGTTTGAATTACCAAGGTTATGGTGCGCTGACTAGAGTCCGTCGTGGATAGCCCGTTTCTGACCACTTGATATGCCACCTCAATTAATGAGGGAGATCAAGTGGTCCACGTTTTTTCTGATATTTTAATTTTCATTTTGATTGCATTATTTCATTAATTCATATTAAATTTAATATTGATTCAAAAAATATGAGAGTTTCACCAAAAAAATTCAAATATTTTCCTCTTTCATATTCTGAATTAAAATTATTTTTTGGATCATTATTAATATTTTTCATGATTTAATTGATTTTTCATTTGTTTTTAATTGTTTAAAAATATTTTTAAGTGTCCAAAAATTATGAAATTTTTTCTCCAAGGTCCTTTGACCTTGTTTGACCTATGATAAATCTCATGGCCATTTATTTGGTGTTTTGATGAGGTTTTAGGAATTGGATAAACCATATTTTATTTAAATGCCTTATTTTATTATTTTTAATTTGATTAAATGCCAAATAATTTTGTTGACCAATTGTGATGACTTGATTGTGTTTGATTATTGTTGTTGGGCCTTGGTCAAGGCTGATTTGATTTTGTTGAGTTAATATCAATGGATTTAGGGGATTGATGGAATGTACATTCCATATCCCAAAATGAATGGATGATATTAATTTGGTAAAATTCCTCCTTTGACCAATTTGTGTTTTAATCCATTCCCCTCCCTCTTCATCTCATTCCCCTTCTTCATTCATTCATTCCATTTGGCCTATGATATCTCAAAATCCTAAGGCTAGTTGATTGAAAAATTAACATGAGTATGGATGAGATTAGGCCACATCTTTTGCATATTCTTTTTGTATGTGGTATGAGATTAGGCTAGTTGACCACTTTTGCAAAGAGATAGAAACTTTGGCCTTATGCCATTGCATTTTCAAATTTATTTTCTTAAATCAAACTTGTAAATAGACTTAACTATACTTGACTTAAACTTTCAAAAATCCAAAAAAGAACTAACTCATTCAAACAATTTTTAGGCCTTTGTGCCTTTCAAACTTAATTTTTGTAAAAAGCAATGCATCTACTTTGAAATTTGTATCACAAACTACGAGGTTTTGATCCCTCATTTTTATGTTGGTACGTAGGCACAAGACCGAAGGTCTTGTCAAACACAAAAATATAATTAATGAATTCTTTTCTCATATACCCATTCTATTTGTTTGTAAACATAACTTTATACCAAGTACATATGCACACAAAAAGGGCTCCCTAGGAGTACCTAGGACACTTTGGGTGCTAACACCTTCCCTCTGTGTAACCAACCCCCTTACCTATAATCTCTGACTTTTTACTAGTTTTGATTTGAAAACTTCTTACTCTTGGGTTTTGTTCGTACTTTTTCCCTTTTCCCTTGGAAACAATAAAAGCGCGGTGGTGACTCTTGTTATTTGATCTCTAGCTTATCCATAGCTTGATGATCATGAATTTACCGCTACAGAAATTAAGTGGTGACTCTGCTGGGGAGTAGTCTCCAGTGGGTTTAGCCTACTTTTTGTGTGAATATATTTGTATATATGTGATGTTTGGATATATGTATGTATGATATAATCTGCTTGTTATGCTTGGTGATCTCTGAATGGTGAGATAAGTTCTAACCCGAACTTAAGTGCAATTAAGATAGGAGGATGGTATAGTCATGTTCGACTTGTGTGGAGTAGTCCTTAACAAGTTAGCTTGAGACGCATCTGCTCAGTGGGGACTCTTTTGGATTTGGAAATGTCACACAAGTATTTGTGGTTAGGCATTACTATCTCTAATTTGGGTCTGAGAAGCTGAGGATCATAGAACATTTACCCCCTCTTGGCCTATTTAGGACGTAGTGCGGAAACTGTTCAAGTGTAGACTTGATAACAGTTATTACGTGATACTACACTCAGACGAGTTTCTCTTGAGAATATTATGGGTCGATGAGTCAGTCATCTTAACCTGTAATATCCGATAGATGGAATTAAGACTTTGGGTTTAGAACATGATCTACAGGTTTTTATCCTTAGTTCACTCCTTTGGGATGGTTCTTACCCAGACTTCATGCTCGTGACTTACAACAAACCCTTGATTCTTGGTTGATCCAATCAAGTCTAGTCAATATCAATGGAACTTGGGTGTTGATAAGGTGTAAACCATAATCCACAAAAATGGATGATTGATCTTGACAATGACTTGATTCATCCCTTGACCTTTATTTGCCTTGTGTGTGATCCCTTATATGTGATTGTTACATTCATGCATTCATGTGCATCATAACATTCATCACACGAAAATTTCAAGGAACTGAGGTATTATTTGCAAATATTTTCAGACCATGAATTATGGACAAAGGAACACTAAGAAGTACAGTTTCAAATGTCCCGACTTGAAAGAGTTAAGGAAGCTAGCATCTTTTGTATTAGATCCCTTGGACTTCAAACAACGTCATGGGAAGCTTCTGTCCATCTTGTCTGCTGATGTGGTTGAAGGACTTTTGAGTGTGCTAGTGCAGTTCTATGATCCTCTCTACCGTTGTTTCACTTTCCCAGATTTTCAGCTTGTGCCTACATTGGAGGAGTATTCTCATCTTTTAGGGATACCTGTTTCTAGTAAAACTCCTTTTAGTGGATTGGAGGAGATTCCCCGGTCTAGTATTAATGTTGAAGCTCTTCACTTGAAGAAGTCTGAGATAGAGGCTCATTGGGTGAAGAAGGAGGATTGTTTGGGTTGTCATCTGATTTCCTCATCAAGGAAGCTACTGCCTTTGCTCAAGCCGGTAGTGTGGATACTTTTGAAGCTACCTTTGTGTTGCACATTTATGGATTAGCTTTGTTCCCTAACATTGACGGTTTTGTTAATGTTGACTCCATTAGACTTTTCTTGATTGGGAATCCTGTGCCTACTTTGTTGGGTGATATGTATTTCTCTTTGCATCTAAGGAATTCTAAGGGTGGTGGAACTATTGTCTGTTACATTCCTCTTCTGTACAAGTGGTTTATTTCGCACTTGCCTCAGACGCCTGCTTTTGTGGAGAACAAACAATGTCTAAGGTGGTCTCAGAGACTTATGTCTCTCATTAATGATGAGATAGTTTGGTATGATCCATCTTTGAGTAGTTTGGAGATTATTGATAGTTATGGTGAATTCTCTAATGTGCCTCTCATTGGTACACAAGGAGGAATTAACTACAACCCTACTTTGGCTCATCGTCAACTTGGGTTCCCCTTGAGAGACAAACCTAATAACACTTTGTTAGAAGGTATTTTATATCAAGAGGGTAAAGATCCCCAACATTTGAAGCAGAAGATTGTGCATGCTTGGCATAATGTGCATAGGAAAGGAAGATCCGAGCTTGGTCGACGCAATTGTGTAGGTTTGGAAGCTTACACTCTTTGGGTAAAGAAGAAAGCTTTGGAGTTGAAGATGTCTTATCCTTGTGAAAGACCTATGTATATGGTTGTGGTTGAGCCATTAACTCTCCCTAACCAAGATGTAGAGGAGTTGGAAGACGCACTCGCTAAGATGAAGCAAGAGAAGGATATGTGGGAAGAGCGTTTCCATGCTTTGAGCAAGAAGCATGAAGATTTGCAGTTGGAGTCTAAGGACAGAGATGCACTTATTGAGCTACTTGAAGACCGAGTGACGAAGAGACAGAGAGAGCCAGAGGTTTCATCTTCTAGCCTGCCTCAGCCTTCCATTACTTGGAAGAAGATTGTTGATCAGCTTGTCCTCGAGAAGACTCAGATGAAGACTTCTTTTGAGACCGAGATCTGTCGCATTCAAAGGAAGTACGCGCCTATAGCCAGATCTTCTGACATTGTTGTTATGGATCCTTAGGATGACTAGTCTCTTTTCCTCTTGTATTTTTCATTTGGTTTCTGAAATTGTACTTAGTGTAATCCTTCTAATTTATAAATAAAAAGAGATTTTTGGTCATATCAAATTATTGCAATTGCCATTTAAATATATATATTTGCAAATTGATATAGTGAGTTCCTTGAAAACAAAAAATAATAACCAAGCATTGCATTTCATGCATCATTTGCATAAGCAGGTTTTCGCCAGACGTCTGATTGGTGTTTCTTCTGTGCTTTAGCCAAGCTGGCTCACCGGTACAATACTCGAGCCAATCATCTGAGAATCATGGAGCACTTAGAGCAAGAGAACAGAGAGTTGAAGGATGAGATCGCCCGTCTGATTGCCATGATGGAGTCAGTTCTTGCTGCCCAAAGTCAATCTTCTCTAATGTCTACAACTACTCCCGCGAGGACTGTTATTTCAGAAGTGGTTACCTCTACCGTGTCTGCTGCTGCCGCCCACTTCGCGCCGAATATGCCTGCCGGATTCCCGTGAGGAATGCCGTCCAACCTTGTGCATAAGGCTTTACGCCTACCTTTGCTTCCATGCCGGCATCTAGCCCGGTCATGTCCGTGCCACCTCCCGTTGTGCATATATTGCCTCGCGTAGAAGACACCATCTATCATTCTGAGTCTTCTGAGGGTCCGGATGTGTATGAGAAGATGGATAAGATAAAAGATCAGTTTCTTGAGTTGCGCAAGGAATTGAAGACGCTGAGAGGTAAAGACCTGTTTGGAAAGAGTGTTGTTGAGTTGTGCTTAGTGCCCAACGTCAAGATCCTGGTGAAGTTCAAAGTGCGTGACTTTGAAAATTATATGGGGAAATCTTGTTTGCTCAGTCATCTTGTGATGTATGCCCGCAAGATGTCTACTCAGACCGACAATGATCAATTTCTTATTCACTACTTCCAAGACAATCTGACTGGTGCTACGCTCAGATGGTATATGGGATTGGACAGTGCTAGCATTCGTATCTTCAATGACTTAGGAGAGGCTTTTGTCAAGCAATATAAGTATAATGTGGACATGGCGCCTGATAGAGACCAGTTGAGGTCTATGCAGGAGAATTGCCATCCAAGGCGCAGCGGAATTTAAAATTTTCTCCATTTAGTGATCCTTACGAATGGGCATGATCAGTGATAGAATCGTTACCTCTTGTGGCGATTCAAACCTTTGGTGCAGATCTCTTGTAACGATCAAAACCTTGGATACAAATCCACGGAGCGATCACGAACGTTGAACGATGACAACGTCTCTACTCAGTCCACACGAACGGGTTCCTTCAATCTCAGTGCTAGCTGGTACGAATGAAGGCTTTGAGTGAGAGAGAGAGGGAAACGAAATTCCAAGTCTTCACTTGAGTCTTAGTGACAATGCTTCTACCCAAGGGTTCTATTTATAGAACCACTTGTATGGGCTTCAAGCTAAAAGCCCACTTAAGTGTATTTTGGCCCATATCTTATAATATGCCCAAATCACTTAAGCGTGTGGTACCTTACCATATTTCGTATTCCACTTAAGTGCACCGTACCTTACGATGTTCCTTAGTTACTCTATCTCTCATCAGTCCATCCTTTGTGTGTGACCCTGTAGGTTTTCGCGACGTTGGCAATTATATTAAATCACGCATTTAACATAATAAACAGTGAGCGGTATCTAGCAACACATCACTGCTACCCAAGACACGAAAATGTCATGTGATCTGACAAAACCTCATGTGATAATAATTATGTGTATAATTACCCCTTTGCCCTTATGTCTATATTGAACACAAGGTATAGACCGTGTCATCCTTGTCCAGTTCAATATTGGGCCCATAGACATTTATCCTGTTACGCAGGATGGGCAAATTCCATCTAGGTCACTCATGTCCCTCAGCATGCTTCGTGGAGTACCCATCAATTGTCTTTATGGTTATCCAGTTACGGACAACGTTGGATCAACAATAAAGCACTCGACTCTACATCTAGGATCCATAGTGGTTTCAGGTCGAAGAGTGGTATACACCATTATCACCATGAGAATAACTTATGACACTTTGTATAACTTTCTATATAGTATTCCCATAGCGGGTCAATCCGGTATAAATATTACTCTTAATATTCATACCTATGTTTAAGACTTGATAACTCTTTATCCATGATCCATGAGATGTGATCATCAATCTACAAACATAATAGTCTTAATGCTTTAATGTTATCCCACTTCACAATAAAGCTCGACTACGGATACTTTAAGAATAGTGTCCTTATGTTTAATGTGATCTCATGATTAAGTCATACTTGATACATTAAACGGACTAGCTATTCTAGGGAATCAAACATAATAAAGAAAAAGCCTTTTATTAATTAATAAATAATTCGATACAAGTACCAAAAGTATTGGCCTCTAGGGCTTACACCAACAATCTATGTCTCAGAAAGACAAAGAGACATTTAAGGAGTATGCCTAGCGATGGAGGGAGTTGGCTGCCCAGATCACTCCTCCTTTGGAGGAAAAAGAGATGACAAAGATCTTCTTGAAAACTCTGAGTTCACTTTACTATGAACGAATGATTGCTAGTGCCCCCAGTGACTTTACCAAAATGGTGAACATGGGGATGAGGCTTGAGGAAGGAGTCCGTAAGGGACGTTTGTCAAGAGATGAGGCATCAACAAGCAAGAGGTATGGTAGTAATTTCGGTAAGAAGAAAGATAGTGAAACAAATGCAATAAGCAGTGGAAGGCAGAGGAGGCCTCAGATCAGAAGAAATCCAATACCCCGTCAACATCATCATCATCATCAAGTATCTTCCGTTATCCCGGTATTTTCTAATCAACAAGCAACACCAATTCAACAACAACAACAACCGCAACAAAGAACAAACACCTACAACAACAATAATACCAACAACAATCATCATCAACAAAACTTTGAGAGGAATAAGGTCTCTTTTGACCCGATTCCTATGTCTTACGCAGAACTCTATCCATCCTTGGTTCTCGAGAACTTAATTCAACCGAGAAACCCGCCACAGATTCCAGAACCACTTCCTTGGTGGTATAAACCTGAGCTCCGTTGTGCTTTTCATCAAGGAGCACCCGGACATGATATTGGAAACTGCTATCCATTGAAGTATGGTTCAGAAGCTTATGAAGAGTGGTATGGTGTCCTTCGAGGACCGTGCGCCAAATGTGAAAGCAAACCCTTTGCCCGCTCATGGGAACTCTTTAGTGAATATGGTGAACGGTTGTCCTGGAGAATTCAAAGTTTTTTATGTGCGTTCTATCCGAAGATCCTTGGTGCAGATGCATAAGGATGTTTGTTTGGTAAGTAAATGTGAGCACGACCATGATGGTTGTGCTGTTTGTAGTGTTAACTCGGGGGGTTGTGAAGTTGTGAAAAGGGACATCCAACGTCTGATGGATGAAGGCATGATCCAAATTGTTCAATCCCGTCATGTAGATGACGATGTAAATGTCATAGTGCCCGTTTTCAAGCAACAAGAGCGGCTGGTAATCCAGTATGACTCCAGTAACAGCAACAGTCAAAGATCAGTATCGCCGATGGTAATACGGTTAGCGGGCCCAGTCCCGTATTCATCTGATAAAGCTGTGCCATATCAGTATAATGCTACAATGATGAAGAATGGTCAAGAGGTCCCGTTACCTACGACTAGTTCAGTGGTGAGCATTGCTGATGTTAGAAAGGTGACCCGCAGTGGTCAAGTGTTTGGGCCGGTGTTCCCAAAGGATAAAGAGGAAACAATCGTTGGTAAGAAAGTGGAGGTGCCTAGTATAGACCCAGTTTGTTGTTCAAGAGATAAGTCTGGTGAATCCAGCAATTTGAAAACCAATGATGATAATAAGGTACTCCGACTAATCAAAAGGAGCGAGTTCAATGTGGTAGAGCAGCTGCTCCAGACCCCCTAAAAAATTCCAGTGTTGTCTCTACTGATGAATTCCGAAGCGCACAGAGAAGCACTACAGAGAGTTGTTGAATAAGCATTCGTAGAGAATGAAGTTACTATGGATCAATTTGATCACATTGTGGCTAACATCACTTCTTGCAACAATCTTAGCTTTTGCGACGAAGAACTCCCTGAGGAGGGCAGAAATCATAACCTGGCTTTGCATATTTCAATGAACTGCAAGGAATATGCTTTGTCAAACGTGCTTGTTGACACCGGGTCGTCACTAAATGTGATTCCAAAGTCAACTTTGTCGAAGTTATCTTACCAAGGAGCGCCCATGAGGTATAGCGGTGTAATCGTCAAAGCCTTTGATGGTTCGCGCAAGACGGTAATTGGTGAAGTGGACCTTCCAGTCAAGATAGGTCCGAGTGATTTTTATATTACTTTTCAAGTAATGGATATCCACCTGGCCTACAGATGTTTATTAGGAAGGCCATGGATTCATGAGGCGGGAGCTGTTACTTCCACGTTGCACTAGAAGCTCAAATTTGTCAAGAATGGCAAGCTGGTGATTGTTGGTGGAGAGAAAGCGTTGTTGATTAGCCATTTTTCGTCTTTCTCTTATGTTAAAGTTGAGGATGAGGTTGGAACCCCGTTCCAAGCCTTATCTATTTCTGTTGAAAAAAGAGTTGGGGCACCCATGTCCTCATTGAAAGATGCTCAGAAGATTGTTGAAGAAGGTACTGTTGATCAGTGGGGGCGCATGGTAGAGGTCTACGACAACAAGGGAAGAACTGATTTGGGGTTCCAGAAAGGCTCATCAACTGTTAGATCTAAAGATATGCAACTCAGCTTCCATAGCGAAGGGTTCATTCATGGAAATGAACAACACTTAGCCGTTGTGCTAGAGGATAGCAAAGAGAAAGACTGCACCAATTTTGTGACGCATGGAAAGGCTTGCAACAATTGGACTGTTGTTGATATTCCTGTTATTTTGCATCAACCTAAGTAATTGCTTTTATGTTTTTAAAATCCTTCTCCTATGCCTAAGGGAGAAGTGAACATTGTTTGGGAAATTTCAAATTGATCATCAATAAAATTAATTATATTCATCCACATCTATGATGTTTTGTTTTTTACTTTTTGCTTTATTCTGAAAATGGTAATCACAAAAAACATAAATAAATAATATAATTGTCCATCTGCATGATATTTGGTCACAAATTCACTTCTCTAAAATCAAAATATCAAATCATTATGCAGGTTAGTTCCTAACCCCATCGAATACAATGATCCTTCTCCTTCTCCAAATTTTGAATTCCCTGTGTTTGAAGCCGAGAAGGAAAGTGATGTAGAAGTAAGTGATGAATTGTCTCGTCTTCTCGAGCAAGATGAAAAGACCATTCAGTCGTTCGAAGAGCAGATTGAGCTAGTCAACTTGGGTTCCGAGGATGATGTGAAGGAAGTCAAGATTTGGTCTCGACTGTGTCCAGATGTTAAGAAGGGGTTGATTGATCTTCTTCGAGAATATTTAGATGTGTTTGCTTGGTCCTATCAAAACATGCCTGGGTTGGATTCTAAGATTGTGGAGCATAGATTGCCGTTGAAGCCAAAATGCCCGCCAGTCAAGCAGAAGTTGAGAAGAATGCATCCTGATATGGCTGTGAAGATCAAAGAGGAAGTGCAAAAGCAAATTGATGTCGGTTTCCTTGTAACCGCTGAGTATCCGCAACGGGTGGCCAATATTGTGCTTGTGCCGAAGAAAGATGGAAAAGTCCGCATGTGTGTTGATTATAGAGATTTGAATAAAGCAAATCCGAAAGATGATTTCCCTCTGCCACACATTGATATGTTGGTAGACAATATTGCTAAATTCAAAGTCTTTTTGTTTATGGACGGATTTTCCGGATATAATCAGATCAAGATGGCACCCAAAGATATGGAGAAGACCATATTCATTACACCCTGGGGAACATTCTGTTATAGAGTGATGCCTTTCGGTTTAAAGAATGCTGGTGCAACTTACCAAAGAGAAATGACTACTCTTTTTCATGATATGATGCATAAAGAGATTGAAGTTTATGCCGATGACATGATTGCTAAATCGATTGATGAAGAGGAACATGTTGAGCATTTGTTGAAGCTATTCCAGCGTTTGAGGAAGTATAAACTCTGCTTGAATCCCAATAAGTGTACTTTTGGTGTTCGTTCTGGTAAGTTGTTGGGCTTTATTGTCAGCGAGAAGGGTATTGAAGTTGATCCTGCCAAGGTCAAAACAATACAAGAGATGCCTGCGCCCAAAACTCAGAAGCAAGTCAGAGGTTTTCTTGGCCGCTTGAATTATATTTTCATATTCATTTCCCACATGACTGCCATATGTGCGCCTATATTCAAGCTTCTTCGGAAAGATCAGTCTTGTGATTGGACCGAAGACTGCCAGAAAGCTTTTGACAGTATCAAGGAATATCTGCTTGAGCCTCCGATTTTGTCTCCACCTGATGAAGGAAGGTCGTTGATCATGTATCTGACTATGCTCAATGATAGTATGGGTTGTGTTCTAGGTCAACAAGATGAGACTGGAAAGAAAGAATTTGCAATTTACTACCTCAGTAAGAAGTTCACCGACTGTGAGACTCGGTATTCTATGCTTGAGAAGACTTGTTGCGCATTGGCTTGGGTTGCTAAGCTTCTGCACCAGTATATGTTGAATCATACCACTTGGTTGATATCCAAAAATGGATCCGATCAAGTATATATTTGAGGAGCCTGCTTTAACTGGGAGGATTTCCCGTTGGCAGATGTTGTTATCAGAATATGATATCGAATACCGATCTCAGAAACCAATCAAAGGTAGTATCTTGGCTGACCATTTGGCTCACCAACCAATTGAAGATTATCAGCCAATGCAGTATGACTTCCCTGATGAAGAGATTTTGTACTTGAAAATGAAAGATTGTGATAACCATTGCTTGAAGAAGGGCCAGAACCTGATTCCCGTTGGGGCATGGTATTTGATGGAGCTGTTAATCAATATGGAAATGGCATTGGGGCAGTGATTATTACTCCTCAAGGCATGCATCTACCATTTACAGCCAGATTGACTTTCAAGTGTACAAACAACATGGCAGAATATGAAGCTTGCATTATGGGGCTTGAAGAGGCCATGAATCTCAGAATCAAGTATTTGGATGTCTTCGGTGATTCAGTTTTGGTTGTGAATCAAATCAAAGGTGAATAGGAGACAAATCAACCCGGTTTAATACCATATAGAGATTATGCGAGGAGGATTTCAACTTTCTTTACAAAGGTTGAGTTTCATCATATTCCTCGAGATGAAAACCGGATGGCAGATGCTCTTGCAACATTGGCACCAATGATTATGGTGAAGTATTGGAATGAAATTCCTAATTTATCTATGATGTGTCTTGATAGGCAAGCTCATGTGTTTGTTGTTGAAGAAGTCAAAGATGAGAAGCAATGGTATTACGACATCAAGTGTTTCCTCCAAAGTCAGATATACCCGTCTGGGGCATCTTTGAAAGATAAGAAGACTTTGAGAATATTAGCCGGCAATTTCTACTTGAATGGTGATATACTGTACAAGAGAAACTTCGACATGGTTCTGCTCAGATGTGTGGATAGACACGAAGCAGACTTGTTGATGACTGAAGTGCATGAAGGTTCCTTTGGTACTCATTTCAATGGACATGCAATGGCGAAGAAGATATTGCGAGTATGTTACTATTGGCTGAAAATGGAATATGACTGTTACAAATTTGTGAAGAAATGCCACAAGTGTCAAATATATGCTGATAAGATTCATGTTCCTCCGACACTATTGAATGTTATCTCTTCCCATGGCCCTTCTCCATGTGGGGAATTGATATGATTGGGATGATTGAGCCCAAAGCTTCGAATGGACATCGTTTCATTTTGGTGGCAATTGACTACTTCATAAAATGGGTCGAAGCGGCGTCGTATGCAAATGTAACCAAGCAAGTTATTGTAACGTTTATCAAGAACTAGATCATATGTCGTCATGGTGTGCCAAGCAAAATCATTACTGACAATGGATCGAACTTGAATAATAATATGATGGAAGCTCTTTGTAAAGACTTCAAGATTGCACATCATAAATTCTTCTCCCTACAGACCTAAGATGAATGAGACTGTTGAAGCTACAAATAAGAACATTAAGAAAATTATTCAGAAGATGGTTGTCACATATAGAGATTGGCATGAGATGCTCCCATTTGCTTTGCACGAGTATCGTACATCCATCCGCACTTCAACAGGGGCAACCCCTTTCTCTCTTGTGTATGGTATGGAAGCAGTGCTCCCTGTAGAGGTTGAGATCCCTTTATTGTGTGTGCTCATGGAAGCCAAGTTGACTGAGGCTGAATGGTGTCAGACTAGGTTTGACCAGCTGAATTTAATTGAAGAGAAGAGATTGACTTCCATGTGTCATGGTCAGTTGTATCAGCAAAGGATGAAGAAAGCTTTTGATAAGAAGGTCAGACCTCGAGTGTTTAGAGAAGGTGACCTTGTGCTCAAGAAGATTTTATCGTTTAAGCCAGATTCTAGAGGAAAATAGACTCCTAATTATGAAGGGCCATATGTTGTTAAGAGAGCCTTTTCAGGCGGTGCATTGATTCTTACAACTATGGATGGTGAAGAGTTCACTCGTCCTTTGAACGCAGATGCAGTCAAGAAATACTTCGCCTAAAAATAACAGAACAGCTCGCTAAGTTGAAAACCCGAAAGGGCGGCTTAGGCAAAAAATAGACTCTTTGTGGATTGAAAACCCGAAAGGGTGATCCAGGCAAAAATTAGAGACATAAAACAGAAAGAATTTCTCGATAAGTTGAGTACTCCACCTTGGGGAAACTTATGCAAAAATTAGGGATTATGGCAAGTAACTGCATTATGTTGATCTTCAGTGTTTTAAAGACTTGTTTGAGCACAAGGGTTGACATCAGTTCATCACCCCGGCGGCGGTCGAGAGCACAGTGGATATCAAGAGTTGATAGAAGGATTAAGGATCATTTGTATTCAATGTAACCCTTTTCCATGTAAATTACCATTTTCAACTTTGTAAAATCTATGGAGTCTTGTCATTTACAGACTATTATTCTATCAAATAAAGTTGAGCTTTTATCCAATTGTTTCTACTCTTATTTACTTCGGCCAATAGTTTTAAATTTTATTATGATCATTTTGAAAATTAAATTTTTAATCAAAATCAGTTTTTCATAAATATATAAAAGCAAGAATTTTTCAAAGCAATTAAAAGGAATATCGGCAGCATTTTAATGGATGGCAGGTCCTTAAGTGCAAAACATTAGAGGTTACCCAAGCAGTTAACCCTTCGGGTACCCCTAGACGTTTGTGTTGATTCAGTTCCTCGGTAGAGTGTTTGATCCCCAGTGGAGCTTCTTCCTTTTCCCCAGCTGAGTTGGTTGATTCAGATACCCTGCGGTGTGTCCTTGTCCCCAACAAAGTTTCGACCTTCCCCAACGGAGTTCGTATTTCCTCAATAGGATTGATCTTCAGAAATTGTTGATCTTCCCCAGTAGATTGCATTGGTTTCCCCGCCAATCGGAATTCAACTTGCTCCTAGTCAGAGTTTTCTCCTGGTTACTGAGCAGCTTTTGTTATGATTGTTCTCTGTAGGGTTGTCTCCCATTTTTATGGTGTTGACCTAAAATTCCCCACAGGCTCGGTGATGTTTTCTCTTTCCTCCTCAGATCTTCTCCTTCCCCGGCTAGGGTTGAGCCTTTGGATTGTTGATCTCTCTATTCTCCAACAGTTGTCTCCATATTTTGTGGATTGATCAAGGATTGTACCGATGATTCAAATTTCTTTGCGACACACACACACACACACACACACACACACACACACACACACACACACACACACATATATATATATATATATATATATTCATATAATTTCATAATTTCATATTTGCATATTTGCATATATGATTAAATTGCTGGTTTGAGATTCTTATTCTCTGTTATGGTGGTACTTTATCCCCATACTGAATCTGGTGTCTGTCATCCTTCAATTGTAGAGTGTCAGCCCCTTAAGCAGAAAATTTTTAACCTTTCTCCTTTTCCCCACTGAGTTTGTTCCCTCGTGGATGATTGTTATTTCAGTTTCCTCCCTAGTTAATTATCTGTATGGGATTACTACCCTTGGGTTATGTCCTCAACGGGTTGAGTCTTGATTGACCGTTTCTTTCTAGTAACTGGTAATATTCTTTTTAGTTTGCAACTTGTTACTTCTTGCCCAATACTCGGCAAAAGTACCCCTGTTTTTCCCAGCAGTAGAGTCCCTAGTGGATCTGATTCTCTAGGAAGTATATCCTTGATATGTTCATTCTAACCGGTGACGCATATCTTTCTCTCTCCTGCTTGAGTCTATCCTTAATATGTTCATCCTAACGGATGATGGATATTCTCTTTTTGGTATTCTACCCAGTAAAAAGGTAGTTGTAATCCCTATTTTTGTTCCCCAGAGAGTTAATCCTTGATATGTTCATCCTAACCGATGACAGGTTTCCTTCTCTTTACGGTCTTCTACCCAGTAACCGGTAGTTGTAAATCCTGCTTTTTGTTCCCTCTGCAGAGTTGATCCTTGATATGTTCACTTTAACCAGTGACGGATTCTCTCTCTTGGTATTATATCCTATAACTGATAGATGTAATTCCTATTTCTCTCTCCTCACAGAGTCTATCCTTGATATGTTCATCTTAACCGGTGACGGATTTTCTCTTTGACGGTATTTTATCCAGCATTCGATAAATGTAATTCCTACCCTTTTTGTTCAGTTGGTATATCCTTGATATGTTCATCCTAACCGATGACGGGTATCCTCCTTGACATTTCCAGGCAAGTCTATCCTTGATATGTTCATCTTAACTGATGACGGATTTTCTTCCCTGTCGAGTTTATCCTTGATATGTTCATCCTAACCGATGACGGATACTCTCACCCTTGGTCTTCTGTCCAGTAACTGGTAGTTGTAAATCCTATTTTTTGCAGTTTTCCCCAGCGAGGCTATTTTTACCCAGTAACCGGTGATGAATATTCCCTTCTGTTGGTTCCCAGCGAGTCATCCTTCATATGTTCATCCTAACCGATGACGGGTGTTCTCTCTGTCAGATCTTTATTATTTCCTTACCCAGTAACAGGTAGTAGATAATAGATTTCTGCTCCTCCTGTGTTGGAGTTTATTTCTCCCCAGTCGAGTTGAGTGCGCATTTCTTTAGTGAAATCGCCTTTTCCTGCATGATTCAAGTATGCCAGTTTTATCCTGATCTACTCGTTTTCCCTGCAGATGTTTTGTGTCCCCCGGCTGAGTCTTTCCATTTTTATGGATGTCCTTGAGTCCTCTAGTAGTTTTAAGTCGTAGCCTGGCCTACGCGTAACCTCTCCCCCCCCCCCCAGAGTCTCGGTCTCCCTAGTGAGTTTCTCTTACGGAATGCATTTTACTCCTGTGGACTTTCGGTCTCTCTGACTTCTTTTTCCTTTGTGGCAATATTTCCCTACAAATAATTTACTTTTACATTCATATCATATGCATCATAAGGTCTCTTAGGGACCAAAATTTGTTTCTATATTTTTATTTAAGCCCATTCTATTGAGTCGACATGAAGATTTTAACCTTCACCTCCTCGGTTAGAATGTCCTTAAATAGGGGCAGCTGTAAGACCCCAATTTTGACCCTAAGATCCCTCATGCAATTCATCATAAGCATTAGCATTGGGATCATACCTTGGCATCCTCCTTACCCCTCTTTCATTAGGTTTATTTTGGGAGAGATCCCCAAGCACTATGTCATTGTATCATACTTGTATTTTGTCATTTCACTAACCAAAATACCAAAAATATGTCTTTGCATTTGCCTAACTCTTTTGTAAGTAGGGCATGATCTCCATTGATCTATCAAGTCCATATCTAGGGTTTGAGACCCTCATGAACAAAGAGCACAACCATGGATTGATACAAGAATGATCATGAGCATCATATATGAGTCCCAAAGATTTCTACATGTTATATTGATCAAGTTTTCTTCAAGAGTTTGAGGTTGATTTGCCTTGGAACCCCTAGTTTGACTGGGTATCTTAAGTAACTTCTCCAACAAGCTATCTCACAAATTGATTAAAAAAATTCAAAGGTCAATTCAAAATTCATCATCTTATGCATATATGATCTACCATGAGCCTAGAAGGTCAAGAGAATTGAAGGTCAGTAAGTTGGTTGATGGAGGTTGGCCAGATGAATTCATCTAATCAAAATTGGGTCTCCCTAGACCCTATCTCCTACAATTTTCACCATATGAAAATGATTCCAAGATAAAACTTACTCTAAATGACATTCTAAACAACTTTCATGTTGAGACCTAGAGCTAGTTTTTCTTGGAAAATCATTTTCTATGTTGAAACATTATAGGTCATTTTGTTTAAACCCTATTTTGAAAATCAACTTCCCAAGGCCATAACTTGCTCAATTTTTATGAGATGAAAGATTTCCAACTTGCAAAATCAAATTCAAGATGTCTACTCCAACTTTGATGTTTGGAGTGAGAGCTGATTTAACTTTTTTGAGCATGTGATATGAGGTTACATTATAGGTCACTTTTGACCTATACCATTGATCAAGTGATTTTTCCAAACTTCAAAAATGTATAACTCTATCATTCCAAATCCAAATGACATGAAATTGGTGACAGTTTTGAAGGACTTTGAAAGAGCTACAACTTTTATGAAGACACTTTTCTCATTTGAAGCTCACATAAAAAGTTAAGCAAGATGGAATATTGAGATATATGGCTTGACACTTAGAAAAAATTTCAACATGTTGAAATTTCCAAACTTCCACCTCAAAATTATCCATGTTTCAAGCTCCAAAAAAAAGTGTTGAACATGAAAGTTGCTCCTCTTGTCTCACCTTTCCAAAGAGCTCAAGTTCATCCATTTTGGACAAGGAATGCATAGGCTGCACATGGCTTGAACATGGTATCATCATTTGGAAAGGATCAAACTTCAAATCTTCACACACTTGCCTTGCAATCCAAGTTGGTTTCAGACTCTCTCACACTCATTTATGGACCTAAGGCAATGATTTCATGAGCCTGTATGCGCCCATGCGCCCATGCATTATCAATGACCAATTTTGGAAAGTGATTTCATGTGTGCAAATATCAATGGTTTCAACTATAAATAGAGCCTCATATGCTCAACATTTCACACACATTTGCGCCAGCTTTGATCCCCAACCTCTAACCCTCACATTCCCAAGGATATTCCTGATAAATTCACTTGAATTTGAGTTTGAATTTTCACTGTTTTTAAATTCAAAACTCCAGGGATCCAAGACCTCTTGTGTGTTCAATTCTTCTTCTGCAAGCATTTGGAGTGAGATTAAGCACGAGCCAAGGCATGAACAGTTGGATCCAGACCTACATTGAAGGTATTTTCCAGAATTTTTAATCTCTTCGATTCTCTCTAAATCTTGCTCAATTCTATTGATTCTTTGGTTGTCTGAAGTCCTACCAATGTAGGCAAGAAGATTGAGTTGCTTTGAGGCCAAATCGAAACAACTCAGTTCATGTCCCTCAAATTTCAACTCCATGTATCTCTCAATATACTTAGAGTTAGGATGAATTGAGGTCAAATTTGTGCTCAGTGCCATATTTACTTTGAAATCATGTCCTTCTTTTTAATTTTGGTGATGGTTATGACTGAACCAGTCCGGCCAGGGTCGCCGGAGAAGACGACCGGTCTTTGGACGCCGGTGGTGAGTTGGATGGTTCTGAGCCACATGATCCTTGTGAAATGAAATAATCTCGTGCGCTGGTTTGCATAACCAATGTTATGGCGCGCTGACTAGAGTCCATCGTGGATAGCGCGTTTGTGACCACTTGATCTGGCACCTCAATTAATGAGGGAGATCAAGTGGTCCACGTTTTTTCTGATATTTTAATTTTCATTTTAATTGGATTATTTTCATTAATTCATATTAAATTAAATATTGATCCAAAAAAAATGAGAATTTCACCAAAAAATTTCAAATATTTTCCTCTTTCATATTTTGAAATAAAATTATTTTTTGGATCATTATTAATATTTTTCATGATTTAATTGATTTTGCATTTGTTTTTAACTGTTTAAAAATATTTTTAAGTGTCCAAAAATTATGAAATTTTTTCTCCAATGTCCTTTGACCTTGTTTGACCTATGATAAATCTCATGGCCATTTCTTTTGTGTTTTAATGAGGTTTTAGGAATTGGACAAACCATATTTAATTTAAATGTCTTATTTTAGTATTTTTAATTTGATTAAATGCCAAATAATTTTGTTGACCAATTGTGATGACTTGATTGTGTTTGATTATTGTTGTTGGGCCTTGGTCAAGGTTGATTTGACTTTGTTGAGTTAAAATCATTGGATTTAGGGGATTGATGGAATGTACATTCCATCTCCCAAAATGAATGGATGATATTAATTTGGTAAAAGTCCTCCTTTGACCAATTTGTGTTTTGATCCATTCCCTTCCCTCTTTGTCTCATTCCCCTTCTTCATTCATTCATTCCATTTGGCCTATGATATCTCAAAATCCTAAGGCTAGTTGATTGAAAAATTAACATGAGTATGGATGAGATTAGGCCACACATTTTGCATATTCTTTTTGTATGTGGTATGTTTCATGAGCATAGTTCATAATATTATGTCTCTAACATGCATTAATACCAAAATTCTATTGCCTTGCCTCAAATAGTTGTGACTTCTACGTAAGTCCAATTACGATTGCTTAACATAGCGCTAAATTTGTGACACAAAAGACATAAGTATTCTAGTTAGTGAGATTGTAAGTCTCCCCCCTTTCATGGTATTGTATGAAAACTTGGCCTTTTTTCCTTCCTTTGGAAGATGTCTTAGTTCAAGGATCCATGCTTGTGATAAGTGGGTTGAATATTCTCCAAAGAATGACTTCAAATTAAAAAGCAAAAGCAAAACAGTACTAATTTCTAACCTATTAACTACTAACATTTAAATTCAAGCCATTTACTTTAATGCAATTTACTTTTAGCATTTTATTTCATTTGCCATTGTTCATATCATTCTAATTGTTTATGTTAATGCAATTTTCACTTTGTCCATTTGGACCATATTGTGTGATATATTTTATTTGTGTATACTTTGTTTGTTTGTATGGTCTTTGACCAATAATGTACATAATAACAACAAAAACTCTAAAAAAAATTGTGTGGACAGTTGGCTTGATCTTGGACAAATGGACTTAAAATCTAAGCAACATTCCTATGCTAAAGGACTTGGCCAATTTCAACTTATTGAGAAACCAAGTGCTTGCAATTTGAAACTTTATCTGATACATCATTCAAGATCTCTCTAAGTTCATCAGCAACATGATCATTGTGAAGTTGTTACTCTGAACCTGTGACTTGTGGAATTCATCTGTTACATGGGCTACTTTGACGAAGATCATGGAATGGATAAGCTTGTATGTGGTCATCTTTATTTGATGCCATGCTCTTCAAGATAATATAATTGTGCATTTGTGTGTTGCTTGATTCTAAAAGTCCAAGGGAATTCTGGGTTTCTATTGACATTCTTGTCTATTGGATTGCTACCCATTTGGTCAGATCTTTTCAACTCTAAAATTTTAATTTTGTATATAGGATAGTCTCTTCATATTCTCCCCACTTCTTTAATTTCAAAATCTCTCCCTCTCTTTTTCAAAACCTTCTTTGATTGAACTTATTTTGTTCTAAACTTTGACCACTTTTGCAAAGAGATAGAAACTTTGGCCTTATGCCATTGCATTTTCAAATTTATTTTCTTAAATCAAACTTGTAAATAGACTTAACTATACTTGACTTAAACTTTCAAAAATCCAAAAAAGAATTAACTCATTCAAACCATTTTTAGGCCTTTGTGTCTTTCAAACTTAATTTTTGTTAAAAGCAATGCATCCACTTTGATATTTGTATCACGAACTACGAGGTTTTGATCCCTCATTTTTATGTTGGTAAGCACAAGATCGAAGGTCTTGTCAAATACAAAAATATAATTAATGAATTCTTTTCTCATCTCCTCATTCTATTTGTTTGTAAACATCACTTTATACCAAGTACATATGCACACAAAAAGGGCTCCCTATGAGTACCTAGGACACTTTGGGGGCTAACACCTTCCCTTTGTGTAACCAACCCCCTTACCTATAATCTCTGACTTTTTATTAGTTTTGATTTGAAAACTTCTTACTCTTGGGTTTTGTTCGTACTTTTTCCCTTTTCCCTTGGAAACAATAAAAGCGTGGTGGCGACTCTTGTTATTTGATCTCTAGCTTATCCATAGCTTGATGATCATGAATTTACCGCTACACAAATCCTACGAAGTCGGCATCTTTAAGTTCCAAGTTTTTGAACATACGCTTTCTTCCTATCATGTGTCGCGAGCATCCAAAGTTCAAGTACCATGACTGGTGTTTCAACTCTGCTGCATAGGATATGTGCAACATACACTATTTTATCTTTTGGTACCCATAATCGTTTGGGTCCTTTAGGATTAGTTCTTCTAGAGTTTTTGAAAAGTTTGGGTTTTCTAGCATTGCAGAACTTCTGTGTCTGTGCAGGTGTATAGTGATAAGAAAAAGGAGATTTTGATTTGTTTTCTATAGAAGGTTTCAGATCATCTTCATCAGAGTCATAACCAATTCCTCTTTTTTCATTATGACTTACACCATAGATCATAGAATCCATTTTTCTTCTATCTAGGTTGTTCTTCAAAAATTTCTGAAAAGCTTTTTCATATTTGTATATGATAATGTCAGAAGTAGGTGGAGCTTTAGAAAGAGTTTCTTCAAGTTTTGAACATTTCTTGGTTGAATTTTTTTTCTCTTTCAAGACTAAAATTATTTTCTTTAAGTTCAGAAACTTCTTTCTCAAGCTTATCACACTCTTCAACAGTTTCTTCATGAACCTTTTTCAGGTTCTTGAATTTCTATCGAAGCTTCTGATACATGCTTAGAGATTATGACAAATAGGCTTCCAGATCAGAACGAGAAAAGTCAGAGAATACCTCTTCATATTCCGACTCTATTTCAGGTGAACTTCTAGAGGTAGTTGCCATGAATGCTACGGTTGCCTGCTTCTCTTCAGAATCAAATACCGAAGCTTTAGATTCAGAATCATCCCATGTTGCCATGAGTCCTTTCTTATTTGCTTTGAAAGAATTCTTCTTGAAGCTTTCTTTTCTGGAGCTATCCTACTTTAACTTTGTTTTTTGATTCATAATAAGTAACTTCCTTGTTGGGTCTGCCTCTGGAGGTTGAATCTGGACGATCTCCCTTCAGTTTGGGCCTTTTGAAGTTGTTTTGTCTTTTTATCCAGAGCTGTTTGATTCTTCTGGAAAGAGGAGATAATTCTTATACATCATCAGAATCTTCATTCTCAGAGTCATCAGCTTCTTCTTCTTCAACTTGAAAGGCTTTGTTCCTTTCTGGATTTCTTCTTTCTGATCTAGACTTTAAAGCCACATATTTGCTTTTCTTCTGAGGTTCATCTTCTTCAAGCTCTATTTCATGACTTCTGAGAGAGATGATGAGTTCTTCAAGACTTATGCTATTCAGATCCTTGGATAACTTCAGAGCAATAACCATAGGTCTCCACTTCTTAGGAATACTCCTAATTATCTTCTTGACATGATTTGATGTAGTGTATCCTTTGTCTAGAACCTTGAGTCCTGCAACTAAGGTTTAGAACCTTGAGAACATCGCTTCAACAACTTCATCATCTTCCATTCTGAAGGCTTCATATTTCTGGACTAAGGCTATAACCTTAGTCTCTTTAACTTGATTATTACCTTTGTGCATCATTTTCAGGGATTCAAAGATCTCTTTGGTTGTTTCCCTGTTGGTTATCTTCTCGTACTCGTTGTAGGAGATGGCGTTTAACAAAATGGTTCTTTATTTATGGTGACTCTTGAAATTACGCTTTTGATCGTCATTCATTTTTCTTCTTGGAATGGGAATACCAAGTTCAGAGTTGGGTATCTCATAGCCATTAGTAACCATATCCCAAAGATCAGTGTCGTAGCCTAGGAAGAAACTTTCAATTATGTCCTTCTAGTAGTCAAAATTTTCTCCATCAAGAATTGGAGGTTTTGTATTGTAGCCATCTCTTTCATTTTTGTTATCTACGAGGTTTTTCTCACCCTGGGTCTCTCTACACTCTTAAGTATTTGATTCAAAAATAAATAGTAGAGCCTAAGCTCTAATACCAATTGAAGGTAGAGAAAAACAAGAAAGGTGGGTTTGAATTGTTTTCACAGTAATCAAAAACTTTTTGCAAAACTACACACACATAAATAAAGTCTAATAACACAAGGAGTTTATCCTGGTTTGCTTGAAAATCAAAGCTACTCCAGCCCACCCGGCCAAGGTGATTTCGCCTTCAATAAGGACTTAATCCAATAATCTCAATAGATTACAAAAAAGTCTAAGAGTTTAATAATCTCTTAGCCCTCTCAAGTCTACAAACTTAAACAAGTCACTTGAGGAATATCAACAAATTTTTAGGTAAGCAACATAAACACGCGTTTAAGAACAATGAAACGATGACCACACAATATGAGCAACAACTCTTGTGTGAACACTGAATATTACAATGAGAGATATGAAAATTTGTTGTGTATTGAGAGTTGTAGATTGAAGTGTTGTGTATTTAGGTATTTCAGCATGTTGTGATGAGGCCTTTATATAGTACTTTGAGATGATACCGTTGGAGGGAAATCAAGGGAGATTTCTTGCCAACTATGGGAATTAAAGGTATTAACTTTCTTATCCTTTCCATAGCAGTCTTGGAACATAATCCATAATTTCCTTAAAGAGAATTGTACTATATTTAGAATTCTTCTTGATTAGGTTTCTGATCCGGTGATGTCAGATAGAGTGTTAAGCGTGTATCAGAGTAAGCAGAGTCAGTGTCTTTGATTAGAGTCTTGCAGTCTTTAGAAATTGTTTTTCAGTCTTCAGATGTTATCTTGAATAATTTTCATATGTTATCTTGAATAGTCTTCAGATGTTATCTTGAATAGTCTTCAGATGTTATCTTGAATAATCTTCAGATGTTGTCTTGAATAGTCTTCAGATGTTATCTTGAATAGTCTTCAGATGTTATCTCTAATAGTCTTCAGATACCATTGTTGAACTACAACTTTAGATTATGTATGTGATTGCTTCTTAGACATGTTCTTGTTCAGAGTCAGATCTGATTTCTTCATGCTTGATCAGCTTTTCTGGACTACGTCAGATTCCAGATATTGGTTTTCTCAGGTTCGTTTTACCTTGAAAACCTGCACACTTAGAGAAAATTATTAGGTACCAAAATTGTTTCATTCTTTGTTATCATCAAAACTTGAGATATATTGCAGAACCAAATTCTTGTTCTAACATATCTATGATTTTCAACCTCTTGTGAGGGATATGATATGATTGATCCTCAGATGGGATACTTCCATTTTTAAAATTTGAACGCAAGGTCAGACTAATTGAGCATTATCCTTCCCCAAGTTAAATTGAGGGTTTTATGTACAGAAAGAAACTCACACTTCAAGGCTCAAAGGGGTTGTTGACTAGGGATTATCTTCATTTTATCTAGGATGTTTGGGGATTGAAAAAATGCCTTACATCATCAACAGAGTTTTATTCAAAGCATACAGACAATGATCTCATGTTTTTTTTTTATTTTGCTTGACCAAAATGCCTGATACTGATAAAAAAGTATGAGTGAACACGAAATGATTTATTCAACATGCATAATCATTTCATTATTATTCATCACTAAGAAATGAACAAATTCACAATTGAACGATGCATTGACACACAAGAAAAGCATGCAAATTAAAAGCTTTAAAATAACATGCTTGTTGGCATGATTAGCCCCACTGGTCATGGTATTGCATATGTACTATCCTATGGAGGCACAGAGTTGCACAGTACGTTCAACCCGTCTAGTGTGAACATGATAACCTTTGAGTTGATCAGGTCTTGTAATTTATGCTTCAAGGCTCTACAATTCTCGATTGTATGCCCGAGTGCCCCTGAGTGGAGCTCACATTTGGCGTTTGTGTCACAACCCGGAGGGAGAGGTGTTGGAGTATGTTGAGCTTACAAAAGCTGCTGATACTGATGTTGAGCAGTGAAAGGTTGTTGATAGTGAGATGGAGTTATGAAAGGTTGTTGATAAAGTGATGGTTAAGGCTGGGTTGCAACAACATTCTAAAGTGAGTAATATGACACAGGGGCCCGAAGGTGCCTGGAACTAAGGGTGAATCTGAGGAACAACAATTTGTGTTGACATCGGAGCCAAGTACGTCAGTCTTGGGTTGATCATCTGGTTAGGGATCTGATCAGACTGAACCCCAAATGAAGTATAGGGTGCCCTAGGGTGAGCATACTGAGGTGTAATGGTAGTCGCAGAAGAAGCCCCTGGGTAGGAAAAAGGAATCCCAAAGCCTACAGACTGGAGTCTTTGGTATTGAGTAGCAGGATGGTCCACTGGTGGAGGAACTGGCATATGAAGTGGAGGACCCTTATTCAAACTTTTCCTTGATAGTAGTCACAGGCGTGAAGCAAAGCAAGTTCTGATGGATGAACTCTTGGACTTTGCTCTTGTAAACGTGAAAATCCTCTGGGGAATGCCCCACATATTCTGCATGATATCCACATACAACCTTAAGATCATGCTTGGGATGGTAAGAAAACTTGGCAGGCTTGATCACTTTAGGCACAATTTCCCCATCATTAATTAGTATAAGCAGCAGATAAGTGTACGACACTGGGATTAGGTCATATCGAGGACATCTCCCTTCTTGATCATTAGTCCCTTCGTTGGTTTGCTATTTTCTCTATTTCTGGTTATCTTGATTGAGTCTATGATGTAGTAGGAAATACTATTTTCGGGGAATAAATGGAAGAATATCGGTAGTTGCATTCTGGATTACATCCATCTTAAGTTTGTTCTCAACTTGTTCATCAATTGAAACTCGATATGAGCATCCCATTGTCAAGATGTCTAGGAATAGCTCTAAAGCCATGTTAGTCCTTCCTTGAACAAAATTCAAACTCTTCTTACACCTGGTGCTCTCATATTTCCCTAATCCATGATTCTTTAGCAATCAACGTTAGAGAATCATTGTCTTTCTGGTCGAGGAAATGAGAAGGTGGGCTTTTTCTGGTCGGCATGCATGAAATCCAAATGCATGAATGCATATGTTGTGGGTGGAATGCAAATAATTATGTGACATCCATAGATTTAAAGGTTTAGTGGCACGATAAACCAAGTTCAAGGGTCCAGTATATGCACATGAATGCAGTAATAGTATGCAAAATGTATGTACAATACAACATATACAAAGTGTAGCAGGTCAAAAATGTATGCACAACTCAACATGTTAAAATGTATGCACAATGCAACAGATCAAAAATATATGCATAACAGATGCTGGACAATCTGCAAATATTGTTTGATGCAGGTTCAAAGGTTCGATGTTACACGAGAAACAGGGTATGTAGGAGCTTGGTTTCATGCAGAAAAACTCAATATCCCACTCACAGGTGTGAAGTAGTTTCAAAAGGTGATCCCTAAAAGGCTTCCCAGAGTCATGGAATCAAGTGAAAATACTTTGTCATAGTGAATTCTCACATGACAAAAGTACCCCCAAGTGACTCTAGTTTGAGTGTGGGTCTCACTCCAACCCAACACGCGAAACTCAAGTCAACATGATTATCCATGAGTCTATCATGTGTATATACTCAAGCTCTGGTGTAGAGTTTCTCTCAAGTAACATCCACCCAACCCAACAACAGCAAAAACAGATATCCAGAATATGGTTAGCAAAAATGAATATCTAAAGTAATAAAAATAATGCAATAAACAAACATAAAGTTAAAAGAAGGCAACATGAAAATAAACATCCAAGCAAACAATAAATCAAACAAAACTAGGCTCGACTCCTTCTAGAAACTAGGTTGCAAGAGTCCCCGGTAGAGTCTCCAACTGAAGCCACACGAAATATGCCCGAACGCATTGCACGATCAAACACACAATAGAGTCGCCACCGAAATTTATTTATCTCAAAAGAGGGAAGGGAAAATATTGATAAAACCCAGGGGGAACATAGAAACGGGTAAGGAAGTCGGTTATGCAAGGGGAAGGTATTAGCATCCCTCAAATCCATGGTACTCCATGGGAACCGTTTTGAATACTCTTGCTTGGATGGGTGTCGCTATCTTCATGCACCTTCAAAACATAAAATGGGTTAGAAAGAGAGTGCTCGAGGAGGATTGGGGCCCTCATGCCTATGTACTCTCATAGTGCAATGAGAAATTCAAAGGCTCGTAGTTAATGGAACCATAGAAAGAAAAAAGAGGGAAAGAAAAGAAAGAGGAGAAAGTGCTCGCCAAGGATTCGCATCCTTGTGCCTATGTATCTTTATAGTGCAGAATGAGCCGTCTGTTAGGCTGTGTCTGGAGAAATAAAGATCAGAATGGATCGTACGCTAGATCGTATCTGAATAGCAGAATGAGCCGTCCGTTGGGCTGTATCTGATGATAAAAGGTAGTCGTACGCTAGACTACACTTCAGAATATACCGTACGCTAGGCAGTATCTGAGGAATAAGGATCAGAATGGATCGTACGCTAGATCGTATCTGAGCAGCAGAATGAGCCGTCCGTTAGGCTGTATCTGACGATAAAAGGGGTAGTCATACACTAGACTACACATCAGAATGTACCGTATGCTAGGTAGTATCTGAGGGGATGAACATCCAAATGGGTCGTACGCTAGACCGTATTAGAACAGTTGAAGGAACCATACGTTAGGCTGAATCAGAATGAACCGTACGTTAGGCTATCTCTGATAATATTTATATATGTTGTATTTGCAATAAATGTCTGGGATGGGCTTAAAGATGCCATCATTAGGAGGATGTCAGAATGCTCATCAGAATGAACATTCATATGGATTATATCTGAAAGATGCATCTGAATCTCAAATGTAACCGATGAGGGTGTCCGTCTGAATGAACCTTTATTTTGACTGTATCGGGAGGATAATTAACCTGAAAAAAGGGTTAGCCTCATGCCATGTCATGATGCATGAGATGTTTTATGCTTCTGAAAATAAATGTGAACATTGCATGCATGTATATGATGTGAAATGATGCGTGAATGAATTATGCGTCTGAAAATTCTTTCCAGGGAAAATAAATCCCCACATTCTGGTTGGAGATATTTGTATTGATGGCCCTTTCTTAGCTGGGGGATATTTGATTTCTTGTCTGATGGTAGAAATATTCCACAGGACCTGGCTGGGGGGATAAAAGAGATGACCAGTCTGTCTAGTAATGCCAATTTCTTCTGGGAAATAACTGGTTTTGCTGGGGAATAGGATTAGCAACTGGATTCATCGGAAAGCATGGTTAGACTTTATCCTCGACCCTAAAGTCTTTTAGTAATTGCTATTTCTATTTTATGCATGTATTTTCGGTAAACATCAACCATGTTCAAACGCATATATTAATTCGAATTAAATCAATGGACATTTATGCAAACAAAACAGAGAAAGTAAAACAAAAGCATCTTTTTGGGAAATAAAATTGTATTGATTTTGAAAGAGGGCCTATAAACAGGCAATTTGAGTACAAGGAGATAGAAATCCTAATAAGAGGACATTGTCAAGAAAACAAAGAAAAACTATGAAGGAAAGTCCTATTGATTTTAATTCCACTACTGTCATTATGTCTTCAAGCCTCTCATCTCCTGCTGTCGGATAGAAGTGATTGGCTTGTTCAGTCCCTTTGACTTGGGTGAAGCTGACCGAGAACGGGACATAGTCATACGCTTTAATCCCTAATTTTTGCCTGGACCGCCTTTTCAGGTTTTCAGTCCACCAGGATACCCCTTTTTTGCCCAAGCCGCCTTTTCAGGTTTTCGACTTGCCGGGTGTACCTTTTTATATGTTTATCCCTAATTTTTTCCCGAACCTTTTTGGTTCGCCGGGATGCCCTTACTTTTGCCTAGATACGTCGACCTAGCGGGTCTCTTTTATGCATAGTATTTTTTAACTATGTCTGCGTTCACGGGATGTGGGAAGTCTTCGCCATCCATTGTAGCAAGCATCATGGCTCCACCAGAGAATACCTTCTTAACTACAAATGGCCCTTCGTATGTGGGAGTCCATTTGCCTCTAGAATCACCTTGTGGTAGAATGATACGCTTTATTACCAAGTCGCCAATCTGATATACCTGTCTCTTGACTTTTTTATTAAACGCCTGGGTCATGCGCTTCTGATATATTTGTCCGTGACAAACAGCCGCAAGTCTCTTTTCATCAATCCAATTTATCTGATCCAGTCGAGTCTGAATCCATTCATCTTCATCTAAGCCTGCATCTCTCATAATTCTTAAAGAGGGAATCTGAACTTCCACTGGTAAAATGGCTTCCATTCCGTAGACTAAAGAGAAAGGAGTTGCCCCTGTCGAAGTGCGCACTGAAGTGAGATAACCATGAAGAGCAAAGGGTAACATCTCATGCCAGTCTTTGTATGTTATTGTCATCTTTTGTATGATCTTCTTAATATTCTTATTAGCAGCTTCTACGGCGCCATTCATCTTTGGCCGGTACGGAGAAGAGTTATGGTGTTTTATTTTGAACTGCGTGCAGAGTTCAGTAATCATCTTGTTGTTCAAATTAGTACCATTATCAGTGATAACTCTTTCAGGGATGCCATACCGACAAATGAGACTATTCTTGATGAACCGTGCCACCACATTCTTGGTGACAGAAGCAAATGAGGCTGCCTCTACCCACTTCGTAAAATAATCAATAGCAACAAGAATGAAACGATATCCATTAGAAGCAGTCGGTTTAATCTCTCAAATCATATCAATGCCCCACATTGCAAAGGGCCAAGGTGCTGTCAATACGTTCAATGGAGCAGGAGGTACATGTACTTTGTCCGCATAGATCTGGCACTTGTGACAAGTTCTGGAGTGATGGTGGCAATCAGCTTCCATGGTAGACCAATAATACCCTGATCTCAGAATCTTCTTGGTCATCGTATGTCCACTAGAATGAGTCCCAAAAACACCATCGTGTATGTCTTCCATAATCTTTTCTGCTTCCCTTTTATCCATACAGCGAAGCAAAGTCGAATCATGATTACGTTTGTATAATACTCCATTACTCAAAAAGAATTTAGCGGAGAACTTCCTCAGAAATTTTCTGTCATTGATGGATGCCCCTTCAGGGTATTCTTGAGTTTCTAAATATCTTTTTACTTCGTAGAACCAAGGTTTCTCTTCTACTTCATTAGTATTCAGTTCATAACAATATGCTGGTTCATCTAATCGTGCAATGGTGACCATGGGAGCTTCATCGTCCCATCTGACTCTGAACATAGATGACATGGTAGCCAATGCGTCTGCCAACTGATTCTCTTCTCGTGGAATATGTTCGAATGTAATCTCTTCAAAGTATGGGATTAATGTCAACACCCGCTCTTGATAAGGGATGAGATTCGGATGTTTAGTGTCCCATTCTCCTTTGATCTGACTGATTACTAAGGCTGAGTCTCCGTACACACTTAAAAACTTGATTCTCAGGTCTATAGCAGCCTTGAGTCCCAAAATACATGCTTCATATTCAGCCATATTGTTGGTACAGTCAAAACATAGTCTAGCAGTGAAAGGCGGATGGCAACCCCTGGGAGAAATAATCACAACACCAACACCATTGCCCAACGCATTAGAAGATCCGTCAAAAACCATAGTCCATCGGGATCCCAGTTCGGGTCCTTCATCTGGTCTAGGTTCTTCATAATCAGTAACAAGCATGACATCTTCATCTGGGAACTCAAAATTCATAGATTGGTAATCATCAACTGCTTGATGAGCCAAATGATCAGCTAACACGCTTCCTTTGATTGCTTTCTGAGTAGTATATTGGATATCATACTCTGTTAAAATCATCTGCCATCTTGCTATTCTTCCGGAGAGGGCAGGTTTCTCAAATATATATTTGATAGGATCCATCTTAGAAATCAATAAAGTGGTATGATTCAACATATACTGTCTTAGTCGGCGAGCAGCCCAAGCCAAAGCACAACAAGTTTTCTCGAGCAATGAGTATCTTGTTTCACAGTCGGTAAACTTTTTACTAAGGTAGTATATGGCATGCTCTTTTCGACCAGACTCGTCATGTTGCCCCAACACACACCCCATCGAATTTTCTAACACGGTCAAATTCATGATTAGAGGTCTTCTTTCAACTAGTAGCA
Organism: Lathyrus oleraceus; assembly: GCF_024323335.1. Lineage (NCBI taxonomy): Eukaryota > Viridiplantae > Streptophyta > Magnoliopsida > Fabales > Fabaceae > Lathyrus > Lathyrus oleraceus. The sequence continues at coordinate 23,919,107 of NC_066583.1, forward strand.
TCAGAATGGGAGGTTCTTGGAGGTACTTCTTGATTTTGTCAAAAGCTTCTTGGCATTCATCATTCCATATCATCTCTTGATTTTTCCTCAGTAATTTGAAGATGGGTTTGCAGGTAGCAGTCAAATGGGAGATAAATCGGGCAATGTAATTCAAGCGTCCCAAGAAACCTCTGACTTCTTTATCTGTACGGGGAACTGGCATTTCTTGAATAGCTCTCACCTTAGCCGGGTCAACCTCAATTCCTTTACCACTGACAATAAAGCCCAAGAGTTTACTGGATCTTACTCCAAAGGTGCATTTGTTCGGGTTCAATCTCAACTTGTATTTCTTCAACGTCTCAAACAGTTTGTATAAATGATCAAGATGTTCTTCTTCAGTATGAGATCTGGCTATCACGTCATCCACATATACCTCTATTTCATGATGGATCATATCATGGAACAAAACCACCATAACACGCTGGTATGTTGCCCCTGCATTCTTTAAACCGAACGGCATCACTTTGTAATAGAAAGTGCCCCATTGCGTCACAAACGTAGTTTTCTCCATGTCTTCAGGTGCCATCTTAATCTGGTTATAACCTGAGAATCCATCCATGAATGAGAATACCTTGTGTTGAGCGGTGTTATCTACCAGAACATCAATGTGCGGAAGTGGAAAGTCATCTTTGGGACTCGCTTTATTCAAATCTCTGTAATCTACACACATTTGCACCTTACCATCCTTCTTTGGCACTGGTACCACATTAGCAACCCATTGAGGATAAGAAGTAACAGCCAGAAATCCTGCATCAAATTGTTTCATAACCTCGGTTTTGATTTTCTCAGATATTTCAGGACGCACGCGACGAACCTTTTGCTTAACAGGACGACAATCTTCCTTCATTGGCAAACGATGCACTACTATATCAGTATCCAGTCCTGGCATGTCTTCATAAGACCAAGCAAAAATCTCTATATAGTCATGTAACATCTAAATCAATCTTTCTTTGACACTGTTTCCCAAGCCTGCTCCTATTTTGACTTCTTTCTTGTCTATTTCTGTACCCAGATTTACAGTCTCAATTGATTCCTCATGCGGCTGTATAGTCTTTTCCTCTTACAGTAACAGTCTAGCAAGCCCTCCAGGTACTTCACAATCTTCCTCACTTCCATCCTCGGCTTGGTAGATCGGATTTTCAAAGTCATAATGAACAGTAGCAAATTATTATCAACAGGATCCAGAGTGGATATGGATCTGCAATTTGTTACGTGAGTGTGTGTAAGAAAGCATAGCTTGTTTAAAAGATGACAGGAAAGATAAAGAGCGCAATATTTGAATGCAGAAAGTCCATTGATTTATTGAATGTGGATATGCTTATGAAAATGACAAAACCCTTAACAAATTAGCTATTTGTGCCCCGGGCATAGACACAATGCTTTAAGAAGTTCCATTGTAAAAATTAAAAATTTGCAACACTAAAATAGGCAATAACAATTACTCCTGACTAAAGGAAATCGGGATAGTGTCTTCAGCCTTCCAATTATTGAGTCTGTCACCAATTGTTGGGAAAATCCAGCTATCCAAGTCGCAATCGCTATCAGCCTCTTCTACAGCATTAATCTGATCTTTGACTGCCTTTTCAGAGCTAAATCCCAGGCCAAATCTATCAGACTTGTACGGTACATTGATCAGTTGACCCCAGCCAGTACGACCACCATCTTCGACCACGGCTTGAGCGTCTTTCAGAGAAGTCATAGCAGGAGGAGCACGAATAACCTTGGGCACATGGGAAGTTGGCTTAAGGACAGGGCTGGTCGGAGGAACTACTTCAAATGACTGAGAATGAGTCTCAAAGAATTCGCCATCCATCTCGACGTATCTGAAGGTATGCACACTACTAACAATATACTCTTCTTCTCCATACACAGTGATAATCTTACCCTCTATTGGATACCTCAGCTTTTGATGGAGAGACGAAGCTACAGCACTTGCCCCATGAATCCAAGGGCGTCCCAGCAGGAAGGAATAGGAAGGACGAATGTTCATTACGTGAAAGGTAATGTTGAAGACTTGAGGTCCTATCTTGATAGGGAGAACCACCTCGCTATGGACAACGCTCTTTGCACCATCGTAAGCACGCACCACAATGTCACTAGGTTTCAGTTCAATGCTTTTACAGTCAAGTTTATCGAGCACAGCTTTCGGTAGCACATTCAAAGAAGAGCCATTATCGATCAACACATGAGACAAGGTGATCCCCTTACACTCAATGAAGATATGTAGAGCTTTATTGTGATTCTTTCCTGCTGGTGTCAGGTCAGCATCGGAAAAGCCTAGGCCATTGTCAACAGCCAAGTTAGCAACATAATTTTCGAACTGATCGACAGATGTCTCCTGAGGTACATGAGCGGTCTTCAAGAATTTTATCAATGCATTGGCATGGGATTCAGAAGATAACAACAAGGATAACATCGAAATTTTAGACGGAGTATGCCCCAACTGTTCTACCACATCAAAATCACTCTTGCGGATGATTTTCAGCATTTCTTCCATTTCCTGTTTGGCAACATCTTCGGTAGTAACTTCGACTGGTGTCCTTGACTGAGGAGGATTGATTACTGGTTCCTTTCCTCGAGTTTCAGGGGCGGGAGGTGAGATTTCTGGAGAGAAGATCCTTCCGCTTCGAGTAATTTTACTAGTCCCAACAATGTCAACGCCATTAAGATTAGCAGAATTATCATCTTGCTTTATGTCGTGGATGTAAACATCACCTCTATAATTCCACGGAATGGCTTTGCTTGAGGAATACGGTACTGGGCCAGGTGCAGTAATAATTAGGGGAGCAACCTTAGGCTCAGCAGTAATCTTCACAGGCACTCTAGTAGTGGTAATCTTCACTGGAACTCTGGGTCTAGCAATCACAGATATTTCTTCAATAGGGTTTTCCACCTTAGGAATCTTTTCTAAGAGAATTGTATGATCATCCATCAGCCGTTGAATACCATTCCTCAACTTCAAGCAATCATTGGGTCGGAGTATACAGAGATCGCAATTTTCAGCACAACCTGGAAATAAACCAGCTTGTAATAAATTCTTCTTGATGATCAGGAGAGGAGATGCTAAGTCAGCTACATTCGAAATGTGAGAATTGTCATCCACCGCATTAACAGTCTTGTCATGATTAGGCATAGGAGCAGTGATGACATTAGGAGTCTCCGGAGGATCAAATTCAATTTCTCCAGCGTCGATCATATCCTGAATCTTATTCTTCAACAACCAACAATCGTTTGTATCATGCCCGGGGCTATCGGAGTGATATGCACACCTGGCATTGGGATTATAACGAGGAGAAGTAGTGTTGGGATTTGCAGGAGGATCTCTGAGGGTAATTAGATTTGCTTTTAGCATACCCTGCAGTGCCTGTGCTAAAGTCATATTGATTTTCGTAAACTGTCTTCTTGGCCTGTCTTGTCTGTGTTGGAAGTTTTGAGATGACGGTGTTGTAATCGTAACTGCTCCAACAGCATGGTCACGATTTTTCTTGTTATGACCCCTTTGACCGTACACAGCATTTGATTCGTTCCTCCCCTGATAGGACTTTTTGGTGCTTGCAGAGGTAGTCACCTGTATCTTTCCATTTCGAATGCCACTTTCAACATGTTCACCTGTTAATATAAGTTCAGTGAAACCCGATGAGGAACTTCCCAATAGATGGTTGTAGAATGGGCCAGTCAGTGTACCCATGAACATGTCCACTAATTCTCGATCAGTCATAGGGGGTTTGACTCTGCCAGCCAAATCTCTCCATTTTTAAGCATATTCTTTGAAGCTTTCTTTAGATCCCATAGTCATATTCTGCAATTGTAGCCGAGTAGGCGCTAATTCAGAATTATACTGGTAGTGCTTGTAGAAAGCTGTTGCTAAATCAGTCCAGGTACGGATGTTAGAGCTCTCGAGCTGATAATACCACTCTAACTGTGTGCCAGACAGACTCTCTTGGAAGAAATGGATCCATAGCTTCCTATCAGTGGTATACGGCTGAATCTTTCTCACATAAGCTCTCAGATGCATCTGGGGACAAGACGCACCATCATACTTAGTGAAAGCGGGGACCTTGAATTTGCGGGGAATGACTACATCAGAGACCAGACCTAAGCCTTCGAAATCCAGACCGGGCGCCTTTTGACCCTCCATAGCTAGCATGCGTTCTTCCAGCAACTTATACTTATCATCTTTTGGAGAATACTGTTCATTTTCATAATCTTCATCGTCGTCCTCAGGGTTGAAGGGATCAACATTCTCCTCTTCCGAATCATTTTCTGTCTCCTCTTCGTGATCCTTCGGAATTCTAATCTTGACTCCTGCGGCCTGTCCTTTAAGCCTTCTTCCCGGGTTAATGTAACTCACAGCTTTCTTGTCTTTCTTCTTCTCGAGCAAGAGAGCCTTCAGCTCATCCTGCCCCTTGGATAAGTTCAAGATCATCTTTTGGAATTGAGCATTCTGAGCCTGGAGATCTTTGACAGTTTGTTCGAGAGCCATCTTTCTGTTTAGCAGGAAGACCGTGAGAACATTGATCCTTTAGAATACCTGTTATGCGATGTTATGTTATGCTATGCAATGTATGAAATGTTTTCAAGGACTTTCGGAATTTAACTTTGCGTAAACCACCAAAAGAGGGAAACTTTTATTAATAATTTCTTTAATCAATGTTCATTACAAAAAATGATAAAAATACAATGAAAGCTCAAGTCTCCCAGGGACGGCTTCTTTTTGGGCGGAGATATGCATTGAGTCTTCGTTCCTCATTAAGCTGGCTGGTGAGCTCTAATACCTTCTTCCTTTCTGCACCGAACTGAGTTTCAAAAGTATCCCTTTCCTCTCTCAACTGGATCCAGGATTTCTTCAATTCTTCAACATTGGTAGGCATATCTGGATAAGGAATGATCTGAGGGGCATCTCCTTCAATTTTTGGTTCGACAATCAGAGGCCCGATTGCAAGATATGGCATGGTAAGCTCACGAGCTCTGGCGTGTACCCATCTGAGATAAGGTTCCATAGGAATAGAGTTTTTCTGTCCTAAAGTACTTCTTTTCACCATGCCCCAAGCTCGTACAAACTTTTGACGGAGACCTTGAGAGTCGTTGTCGTAGTCAAACACAGTGCCTTGAATAATTATTTCATGTGGACCATCTCTTCGAGCATAACCAAACTGACGTAGGGCTAAAGCTGGGTTATAAGTAATACCTCCTCTTATCCCCAGGAGTGGTACGTTAGAGAATTCTCCACAACGGTCAATGATGATAACATTTTCTTTGGGTTGGGGACACCAATGGATGTCTGAATGGGAGAGCGACATTATCCTTTGAGGCCATTTCAAATTTTGCTCATTCTTCAAGACTGATTGAGGAAGGTGCGAAATAAACCACCTAGATAATCAAGGTATGCAGCACATGAGAGTCCCTTGCCTTTTCATAGTACGAGTGTGAAGGGAATGCAAAATGTCTCCAAGCAAGGTGGGCACAGGGTTATGAGTGAGAAATATCCTAACGGCATTCATGTCTATGAATTGATCCGGGTTAGGAAATAGCACCAAACCATAGATTAGTAATGCTAGAACATCTTCGAAAGCATGGACACTCATAGCTTTTAGGAATTCTCGGGCCTTATTCATCAGAAATTTGGCAAGTAAACCCTTAACTCCACTTCTTATTACCCAATTAGTTTCAATGTCGGACTTTGTCATGTGTAAAGCTGCGGCAACTTCTTTAGACTTCGGAATCTTTTCTAAACCACTGAAAGGTGTTTGATCAAGGATAGGTATCCCAAGCAGCCTGGAAAACTCTTCTAATGTGGGTACCAACTGATAATCTGGGAAGGTGAAGCAATGATGTTTAGGATCGAAGAACTGGAATAGAACTCTCATCATATCTTCTTTGAAACCGGTGGTAACTAAATTGAGGAGAGAACCATGTTTCTTGATGAACTGAGCATGATTGGGAAGCTCTGACACTAAATTCTTGAGTTGAGGAGAGATCGCTACAAGATTGATCCGGATGGTCTTCCTGGAAGCCATAGCCTTGCAAAACAGAGCAAAGTTAAATCCCTAAGTCCTTGAAATGGTTAGTACAATGTCATGATGTCATGATGTTATGATGTTATGATGTTATGTAAGTAACAAACACAAACAAGTCACACTGCAATCATTCCTAGGTTTTAAGGCTTGCATGAGTTCCATAGGTAAGTACCCTCCCCACTGAAGTTTGGTTGGTTCCACCTGTCCTAGAATAGTATCCGGGTTCTAGAAGGATCTCAAATCATCGACCTTTCCTTAAGTCCACTTCAGTGCAACACCAAGCGGTTGACCAAAATTTCCCTAAAGTCCAATCTCAAAGAGTGTAGTATCGAGTATCAACCAACCCCAGTCGGAACCGAAGTCAGTTATCTCACTACTATCTAATGGCTAGGATGAGTCAATTAGGGTTCTAAAGGTCCGGTTAATGCTTTGATGACACCACCCAGACGCCAAATTTTTCCTCAAGTAAACATGAGGAACATCAGGACATCCAAAGTGTCACATTAACCGTAGCCATCATTTTAACCATTCCAGTATACGCCAGACAGTCGCGATGATCTCTTGCTACTTACCTAAGGTACACTAGATCCGGGTGTAGGATCTTTCACTCAAGCATAGAATACCCAAACAATCCCTTAAAAGTAAATCAGACAAAGGAACAATTCGAAAACATAAATGACCTTATTTTTTTTATTTTTTTTTAGGTAACCTCTCTTTTTAAACTCCCCAGCAGAGTCGCCAGTTCTGTTATACGGTGAACTGACTTTTGTGTTTTGTTTTGAAAAAACAATGTCGCGGATAGCAAGAGTTGCCACTGACTTTTCTTTTATCCAATAAGGAAAGGCGGAAAAGAACAGGAAAGACCTTGATTAGATTTTGAGTTCAGGAGGTACATTATACAAAGGGAAGGTGTTAGCACCCTTTGTATCCATGGTTATCCATGGGCTCTTAATTGCTTAACTCACTTATGTTTTCCTTGTTGGAGAAAGTGTTTGAGAAATGTGGTGTGTTTAGAAAATATTTTGAAAGGAGAGTTTAACTTTGTAATGATTCTTGTACGAATGTATACAAAGTGTTTATCTCGTTTGATTTTGAAAGATGTTTAGAAAAATATAACTCGGCGATGATTCTGGTGCGAATGTATACCAAGTGGTGATTTTCTAAAAGATGTTTTGAAAAGTGGGAGGTGTGAAAAGTATTTTAAGCTGCGAGCAAGTATTTAAGAGTTATACCTAACCAAGGTCTTTATAGGTATTTCCGATCCTTAAGAGGGTAAAACTGTCCTTACTATTGAGAAGTAAGTAGTCTTATCCTTTGGATGTAAAGGGACATCGTAGGGTTGTCGATCAGTCATTGAAGGCAACATTTGTAAGGATACCTTAGCATTCGAAGGGACGATCATCATTTAACCGTAGGCTACCACACAGGGTCATCGAGGGACAAAGTCATGTATTCGAAGGCAACATAGGAGGGACTATGATGATTTAACTGAAGGGTCTTAGCTAAGGGTATCCTTACATTCGCGGGACATGGCCGTAATATCGTAAGGCAACAAAGAGAGGGCCCAGATCATATGTTCGAAGGCAATGTAATCAGTCAAGTAATTAAAATAAATCTTCACAAGGGTATCCCGCAAATAAAGTGGAATACCTAACAAACTGTCTCTTCAGAAGTATGTGAACCCTCACAAAAATTCAACAAATGGGTTAGAATACCAAGCTAGGGTGTAACCAAGGGTTGCACCAAACAAACAGCAATAATAGTGTCAGGCAAACAGCGTGTAAATGCAATAGAAAACATGTCAATCAAGTACAGAACAGGTTAGAATGCAAATGAAAAAAAACAAACACTGTCATGTTCACTACTACCTCGCCTAGCGAAGGCTTGGCGAACCCTCGCTACGTGCTCGCTCAGTGAAGTGCTGGCGAACGGCTGCGGGTTTTGGGTTCTTCTTTGATAACAGTGCGATTTTAGGAACCCCAAACCCTATGGCATCCATTACAGAAATTACATGGTTAAACATTCAAGATATTGTGTTATACATTCATGCATACTTAAACCCATATGCAAAACATAATGAGAAATTTAGAAATAATGCCTCATGTATTTGCAGATATCAAATTAGAAGCATAAAATTAGTGGGGGGTGTGGCAAACCTGTTTGCAATTGAGTTGGGCGGAGGTAACCTTTGTGCAGATGAGTTTCCTTTGGGGTATCCGGGGGTTACTCTGAATTCTCATCGTTAGCCTCCAGGGTTTTTCCGGTTGCCTCTGTTAGGGTTTGCTTGTTCCTTCCTTGTCTCCGTCTGTCTCTCTCTCTGTGTGAAGTTCTGGTATTTATAATAATTGTGTCTTGGTGGGCTCAGAATTAAGCCCAAAATTTTCTGGTATTTCGTGAGCTCGCTAGGCGAGTGAGGTAGCGAGGGATTCGCCTAGCGAAGGGTTTGCTCGCCTAGCGAGCATGCCAGTTTAGGTCATCTTCTGGATTTGGTAACCTGTGCGCTGGACCCCTGTTCCTTTAACATTAATGTCTTGAAAAATGGATTAGAATGTCTTGGAAAATGTCCTGAAAACTTAATGGGCAAATTTTTGGGTATGACAATCCCTAAATTGACGGGAATTGCACTAAAGTCTATGAACTGAGACAAATAATCGGAGCAATTGGGTCATTCGTCCCGTACTCAGAGATATTATATACAAGTGTAGGAAAGATTTCATCTCATCATTCTCTATTACTTAAGGCTCGTGGCATGCAATCCTTGTCAATGTCTAACAAGTTGTTGAAGCAGGTTCTCAAAGATAACTGTGGGGATGAGTCAAATGACTGAGATCTTGACTTGCTAAGAGAAACTGTGATCCATTGAAAGTTTTGTACTTGTTGGGAGGATGGAGCTCCAAAGTGACAAAGGTAAGTCCCATCAAGTGACCAGGGGGCTTATGGTCACTTGACAAAGACTAAGGGGAAGTGTAACAGATGGAAGGATCTAGTTGATAAAAAATGGAATTTGATCAAGCCAAATCAATGGAATGAGATTGATGAGCAAACATAATACATGATCATACAACAATTAACTTAGGGTCGCATTGTTATGTACCCCAAGAGAAAACCACGTGGGTGCAAGAGTACTGAGCCTGGTCTCATTGTAAGGTAGCCCAAGAGAAAACCATGTGGGTGCAAGTGTGCTATCCTAAGCAGATGAATAAGATGAGAAGAGGAATAAGGCAATGAACAATAAACAGGAAAAAAAGGTCACAAGTTCAAGAGTTGAACAAGGTACAAAGTCAAAGTCTCCACAAGATCCAAAGGTCCAAGGTCACTCCAAGTCAAGCAAAGGGTCTAAGTCCTAAGTCTAAGGCCCAAAGTCCCAAGAGGTCAAGAGTTCATCATCACTCCAAGTCAAGCAAAGGTGTTAAATATCCACTATATCCATTTTATCATGTTTTGATTCATTGAGATTAATAAGCAAATCAATCAAACAAGATAAGAAGAAACAGATGAATAAGACAAGATGAATAAAGTATGAAGTGAGATGATGAGTAATGAGACATAAAAGTAAACTGCATTAAGTAAATGGCATAAAAGTAAATGACATAAATTAAATGACTTGAATTAAATGGCAAGAATTAAATGGAAATAAATTAAATTGCATAAAGTAATGTTAGAAGTTAGTAGTCAATTAATTGTGTCGGGACAATTTAGCATTATGTTAAGCAATCGTAAGTAGGCTTATGTAGAAGCCATACTTATCTGAGACCATCCAATAACAATTTATGTGTTAGGCATGTTAGAGAATTAACACAAAGTTAATCTCCTACAATATGTAACACAATGGTTTAAAACAGAGAAGCATCAGAGACGAAGATAGAAAGGGTGAAGAGGAGAGCTAAGGCAATCACATAAGAATCAATCTATCCACAAATCAAAAGACTCAAAGTATGGTGCATCAAGGGATAACCTATCATTGAAGCAAAGTGGTGAAGATGATTCATGATCATCTATCAACATGTTTGAATCAAATAAGGTTGAATCAACCTCAAGTCCATCTATCAATGATTTGAAATATGGAAGACCTCATATACCAAACCAAAATATGAACAAAAGTGAAATTAAAATGAATCAAAATAATAATAAAGTTTAATATAAAAAAATATGATCAAAAATTATTAAAAGAAAAAAATAGAAAATATTGAAAATAATATTGAAATAATAAATATAAAAAAAGTAAAAAAAAAAGAAAGAAAATAATAAATAAAATAAAAAAGAAAAACAAGGGGTGCAGAGCCCAAAACTGGGTCTACCAAGGGGAAAGGGGGCGCAAGCCCAAATGCAAGGGGCCCAAGTTCAAATCGCTGCAGTCTAGGGAAGTGTGAAGCAATGGGGAGGTGTAAGAAGCGGAAACATGGGCCTGAGGCCTAAAAGATCTTGTTACAAGCAGAAATAGAAAAGGTTTGAGGTTCAAAAATGCGCGCCTTCAACTCTTATGTCTTCACTGTCTCCGTTGCGCCGTGTCGCCTCTGCAGCGGCGAAGAACCCAGAATCACCAACAACCTACATTAAAACAATCCTCTCTTCTTCCCGACTCTAAATCCAATGATAGTTTGTCCAAAGAATCAACGAGAAGTCCAAATCGAAGCTTCCCAGAGATGAATCCTAGATCTTTGAAGGAAAAATAAATGGCGTTTGTTCATGAAATCAAACAATTGGTTGAGGGTTTTGGTTCTCTGAAGTGTGCTCTTCAACCTGGTAACTTCAGTTTGGTTAATGGATGAAGGAGGAACACCTCCGACACGGTGGCTCCAGTAAGGATGAACTTAAGGTGATGAACTTTGAACCAGTATGCTTAGTTCTCCTTGATCTTTCCTCTTTTGCTCGCTTCTTCTTCTCGTTTTCCTTCTCTTTTGTGAATGGGGGTGAGGTGAGAGGCTTAAGTCCTGACCTTTATTAGAGCTTCAATTTGAAGCTCTAAAGGGTCTCTAATAGGACTTTTTATGATGGAGATGAGTGAGGATTCATTTGGATATAATGACTTTAGGTTTTTCCTCCCCCTTAAATTCTCTAATCTAAGGTCTATTTATAGGAGAGTGAGAGATGAATTTCGAGGTGTTCAAACATGTGAAGAGAGGAATCAATTGTGTGCAGCAGATGGAATGAGTGTGTGAGTGTGAGCCATAAACGTGTGAGGTCATGGAATGCTTGAGTGGAAATCGTGTGCAGTAAGTGTGACTCAATTCTAACTTTGTTTGTAGTGAGAAATGGAATGTGGTCCCCTCTTTAAATTCAATTCATAAGTCCCTAATGAGTTGGAACTCTTGTGTTAAGTTGTGTGTAAAATGGTTTGTCAATATGCTTGTTGGTCAACAAACTATCTCCTCAATGTAAAAGCCTGAATTGAAATGAACCTGCTATCAATAGTTGATACACTTGATGATAATATGATGATGATTAAATTGTGCGATGGAATGTGATCAGAACATCACTTAGAGTTGTAGGTCATGTATGCTTGCTTGTTATCTTGATGCCCTTAAAAATCACATGGCCAAATGCTTGGAATATCGTGAAGTTGGATAGAAACCTAGAGCTACTAGTATGTGCTTAAATTGTTGGTTTGTGTGCCTTGATGCCTTATGACTGCTTTGTGCATTGCTCATAATGTTGGTATGTCATTGATGAACTTGAGGTTATGGACTAAGCTGTTATTGTCTTGTTAATGCAATGAGATTATTAACTATGTTTGGTCTTATGATTGTCATTAATATGCTTACAGCCATTTTGAAAATTTCTACTTAACTAATGCTTGATGGTTGTGAATTTTAAGTTGTCAAGTGCATTTTCGGATTGCGCCACTGTTGCTTTATTGCCATGGCTTCTTGTGGAAGGTATGCTGCATTTCCATTATGTGCTGTAAGTTTATATTGTTACTGCTATGTAGGGCTAGTATTGTACTACATATTGCTCATGTGATGTGGGCTTGCTGCAGCTTTGATGAATTTGAGAGAGTTCTTCTATTGTTACAGTTATGATATGCACTTGTTATGGATGTATGGGCTGCAATTATGGTTGTTAGTTTGAATGCAATATAACTTCCAATGTATGTGTTAAGAATGTGTGGTTTGGCCTAACTCAACCCTACAAAACCGGTTGGTAGAGTGAGGATTGCCCTCACTTATAAACACATGTTCATGCCATATATTGTCTGATATAGGACTCTTAACACCCCCCCTCACACCCAGGACTGGACATCTGGAGCATGGAAATAAATGGTGGGTGGCCCATCGGATCTTAAACGAGGCTCTGATACCATGTTAAGAAGTGTGGTTTGGCATAACTCAACCCTACAAAACCGGTTGGTAGAGTGAGGACTGCCCCCACTTATAAACACATGTCCATGCCATATATTGTCCGATGTGGGAGCTTCTTAACACACCCTCTCACACCCAGGATTGGACATCTGGAGCATGGAAATAAATGATGGGTGGTCCGATAGCGGAAAGTATAATAGGTGGCCCACCGGATCTTAAACGAGGCTCTGATACCATGTTAAGAAATGTGGTTGGGCCTAACTCAACCCTACAAAACCGGTTGGTAGAGTGAGGGTTTCCCTTACTTATAAACTCATGTTCAGGCCATATATTGTCTAATGTGGGACTCTTAACACCCCCCTCACGCCCAGAACTGGACATCTGGAGCGTAGAAATAAATGGTGGGTGGCCCGATAGCGGAAACCATAGTAGGTGGCCCACCGGTTCTTAAACGAGGCTCTGATACCATGTTGAAATACAAGAGACTAAGAGACATTTGAATAAACCGTGTGTTTTGAAAAGCACTACGGAGACTTATTTGAATAAACCGTGTGTTTTGAAAAGCACTACGGAGACTTTATTATATAAAGAGAGATTATAACTAATTACATGATATAGTCGATGTGGGACTATTCGATATACAAATATTCTTAATACTATATTTACAAATATCAACACTCCCCCTCAAGCTTGAGCATATAAGTCAAATGCACCAAGCTTGTTACATATATAATTAGTTCTGGGGCTTCACAAAGATTTTGTAAACACGTCTGCCAATTAATCATTAGAGTTGACAAAGTTTGTGACGATGTCACCTAATTCGATTTTCTCTCTGACAAAGTGACAGTATATCTCAATATGTTTAGTCCTCTCATGGAAGACTAGATTTGAAGCAATGTGCAATGCGGCTTGATTATCACAAATAAGTGTCATTGGTCTTGCTTCTTCAATTTAAAGTTCCTTGAGCAACTGTTTTAACCAAATAAGTTCACATGTTGCCATTGCCATGGCCCTGTACTCTGCCTCGGCGCTTGATCTTGCAACTACGTTTTGTTTCTTACTTTTCTAAGATATAAGGTTTCCTCCAACAAGTACACAATACCTAGAGGTGGATCGTCTATCAATGGGTGATCCTGCCCAATCAGCATCAGAGTATCCAACTATCTGAGTATGTCCTTTATTTTCATACACTAGACCTTTTCCTGGAGCATATTTGATGTATCTCCGAATCCGGATAACAACTTCCATGTGTTCGTGACAAGGGGAGTTTAAGAACTGACTTACCACACTAACTTCAAAAGAAATGTCTGGACGAGTGACTGTGAGATAATTCAACTTTCCAACCAATCTTCTATACCTTCCTGAGTCAGATAGAGGCTCCCCCTGATTGGGTAGTAGTTTGACACATGGATCCCTAGGAGTATCAGCTGGTTTAGCATTCAATAAACTCGTTTCTTACAAAATATCCATAGCATATTTCCGCTGAGAACTCACCAAACCATCTTTAGATTGGGCTACCTCAATACCCAAGAAATAACGAAGTTTACCAAGATCTTTTGTCTGAAATTGATTCGAGAGATGTTGCTTTAACTGGAGTATACCCTGCTGATCACTACCAGTTATGACAATATCATCTACATACACAATAAGATAAATACACCCTTGGGCTGAGTGACGATAAAAAACAGAATGGTCAGCTTCACTACGGACCATACCAAATTGTTGTACTACAGTGCTGAATCTGCCGAACTAAGCTCTCGGAGATTGCTTAAGACCATAAAGAGACATGTGTAACCTATACACCATATTCGATGACTCCCCCTGAGCAACAAATCCAAGTGGTTGCTCCATATATACTTCCTCTTCAAGATCACCATGTAAAAAAGCATTTTTGATGTCAAGTTGATGAAGAGGTCAATGTCGAATGGCTGCAATGGCTAGAAGAAGTCTAACAGTTCATCTTCGCTACAGGCGAAAAGGTATCACTATAATCCAATACAAAAATCTGAGTGTATCCTTTGGCTACCAAGCGAGCTTTAAATCAATCAATCTTACCATCTGGACCAACCTTCACAGTATAAAGCCAATGATAACCTACTAAAGATTTCCCATGGGGTAGAGAAACCAGTTCCCAGGACCACTGCTTTGAAGAGCACACATTTCATAAATCATTGTTTGCCTCCACTCAGGGTAAGATATTGCTTCACCTGGAGTTTTAGGAATAGAAATAGAAGACAAAGAAGATAGACAAGTATACTGCAAAGGGGAAAGACGATGATAACATAAATTAATATAATGTGGAGAAGGATTTCGTGTTTGACGTATACCTTTTCAAAGGGCAATCGGAAGATCAGACTCAGGTTGCAGGATCAGATCCGGTGATGGCGGAGGCGTCGGAGGAGAGTCTTCAATAACCTCAGGGACAGGTATGACTTTAGGGACAGGGACGACAGGCGTTGGGTGATGACGCTGATAGGTTTGAAGTGGTCGAGAAGTGGGTCGGTCAGGAGCCCGTGACTGAACGGGGATAATGGTAGGCGGGGCATTAATAACTGTCGGAAAAGGTGTGGAGTACTTTCTTGAATGGGTTCTAGAGTTACGTGACTGGACTCAAAATATGGAACCGACTCGAAGAAGGTAACATCGGTCGATACTAGGTATCATTGTAGAGTATGTGAATAACAACGATAACCTTTTGGGGATCGTGTTGGTGTAAGCCCTAGAGGCCAATACTTTTGGTACTTTTATCGAATTATTTAAAGGCATTTTCTTTATTATGGTTGATTAATAAAGTCCCTGGAATAGATAGTCCGTTTAATGTATTAAGTGTGACTTAATCATGAGAACATATTAAACATAAGGACATTATTCTTAAAGTATCTGTAGTCGAGCTTTAGTGTGAAGTGGGATAACATTAAAGCATTAAGACTATTATGTTTGTAGACTGATGATCACATCTCATGGATCATGGATAAAGAGTTATCAAGTCTTAAACATAGGTATGAATATTAGGAGTAATATTTATACCGGATTGACCCGCTATGAGAATACTATATAGAAAGTTATGCAAAGTGTCATAAGTTATTCTCATGGTGATAATAGTGTATACCACTCTTTGACCTGAAACCACTATGGATCCTAGATGTAGAGTCGAGTGCTTTGTTACTGATCCAACATTGTCCGTAACTGGATAACCATAAAGACAGTTGATGGGTACTCCACGAAGCATGCTGAGGGACATGAGTGTCCTAGATGGAATTTGCCAATCCTGCGTAACAGGATAAATGTCTATGGGCCCAATATTGAACTGGACAAGGGTGACACGGTCTATACCTTGTGTTCAATATAGACATAAGGGCAAAGGGGTAATTATACACATAATTATTATCACAGGAGGTTTTGTCAGATCACATGACATTTTCGTGACTTGGGTAGTAGTGATGTGTTGCTAGATACCGCTCACTGTTTATTATGTTAAATGCGTGATTTAACATAATTGTCAACGCCGCGAAAACCTATAGGGTCACACACAAAGGACGGATTGATGAGAGATAGAATAATTAAGGAACATCGTAAGGTACGGTGTATTTAAGTAGAATACGAAATATGGTAAGGTACCAAATACTTAAGTGATTTTGGCATTTTATGAGATATGGGCCAAAATGCACTTAAGTGAGCTTTTTGGCTTGAAGTCCACACAAGTGGTTCTATAAATAGAACCCCTTGGGTAGAAGCATTGTAACTCACTGAGACAGAAAACACAACTGAAGAGTTGGAATTTCATATCTCTCTCTCACTCAAAGCTTTCATTCATAACAGCTAGCACTGCGATTGAAGGAATCCGTTCGTGTGGACTGAGTAGAGACGTTGTCATCGTTCAACGTTCGTGATCGCCCCGTGGATCTGTATCAAAGGTTTTGATCATTATCATAGATCTGCACCCAAGGTTTGAATCGCCACAAGAGGTAACGAGTCTATCACTGATCATGCCCATTCGTAAGGATCACTAAATGGAGAAATTTTTAAATTCCGCTGCGCCTTGGATGGCAATTCTCCAACAGATCGATGATAACCAAGAAAGATACACTTTTGTGATCGAGTTGAGAGTTTAGCAAGACTATGAGAGAGATTGTGTACAAAACATGTGGACCCAAAGACTCAGGGAGGAATTGGGTGAAGTGAGGAATTGGGAAAAAGGATTGAATGTGGGATTTTATTGTTAAGGACAGATGAGGGTATGCGATTTATAAGGTAACGTGTCGTTAGCACAACATCCCCCCAAAACCGAAGTGGAATATTACCATGGAGAAGTAGGGTTCGAGTGGTTTCTGCAAGATGTCGATTTTTGCGTTCGGCTACCCCGTTTTGTTGAGGTGTGTAAGGGCAAGATGTTTGGTGGAGAATACCATTGCATGACATAAAATTCTGAAATTGTTGGGATAAATATTCTCGGGCATTGTCACTTCTTAAGGTACGGATAGACACACTGAATTGAGTTCTTATTTCTTGATAGAATTATTCAAAAATAGAAAGTAATTCAGATCTATTATTCATTAAAAATAACCACGTGCAACGTGAAAAATCATCAATAAAGGTGACAAAATACCTAGACTCAAGAGTACAGATAGTACACAAGGGACCCCAAACATCGGTGTGAACTAAAGCAAAAGGGGATGAAGCTCGTTTATTGACTCGATTGGGAAACTAACCACGAGTGTGTTTCCCTAACTGACACGACTCACAATGTAAATTAGATACCTTCGATAAATTTGGCACCAACTTATGTAGTTTGGAAAGACTGGGATGACCTAACTGAGCATGGATAGTGAGTGGAGAATCTTTGGCTGAGCATGTCTGAGATGACACTGAGAGGTAATAAAGGCCTTGAGACTCACATCCGACACCAATCGTTCGTCCTGAAATCCGATCCTGCAGGGTAACATTATTGTTAGTGAGTGTGACACTACAATCAAGAGAACGAGTTAAACGACAGACTGAAAGTAAATTAAATAAACAATTAGGTACGTAAAGGACAGAAGTAATCGAGAGAGAAGGTAGAATTTGAACAGTACCAATCCCTTCAGATCGGGTTTGAGAACCATTGGCAGAAGTTATAGTAGGTAAGAAACTGGATGTAGAGAGGGAAGAGAAAAGACTTTTATTACTGGTAACATGATCAGAAGCACCAGAATCAAGGATCCAAGATCCAAGAGAAGATGATTGAGAGAGACAAGCTGATGAATTACCAGTGTGTGCTACCGAAGCAGTAGAATCTAAGTTCTGATAATTCTGATACCACTTGAGGAAATCATCGTAGTTTAGCGTAAAATTATGAGGAATACCATGAGTATCGGATCTGAAACAATTTCCCTATGGCGAGTGGAACAGTGGGAAAATTGTCGGGATCGGTTGTCGGATGTGTTGTCACGTGCGAAGGTTTCTGCCGATGAAAAGTGGAGAACGGATGGATCAGAAGAGGCGCTTCTGCTGGTAGGTTACCGGAGAATTTTGAAAAGTGAGAGGCAAACTGGAGTGATGACACGGTTTGCAAAAAAAAATCTCACTTGAAGACAGTGGGTCAATCGGGTAAAGCACGGCGAAGAAAGAATTGCCTCTTAGTAGGCTATAGATACCATGTTAAGAATGTGTGGTTTGGCCTAACTCAACCCTACAAAATCGGTTGGTAGAGTGAGGACTGCCCCCACTTATAAACACATGTTCATGCCATATATTGTCCAATGTGGGACTCTTAACAGTATGAATGCATTATGACTGTTTATGTTGAATATTATTTGCAATTATGGCATGCTATGACTACGAACTTGCAATGTTGATATGTTTTGATGAATTTCACTTCATGGAAAGTAATTGACTCAATGATGCATTGCATGCAGGGTTGTCCCTATGCTTGAAATTGGATCAAGGCTCAAGAATACTTGGCATAAAGGTATTATGAAAGTCCATGGGCAAAGACTTGAAAAGAAATCATGGGTTACTTGCATATGTAGCATGCTTTGGAGGAGAAGTCAAATGAGCACGTGGAAGATTGAAGACACCACATGAAATTAGAATTAGGATTAGGGATTTAGATGAGTCGACTTTAGTCAACTGGTTGACCAAAAAGTCAATAGTTGACCAAAGTAACTATAGATCAAAATCAACTTTTCTTGTAATCTTTTGTATGAAATCTTTGTAAATGATATATGTATGAATGAAATGGACTTTTGTGATGCAAATGATTCTTTAGATTCCATGAAACAATGTCTTACTTTTCAAATAAGAAATTTCCCTCCAAAATTTCATATGAATCATATTGAAATCCTATGGACTTTGAATGAATTATGCAACTTGCACTATGAAACATGAACCCATGAATTAGGAATGCGCCAATGAACTCTAAATGGATCTTGAGACTATAGTTTTGCATGAAAACATGAATACAACATGAATGAAACAAAGCCTTGTATCAAATGAATCATCAAACAAGTATGCATGATGCACACCACAATGACCACATAACCCCTTCCCAAGAATTAGGGTTTCATGCTCATTTCAAGGTCACTGGGAAAACCACATGAACTATGATGACAAAACATGCAACAATGCTCTTCAAATAAATTCAAACCAAATGGCCCACAAGATTAGGGTTTCAAAATCAACCCAATGCAAAATGAATACCCAAAGTCAAGAACTAAGGTTTATGCATAATGAATACCAAGATACAATTCCATACCAATTCCTCAAGAACTAAGGCTTCCAAACCTTGATCCAAATTGTTGCAGAACCATAATCCATATGGCTTGATCCTCAGGCAGAAACCCTAGCTTTGGTTGGGTGTAGATAACCACAAACATTTAAATATATGAAGATGCTTGCAAATTCTAACATGAATTGGTGTGTCATATGCAATTGGTATGAATGTATGCAAATGAATCTAAACCCAAAAGTCAGATAAAAAATGAAAAATGGAGGTCAAATTTTGGGGTATGACATTTAGTGCAAGATCTGACAGGTTTTTTCTAATGGCAACAAAATTATCTTTATCAGGATACAAAATAAGACTCTCAGAAACATAGATAGACTTAACTTTCCTTTTGTTAGGAGGTTGATCATTCCCCAGTTCAGATTCTTGACATTGTTGAGATGTGGACTTATCCCTTCCTTTATGGTGTTTTTTCACAAAAAACTTCCCTTTCCAAGTCCTGTTTCCTAATTCAAATATATTTTCTTGAAGTGACTCATTATTTTGTGACATTTCAATTAGATCATCATTTTCATAATTTTCTGGATTCTCATTGTTTTCTATAAGATAAAACATAGGCTCAGATTCACAAGGTTTCTTACTCATAACAGGAGTAGGATCAGATAAAGAATCATGGCCATTTTCTGCAGGTGTAGATGTAATAGTATCAGAATTTTGTGATATCAAAGATAAATTATTTAAAAAACTCATGTCCTCAATTTGAAAAGAGTCTTCCTTTATCTCCCCCTTGAAGATGGGTGTCATCAAAAAAATGTTTATTTTCAAAAACAAAGTAACATCCATAACATTTTCTTGTTTTTTGGATCAAAACATTCATATCCTTTTTGAGTTGGGGAGTATCCAACAAAGACACATTTTATAGCATGTGGCACAAGTTTTCTAACATTTGTATGTTCATGAACAAAGGTTGTGCAACCAAATATTTTTAAAGTCAAATCATTTAAAACACGAGTACTAGAAAAACATTCTTTGAAGACATTAATTGGAGTTTGAAAATTGAGAATTTTAGAGGGTATTCTGTTAATTAAATATGCAACTGTTAAAACAACTTCGCCCTACAAATAATTTGGTACTTTATTCGGAAAAAAGTAGAGCTCTAGCAATCTCCAGTAAATGTCTATTTTTCCTTTCGTCCACTCCATTTTGTTGAGGAGTATTAGGACATAAACTTAGATTACAGTCCCATTTTTTAGAAAAAATCATCTAGGATAGTGTTAAAATATTCTTTGCTACTATCACTTCTAAAGACTTAGATATTTGTTTGAAATTGGTTCTGCACCATTGAAAAAAAGTTCTTTACAGCCTGACAAACATCTAATTTCCCCTTTAACAAGTACACCTAACATACTCTTGTATGGTCATCTATAAATGTGATAAACCATTTTTTGAGAGAGAGTGTACTTGTACGGTTAGGGCCCCAAACATCACTATAAATAATAGAAAACAATTTTGATGGTTTATAAGGATGTATTGAAAATTGGGAACAGTGATGCTTTGCAAACTCGCATGTTTCACATTTAAATGAAGAAAAATTCTTATTGTGAAATAACTTAGGAAACAAGTGTTTTAAGTAACGAAAACTAGGATGACCTAATATTACATGTCATGCCATAATGTTGTCATCTTTATTATTCAAAATAGAAAAAGAATCAAAGTAGGAACTTATTATTTTTGAAGGTAGTTGTGATACAGATCCAATATCAAGGTAGTAGAGTCCTCCACTCTCCTTAGCACTGCCAATCATCTTCCCCGCGTTCAACTTCTGAAAGACACAGTCAAATCGGAAAAAATTAGGTTGATAGTTTATATCTTGGGCTAATTTACTAACGGAAATTAAATTACACATAAGTTTGGAACATTAAGGATATTTTTAAGAGTTAACATTGGAGCCAACACAACTGACCATGTACCTGCAATGGCTGAAAAAGAGCAATCTACGATTTTTAGTTTTTTGATTACCTGCTCATGGACTATATGAAAAGAACAAAGTAGATTCATGTGTCATGTGATCAGAGGCACCTGAATCTACTATCCAAGTATAATTAGGACTCATACTAAGAAATGCATAATTACTTTTGTTGCTATAGAGCAAGAAGGGGTTGGAGACTCGAGGAGTTCTTACAGTCTGTCTAGTTATTCTATAGTGAGTGGAAGTTGAGTCGGATGGGATTACTATCTTTAATCATAATTACTAACCTGAAATGCACGACCATTTTTCTTCTTTCAGTTAGGAGGTTTGCCTTTGAGATTCCAACAAGTTTCATGCGTATGCCATTTGCGCTTGTAGTGATCACACCAAGGAACTTTATTTGACCTTTTTCCCTCGTCAAGGTTCCTAGTAGCCATATTTGAGCCTTCAGATTCAGAGCTTCGTGGTGTCTTACCCATCATAATTCCTTGTCGTGCCTCCTCCCTTCTTATTTCTGCAAAAGTTTCATAAAGTGTTGATAATGTTATTTTTCCTAAAACTCCACCTCTTACCTCATCAAGGTTTTTACTAAGCACAGTGAGAAACATGAATGCACGACCATTTTCTTGCCTATTGAGAAATAGAACACTTTCTTTTGTACACCTCTAATTGTCATCATAACAAAGATCCAACTCTTTTCGCAAAGTCAACAACTTATTGTAATAAGCAGTTACACTTTTGTCACCTTGTTTTGCATTCCATAACTTTGATTTTAAACCAAAACTTTGGGAGGAGTTTTGAATATCAGAGTATGTTTCCTTAACAACTTCCTACACATCCTTTGTAGAAGGTAAAAAAATGTAAGGCTTACCTATTTCAGTTTCCATAAAGCTTTTTAGCCATGCAATAATCAAGGAGTTTTCAGACTTCCATTGTTTGTAACGGGGGTCTCCTGTTGCCGATTCAACTATTGCTCCTGTTAAGAAACCAAGTTTCCCTTTGCTATTCAATACCAAACGAACGGTTTGAGCCCATTCATTATAGTTATTCCCATTAATTTTAGGAGTATTTACCTTGAGGGAGTATGAGGAACCCTCTAGGTCATTGTGTAACACCCCAATAAAAATAAGATAATTATTTGATTTAAATTAATATTATATTTATTAATTTAGTTAAATAATTGGAATTATTGGATTATTATTATTATTATTTTGGAATAATAATTATTGGAAAATATATAAGTGTGAAGTAAGGAAAAAGAATCCCATTTGGTAAAAAGAGTTTTACGTGAAACAGAGAAGCGGCTGAAAAGTGGAAAGTGGAGAAAGGGCAAAGAGGAAGAGCAAGGGCAAAGGTTGGAGAAGAGAAAAGCTTGGAGCTTAGAGATTGCCGGATTAACTCAGGTAAGGGGGGTTTATCGTCGTTTAATGGGTATTATGGGTTAGCATGTAATGGGTAGTGATAAGCCGTTGAATTGACCCTAATTGGGATTATGAATGCTGGAAAATTATGTTGGATAAAACTGTGTTTAGGCTGTAATTGAATCTGTGTTTGGGTTAGTTGTGAATTTCCGAACGTATAGCTTTTTACGGAATTAGAATCGGAGGTCCGGAAGTCCTCCAACGGCGGAAAATGCGGAGAATTCTGCATTCTGCCTTGTGTTAGCGCAGGAACAGCTTCTGTCTTGCGTTAACCGGTTAACCCAGGGTGTTAACCGGTTAACACTGTTATGTATTCTGAATAATTGCTATTTTGTCTGCGTTAAACGGTTAACCCAGGGTGTTAACCGGTTAACACTGTTGTGATTGCTGAGATATTGCTGTTTGTGCTGCGTTAACCGGTTAACCCAGGGCGTTAACCGGTTAACACTGTTAAGTTTTGGGCAGGAAGCGTGTTTGTGCTGCGTTAACCGGTTAACCCAGGGCGTTAACCGGTTAACACTGTTGCAGAGTGGAAAAATTGTTAATTAAAATGTTGTGTGCCTAATTGATGGTTGCCTATATCGGTGTGTGATATAGTAGGGATTATTTCCCGCTGTTTTGAGCAGTATAGGTATTAGTAGAGTGTGCTAATACTGTGTTTAATTATTTGACATGATATGATGTGTTGATACATGTGTTGATACTGTATGATGGTATGCATAACGTTGTGAATGTGTATGTTATGCATGTGTTGTGAATGGACTGTTTTATGGCTTAGAGAGTGAGCATCGGTCCGTTGCGGATTATTGTTGTGATGTTGCATTGCTAGGTGATTAGCGTGCATAATGTGGCCTTTATGGTGGTAGCTAATTCCCATGGTGAGGAATTAGTGATGTTAGTCATTTGGACTGTTTTGATGGTTGCATGCTAGGTGAATTAGCGTGCATAGCATGGCCCTTGGGGTGGTAGCTAATTCCCATGGTGAGGAATTAGTGATGTGAGTCACTAGGTCTCAAATGAGTGGGACTGGTGAGCTTGGTAGCCGTACCTGGATTTGGTCGGTGAAGTTGAACTATATGTTCACGAATAGTCGGTACCGCATGCATGGAGTCTCATTGCATAATATATGTGTAGTGTATAATATGAATGGATGTATTCCAATGTTATACGTGCGTTGTGTTGGCATTGAGCATGAGTATGAATTGTGTTGATTTTGAGTATGATATTTGAGTTGATATGCCGTTACTGAATGTGTGATACGATTAGGGTGATTAATGTGTTAAATTACTTAACATGACATTATATTCTATAATGCTTATTATATCGATTGAGGAACTCACCCTTACAACTATTTTTCAGGTAACGAGCAGTGATTGAGTAGAAGCTAATGCTTGGAGTCTAGTGTAGTCTCCTTAGTGGGTCATGCTCTGATAGATGTAACATCGGGAGGGAACATTTTAATTGTGTTGTTGATGTTTGTTGAACCAGTTTACATGTAGTATGTTACATGTTTTGAATGATCTCTATCCGCTGCGTATTGTGCAATACTTTATGTTTTGAGTTAAATAATGAGCATGACTAAATAGTATGACGAATGGTGCGAAATAAATGTGTGACACCCTTAATTGCATGATTACTCTGATTTATATGTTGTTATTTTAATTAAATATTTGGGGTATTTTAGAAGGGTGTTACATTAGTGGTATCAGAGCATAGTCGGTCGAGTCAAGTCGTAATTACTCTGTTTCCCCTATACGGGATAGGTGTTGTGCAACCCTATCAGTACTTATTGTTTTAGCTTGTTGGGTTTTCAGAATAGAGATGGCGGGAAGAGGTAGAGACGATGCTGCGATTGCTGAGGCTCTGGGTATGCTAGCTGGAGTACTTGGAGGGAACCCGAATGTTGTGGGAATGGGAGCTGCTCGTCAACTGAGCGAGTTCCAGAAGAACAATCCTCCAATGTTCAAGGGAGCATACGATCCAGATGGCGCTCAGAAGTGGTTGAAGGAGATCGAGAGAATCTTCCGAGTGACTGAGTGTGCCGATAACCAGAAGGTCAGGTTCGGTACGCATATGCTGTCAGAAGAGGCTGATGATTGGTGGGTTGCTACCCGCACTGAGTTGGAAACCGCTGGGAATGCTGAGATCACTTGGGCTGTGTTCAGAGAGAGATTCCTGAGAAAGTACTTTCCAGAGGATGTCAGAGGAAAGAAAGAGATAGAGTTCTTAGAATTGAAGCAGGGTAACAGGTCTGTTACTGAGTATGCTGCTAAGTTCACAGAGCTGTCAAAGTATTACACTCCCTATAATGAGGCTGCTGGAGAATTTTCAAAATGTGTGAAGTTTGAGAACGGGTTACGTCCAGAGATCAAGCAGGCTATTGGGTATCAGCGGATTAGAGTGTTTTCTGATTTGGTGGACTGTTGCAGGATTTTTGAACAGGATTCCAAAGCCAGAGCGGAGAGCTATCAGCAGAGGGTTGATAGGAGAGGCAAGAATCAGAATGATCGTGGGAAACCGTATGCAGCTGGCAAAGGTTTCCAGAGACAGAGTGGGATGAAGAGGCCTAGTGGGGGAGACTCTAGTGCTCCTGCTAAGTGTTACAGATGTGGTCAGGCGGGACATCGTTTCCACGAGTGTACCAGTGCCGAGAAGAAGTGTTTCAAGTGTGGTAAAGGTGGTCATTTGGCTGCAGAGTGCCGGTTGAAGACTCTGACTTGCTTCAACTGTGGAGAGGTGGGTCATATCAGTCCACAGTGTCCTAAGCCAAAGAAGGAGAACCAGTCAGGAGGCAAGGTCTTTGCTTTATCGGGTTCTGAGACTTTTGCAGACGACCGTTTGATCCGAGGTACGTGTTATATTAATGGCTTTCCTCTTGTAGCTATTATTGACACCGGTGCTACTCATTCCTTTATATCTTTGGACTGTGCTGTGAAACTTAAGTTAGAGATATCTGAGATGCATGGAAGTATGGTGGTTGATACTCCTGCGAAGGGTTCAGTGACTACTACTTCAGTTTGTTTGAGTTGTCCTTTGAGTATTTTTGGTAGAGACTTTGGGATAGACCTTGTGTGTCTTCCATTAGTGCAGATTGATGTTATCTTGGGTATGAACTGGTTGGTGTTTAACCGAGTTTCTATCAACTGTTTTGATAAGACTGTGATACTTCCTGAGATTGAGGAAGGTAAGGATTTGTTTCTATCAGCAAGGCAAGTGAATGAGGAAGTAGCAGGTGGGGCAGAGTTGTTTATGATGTTAGCGACTTTGGAGGCTAAAGATAAACTGGTGATTGGCGATCTAGCCGTGGTGTGTGATTTTCCTGATGTGTTTCCTGGAGAAGTGAATGAATTGCCGCCAGAGCGTGAAGTTGAATTCTCGATTGATTTGGTACCTGGTACTAGACCGATATCGATGGCTCCGTACCGTATGTCTGCTGTTGAGTTAGCTGAATTGAAGAGTCAGCTGGAAGATCTGTTGGATAAGAAATTTATTCGTCCGAGTGTGTCACCGTGGGGTGCACCAGTGTTATTGGTTAAGAAGAAAGAAGGTACTATGAGGTTGTGTGTGGACTACAGGCAACTGAATAAAGTGACGATCAAGAATCGGTATCCTTTGCCGAGGATTGATGATTTGATGGATCAGTTGGTTGGTGCGAGTGTGTTCAGCAAGATAGATTTGAGATCGGGATATCATCAGATACGTGTGAAAACTGAGGATATTCAGAAGACTGCTTTCAGAACAAGGTATGGACATTATGAGTATTCTGTAATGCCTTTTGGTGTGACTAATGCGCCTGGAGTATTCATGGAGTATATGAATAGGATTTTCCATCCGTACCTAGACAAGTTTGTTGTGGTGTTTATTGATGACATTTTGGTGTATTCGAAATCTGAAGAAGAGCATGCTGAGCATTTGAGAGTGGTTTTAGAAGTTCTGCGAGAAAAGAAGTTATTTGCTAAACTATCCAAGTGTGAATTTTGGTTAGAGGAGGTTAGTTTTCTTGGTCATGTGATTTCAAGAGGTGGTGTTGCTGTTGATCCTTCTAAGATAGAAGCGGTGTCTAAGTGGGAAGCTCCGAAGTCTGTTGCTGAGATTCGAAGTTTCCTTGGATTGGCTGGTTACTATAGGAAATTCATTGAGGGATTTTCTAAGTTGGCGTTACCGTTGACGATGTTGACTAGAAAGGGGCAAGCATTTGTTTGGGACTCAAAATGTGAAGAAGGTTTCCAAGAGTTAAAGAGAAGGCTGACTACTGCTCCTATTCTGATATTACCGAGTCCGTCGGAACCATTTGAGGTTTACTGTGATGCTTCATTGTTGGGTTTGGGTGGTGTGTTGATGCAGAATAAGCAGGTTATAGCTTATGCTTCGAAACAACTGAGGATTCATGAAAGGAACTACCCGACACACGATTTAGAGTTGGCAGCTGTGGTATTTGTTCTGAAGTTATGGAGGCATTACTTGTACGGGTCAAGATTTGAGGTTTTCAGTGACCATAAGAGTTTAAAGTATTTGTTTGATCAGAAAGAGCTGAATATGAGACAGAGGAGATGGTTAGAGTTTCTGAAGGATTATGACTTTGGTTTGAATTACCATCCGGGTAAAGCAAACGTAGTGGTCGATGCATTGAGTCGGAAATCATTGCATATGTCTATGTTAATGGTTAAAGAATTGGATTTAATTGAGCAGTTTAGGGACTTGAGTTTGGTGTGTGAGAGTACTCACAATAGTGTTAAATTGGGAATGTTGAAGTTAACGAGTGGTATTCTGGATGAGATTAGAGAGGGTCAGAAATCCGATGTGCTTTTGGTTGATAAGTTGACTCTAGTGAATCAAGGTCAAGGTGGTGAATTCAGAGTTGATGAGAGTGGTGTTTTGAAATTTGGTAATCGGGTGTGTATTCCGGATGTTACCGAACTTAAGAAGAGTATTCTTGAGGAAGGACATCGTAGTGGCCTGAGTATTCATCCTGGAGCCACGAAGATGTATCATGATTTGAAAAAGTTATTTTGATGGCCGGGAATGAAAAGAGAAATTGCGAGTTTTGTTTATTCCTGTTTGACTTGTCAGAAGTCAAAGATTGAGCATCAGAAGTCGTCTGGGCTAATGCAACCGTTGACTATTCCAGAGTGGAAGTGGGATAGTATCAGTATGGATTTTGTGTCTGGTTTGCCGAGGACAAATAAGAATTTTGAAGCTATTTGGGTGATTGTTGACAGATTGACAAAATCGGCTCATTTCATTCCGATCAGAATGGATTATCCGTTAGAGAGATTAGCTGAGTTGTATATTGAGAAAATTGTAAGTTTGCATGGTATTCCGTCGAGTATTGTTTCGGACAGAGATCCTAGATTTACATCGAAGTTTTGGGAAGGTTTGCAGAGGGCTTTGGGAACTAAGCTGAGATTGAGTTCTGCATATCATCCGCAGACTGATGGTCAGACTGAGAGGACGATTCAGTCACTAGAGGATCTTTTGAGGGCTTGTATTTTGGAAAAGGGAGGTGCTTGGGATTGTTATTTGCCTTTGATTGAGTTTACCTACAACAATAGTTTTCATTCGAGCATTGGTATGGCACCGTTTGAAGCTTTGTATGGTAGGAGATGTCGGACACCTTTATGTTGGTATGAGTCCGGTGAGAGTGTTGTGGTTGTGTCATACCCCGATTTTTCTCCTGAATTTTTTATGTTTGTTTGGCATGCTTGGCCTAACCTTGCTTTGGTTTTATATGAGGATCGGTTTTGATTCAAAGTCATGGTGTTGTGATTGTGGATACCTCTATGGTTTGGGTCATCTAAACAATCAAGCTTCTTGTGTTTCGAGCCACTCGCTAGCCATGTTATTGGTTCATGGATACTATGTCAAAACCCTAACCTTATGGTCTTATTTCATGGTTTTGTTCATACACATCATCAGTCAAGTTATTTTCTTTTCAAGAGTCAAACATTCAAGCTATGATTGAACCAATTGTGAAACCAACTTCAAACCATTTTGTTAATCCATTTCAATTTTATTTCATTACATATGATTCCATACAAGAAAAATACAAAAATGAACATTGACCAAAGTCAACCAAAAAGTGATAAAGTGAAGGCTTTAATCAATAATGCAAATATTGCTTCTGCTGCACAAGTTGCAAATTAGCTTTCTAGTGTTGTTGTTAATCTGGCAGCGAAGCAACTGAGCGCTGTTGTCTAACTCTGATATATCCCCACTGGCAGACTTTCTTTCTCTGGAACCTTCAGCAGGGCCATTTAAAAATTTGAAAAAAAAGGATAGTCTACCTAAATTTGGTGCTGCAGACTCTGCCTTGGCAACCCTTAAAGGTATTAAGGCACTCACTGAAGTCTGTGCAGCCTATGGTGGCAAGAAGCTTTCACTGTTTCACTGTATACCTGGTAACTTCAGAATTTGGTCGGTAATGGTTTCTGCAAAAGAAGAGCCAGATCGCCCCATACCACCTGCTGTGGAGGGTTTGCTAAGGGTTCATAAACAAGTTTGCAATGTGGACCGTGAGCCTGCAGATAACGCATCAGGTGCAGGACGCCCAGGTGTTATGAGGCTTCTGGTGGCTGATACTCAAGCAGGAAGTTTGATTTGGAAGCAGGGGGCCACTATAAAAACTTTTCAAGATGCTACAGGTTGCAGCATACGCATTCTTGGTTCAGAACACCTGCCAATTTTCGCTCTGCGGGACGATAGTATTGTTAAGATACAAGGGGAATCTGCTGGAGTTCACAAGGCAGTTGAACTTATTGCACTTCATTTACGCAAGTTCTTGGTTGACCGCAGCATAATAATAGATCCATGAAACCTGCAGACCACAACATGTTTGCAACAATTCATCACAAACTCTGTCAAAAAGAAATTAGATTCTTACTTAGCGTTGGGCTTGCTTGCTCAATGTACAACTTGTTGGAAGTCCAAATCAACCTATTGCTTCATCCTGTGCAAGGTTGCAGTTTAGTGTAGATGATAATGGTCCTAGGGGGACTGAAGGTGAGGAAGTTTCACAGTGTAGCCAGGAATCAGCTAACGCTGATAACTTTCCGTCTGGCAGAGAGTTGAGAATTGTTGTTATGCAAAATGGAGGAGAGTACATTGCAAATGAAGAATCTAATCAAGCGTCATGTTCAGAACCATATTACTTGTCTCTGGATGATGTTACTTGCCAAGAATCATTTGATCAGAAACGTTCAAACCAACCCGGAAGTTCCGCCGCTAATGTGGATTACCAATTTAATTTACATGCTTTGTCCAACATTTCATCCCTTGACTTTGGGCAGGAATCATTTCCTAGAGATGGAGAGTTTGGTGTTAAAAAAAGAGAGGCCTTAAGTGGCATTGTTCCAGACCGAGTCATACAAGTCAGTGTAAGTTTTATGCGACCACCAATGCACGATCTTCCTATCCTTTGTATACAAATTGCAATGACCAAAGCAACACGGAAACCTGCATTTTCACAACAGAAGCAAAAATCAACGGCAGATCGTGGCGTCTAAACCAATGCATCATCATAGCTACTAACATATCTGCTTGCCCAGAGGAGAAACATCACAATCTTCTTCTGTTAAATTTGCAATTCGAGAGCATTTTACTGCAGTATGCTGAAAATAAATTTGAAGATGCTTTCACAAACCTTTGGTCTTTTTTATGTCCTTTTATGATTTCTGCAACATCTAGAATATTTGATGTGGAAGAGAGAATTCTGAAGGCCAAAGCATGCTTGAAACTCGCTAGTTGGCTAAGGCGGGGTTATTCAGATTGGAATCTAGAGAGTACTGTTCCAAAGATGTTAGCAGATTTTGATATGACTGGACCAACTTCAATTGGCAAGGACGGCAATAGTAAAAATATAAACTGTAAACAAAATTTGGGTTCTATTACCGAGGAGATTATTGGAACAACAACAAAACTGTCTTCTCGTATTTGCCCCACCTTGGGCAAGTCGTGGATTTCCTATGCTTCTTGGTGCTTTAAGCAAGCTGGAGGCTCACTCCCTGTTCAGAATGAGACTTCCATGGATTCTTGTTTATTTTCTCCCATACTCGTTCCAGAAATTTTACCTGAGAGGTTCAGATTGACCAAGGATGAAGTTCTACGAATCAAGTCATTGCTTTTGTGTCTTCTTCAGGACAATATTGATGTGGAAGGTTTCAGAGATGAACAGGAAGAAGAAAGCTCTTTGCATGATTCTGCAGAGCACTCAAGTACTAACAATCCTCTGCCGAAATTGGTTTCACATGTTGTAAATATTATTGAAACCGTTGCAGGGGCACCGGGTGCAGAAACCTCTGGTGGAGAACGTCTTTTAGCTACTGTATCTTCTCAATTAAGGGTTTGTTTGTTAAATGCAAACTTTGGGCTGGGAGAATCTGACATAGCACCTACATTGGATGATTTTGTAGATATTTGGTGGTCTTTGAGGAAAAGAAGAGTGTCCCTATTTGGACATGCTGCTCATGGTTACATACAATATTTTTCTTATTCTTCTTCTCATCTTGGCCATAGTCACATGCCTGGCTCTGAAAATGACACTTTCAAGCAAAAAAAAAAAACTGGCAACTACACTCTGAGGGCTACTTTGTATGGCGTGGAACTGAAAGATAAGCTTGCATCTTCTCTTTTGGTTGTTCCTTTGTTGCCATGGCAGGAAGTTACTCCTCAACTGTTTGCACGCTTGAGCTCTCATCCTGAACAATTGTTTCGGAAGCAGTTGGAGGGTTTACTGATCATGCTGGCCAAGAACTCTCCTTGTTTTATAGTTTACCCAACTCTAGTTGATGTTAATGCTTATGAAGAGAAGCCTTCAGAAGAGCTTCATCATGTGCTGGGTTGTCCGAGAGAGATTTACCCTCAATTAGTTTAGGACGTGCAACTGATGATAAATGAACTTGGAAATGTTACTGTTCTCTGGGAGGAATTATGGCCCGGTACTCTTCAGGATCTTCACACAGATGTGATGAGGCGAATAAATGTTCTTAAAGAGGAGGCTGCAAGAATTGCAGAAAATGCTACACTCAGTCACAATGAGAAGAGAAGGATAAACTCTGCTCGTTATTCTGCAATGATGGCTCCGATAGTTGTGGCTTTGGAACGTCGTAAAGACCAATTGAAATCAGCTATTGTGTCCTTCAAGAACTCCTCCATCTGCCGGAAGAACAACCGTGACAGTAACAATATCCTGCAGCAAAACCACAATCTAAATCATCCAACATAAATGATGCACTGCCATAACCAACAGATGCAAACCAGTCCTATAATGCATCGAACCTTCAACCATGTCCACAACCTGCAGCAACATCAGTCTGCAACAAATGGACCTTCTTGCAACAATGCACAAACCAAGATACATGTGTTGAAGCAGCCAGCATTGCTGAACAGCCAATTTCCTATGTCCAAGAATGCTCCATCTTTTTTTCACTGCGGTAAAACAAAGAAACACAAGTTAATTAGCCACCAGTAAAAATTCAAGAAACATCCCAATTTGGCATAGAGACAAAAATGAAGAAGAAAGCGTGGCTCAGATTACCTGTTACAAATCCATACATCAAAGGGGTCAATCCAATTTCTGAGCGTCCAAATTGCTCTGCAGAGTTACTCTTTTGGAACCCAAAAGCATTTTTTGAAACCCTAATTCACAGAACATAAGTAGGAGGAAGCAAATCAGTAAGAGGCGATTTTGAAGAGCACAACAGAGAAAATTGGAGGCGAAAATCTCAACCGAAACCCTAAAGTCCCAAATTCGAATACCTGGATTGGGAGGCCAACTTCTTCACGCCTTTCATCGCCGCCGTGACACTTTGTGAGAATTCTCCCTTTTTTCCTTTTATCATTTTCGTGTGTTTGTTGATAGAGACTTTACTGAAATGCGATTAAGGGGTTTTGGGTGTGAGTGAAATTGAGAGAGACGCGACTGTTGAGTCATGAGAGACGCAGTGTTGAGAGAGACGGAAGCGGCTACGTTGAGAGGGAGAGATTTCTCTGAGCTTGAGGGGGATCATGAGGTTGAGGACGATGGCGATGAATCATTTTCTTTTTTTTCCTTTTTTTAATTTTTCTTTTATTATTTAATTTAATTTGTTTTTAATACAAAAACCATAAAAAATGTTTATCTTGTTCTTAAATCTTTTTATTTTTATTTTTTTTTTTATTTTAGCCCGGTTCATATATTTAGTGTAGTATCTCAGTAGCAAATAACCCTGAGTGGTCTGGTGGAGAAGGGCAGTGTGCATATTCTTGAGTGGGGTGGGTTCAACACTCATGTGTGGCATTTTTTTTGGCATTTTTATTTCTCTTAGTTATATTATTTTTCTTTTAGCATTTTTTATTCTTTTAGTATTTTGTTAATATCTTTTTTATGTCTATTATAATTTCATTTGTTAGTAAATGCATAGTTCAAAAACCATTTTTTCAAACTATAAAAATCATGCTTTTCTCGGTTTAATATCGAGCCCACTTTTTACACTCTTGTAAGTCGATTGCTTTTTAAGCATCGCCATCGACCTCACATAGCTTACTCTTGGGCTTTCTTACAATGAGCCGGTTCCTTTGCACTTACACTCATACATTGTTTAATGCCTCATTATTTCATTCTTTGATTATTTGATTTGATCACATACTTGTTTAAATGTCTTATTGTCTGATTGACTGTTGCCTACTTGTATGATGTATGAGGCATATATTTATGTTGTTTGATTGCCATGACAACCCCCATTCATAACAAATGTATCTCTCTCCCATGAAATGTATAATATTCATTCTTTCATTCTTTATCCATCTGTTAATACAAGAATTAAAATGAACATTCGATAACCATTTCAAAACAAGATCAAAACCTCGATCCAACGTCGAGTAATTATTTTTCAAAACCTAACAGAACCAGCACGTATTCATCCAACCTTGTAAGTCGATTGCTTTGTGCATCGCCATCAACCTTGTAAGTCGATTGCTTTATGCATCGCCATCAACCTTGTAAGTCGATTGCTTCATGCATCGCCATCTACCTTTATCCCTAACACTTCTCCTTGCTCCACTCGTCGATTCTTGTTCCGATTAGGTAGCACCCATTAGATAGAACCCTTTGTATGATAACATAGGTAGGATCCCCATATCCTTTTGTATGATAACATAGGTAGGATTCCCATATTCTTTGCATGCCAACATTAGGTAGATATTCCCATTTGTAAATCCTAACACTTAAGTACATATTGCATGACAACTCTAGGGCAGAGCTTCCCCACTTCTAGACCTTTCTGAACGTCTCCGATCTTGTGGCATGTAGTCCGTCCTATTGCAAAGAGGTAACTGCCTAAGACTCGATTCAGCGAGCTGCGACACCTACTGCTAGGACGTGAACACATCGCCCACTCTCCTCTGACACAACTGGTGTCCTCCTTTGTAAGCCCATGTTCAGATGGCAACCCCTATGTAGGGGAACTACGTCGCCCTGATTCTCATACCAGATGAGGTACGTAGGCAGGAGGTCGTACGAGATCTCTTCGGGCGCTCTTTTCCTTTTCTTTGTGTGTGTTTGCTTGACAGCTAGCAGGCTCGAGTACCAGACTCCCTGTTAGCTTGTTTGTTCAACTTTGTCGTTGCTCCTGACGATTCAGCGTCCGGTTAAACCCTTTGTGTGTGTAGGAGTCTGACATAAGTCCAGCGATTGGCAGTTGGTTTCCTGTGTGTGTTTGTTGGTTCGGAGTCCGATGTAAGTCCAGCGATTGGCATTCGGTTTCCATGTTTGCCTGTTTGTGTGGAGTCTGACATAAGTCCAGCGATTGGCAGTCGGTTTCCTGCGTGTGTTTTGTTTCGGCGTGCGTGAGCCGAACTACGGCAACTCTGATTCTCATGTTCAGATGAGATACGTAGGCACAAGATGCGATGTCTTGCCGAGTTTGACTAACGACTAACAACTAATCCTTGTTTGCTTTCGCCCTTGTTGCGATCCTTTCTCTTGCCCTCGTTGCGATCGAGACATTCCCTTTCTCTTGCCCTAGTTGCAATCGAGACCTTTGTTCCCGTAGTTAGCTGAACTACGTTTTGCTCTGATTCTCATTCCCGATGAGATACGTAGGCATAAGACGCGATGTCTTAGCGAGCACACTTATCCTTCACCCATAGGTAGCCGAGCTACGAAGACTCTGATTCTCATATTCAGATGAGATACGTATGCAATGGATGCGATATTTATGCGAGTCATTTTCTTTTGACCCTTTCTTTTAGTAAATAGTACATTAGATATAACACACACCCTTTAGACAAGAATCAACAAGAGTGGGTCCCGTAGAGTACTACGGATGCGTAGGGGTGCTAATACCTTCCCTTCGCATAATCGACTCCCGAACCCAAGATTTGGTTGCGAGACCTTGTCTTTTCCTTTCCTTTCTCCAGGTTTACTTCGAGCGTTTCCTTTCCCTCCTTTGGGATAAATAACGCACGGTGGCGACTCTTCTGTCATTTCTTTCTCGCCGGTTGTTTTTTTCGCAGACCGTATTTTTCGGGTTGCGACAGGTTGGACCGGAGATTGTTCAACAAACCACGGAAAAGATTAAGATGATTCAGGAGAAGATGAGAATTGCTCAGAGTCGTCAGAAGAGTTATCACGACAAGAGGAGGAAGTTACTTGAGTTTCAAGAGGGAGATCATGTGTTTCTTCGTGTCACTCCGATAACTGGTGTTGGTCGAGCTTTGAAGTCGAAGAAGTTGACACCTCGATTTATTGGTCCTTATCAGATTTTGGAGAGGATAGGGGAGGTAGCCTATCGTATCGCTTTACCGCCGTCGCTTGCGAATTTGCATGAGGTTTTTCATGTGTCTCAGTTGAGGAGGTACATTCATGATCCGTCGCATGTAGTCCAAATAGATGATGTACAGGTGAGAGATAACTTGACTGTTGAAACATCACCTATGAGGATTGAGGATCGAGAGTTGAAGCAGTTGCGGGGTAAAGAGATTGCCTTGGTGAAGGTAGCTTGGGGAGGACCCGCAGGTGGCAATGTGACTTGGGAACTGGAGAGTCAGATGAAGGAGTCTTATCCGGAGTTATTCGCTTGAGGTATGTTTTCGAGGACGAAAACTCTTTTAGTGGGGGAGAGTTGTAACACCCCAATAAAAATAAGATAATTATTTGATTTAAATTAATATTATATTTATTAATTTAGTTAAATAATTGGAATTCTTGGATTATTATTATTATTATTTTGGAATAATAATTATTGGAAAATATATAAGTGTGAAGTAAGGAAAAAGAATCCCATTTGGTAAAAAGAGTTTTACGTGAAACAGAGAAGCGGCTGAAAAGTGGAAAGTGGAGAAAGGGCAAAGAGGAAGAGCAAGGGCAAAGGTTGGAGAAGAGAAAAGCTTGGAGCTTAGAGATTGCCGGATTAACTCAGGTAAGGGGGGTTTATCGTCGTTTAATGGGTATTATGGGTTAGCATGTAATGGGTAGTGATAAGTCGTTGAATTGACCCTAATTGGGATTATGAATGCTGGAAAATTATGTTGGATAAAACTGTGTTTAGGCTGTAATTGAATCTGTGTTTGGGTTAGTTGTGAATTTCCGAACGTATAGCTTTTTACGGAATTGGAATCGGAGGTCCGGAAGTCCTCCAACGGCGGAGAATGCGGAGAATTCTGCATTCTGCCTTGTGTTAGCGCAGGAACAGCTTCTGTCTTGCGTTAACCGGTTAACCCAGGGTGTTAACCGGTTAACACTGTTATGTATTCTGAATAATTGCTGTTTTGTCTGCGTTAACCGGTTAACCCAAGGTGTTAACCGGTTAACACTGTTGTGATTGCTGAGATATTGCTGTTTGTGTTGCGTTAACCGGTTAACCCAGGGCGTTAACCGGTTAACACTGTTAAGTTTTGGGCAGGAAGCGTGTTTGTGCTGCGTTAACCGGTTAACCCAGGGCGTTAACCGGTTAACACTGTTGCAGAGTGGAAAAATTGTTAATTAAAATGTTGTGTGCCTAATTGATGGTTGCCTATATCGGTGTGTGATATAGTAGGGATTATTTCCCGCTGTTTTGAGCAGTATAGGTATTAGTAGAGTGTGCTAATACTGTGTTTAATTATTTGACATGATATGATGTGTTGATACATGTGTTGATACTGTATGATGGTATGCATAACGTTGTGAATGTGTATGTTATGCATGTGTTGTGAATGGACTGTTTTATGGCTTAGAGAGTGAGCATCGGTCCGTTGCGGATTATTGTTGTGATGTTGCATTGCTAGGTGATTAGCGTGCATAATGTGGCCTTTATGGTGGTAGCTAATTCCCATGGTGAGGAATTAGTGATGTTAGTCATTTGGACTGTTTTGATGGTTGCATGCTAGGTGAATTAGCGTGCATAGCATGGCCCTTGGGGTGGTAGCTAATTCCCATGGTGAGGAATTAGTGATGTGAGTCACTAGGTCTCAAATGAGTGGGACTGGTGAGCTTGGTAGCCGTACCTGGATTTGGTCGGTGAAGTTGAACTATATGTTCACGAATAGTCGGTACCGCATGCATGGAGTCTCATTGCATAATATATGTGTAGTGTATAATATGAATGGATGTATTCCAATGTTATACGTGCGTTGTGTTGGCATTGAGCATGAGTATGAATTGTGTTGATTTTGAGTATGATATTTGAGTTGATATGCCGTTACTGAATGTGTGATACGATTAGGGTGATTAATGTGTTAAATTACTTAACATGACATTATATTCTATAATGCTTATTATATCGATTGAGGAACTCACCCTTACAACTATTTTTCAGGTAACGAGCAGTGATTGAGTAGAAGCTAATGCTTGGAGTCTAGTGTAGTCTCCTTAGTGGGTCATGCTCTGATAGATGTAACATCGGGAGGGAACATTTTAATTGTGTTGTTGATGTTTGTTGAACCAGTTTACATGTAGTATGTTACATGTTTTGAATGATCTCTATCCGCTGCGTATTGTGCAATACTTTATGTTTTGAGTTAAATAATGAGCATGACTAAATAGTATGACGAATGGTGCGAAATAAATGTGTGACACCCTTAATTGCATGATTACTCTGATTTATATGTTGTTATTTTAATTAAATATTTGGGGTATTTTAGAAGGGTGTTACACATTGCCCCCATTACTACCAATATTTGTGACCACCGATGTTTCATCTTGTATGACATATCCGCGACCACCGTCGTTTCTACGACCACTATCATTTTCATAGCCACCGTCGTCTCATATGCCACTGTCATTTCCGCGGTCGACGCCCGACTCAGGCTGCAGTTGTTCGCAATGGTTGGATCCGTTTTAGGCCCGTGCTAGGGGAGGCCACTTGTTGTTGTTATTTTCCATAGGAGGCTAAACGAGTATGTGAAGCGGGTCGGGCAAGAAAGCAGGTCGAACATCTTTACAATAAACCCTATCATAGTGTTCTTAATACCATATTGAAGATAATAGGCAAAAGGTTATTATATTTTATTCCTCAGTCTCAGTCTGGTTTATATAGTGGAGATACAATTACTCACTTGATTATCTCCTTAATGGAGAATAAAGGAAACTAAAAAAATTAAAAGGACTATTAAAGGAATTAATAAAATCGGAAATAAAATATTTTCCAACATTTAATTTTAAATGAGAGAGAGAGAGAGAGAGAGAGAGAGATTGTAAGAACAAGATTTTGTTATACATCTGGCCTTTAGTTTTGATGATAACAATGCATTATTTCTTAGAGAACAATATTATACACTAATGGTTTTTATCTAGTGCGTTTTACAAGTGTTTTACAAGATGTTGTCAAGTTCTAGAAAGCTCTTAGACAACGGTTCTGATGAACGTTTTTGCTAGAGCTTTTGACTGTGACTCTGATTCAAGAGCATTTGAAGGATTGTCAGCCTTCAAGATTATGCGCTCAAGTTTTGAAGATTCTAAAGAACAAGATCTGAAGACTCTGAAGACCAAATTCTGAGGAACTGTGTCAAGACTCTAAAGACCGAGGTTTTGAAGATTTTGTCAACTAGTCTCTTGATCCTTCTAAGCATGCTTCAACATCATTTCATCAGAATCCTCTAAAGATTAGAAGATAAGATCAAAAGTTTTTACATTAGAAAAATAGTACACAGTACAAGATCACCTTTCCCTCCATTACGCTGATTTTGTGGGCTAAGGACAATACTATTATACAATTTTGTCTCATATATGCAAACCGTTACACAAAGAGACAACTACAATTTTCTATTCCAATTCTACCCCCCAGCGGATCTTTTAACTGCCTATATAAAGAAGTCTTGGAAGAACGGAAGAAGTTGATAATGCTTGCTAACGCTTACACTATCGAACATACACTAATTCTCTACTAAAGTATATGTTTTCTGTGTATAGTTTTTGTAAACACACAAGAGTTGTTTACTCATTATTGTGTGAAGATATTCATCGTATTTAACTTGTGTTAATCTGCTTTCTTATAAGCAATACTTGTAAACACACACTTGTAAATCTCAAAGTTGTTTGAGTCGTTTCCTTGAGTGACTAGGTTTTAGTCAGATAGACTCAAGAAGACAAAGACGATTTGTCTTTATGGTGTTTGTAATAAGTTTCAGTTATAGTGGATTAAGTTCTTGCTAAGAAGGCAAAATCACCTTGGTAGGGTGGACTGGAGGTAACTTCGTTAATAGTAAATCAGTAAAAAATAACAAAGTTATTTTTCTTGTTCGTGTTATTGTTTGATTGAGTTGGTTTTGAAAAAGCTTTTGTTTTTAGAACTTCTTTAGCATGTGTTTGATGATTAATAAGCAAGGAAACTCAAAATAAACAATAAACGTAAAATAAAGCATCAAAATAGCGAAATAACATATATGTTGATAAAGGGAAATTTCAACGATGTGTTAAGATTTATTTCTGTTGTTATAATTGATTTTGAAAAAGATGTTATGCTGAGAAAATGTGACATCATTTTTGAGCAAATTATTTTGTGTGTTTTATAATTTAAGTGTTTGGGATTTAGGGTGTTACAAGAGGCACAACGCTCGGGCCAAATCCTTCTTCCTAACCAAGTCAATCAAACCAAGATCATATTTTCTCATTCATTGTCATCTCATTCAGAGAAAGAAAGCCCAACTTGGTATAGTAGAAATGAGTGTCCCGGTTAAAGTGAATTTTATACCAATAATTTGGGTATGAACTCCAGAAGAAGCGAGGGGAGTCGGAAGGGAGGTAGCAAAAAGCGAGATGGGTTGCAAGCTTGAGGGGATTTACGAGCAAGGAATGTCTTAGAAAATCGACTCAATCTAGAGTAAAGAGGTCGAACCAAAGATTGACTTGGTGGAAGCTAATGAGCCCCTGATTACAAAAGTTTTCCTGAGAGGTGCGCCTCAGGTAGAATAAATCAAAGAATAACATAAGGGAAGGTTCCCGAGATATATGTTTGACACACAAATGGAATACCTTTATAAACGCCCATGACCCAGATGAAGTTGGGAATGAGCACTTTTAAGTGCTTCAAGACAACTACCTCAAAGCTATAAAAAGGCAAACACAATCTTATTCTCGTGAACAAACACCCATAAAGTGGAATCACGCAGTCGTCGAAGGAACTACATATCCTCTTTTTCGGCCCCACTAGGAGAATTGACCATTCTAGGGGATCACCAACCATAATTCCAGCATCATCTATAATAACCTCACTTCTCATAACAGATGAACTACCCACTATTTTTGTATCCACACAATCATACTCCATCGCGTCTAACTGGTCTCTAAGATCCAAATGAGTCTTCACTTCAGCATCATAAGGCTCACATTTATCGGTCCTCAGGAAAAGCTAGATATATTCCTTAGCACGATCTCTCTCCTCTGCTTATCGGCTTTTATCTCCTCCTTGGTTAAGATGGGAGAGGGCATAATGACCTTAACGCAATTAACTTCTCCGCCAAGATATGTCAAGAAGGGAGGGGCATAGGAAGATGTGAGTTATTCTCTTAACTTCTTTTTTGTATTATCTACATCTCCCTATACCGAGCGAGCAGAAGTGTCCAAGGGCGATGTCATAGCCCTTGCGGACGATAGACTTTCATCACCCTTTGTTGACGACATAGTCTCCTTAACCTTTAAGGTCATTCACAAATATATCACTACATATTTATCATATAAAAATAAAATATTTTATACGAATTTCTATCAATTATTATCACTTTGTCCATC
The DNA here is from genome assembly GCF_024323335.1 of Lathyrus oleraceus. NCBI lineage: Eukaryota > Viridiplantae > Streptophyta > Magnoliopsida > Fabales > Fabaceae > Lathyrus > Lathyrus oleraceus. The sequence continues at coordinate 23,959,736 of NC_066583.1, forward strand.
GATTAAAAAAATAAAATATTTTAAGTTGAACATCTATCTCATGAATTTGTCCGAATTTCTATTTTTAATATAATTAAACAAAAGTAACAAGAAAACAAAACAAAACAAAAATTGTTGTATATATAGGTTAAAAATAGTCTTTCTTTTTTATCTTAATTTAACACAAGTAAAAAAAAAGGGAACTGTGAGATACTACTATAATACAATTGGAACAGATGGAAATTGTTGCGCCGTTGCTTGCTTGCTTCTACACGTGGGGAAGCATATTCTTTACTCTGTTCCTTCTCTCTACTCTAGCATTAAAAAACAGCTTATGATTAATTATTAATTCTAATTCATACCACAACGGGTCACATTAGAGTCTTCATCAAATCAATTATCTTCCTAAAACACTCTTCTCCTTAATCATCATGGACACCTCTTCAACCTGAACCAACCTTCATCAAAGCTATGATTTCATCTTTAGCTTTTAATCCTCTCGTTTCTTCCTCTTTTAACATTGCCACCACCACCACCACCACTCACGTAATTTTTCATTTTTCAAATATAAGTAACATAATGCTAATGTTTTCAAAAAATTTAGAGTAGAGTAAGACTCAAATATTGGTGTTCATAATTTGGATCTGTAATGGTTTCTAATTTTATATCTGTTTTCATGGCAGAACTCCAAAAATAAGCAGTATCTGGCCAAGCAAAAGCCAGTAGAACTCACCCTTGGCTATCAGAATCCAAATGGATGCAAGGTCTGCAGTTTTGGATCAAAAGGATCAATATATCAAAAGGTGTATTTTATTTCTTTTATGCATATGCCATTGGATCACTTTTTAAGATTGCTTTGTTATTGTTGTATATATTGAGTGCCAAAGTTTTGTTAAAAGTTTTTTTTTTTTGTAATATGAAGCATAAGTTCCATGTTTTGAGTGAGTCATCTTCATTTAGGGTATGTTTCAACAGAAGATTTGAAGGGTTTGGGAGGAGAAGGTTTTGAAGGGCTAATAATTCTATATTTTGGTTAAACTTCACTAGTTTTTCTACTTGTCTCTTCCGAGACAGTTGCTAGTGATCAAAGGAAATGGATGAAAATAACATGTAACGCTTGGACTCTAATTGGACTCTAGTAAACCCCCAAGGGTTGGTCTGTTGGTGAAGGCTTAGGTCCTGAGAGTGTGCTCCTCACGAGGTCTCAGGTTCAAATACTGTTAGGTGCTAACAATTCTTGTGTTGGGTTCAAATACTGTTAGGTGCTAACAATTCTTGTGTTGGGTCTGTCCATACAGAGAGCTATGTTGCGACTTTAAATGGTCCCCGTTGGTGGACGGTGGGGTTGATCCCCTTAGATGGTCAGTCCATATAGGAAGCTTTCATCGGACTATAAATGGACCTCCCACTAGTGGACGGTGGGATTGGTCCCCTTAGATTAGTTTGTCTCAAGGCCGAATATCTAATTTTCCAAGAAAAAAAAACACTTGGAGTCTAGTCTGACTGGTTTGCTATGTGTTTATCTATCATCCACATATGTAAATATGCTGCATATGAGTAAGCTGTTTCATCGTGTTTTTCCACAACTAGGTGAGTTCTGGTTTCAAGGGTGTATCCGTTATGACAGATGATAAGTCAACAATGCCATCTGTTGAAGAAGACTTTGAAAACATAGGCATCTTGAATGTTGATTCATCCCTAGAACCATTCAAAGATCACTTCAAATATAGACTGAAGAGATATCTACACCAGAAAAAGCTCATTGAAGAATATGAAGGAGGTCTTCAGGAGTTTGCAAAAGGTGATTATAATTGTTGACAATTGACATTGTTTCAATTTTTCTATGTATGTGTATACTAAATTAGGTAATAGCTGCTAAGATTTTGGACGTAACTGCAAATTGTATGTCCATGATAAACCGATAATGGTGAAGTATTCCTCAACTAATACTTGGCAGTATCTGATGCTGATAGTCATATTACATTATATGGCTTGCACAAGTAAACCTAGGATAATGTAAATTTCTGCAAGCGTAATTGATTGATTATGTTGGACACGTCAGCATCTTGAAAATAAAGCCATCTTCCTGTCAACTGGATTGATTTCTATCTAAACACCTTACTAATTTGTTGTATTAACTTTAGTTACATCTTTAATACAATGTTCTCTTATCATTTCCTTTTCCACATCTTAGGTTACTTGAAATTTGGATTTAACAGAGAAGAAGATGGCATTTCGTACCGTGAGTGGGCACCTGCTGCTCAGTAAGCTTTCTCAAAGGATATAGAGTAGTCAACTTTGTTCGTCATTGTTTAATTTAGTTTTTTTTTTTTCGGATTTTGAATTTTTTCAATGCAGGGAAGCACAGATTATTGGGGATTTTAATGGATGGAATGGTTCCAACCATCACATGGAAAAAGACCAGTTTGGCGTATGGAGCATTCAGATCCCCGATGCTGATGGAAATCCAGCTATACCTCACAATTCAAGAGTGAAGTTTAGGTTCAAACATAGTGATGGAGTTTGGGTTGACCGTATCCCTGCTTGGATTAAATATGCCACTGTCGATCCAACCAGATTTGCTGCTCCCTACGATGGTGTCTACTGGGATCCACCACTTTCAGAGAGGTCCTATAATCCTATTATTCACATGTGTAGAATATCTTCTGGATTGTTGTCTTAAGTAAAGAATTAAGCCATGCATCTGAAATATCAAATGCTAAAATGGACTCTAATCATCTAATGTATGCCTCATATTAGCCGACTTTTAAATTATGCAAATAATTTCTGTAAGTTTTAGAATATTTATCTTTCCGTCTGACCATAATATTTTACCTGATGCATTATATCTAGCAGTTGCAAATAAGTTAACCATGTCTGAAGTATTATACCTTTTGTAATCTACTTGGTATCGATGTTTTTTCACTCCACTCTTGATCATGTTTGGATGAAACTGCCTCAGCTGTTTGTGCATCCTCTTGTTTGTTCTGCAGGTATCAGTTTAAACATCCTCGTCCACCAAAGCCCAAAGCTCCACGGATATATGAAGCTCATGTGGGAATGAGTAGCTCTGAGCCCCGCATAAACTCTTACAGGGAATTCGCAGATGATATTTTACCACGTATTCGGGAAAATAACTATAATACAGTCCAGCTGATGGCTGTGATGGAGCATTCCTATTATGCGTCATTTGGATATCATGTAACAAACTTTTTTGCTGTGAGTAGTAGATCTGGAAGCCCCGAAGATCTTAAGTATCTGATAGATAAGGCCCATAGCCTAGGTTTGAATGTTTTGATGGATGTCATCCATAGTCATGCTAGCAATAATGTTACTGATGGACTCAACGGCTTTGATGTGGGCCAAAGTTCACAACAATCTTACTTCCACGCCGGAGATAGAGGTTATCACAAGCTATGGGATAGTAGACTTTTTAACTATGCCAACTGGGAAGTTCTTCGTTTCCTTTTATCTAATTTAAGGTGGTGGCTTGAAGAGTACAAATTTGATGGATTTCGATTTGATGGAGTAACCTCAATGTTGTATCATCATCACGGAATCAATATGGCATTTACAGGGGATTATAATGAATATTTTAGTGAAGAAACAGATGTGGATGCCGTTGTCTATTTGATGCTGGCCAACTCTCTGGTCCATGATATTTTGCCTGATGCAACTGTCATTGCTGAAGATGTTTCTGGAATGCCTGGACTCGGCCGACCAGTTTCTGAGGTGGGGATTGGTTTTGACTATCGACTAGCCATGGCTATCCCTGACAAGTGGATTGACTACTTGAAGAACAAGAAAGACAGTGAATGGTCAATGAAGGAAATCTCTTTGAATTTGACAAATAGAAGATACACTGAGAAATGTGTCTCTTATGCTGAAAGTCATGACCAAGTATGAACTTTGTCATTTTGTTTTGTGTGTTGTGATGCCTTTGTGTTGGAAATAATTTAAGTATTTAGTTTTGGTTAAATTTGTGAACAGGAAGTGATCGAAACTAGAGCTGATATGCAATCAAGAAATTATCTTATTGAATTGTTTTTGAATGCCTGCACTATTAACGTCTTATAGTTTTTCCCTTGGGCAGTCCATTGTTGGGGACAAGACCATTGCATTTTTACTAATGGATGAAGAAATGTATTCTAGCATGTCTTGTTTGACTGATGCTTCTCCTACGATTGAGCGAGGGATTTCTCTTCACAAGGTTTTTATCTGACCATAAAACCTTCTAGACTACGTACATGTACACAATTAGAAATTGAATTGTGAAGCTGTTAATGCAATACAGTTATTGTTGTTTGTAGTCATTGTTATTTTAATCTTTTGCAGATGATACACTTCATAACCCTGGCGTTAGGTGGAGAGGGCTACCTTAATTTCATGGGCAATGAGGTATGCGTACTGCTTTACTCTCCTATCTGCAAAACCACTGCTCCCTGTTACTATATGATGCACCTGGCAATGATCCTTTTGTTAAATTATAAACAAACTATAATCACGATGTCATTTTTAGTTTGGCCATCCGGAGTGGATTGATTTTCCAAGAGAAGGCAATGGATGGAGTTATGAGAAATGCAGGCGCCAGTGGAATCTGGTGGATACAAATCACTTGAGATACAAGGTAGTGTGTGTGTCTATTTATTTACAGAGCATTGACATTCTCTTTTATGGCTTCATATCTTGGTTGGGGACTTTTCGGCAAGTTTAATTATTTAAGATGTCCATTATCTTCAGAATAGAATATTATGCAAATGGGCAATGTCATTTTGCATATTTTTGTGCGATGCATAATTCAACTATGCAGCCTTATTTTGTGAAGCTCTTTTTTGCCCTTTCTGCGGAACTCTTCGTATTTTGGTGCATTCTATGAGTTTCTTGCTTGTCTTTGATATAAATATTTTTTGTTGCTTTTGGAACTTGTGCAGTTCATGAATGCATTTGACAGAGCAATGAACTTGCTTGATGATAAATTCTCAATCCTTGCATCAACAAAACAGATTGTGAGCAGCACAAACAATGAAGACAAGGTAGATATGCCCCAAATGATTTAACTGTACTAATTCATAATCTGATGTTTTTCACTACTGCTAAGATAGATTAAAATAGACTACATCCTAGAATATATAAATATATATATATATATATATATATATATATATATATATATATACACACACACACACACACACATTGGTGTGTGAAGAAGGCTCTTCTTAAAAATGAATTAACAAACCATTGTATATTCCTAGTTATAGTTTTAGTATAAGTCTGCTATAACTAAATGCCTGATAGTTTTTCTTTTACAGGTTATAGTCTTTGAACGTGGGGATCTGGTGTTTGTGTTCAATTTTCATCCAGAGAATACATATGAAGGGTATGCAATGCGTTAAATTTTCTTTTGTGTGTTGGTATTTACATTTGCCAGGTTGTGTGTTTGGTTTTATGTGAAGTTTCTATATAAATTTCTATAATAGTAATGGTTAACCGCAAATGATTTGGATGGAACATTGAAACATGCAGATATAAAGTTGGGTGTGACTTGCCTGGGAAGTATCGAGTTGCACTGGATAGTGATGCTACGGAATTTGGAGGACATGGAAGAGTAAGGACCCCCTGATCTTTTTGGTATTAGATATTATAATTAGGGGTGGAACTATGTCTACCCTAACTGTCACCAGAACCACATTAGCCTTAAGTTTTGCTCATTGCTGTGATTTTAGACTTTTACTCAGTTGCTATTATTCCATGGTTCTTGAATATGTTTCTTTGTTGTTTCTTCCTTTATACGAGGTTGACCATTTTCCATTCGTAGGTGGGGCACGATGCAGATCACTTCACATCCCCAGAAGGAATACCAGGGATTCCCGAAACAAATTTTAACAATCGTCCCAATTCCTTCAAGGTCCTATCCCCGCCTCATACCTGTGTGGTACGTGATCTGGTCCCTTTCAATTTAATTTTTCGTATGTTGAGAAAATACATGATGATTTGTGAGTTAGATTTTTTATTTGCACTTCGTGGTAAAAAAGTGAATTCCTAATTTAATTTGAAAATTTCCGCAGGTATATTATAGAGTGGATGAAAGGCAAGAAGAAAGCAACAATCCCAATTTGGGTAGCGTAGAAGAGACCTTTGCTGCAGCTGATACTGATGTTGCAAGGATTCCTGATGTTTCTATGGAGAGTGAAGATAGCAATTTGGATCGGATAGAAGATAACTCAGAGGATGCAGTTGATGCCGGAATTCTTAAGGTTGAAAGAGAAGTTGTTGGAGACAAACTAGAAGAAGATTCAGACAACTGAGAATCTTGGCAATTTTCACTTGTCAACCATCCAATGGAAAAGAAATCAAGAGTAAATTTTGAAGAAACTACTTGGAATGAATTCCTTTCGGGAAAATAAAGAGGTCTATTTGGAGAAGGATTGATGCATATTCCACTTCTCTCTAATTAGACATCTCCATTTAAGAGATTAAAATCCAAGCTTTTGTCCATCAAATCGTCATGTTATTATGTTATGGAGATTACATGCGTGAATGTATAAAGATCACTAACACTCCTAAGTTATGGATGAATAAAACTCCACTACCACTTATGTATATTACCTTTTGGTGGTGGTCATGGATATATAATGTGTGTATATATGTCTTGAACAATGTTTTAATAGTTCAGACTAACAACCTATGAAGGGCATGCACGAAGCACCGGAATACACTACACGGACATTCCGACACCATACACGGAGGTGTGCTTCGAAGCTAACAATAAAAATAATTGGTGAGGACTTTTATTGTATACTCCTACAAAATACACTATAATTAACAATAAACTATACTTTAACAACACTGTAACCATGTATAAACTATACTCTGCAATCAAGAATGAAAAATATATTTCCACAATCAAGAATGTCTAAATCATATCACACACAGAAAATGTCTCAACTTCCATTGAATAAAAGTAAAATACATAACAGAGAACAAGATTCAACCGAGACATCTTATTAAATCAGGTCCTCCTCCATTTTAAATCAACCCTAATAGTATGAAATTCTTCCTGTTCTTCTAGGTGTGGCTCCAATCTTCTTCTCACCAACAGCAGCAGATTTATCCATTCTTGAAGCTAGAGGAGGTTTCTTACTATTATCCTTACTCCTGCTTCTAAGCATGTACCTTGGAGTTTCACTAACCTCAGCAGAATAAGCAGCAGAAACCGATTTTCTAAGACTTCCGAGTTTTCTCGCGGTATTAATCTTCTTTCCAGATTCAACATTAACACCGAGAGCACGATGAGAAGGCGGCACCTTAGGTGGCTTAATACTAGTAGTATTAACTTCATTCACCGTGATTTCTTGTTTTCTCTTTAGCCTTTCGTTCCTTCTTGCAGAATATTCATCATACAATCTTCCTCTCTGAAATAAAACACCTGATTTAGCGTTACAAGAATCGGTGAAAGCAGCTTCTTCTGGATCTGGCTTTCCGAATTGGTTATTAACCATCTTTGATAAAGCCCTAAATTCACAAGCAATTGTGCGGTATTCAGGTCGCAGTTGTTCGGGAGATCGAACTGGTTTTTGAGATTTCATCAAAGAACCTGTTACAATCATCCACAATCAGAAATAAATTCGTTTACGAATTAAAATTCAAAAAATAAAGATCTAGATGTTAAAGGAGGCTGAAAAAGTACCTGGTGGAGTTTGAAGAGAGACAGAGTCGGGGATGGTTCGAGTTGCAACACGAGTTGGAGATTTAGGTATCGGACGCGGTGGCCGGAGGCGCGATTTCATTGTTGATGACGACTGGTACATGGCTGCGGCGAAATGAATACAGTATCAGTGAAGAATGCGGGGCGGGTTTTTGTTTGATTCGAACAAGAGGAGCGAGGGTTTTGAGTCAAACAGATATAGAAGAAAGAGTCTATAACGGTCATATTTTTTATCCGACGGCTCATGTTGTAGCTTAGAAACTGTGGATTTCTCATTATTACAATCGGATTTTTCCTACTTTAGTGGCTTTTGTTCTCTTTATTCTAGTAAGATGGGACCGCTTTGAAAGCTTATGCAAATAACCTTCATTTTTTTTATAATAAATCTTTCAACAATTTTATACGAATTAAAGAATTGTTTTATATAAAAAGGAAAAAAAAAAGAATAATTTATAAGGCTATTCTTTATTAATAGTATTAGAAAACATTATTTAAAGAATTAAAAAAAAAAAATATCTTTATTTTTAGGGATTAGGTTACACATATTTTTTACACCAATTCTTCCATTAAACATTATGGTGAACTGAGTTTTTTAAATAAAATAATATTAAAATTTTATTTCAAATAAAAAGTATTTATAAAAAAAATTATAATTAATTTCGTAACAAAAATATAACATTTATTATTAACTAATTTTATTATTACATTAATCACAAAATATATACTATTAACCACATAGTTTTCTGATAGCTTATTAACAATTTTATTATTTTATTAACTAATAAAATACATACTATTATATTAATTTATTATTTGATTGATAAATTTTAAAATTTTAAAAATAATAAATACTAAATGAAATTGATTAATATTATATAAATACTAGTTTATAAAATTATTTATATTAATCAATTTTATTTTATTATTTATTGTTTTTTAATTTTTAAAATTTATTAATCAAATAATAAATTAATGTCACAATTTAATTAATATTATTTATTTTATTAATTAATGAAGTAATAAAGTTGATTAATAAATTAGGATGAAAATACATGGATAATAAGATATGCAATAGAAGATTGAAATGCTCAAGGATTACTCTAAGGAGGTATAAAGAAATTGATCAACTATTTTGCCTATCTCTGAAACACAGGAGTATCACAATCTTCCTTCTCACCTCCTTCAGCGTCTGCAGTTGTGAATGTCTGGTTTTTCTATTCTACATTTGCAGTATAATTTTGTGCTTTCAGTGTGCCATCTTGGTTTTTTTCTTCGTTTCCTTTTTCCCTTTTGTGGAGGGTGTTTCTTGCTACCTCTTTTCTGCCTTCGTTTTGTTGGGATTAGTCTTTTTATTATTGTGGTTTCTCTCGCTGTTGTATCCTTTCAAGTTTCTGCTTTTGGCTACGACCATGGAGATCCAAGGTTCAGCAGAAAAAGGAAAAAGAGTTGGATCTAGTTTGGATATTGTATCCAACATCCAAATTCCTACTATTCAACAAGTCCATTACAAAATCAATTGGGAGAGTGCAACATCAACCAAAACCCTAATCAGGGCCCTCGTAGATCTTTTCACTTTGTCAACATAAAAAAAAGAAGCTACAATTGAACTTGTAGAAGATGCCGAGGATGACTTTTGTGTGGGGGATGAAGATGATTTCAAAGACAATTTCAAAGAGAATCAATAGGCATTAATAATAAAGTTACTATCTGAAAACCTATGCATAAGAACTCTCTATTTACAGAACTTGCTAGTATATGATGTGAGCAATAAAAAATTCAAATTTCTGAAGTGGAATCAGGTTTTTCCCACGTTGCTTTGAAAAATAATCTGGATATAAAAAAGATCCTTAGAGTAAATCCTTGGATCTTTAGAAACGCATGGCTCTCTGTCAAACCTTGGTCTCAAGATTATGTTCTCAAAAAGATCAATTTTCAAGGTTCCTATTTGGGTTCAACTTTGGGGAATTCCCTGGAAAATGAGATATTCTTAAATGGGAGAGATGGTTGGTACTAAGATTAGTCAGGTCCTTAAATCTAACTTGTATCTCTTTCCAAACAATATCACCATTGTTGAGGTTAAGGTGATTTTTCATGCCACTAAACCTCTCAAGGCTGGTATTCACATAGGTAGTAAAAATATGGTACTAATAGGATTGATTTTCGTTATGAGGAGTTATCTATGTTCTGTTTTAACTATGGTATTGTTGGGCATAATGAGGAATTTTATTTACTAAAAGCCAAAAAGATGTTGGTCCAGATATTAAAAACCCATTTGGCATTTGGCTTAGATCCATTGAATTTGGAAGAAAGATCAAGGAGTCAAATAGGAATTTAAACAAAAACATCCATATGTTCTCTCCCAATGCTGGTTTCCCTAGTCTCATCCATGAGCTATGATAAGGAAGTTGGGTTTTATGAAGATTGTTGAACCAGATATCCAACAAAAAGGTGAAGGTGAAAGTAATACTCACCGTGCTTATAATATTCCAATTACGAGTAATCAGATTACCACGGATTCTAGTGAGCATGAAAGTAAAAAGATGGGGAGGGAAGAAGGTCAAAAGTTAGTTATGACAAAAAATTGAATAGAAGGCGGACTCTCTCAAAAGGGTCAGTCGGGAACCATGAAGATCCTAAGTTTGAATTGTCGGGTGTTGGAAACCCTTTGTCAGTCAGAGCTCTTAAGCACCTGATCAACATTCATCATCATGATATTGTCTTCCTCTCGGAAGTTAAGTTTCTCTATCTATTTTTAAAAGATTTGTTTTTAACTTTTCTACTAGTATGAGTAATTTCCACATGAAAGATTGCCCCACCTCTAGTGGGGGGAAATTTGATGGGTTAGTCTTAATGCAGAATAATCTCGTTACCATGACCGTTTTGGATGTTAATGAGAATTGCATTGATGCATATTTCTCTTGTGATAATCAACCAAATAAGTGCAGAATATCTGGAATTTATGGTTGCCATATTCATTATAAAAAGTATCTTACTTGTTCTCTTTTATCTGATCTTTATAATACTTATAATTTTGATAATTGGATTGTTTGTAAGGATTTTAACATTGTTACTTCCGCTAAGGAAAAATGTGGGGGTAATCCTATAGATCTATGTATTACTAATATATTCATTGATACTATAGACAAATGTAATCTTAATGATATTGAGTATACGGGTGATCCTTTTACTCTGACCAACAGTCAATGGAATGATAACTACATTTAGGTTAGGCTTTGTAGATTTCTAGTCTTTGATAGTTGGATGGAAAATTATCAGTTCTATTCTAATAATAATTTAATTATTTATGCTTCAGATCCCAATCCTATTTTATTATGGTATAACTCTAACAGGTTGTGTAGGTTTAAACCAAATAATAAGCTTACCAAATTTGAAAAGGTGTGGATTTTTAATGAGGACAGAAAAAATAGTGTGCGCCAAGACTTTCTGAAAATACTGAATTGTTGGGTTCTGAGTATGGGAGGATTTCCTCCCTTCCATGCTGGAGGTCAGCTCACCAGCCAACCTCTGCCAAAATGTACCAAATTCGAGGGTCTAAGGTCCCGTCGAGCGAATTTCTGTAGCGCACTCGTTATGATCAGCATCAAATTGGAAAAAGGCATAAATCTCATCAAGATTAAGAGTGTACTCTTTATTAAGCAGTATAAATATGGCACCTTCATTCACTTGGTGCACGCATCTAGCATATAAATAATCAAACGAACTCAAAAAATCTAAGGTAAGCCTAGCATATGTCCTATGTTTTAGAGTCACGGAGTGACTCATCTGCAACCTCTCATACATAAAATGCACTAAATCATAAAGTCCTAACGTTATAAGACATGAGTCATCAGGATACTTGGTAGAACTCAAAGTTCGTCGATAAAGAACTTTGTATTTTTACTTCTGGGCTGCGTCCCGGAACTATATTCCCATATAGTCTACTGTTTGGGGTCTTGGAGGCATTGTGGAAGTGAAATTATGATTTTTTTTAGTAAGGGTAGTGAAAAAAATAAGTGGGAAAGTTTCATTTTTGACACTGGAAATAGGTTATGGACAGTGTGGTGATCAGTTTTCGTGTTTACGGTTTTGGATTTGGTTGAGAATTGTGAGAGATATTGAGGTTTTAAGAATGGGTTTTAATGGAATTTAAATATGAGTTATGACAAATAATAAGAAGAAAAATGTGGGAGTTTGAAAATTGGGGTGGTGAGGATATGTGAGAAGTGGGAAAGGTGGAGAGAGAGAGAGAGAACAATATGATCACTTGAAATTCATGCCCAAAACATGCTGACAGGGGTCAGTTTGGCTGACACTCTAGCCCGTCAACACCAAAAGTCAAAATTCAGAATATGACTCGCTGACAAGCATCATCCCTAACTGACGGTCGTCAACTTTCATTTTTTTCTTCGTATTTTTCACTTTTTTGGATCTTTTGGTGCGTTCGCGTGTTTCCTAACTTTCTTACCAGACTCTATATTAATTTTACTAAGCAAATAGCTAAAGCTAATGGATAAAAGGGAAGAAAAAATTGGGTTGCCTCTCACGCAACGCCTCTTTTAACGTCGGTAGCTCGACGGCTCAGGAGTGTAAGCACTCATGGTGGCTCTTTCGAGAATGACTTATTGTTCAAACTTTAAATAATATTCGATTTCCATGGCCACTTATTAATCCATCTCTCATATCCCTCGTCTTTTCTCTTCTTCCTTCTATGGAGTGGTTCATACTTCTTAAATTGTGGGGGTGGTTTTTGCTCTATCATGAGTGTCAGTTTTTCAGGTTTGGGTTTAATTATTTCATCCACCACCTCAAACGTTAAACTTCCCTTCTTAACACTAATGATTTCCCTAGTTTCATGGTCCTCTAATTTTCTCTTTTTATGCAGGACCTCATACAAAGGTGCACTAGTGTGGATATTTTTCAATACCTCTACATACCTTTTTGATTGGGAGTCTATCTTAGCTTCCTCAAACCTTTGCAGGAAAGAAATCTATGGGTTATAGGGAGGAGGAACAACATAAGGTGTTTACTTCTCTATCTCTTTGACAACCTCCCTTTTGAGTGGTGTATGTTGATTTTTCTCAATCTCTACACTTTTCTCACCAGAACTCTCCTCAAACTCATTATCACTTTCCTTAGGATTTTCTATTTGTTTACTACTGGTTGTTACAACATCTGCATGTCTCTTAGGGGAGGATCCGAGAGGTGTTTGTGCAAGCAGGGAGATTTGAGTCTCTAATTCCTTGTGTGAGTCGCGAGGGACTTTACCACAGTGTTCAGCTGCCTAAGGATTTCATTAGTATGAAGACTTTGTTTTCTAAAATCTTTATTTGTGAAAGTTTGTGTCGCCACAAAGCTTTCAATCATAAACTCTAGCCTTGAGAGAGCTTGCATCGTAATGAAATTCTCTATTAACATTTCGATGTCGGATTTATGGGAATCTTGCGGTTCCTCAAAATAATGGGATTGGCAATTGTAGAAAAAATTGGGTAATCCACTTAGGATTATAGTAATTGAAACAAGAATGTCTTAGTCTATACGGTGCTACAACAGAATCACGATATTGAATGTTGGTCCCCGACAACGGCGCTAAGAACTTGATGTTGTCCACAAGTGCACGAAAAATATCACAGTAATATAAAAAACTATCGATCTCACAAAGACCAATATTAACCTACTGTTATTTATCGCCGCTTTGTAAATCTAAGGCTATAAGGAATGATTGTTGGATGCAAACAAAAAAGAAAACTACTATTTTTAGAAAAAGGAACTGATTATAGAGGAGACCAAAATGTAACTTGCATCAACCTCCAGTACTCACATAGGCGCCATATTAATTAATTAAATAGGGATAATTTTATCTCTTAGTAAAAAAAAAATTTAAATGGATTGTCCTCTTTCGCATAGTCGGAACCGAGTTTTAGCCTGAAATCTATCTTGGCCACTTTCGCATGGTCGGCGTGTTAGAGTGCAAAAACTTTATTTTTGAAAAGCAATTGCTTATTAATAATTAAAAAGTTGTTTAAGATGAAAAAGTAAGTTTAAAGGTTTCATTGGCTTTCACATCGTCTTACACCAGACCTTAAACCCACAACCGTCCGCTTTCGCATGGTCTGTTTGTGCTTTTAAAATTGATTTTTGAAAACATTAATTTTTGCATATTTGATAAAAGATACTTTCGTAGAGCAGTTAATAAAAATATTATTTTTTACTTTACCCTGATACAGGTTCCATTCTTTCAAACGCCAACGGATATCTCTAAATTACGGCTTTCACAATAATTAATTAAAACTAAAAATAATTGAAAATTAGTCCTTAAACAAATCCTAAATAAATAAATTAAATACGACTTTTATGCGAGTATCGTCAGAACAACGGTCCTCACATCCCAGACTCTAATAAATTAGTTGAATATAACTAATATGATAAAAGTACGGTTACTGAATTGCATAATAAATGAACTAAACATAATAATAATCAATAATAATAAAATAGGAGTAACAATAAAAGTAAAAGTGAACTAGCATAAAATAAAAGACGCAATAAATATAATATAAAAATGCAATACGTATAAGAAAATTGATTATATTAACAACCTGCTCTGATGGAGACTTAAATATGGTAAAGTGAAAACTTCAAGAAATTTTGCTGAAAATAAAATGTCGGCAAGGCTGAAACAACCACGTAAATAATACATAATTCTTTTCTCCAAACCTAATACTAAATATGCATTAATCCCTCAATATGAGATATTAAGTGTTTTTCAAAATAAATGATTTTATGCCTAAATTCAGTACTAAACTTGGATACTTGAAATCTGATTCTAAAGTGCCTTTTATACCTAAATTTGTACACAATAATTGACACATAGTGAGTGAAGTGATGAAGAAAAGTAAGGAAGTGGGAAAGACTAAATCTGAGAAAATGGGCGAAAAATCGAATTTCACCATCATGAAGGGTGTCATGCCTTCAAATTACATATTTCCCCTGGCTGACGGGCGTCATGCTGTCAAATTTCGTATTTTCTCTAGCTGACAGGCGTCAGCTAGGGGTGACAGACGTCAGCTAGGACTGACGGGCGTCATGCTGTCAAATTTCATATTTTGTCCCGTTTTTCACTATTTTTGCTTGCACCATGTACCTGAAAGACACATATAAAACCAACATAACACTACAAAAACATATAAAATTGACACTAAAATGCATATGAATCGAGTCAAAATACATTATGTATCTTCGTGTTACCAGTCACTCACTTAAATGATTACTCAAGATATGGTAACTGTTATACCAAGTCTTGTGATACTCGACAAACTTTGCGACGGTTGTCTAGTAGGGAAAAAATATAGAAAGACTTTTATTTTGACTACGCCAATAAGATCCTCATGCATACTAGAAGTAGTATATTCAGATGTATGTGGCCCTGTTAGGTCTGGTATGTAATGATTGGATGCATTTTGGAAAAACAAGTATTCTAGTCAGATGTTGAACAAGATGTCTTGGCATGTTGGTTCAACATTGGGGTATGACTTGTTTTAGTGTCTTGTAAGATTTGTTTCCTTTTTTGAGATATTTGAGATGCGCTGAAGATTTAGTTCACGAGATACGTGATTCAAGTAGCGCATTTTCTAATAAGCAAATGACTGTTTTTCCTTGACTTGTTTCCGAAGTAAAGATGTCAAAACATTTTAGGAAACATCTTATCTATTTGAAATCAAATATGTAGAAGATTGTGTAGAGTCCTTGGATCTGCTGTGAATCAAGCCTGAAGCCCATGTCTTTTAAATGTTATATATATATATATATATATATATATATATATATATATATATATATATATATATATATATATATATATATATATATATATATATATATATATATATATATATATATATATATATATATATATATATATATATATATATATATATCCTTTCTAAACCTAAGAAGGCATCGAAGCAACGCTGAATATTATTTGTGTTAGGTATTAGTTGTCTTTGCTTGTGATTCATTCGAGTATCTCCTCAATACTTGAATTGGACTTGTTTTATTGAGTTGTAATTGTTAATCAGTCATAAGCTTTTAAGCAAGAGTGAATTATATATCTTGGAAGAGTGTCTTATAGTATTTGATTAAAGTCATTATCATTGTGTGTGATTGGAGGGAAGTGAGAGGAGTCTCATATCTAGGAGTTTCTTAGATAGAAACATCCGCGGATACAAATCAGGTGAGAAGTTTGTAAAACCTAAGGTTGTTTAGAACTTTGAACTAATTTTGTGATAGAGGATTTCCTTCCTGGCTTGATATCCCCCAGATGTAGGTGATGTTGCACTGAATTGGGTTAACAACTTCTTATTAGAACAAGATTTGGTTTTGCATCTATACCTTGAGTTTTAATGACAACAATGTTGTATTTGTGAAAGAATAATTTTGGTACCCTAATGGTTTGTTGTTTTGTAAATTTAACAATTAGTTCTGATTCTGATCATATGATGTGCAACATCATTAGATTTTGAACTTTGCATTCCAAATCCACTTCTACACTGCAATTAGAAGTTTTGAAAGACATCAATATTGATGTTGCAATGTTCTTTCTGCTTTTGTGTTATTTCACCCATCAGAAGCTTCTGAGGGGACTCTATATTGATACTGTAATATTCTCTCAATTTTTGCTTTTGGATGTGACTCTGATCACCAAACTTCTGAAGAATGTCAAGCTTCTGAAGTTGTGTTATTTAGCTGAAGATTCTGAAGATCTCAATACAGACGATTGAGGTTATCAATGTTCTGACTGAGGTTTCTGAAGACTCTGAAGATTCTGAAGATACTGAAGAACTCAAGATAGACTACTAACACTGTTAAGGTTCTGACCCAGGGTTCTGAAGTTTCTGAATGTAGCTCTCTACTTCTTCACTTCATGCTTAAATCATCTTTTATCAGAAGCCAATGAATCTGAAGATAAGATCAAATAGAAACGTAATCAAATAGTACATAGTACAAATCAAACACCTTTCCATTACCTGATTTCATGGACAAGGACAGTATTATTCATCACACATGTCACTGAATATATGGGCAAAAGGACAGTACGTGGTATCATTCCTTTCTCATCCAATAGTGGACAACCTCTCAAGGAGCTTTCCCCATTTTTCCCTCCAACGGTCACATGCTTACTCTATATAAGTATGCATTGGATACTTGAAGAAAACGCTGAACTACACAATTATTTTGACAAGTTATTTTTCTTTGTGAAAAGCTATCATCTTTTGTATACAGTGTTCTTTAAGTATTTATTATTAATTTGTGTAAATATGCTTTTGTAGAAGCATCTTGTAACACACTAAATATTCTTCAAACTATTTGTTTGAATCCTTAAGGAGGTTATCCTTGATAAGACAAAGAAAGATGTTCTTTGTGAGTCCTTAAGGAGACTAAGGTTTAGTTGGATCCTTGAGAAGACAACGAAGGTTATTCTTTGTGTTTATTATGATATGTTGATTATAATGGATTAAGTCCTTGTGTATAAGGCAAATCACCTTGGCGGGTGGACTGGATTAGCTTTAAGTTTCAAGGGAACCAGGATAAAAATCACTGTGTTTTTATCTCTTTATTATTAACTTGTTAGTGGTATTTTTGTTTTGGAAAAAACTTTTGCTTATAAAACCCAATTCAAGCCCCCATTCTTGTGTTTTTCACACCTTCAATTGGTATCAGAGCTCCGGTTCTGATTGTGATAAAAAAAATTATCAATACCAATCCAGTTGTGTGAGAACCAATGGTTGCCGTTAACGCTTCTAACGTTGTTAATAATGATAGAGATCATTACAGTGCTAAACCACCTATTTTTTATGGTGAAAAATTTGACTACTACAAAGACATAATAGAAAGTGTTTTTCTTGGCTACGATGTTGATCTCTGGGATCTTGTAGTCGAAGGCTACGTTCATCAAATAAATGTTGAAGGAAATACTTTAGTAAGAAGTGTTATGTCTGATCAGCAGAAGAAAGACTTCAAAAATCATCATAAGGCCAGAACCATATTGCTTAACGTTATCTCTTATACGGAGTATGAGAAGATAACAAACAGAGATTCTGCCAAATCCATTTTTGACTCATGAGGGAAACGCTCAAGTAAAGGATACAAAGGCTTTGGCCTTAATCCAGAAATATGAGGCTTTCAAAATGGAAGATGATAAAAATGTTGAAACCATGTTCTCAAGGTTTCAGATGCTTGTCGCAGGGCTTAAGGTTCTAGACAAAGGGTATTCTACAACTGATCATGTTAAGAAAATTATCATAAGGCTTCCTAAAAAATGGAAACCTATGGTAACTGCATTGAAGCTGGTTAAGGATCTCAACAACATCAGTCTTGAAGAACTTGTTATTTATTTAAGAAGTTACGAGATTGAGCTAGAAGAAGATGAACCTCAGAAGAGAGGTAAATTTGTAGCTCTAAATCCAAGCCTGAGAAGACTAGAGCATATCAAACTGAGGAAGAATCATAAGAATCTGGTGAAGACTCAGAAGATGATGATGAGTTGTCTCTAATCTCAGAGAGTCAACAAACTCTAGAAATACAGGCAAAGTGGTCAAGGGAAATTCAAAGGAGTCAGAAGGATTGTTGGTTGCTTCGAATCCTCATTTGGTCAAAAGAAGCAAACTTATGGAAAAGAAGTCATCTATTTCGAATGCAAGGAGCCATGCCACTACAAGAATGATTGTCCCAACCCGAAGAAGGACAGAAGGCCCAATAAGAACTTATCCAAAGTCAAGAAAAGGCCGATGGCTACCTGGGATGACTCAGAATCTGAAGAAGAAGATTTTGACGAAGAAAAAGATGATGTTGAATTGATCGCAACTACTAAGGATCCTGTAAGGCCCCAATTTTGACCCTAAGATCCCTCATTTTATCTCATCATTAGCATTCGCTTCGGGTGCACACCTTGGCATCCTCCTTACCCCTCATTCATTGGGTTTGTATTGGGAGAGATCACCAAGCACATTTGATTGTATCATACTTTATTTTTCATTATTTACTAACCAAAATGCCAAAAATATTTCTATGCATATCTTTGTTTCTTTTGTAGGTAGTGTGTACATTCACCAATGCTCATCAAGCTCATATCTAGGGTTTAAGACCCTCATTCCCACATTCTATTTCACCAAACATCATTTATACCAAAAACACGTGCACACATAAAAAAGGGCTCCCTAGGACACTTTGGGTGTTAACACCTTCCCTCTATGTAATCAACCCCCTTACCTGTAATCTCTGGCATTTTATTAGTTTTGATTTGAAAACCTCTTATCTTTGGGTTTTGTTCGTACTTTTCCCTTTTCCTTTGGAAATAATAAAAGCGCGGTGACGACTCTGGTTTTATTGACGTCAAGTTTATCCATAGCTTGATGGTCATGAATTTACCGCTACAGATCCCACAAGCTCTAAGAAACCAGAAGACAAGTTTTTATCAGAATCAGAATCCGACTCTGATTCTGAAGAGGTATTCTCTAATTTATCTCGTTCTAATATTGAAATTTGTCTTTCTGAAATGTAGGAAAAGTACCAGAGTCTTCAAAGAAAATACAAGGACCTTAAACAAGTTCAAGTAACTACTTCTGAAACTCAGAAAGAGCTTGAGAATAATATTTCCTATCTAAACGAAAAAGTATTTTCTTTAGAAAGTAATAACTCTGCTTTGAAAAGAAAAATTTCAAAACTAGAGGAGGAAATAACTTTAGAAGCTTCTAGTACTGATTGCGTCATCATATATGACAGAGCATTCCAGTACTTTCTAACTAAAAGCATAGATATAAGCAAAATGGCTTCCTTGATCTATGGAGTTAGCAGAAATAGCAAGAAAGGTCTGGGTTGTACAGAAACTACAAAACCTGACGAAAGTCAGAAGGTCAAACCAAAACCTCTTTATGTGTATTTCGTGCCTACTGGCATTGAGTCTGATATTTCTGCACATACACAGAAGCATACTAAGGATGGGAACTTTGTTCTGGAACCTAAGTATCATGCACAAATCTCTCATGATTATCCTTCTGCCAAAAAACCCAAAGGTGTGAGAAACTCTGGGAAAACTAACAAAAGAGGACCTAAAAAGTGGATACCTAAGGATAAAATCATTTATGTTGCATACACCCTTAACAACTCAGCTGAGACACCAATCATGGTACCTGGACAGTGGATGCTCGCAACACATGACGAGAATAAGGTCTATGTTCTAAGATTTGGAACTTAAGCCTGGAGGCTTCGTTGGTTTCAGAGGAAACCAAAATGGGAAGATCATTGACTCTGGAACCATTGGTAACGGTAAACTTCCTTCTATTACTAATGTTCTTTTAGTTATTGGTCTAATGCATAATTTATTGTCCATTAGCCAACTTAGTGACAATGGTTACGATATCATCTTTAATCAAAAGTCTTGTAAGGCTATTAGTCAGAAAGATGGCACAATCCTTTTTAATGGAAAGAGGAAAAACAACATTTATAAAATTAGACTTTCTGATCTTGAAGATCAAAATGTACAATGTCTAATGTCTGTTATTGATGAGCAATGGGTCTGTCATAGACGTTTGGGTCATGTTAGCATGAGAAGGATTTCTCATCTAAATAAGCTTGAATTAGTCAAAGGTCTAACCAAACTGAAGTTTGCTTCATATGCTCTTTGTGAAGCATGTCAGAAAGGAAAGTTTTCTAAAACATCTTTCAAAGATAAAACTGTTGTTTCTACCTCTAGACCGTTAGAACTTCTGCACATTGATTTGTTTGGACCAGTGAAAACTACTTCTATCAATGGAAAGAAATATGAATTAGTCATTATTGATGACTACAGTCGATGGACATGGGTAAAGTTATTGAAACACAAGGATGAGTCACACTCTGTGTTTTCTACCTTCTGCTCACTAGTGTAAACATAAATGAATTGCAAAATAGTCAAAGTCAGAAGTGATCATGGTGGCGAATTTGAAAATAAATATTTAGATTTAAACAGTATTTCTCATGATTTCTCTTGTCCTAGAACTCCACGGAAAAATGGAGTTGTAAAAGGAAGAATAGGACGTTGCAAGAAATGGGCCGCACCATGATCCAAGAAATTGATATGGCTAAGCATTTCTGGGCAGAAGCAGCTAACACAACGTGTTATATTCAGAACAGGATTTCTATCTGACCTATTCTGGGTAAGACTCCTTATGAATTGTGAAAGAACAAAAAGCCCAACATTTCTTACTTTCATCCTTTTGGATGTCAATGCTTTATGTCAAACACTAAAGAGAATCTTGGCAAGTTTGACTCTAAGGCACAAAAGTGTTTACTGTTAGGATATTTTGAATGCTCTAAAGGCTACAGAATATTTAATACAGAAACACGAATTGTTGAAGGATCAATTCATGTTAGATTCAATGATAAGCTTGACCCTTAAAAGTCAAAGCTAGTTGAGAAATTTGCAGATCTGAAGATCAACCTTTCAGGATCCAAAGATATCATCTATGGATAAAAAGACTCAAAAGGCAAAGCCAAAGAATCTGAAGAAACGACTCAACCAAAAGCAATCGTTGATCCAACTCATCAGAAGAAGAGTAGATTAAGAACTTCTCATTCTGAAGAACTGATTCTGGGAGACAATAATGCTTCAGTCATAACTAGATCTTCATTCAAACCTTTTGAAGAAACTCATATAGGTTTGGTGTCTCTGATATAACCTACATCCATTAATGAAGCTCTTCTGGATAATGAATGGATTCTGGCCATGCAAGATAAACTGAATCAATTCACCAAAAACGCCGTATGAGATCTTGTTCAGAAACCAAAAGGCTTCCATGTCATTGGAACCAGATGGGTTTTCAGAAACAAGCTGAATGAGAAAGGCGAAGTTTTCAGAAACAAAGCTCGACTATCTGGGAGTTAACACATAGGATTATGTGAGGGAGTTTGAAAAAAGCAGAGGGGCACGTGCTAGGTTTGAATTCCTAAAAAATTTATATACATATGAGATCCTTAGAACTTATGAGGCTATAGGAAATGACGAGTAGGTGGGCCTCCATAGAGTGTATGCTATGAGAACGTACCAACTATCTTTGGTTGGCACTCCAATTTTTATGGACAAGAGTGCCACTTATACAGACGTCGTCTACCTACGGTACTTCGAGGACTTCGAGCATATCCACGAGTACAACTGGGGGGCGCTTGTTTGGTTTACTTGTACTCAAAATTATCAGAGGGTTGTAGGTGGAAGACGAAACAGGTCTCTGGAAGCATCACACTACTGACGATAATATTTATTGGTCTTTTAATTTTTTGTGTCATTATCATTACATTTTTACAATGCCCTTACTAACGATTCGTGTGTTTCAACATTTTTCAAGCTTGGATCCTCCAGCACTTCCCGCGCATCTTCGACTGGTTGTGTGTATCAACTTACACTGATGATATGTCTTGTGTTTTTGCATTTGCCCCGCTCAGAAGGAACATGCGATAGACCCGTTCAGAGTGTATCTTGGCTACTTGGTTGTCGAGGATATGCATTTCAAAAGATATGTCGATCACCGTGAGATGCAGCCATTTGGCGATATAATGTTATACTTGGGATGGTGTGCTTACGCCTCACGTCTCATATTTCCTCATTTGCTTGAGTGCGTCATGCGATAGTTTGACTACACTGAGACTGTTCCCAGACACCCTATTGTCTCTGCTCCTCCTACTATGACACGTAGATAAATGAATGTCATTGATGATTATCTTAGTCATATGGTACTAGAGGAGACACAGAGTACCATAGCTTATAGCGATTGGAGCTATGTCGACGGGTACATCAGGTGGTTCTTCAGGGTGTCACATCTGTATATGGTGTATGATGCTCTAGGAGATTCTCTGAGGCCAGTACATCAAGAGATACTAGACGAAGATCAAACACAATTAGATCATGCTCATGATGTCTTGTCTAGATGTCGTCGCATAGTGGAGATTGCGCAGACAGGCGTTGACAGATGTATCTTCCTCGGTGGGTCTGAGGTGAGGCAGGTCCTAGATGCCATTATGACGGAGGCACGAGAGGCACTAATGTATCGAAGACAATGTCGGAGGACGGGAGTAGTAGACGCCGAGGAGTACGAGGAGGCAGAAGAGTTGTAGTCTGACATACACAGTAGTATATAGTAGTTGTACTTTTGATTCATTATGAATTGTATTTTATTTTCACTTCATTTCACTTTATCGTGTATTTCAACTTTATTTATATATGTCATATTTGGACCATCTGGATTTATGTATGTCATTTTTTGCATATCGACTCTATGGTTTAAATCTCATCACATAATATGGTTCTTAACATTTATAAATCATCACTTTCATATGCATAACCATAAAACAAACATAACTTGTACTATTCTGATAGGGTACGAAGATGAATCTTCGTAAATCCTAAACAAAGATGCATCTTCGAAACAATAAATATATAAAATATCTTATAGAATGGAATTCGTAGGGTATAGTTTAAAATATTTTGAAGATATATCTCCAAATTAATTAACGTTTTGATTTTAACAAAATACGGCTGAAGATACATATTCAAAAATGGATTGATATTTTAGATTTTTCATAAAATATTGATCAACCTAAATAAGAAAATTTTCAAAATTTATACTTTAAACAAATGAACATCTTACATACGACAAGGACCACCACTATATATTCGTTTAAGAAAAGAAGAAGAAAAAAGATAATACGACAACAATAATTTTGCATTACGAATAACGAAGTTAAAAGCTTTGATTTCCATCACAAAAATAAAAAATAAAAAACAACACAAAAAATGAAAACGACATATAATATAACCTATACTCGTTGCTAACCGCGTTTCATCAACACCGTTGAACGTGTGAAAAAGCAATCGATTATAACTAAATTGAGAAATTGAGAAAAACGCAGTGGAAGAAGTTTAATAAATACTTTATATCATGAAAAATGTTACCATAAATAAAAGAATGAAATGATACTGTGGATCTTGCCATGGCTGATCTTCTTTCTCTTTCATCTTTTCTCTTCTCAATCACCATCTACTTCCTCTCTTCCTCCCAAGATCTCTTCTCCGTTAATGGCCAATTTATCAACAATTTCACTAGATATTCCGTTACACAAATCAACTACGATCTCTATCACTCCAGGTTTCACTCTCTTCTGTTCAATCTCTCATCTATCTTCCTAACTTATTGGAATCACCGTTTTTTCAATTTCACAATTCAATTATGCATATCGATGTTCCTTTCGCAGTTTAGATCACGTTTTTAGTTATAGTTAAATTCAGTTACGATTTTGTTGAATGAATCTCAATCTGCAGCATATTAGTTTCTGTAGTTAAAATTCAGTTACGATTCTGTTGAATGAATCTCAATCTGTAGTATATTAGTTTCTATAGTTAAAATTCAGTTACGATTTTGTTGAATGAATCTCAATCTGTAGTATAGTTTCTATAGTTAAAATTCAGTTACGGTTTTGTTGTATGAATCTCAATCTGTATTATATTAGTTTCTATAGTTAAAATTCAGTTAAGATTTTGTTGTATGAATCTCAATCTGTAGTATATTAGTTTATATAGTTAAAATTCAGTTACGATTTTGTTGAATGAATCTCAATCTGTAGTATATTAGTTTTCCTTGCCTTGTGTAGGAACTGATTTACAATTCGTTATAATAATTTGAAAATAAAAACTAAATGTAATAACAAGTGTCTGTGTTGATTCTGGTTAGTGTCACACCTTTTTTCAGAGGTCTCGGTGGTGTTACAGTGACAATTCGTTTATATTGTGTCTTTTTTACCTTGCTTGATTTCTTAATTGTTGCGCTTTCTGGAATGTTTTGATATTCTTCTTGTGCTTATTACGAGCTTTAATTTTATGGTTGTATTTATAATTACTTGATTTGTTCTGTAATTTTGTGAAATTGCTTATTTGTTTGTTGTTGTGGAATTCTGCAGTCGAAAATTGATGGATGAGATCAAGGACTTGGTACATCGTCATCCGGATAAGCTCTCTGTGAGTAGTCAATGATGTATTTAGATTTGGCTACTGTGTGTTTTGGTATTTGAGTATACATAGTTCTTATCCTCGATGTTTCAACGTAGATGGAGACAGTTAAAGCTAGAAACAAAGGCTATGGTGCTGAGATTGCGGTGGTTACTTATTGTAAGGGAAAGAAAGATACTGCCGAGAGGCCAAAGATTCGGATCCTTCTTGTAAGATTTCTATGTTCATTGGTATTAAACTATTAATTATAGGCTTTCATGCTAGGAGTTGTTTAATGTTGGAAACAGTTGTATGTTAATATCCACAAGTGATGAAGTTGTGATACTATAATTAGAATATGGTGTTGTTTTACACAAAGCTGTAATTTGGCATGTAGTGGATAGTTTTCTCAAATTGGTTATTCTGGTTTTTTTGACAGATGATTCATTGTCTTCCAGAGTTTTGGACAGCATGGAAGGGAGCTGATTACCTCAGAACTTGCTTTAAAGATTTTGTCCATTCTTACTGAAGAACAATTTCTACCTGGCTTGAATAAAGCTTCCTTAAACAGTACACTCGACCAGCTTGTAATAAAGGTAAGTGAAATTTCTGCCATAAGTATGCAAGAATCATGAAATTCATTGTGGAATTGGGCTCTAACTATCAACGTGCTAATGAAGTTCCATAATCATATATGTGGAGTATTACAACTATGTCCCAATTGTTTCACATTTGATTTTGGGTGTATATTTAAGTTTTAAAATTAGGAACTACTTTTTTATAAATGTAAGAAAAAAATATGAGTTATGTGCATTTGTGGAATAATAGAATTAACAGGAGAGATTGGTATCTTCATAATGTTGGTGTTAATTATTTATAGGTGATTCCTATGGAAAACTTCAATGGCCGCAAGCGTGTTGAGGCTGGAGATCTCTGTGAGAGAAGAAATGGTATTGTATTTATCCTGTATGATACTTAGGACAGTAGTTACTAGTTTTGAAATTCCTGAAGTGTATATTATGTGGCAGGCAGAGGAGTTGATCTCAACCGTAATTGGAGTGTAGATTGGGGCAAAAAGGAAAAGGTCTGTTACATGTTTTCAATCTCTGTGGTGGTACTGTAAAATTTTATTTATTAATGGTGTTTTTACTGCGTTCATTTCCGACTTGTACCTTTTAGTTAGAGATAGCAATAAAATGTGATCCTAGAAGAGGCTTTAGCTAGATTACACTTCTCATTCTTCTTGCTATCTGTTTGTCAATCTATGCACTGGCCTTTCTTTTCCAGCAAAATGGCAAATTGTTTAATTTTTTTTTTTTTAAGCTTTTTATTCATTTGCATTATTGTTCAAAACAATAGGATTATGATCCCTATGAGGAGAATCCCGGAATTGCCCCATTTAGTGAGCCTGAAAGTCAAATTATGAGGAAACTTGCCATATCTTTTGAACCACATATATGGGTGAATGTGCACTCTGGAATGAAGGTAAGCTATTTCACTTTGAAAAATAAAATGATTGCTCCCTTGTGTTTCTTATCTATTTTGTGCTATAAATCCAGATGCACATTATATAAACCCAAGCAGGAGTTAGAATTTTCAATTTAATTGCTGATAGATAATCTAGTAGATTATATTTACCCTTTTCAACTTTATCAATGATATTTCTTTATGGGATGCTAATCCTAATTTTTATTTGTTTTTGTTAAACTTATAAAAAAGCAAGTTTACCAATATACAACAATTATGCCTTATGCCACTAAGTGGGGTTGGCTACATAGATCAACTTTCATCATGATGTTCTATCGAGAATCATATTTCTATCCAAATCATTAATCTCGAGATTTTTTTAATAACTTCTCTAATAGTCTTTATAGGTCTTCCCCTTCCTCTAATTGTTTGTCTTCACTTTATCGGGTCTATTCTCCTTACTACAGAATTTACCGGTCTTCTCTCTATATTCCCAAATCCCCTAAGTCTATTTTCCACAATTTTCTACACTATAGGCGCTACCCCGACAGTGCGTGGCACCAGTTCGGATACGTACCCAATATCCGGTACGGGTATAAAATACGACATTTTAAAAAAATTAAGGTACGGGTGCATCATTGTAATTTCTTTAAAATATAATTGTAAATATAACATAAAATAGTTATATTGTGAAAAAAATTATAAGAAAGAATTATAATGTTAAATGATAACAAAACATCAAAATTAAAAAGTATTTTGTTCAAAAAAGTCAAGATCAATAACATAAAAAAAATCACATTTGAAACATGCCAATAATTCATGAAGTCAAAGGCTGAAATCTGAAAATTGCATGGCTGCGACTTAGGCAGAAAAAAAGTGTAAGATTATATAGAATTGGTTTTTTACTTCTACTTTTATAAATAAATTGAAAACTTAAATTTGAATCACTAAAATAGCCTGAAACTGTATAGACCGAAGAAAAAAAAAACTACGTTTTTTTATGGGTACCAACGTTCGTACCAAACATGATTTTTTTTTTTTAAAAAGGGTACGGAATTGGTACGTACCATGCGCATACCGTACGCGTACTGGTATCCGGTACTGGTATTTTGCTTTAAACGGTGTACCCGTGCTTTATAGGGCCGACACTCTCTAATATTTTCATTTCTAATTCTATCATGTCTAGTCTTATCACACATCCACCGCAGCATCCTCATTTCTGATACACTTACTTTATTCTCGTGTTGATTTTTAACCGTTCAATATTTTGTCCCGTACAAAATTACAGGTCTTACTGCTGTCCGATAAAACTTTCCCTTCAACATTTAGCGGTACCTTTGCATCACATAAAACACCTGATGGCCTTCTCCATTTCAACCACTCAGCTTGAATTTGATGGTTTACATCCCCTTCTATTTCTCCATCATTTTATATTATGGGCCTAAGATATTTAAACCGTGTTACTTGCAGGAGAATATGGTCTCCAAATTTCACCTCTAGGTTAGAAACGTTTCTTCTTTTGTTGAACTTACATTCCATATACTCCGTCTTACTTCTACTTAGGCGAAAATCATGTGTTTCTAAAGCTCGTCTCCAAGTTTCCAGCCTCTCATTTAAATCCTTCTTCGACTCTCCAAGAAGAACTATATTATCGGCAAAAAGCATGCATCTCGGTGCTAGCTCTTGGATGTGTTCCGTGAGCACATCCAAAGTTAAGGTAAAAAGGTAGGGGCGTAGGGTTGAATCTTGATGCAAACCAATTGTAATGAGAAGATCGCATGTCTCTCCAATTTGTGTCCGCGCACTAGTCGATACCCCTTCATACATATTTTGGATAGCTCAATTATATGTAATCCTAACCCTTTTCTTTTATAGGACTTTTCACAAAATCTCTCTAGGCACTCTATCATATGCTTTCTCCAAGTCAATAAAAATTAAGTGCGGGTCTTGTTGTCCATCCGATACTGCTCCATCACACGCCGTAATAGATAAATCGCTTCCATGGTCGACCTTTCAGGCATAAAAGCAAATTAATTCTCGGAGACTTGAGTCTCTTTTCTTAATATATGTTCAATCACTCTTTTTCATAACTTCATGGTATGACTCATAAGCTTAATCCCCCTACAATTTGCACAATTTTGTATATCCCCCTTGTTCTTATAGATTGGAACTAAGGTGTTTCTTTTCCATTCCTCCGACATGCGTTTTGACCTCATAATTTCATTAAAGAGTTTGGTGAGTCACTCAATATCCCTAGCTCCAATAATTTTTCACACTTCAATAGGTATGTTGTTTAGTCCAACCGCCTTATTGTTACTCATTCTTTTCAACGTTTCCTTTACCTCATGTTTTTGGATCGGACGGTAGTAATTATAGTTTCGATCTGCTTCTCTAATGTCGAGTCTGCTAGAATCCGGTGCGAATCATATCCTTCGTTAAATTGGTTGTAGAAATACATCTTCCACCTATCCTTTATATCTTTTTTCTGAACCAATCCCTTGTCTTCTTCATCTTTAACACACTTCACTTGATCAAAATCTCTAGTCTTTCTTTCTCTTCCCTTAGCAAGCCAATATATAGATTTTTCTCCCTCCTTGATTTTTAGAGATTGGTATAATTCGTCTAAAGTTTGAGTTCTTGCTTCACTCACCGCATTTTTGGTCTCATTCTTAGCTTTCATGTATTTTCCCCACGTTTCGGCATTTTTACACCTAGATCAAATTTTAAAACAGTCATTTTTTACTCTAATTTTACTCTGGACACTTTCATTCCACCACCATATGATTCTTTACCCCTAGCTTCAAAACCTCTTGATTCACCCAACGTCTCTTTAGTCACTTTTCTAATCTTTTGGGTCATCTTATTCCACATATCATTTGCACTTCTTTGTGGTTGTCCAAACCCTCCCTGCAAGATCTTGTGTTGAAAAATTTCTTATTTTTCACCCTTCAAATGTCACCACTTGATCCTTGGCGCTACCCTATGACTTCTTCTCTTTGTTCTCCCCATAATTTTTACATCCATAACCAAAACTCTATGTTGGATAGTCAAACTCTCTCCTGGGATAACATTACGATCCAAGTTTACCAATATCATGTTGAAAAATACACAACTGACATCAGTTGGAATTCTGCCAACCCAATGCATATTACAGCTGCATCTTTCTAAAACATGAATTTTTTGAAATTTAATCCTCTCCAGTCAAAATTTTCCCACATTCACTTTGTCAAGATAATATTGACCGTTTGATCTCGATCGCACGGTTCAGTAAAAACAGATTGATTTTTCCAAAATCACCTGTTTTAAATCAGAGTTGTCCAATCTTGATCGGACGGTTAGCTACCCTTCAATGTGTGAATGCGGGGTTTTTTGACTGCAGGGAACCTGGGTTTAAATTTATCTCAAGAATCAACCTGTTCAAGATAACATAGTAGAGTAAGCTTGTAGGCATGCAAAACTAGACTCTCATTTAGAAAATGGCTACTGGAATCCATTTGTCTTAATTATGTTTTTATTTTTTTAATTTTGATGTCTCACCAGCAACACAAGCTTCACATTTAATCCTTTAGCTAACAAACCGTGCTACTACTACTCTTGTACTATCCTTCTTCTTAAATTTAAAAAAAAAATCTTGAAATTAAAGTTATGTTTTAGACTCCCTCAAGATTTGTCATATTGTTATGCAGCTGAAAAAAAGATGTGATAGGAACTGTTATAATCTCTTTGGGAAACAAAAGTATCAGATGTAAATGTTAAGATACGCATACAATATTAACATTATAATACTCGACTCTGACTAGGGATGGAGTCCACATTTGGCAATACCGGAGGCACATAACCCCACTCAATTTTTAAAAAGACTAATACTACAATTGTTAGGTTGTCATTTAAGCCTTGTTTTGTGGTTAAAACTTTGCCCCTTATCATACTAAATTTTCTTATGTCAAGTAGGTGATATTTAAAACTTTGCCCCTTATCATACTAAATTTTCTTATGTCAAGTAGGTGATATTTTCTCACCCCACGGCTCCTACCAAGTATTATTTACTTCTGTTGTTTTAGCTGTTATACTTGCTGCTTTACAATACTTGACTTTATGTTTACTTTTATGAGAATGTTATTCAGTTAAGACATGTGTGTTGATTATATATTTTTTTTATATTGTTCTTCTTTTCATTCTTCTGCGTCAAATTCGATAATTTATGTAATTTGGTAAAAGATGCTTTGGAACCATCATTATATAAACTTATATGACAAATATTACTGTCCCTTTTCCAACCCTCTTTGCAGGCTCTTTTTATGCCATATGATCACAAAAATACAACACCTGATGGATTGCCATTGCAACGGATGAAGTCGTTGCTTGAAGAAGTTAATCAGCTTCATTGCGAAAAGCGTTGTGTGATTGGGTCTGGAGGCGGTTCTGTAGGGTTAGTTAATTCTTATTTGAATCTGATGATGATAGTACTGATACAAAATTTCACCAGGCCAAATGTGTGGGATTTATATATCTGTTTTCTTCTGTTATCTATCTTCAGTGCTAAAACAATGAACAGTTGGTCTCCGTTAGTTTAATTTAATGACTGTCAAAGTTCTTGTCTGTATTTTATTCTGTCTTATTTTCCTACCTCAAGAATGATGTCACTCATGACAAGAGGATAAATTTGACTATTGCAGTTTTTATGTCTATTTTATTTATTTTGGATGCATCCAAAATATGAAACTTAACCCAAGTGCATGTAAGATGGAGAGATACTCTTGCTCAAAACACAGTAAACCCGTGATGAACTTGTTGGTTGTCAAGCTGTACGTGAATCTAAGTTTGGCTAATTGACATCTTAGGGACTCGGGCTTTTTTTTCGTTTTTATAATTGGAAGTTGCAAGTGGTTGCTCTGAACTAAAATTTAGGGTGCCAAAAGTGTTACATTGAAAATTGTAATGTTTAGAAGTATAACATACATGATCTGTTTTAGTGCTTCGGATTTACTAGTCTTAAGGCAGAGAAATGCCTTTATATTGCTGTCCATAGTTTATGTGTCATTCCTTCCTCAAATAAGAACTTGCTTCTCCAGGTATTTTGCACATGGGACAGCAACCGATTTCATGTATGACGTTGTGAGGGTTCCCTTGGCCTTCACCTTTGAGGTATGCATGTTTACTAGACCTCTTCCCATTTTGTACTAGCAGATTTGATTGTGGTGTCCTAACATTTTGTATTGACCGACAGATATATGGGGATGCAACTGCTGCATCAAATGACTGTTTTAAAATGTTTAATCCCACTGATCGTGATAGCTACAATGTATGTTACTTGAAAACTTCGCTGCAATTATCACTTCATTCCTTCCAAGTTTATTCGAGAGTTGTTTCCTATTCCTTTCAAGTAATTTATTAACAATAAAAAAAACTGATTTGTTTAACTTTCAATTAAGAGGGGTATGCCATTTAGAAAAAGTTGAACATCGATGATCCTAACACATCTGAAATTATCTTTTACAGACTGTTCTCGAGGACTGGTCTGCAGCTTTCTTTACAGTTTTTAAGTTGGGGCCACACCAGCTTGGTGAGATCCAATCAAAAGCATCTGTGGTTAAGTTGGATAAGTTAGTGTCAATAGATGAATATCTAGATGGGTATTTGATGGAGAGAAGGAATAGATATGGAAAAAAGATGGAGGTACTTGAGCTTGGAATGCAAGAAATAAGAACATATTATAGGCTCTTTTTACTATCGTCAGTTTTACTATTGTGCATGTTCTGTTCTAGAATTTCAAAAACTAAAACTAAGGGGAGTAGACCCATTGTTTCTGCTATTCCCCTTTAAAACTAGTTCGTAGCAGAAACTGTATATCCAATTTTGAGAAAAAGTTGTTAATTTATTATTATTCGCTGTACTACTCTGTATTGTCCCTTTCTTTCCATGCTATATACTTATAATCCTTTATTGTGCCCACCTCGGGGGATGATCTTTTATTGTATTATAAAAGAATGAAAAGTTGTTCTGCATATCCGCTCAGGTGGTTCTCCCAGCGGCACAACTTAGTTTACATAAAATTTATCGTATGAACAATATAGTTTGTTAGTTTATATGTTACCAAATATAGTTTGTTAGTTTATATGTTATCAAATATTGTTCCTAAACAGGCTGTAAATAACTGTTTCAAACGGCCTGAAACATTTTTTCTTTGACAAAATGATAGAAGATAAACCTATATAAACTGTAAATAAAAGGTTTCAAATGTACTTGAGTGCAGCATTGAGGATGAGATTGAAATGAATTCCCACTCACTATTCCTTTTTCTAATTTACAGGGACTCCCACTTATGAACATGAAATACATGTACTTTAATGTATAAACTTTACTTACATAAGTTACATTAAACATACAATACATTGCATATAATACATTTATCCCCAAGACTGATACCAGATAGTACAACATTAGGAGAAGTCAATAGTGTCTCTGCATGTTTTTTCATTTTTTTGATTTTGGAGACTTCCATGTGATTTTGGAGACTTCGTTTGTCCTTCTGTCAGATATTTCTGCGACACCAGCTATACTAAACCGCAGCTGTAATCATACTATCATTATTAGATTAACTGATAATTATAAGTTTCATCACAATTTGAATTATTACAGACAAGTAATGCAGTAAATTTTAAAACAAACATGAAACACTATTAAATTGTGTGTTTTCCAAGGGCAAATGCTTGCAAGTTAAGAAAGGTAGCAAGTTAGCACTAACCTTCAGAATTAGAACCACATATACCAGGTGACCAAAATCAACTTTATTTTACCGATTACTGCTCTGTATAGGCTTTATTAATGTGCTTAATAATTTATGATCTTAGGGTCTGTTTCATGTATCTAAGAGCAGACCGCAGCATTGCTCTAGCTTTTCTATCTGGAGTGCATCCAGACCTAACCATTTCTTCATACACTGCTGGAACCTGAAACCCAAATGATGCAGCATAATTTGTGCAATAAAGTTGACTGATTGTAAGTGACAAATAAGTTGGAAAAACAGGATCTACAACTTTTACCCAATTGTTTTTCTTCTATGAAAACTCAAACCAATTTATGAAGTTAGGTACATTTTTTTCCTTAACTATTAATTTACTGTTAATCACCATGGCTTACGGACTGCAAAACCAATATATAGACAAGAAGTACAGAAAAGAATCATAGTTGGAGTTCTAAGAACGTTGGAGCTAAAAAAACCTATATGATAAATTTCATTGACCAAATGCAAGAGTGAAGAATTATAAAAATATAGACAACACATATGATTGCAAATATGGTATATTATATACCTTGCGGAACTTGTCAACACGAATCAAAGCTTTCATGAGTGTGGTATAAGTAACTACATCAGGTTCAACATCCTGTAGTTCACAAACAAATAAATTACATTAACATATAACTTAAGGTTTTTGGCCCGAGAGGGGGGATATAGTCAAAAACATACATTGTCTTTCATGTACTGCAGTACAGCAAAGGCTTCAGCATCTCTTCTATCTTCACCAAAAGCATTGATTAAGGAATTGAGAGCTAAAAGACTGGGAGTAAGACCCTCAGCTGCCATCTTCCTAAATGCATTTACTGCTTGATCGGACAGACCCTGCCCAAATTCATGCAAAATTACTAACTAACCAATCCACTCAACAATTAAGTTAAGATGAGATATTCTAGATACAAATATGGTGCATTTCCCACCCAGTCCCAAAGCCAAGGCCTCAGCATGTATTTCAATTCAAGAATAACAATAACAATTCAGATAATAATATGCATATGTAACATACCCTCTGTGCATAGGCATTAATTAGGGCATTATACATGGTCGAAGTTGGCTTGAATCCCATAGATTTCAACACCTCGAGGCACTCGATGGCATCATCAAACCTTCCAGATTTTCCATAAATATCGACAAGAGTTGTATAGGTAACAGCATTGGGCATCAATCCTTGACTCTGCATTCTGCTCAACAAATCACTCACTCGTTCCCATCTTTCCTGTGCACCCATAGAATTAATCATAATGTTATAAGTCGTAACACAAGGCGAATACCCACTCTGCTGCATTTCCTCAAACAATTCTTCCGCCCTATTATGTCGACTAGACTTACAATGACAATCAATCAAGGTATTCCATGTAACTGTGTCCGGTCGAATCCCCTCAGACATCATTCGTTCAAATGTCGCCGTCGCATGATCGAGACAATTATACTTTCCAAAAGTATCAATCATCACATTATAAAAATGTCTATCAGGCTGCACACCACAACTCTTCATCTCCTTCAAAACCTGAAACGATTTCTGCCACTCCCCTTTATCCCTATAACTCGCCAATATTCTACTATAAATAAACGAATTCGGCTGCAAATTACTCGCTTCCATTTCTTTCAACATAATCCTTGCACTCTCCGATCTTCCAGCCTGAGAATAAGCATCAACCAACAAACTATAAGTATGTTCATCAGGCAAAACACCACACTTCTCCATTTCAGAAACAACAAACTCTGCATCTTTAAGAGAACCAGTTTTCACATAACCTTTCAGCAATGCATTATAAGCCCTAGTTCTCGGTTCCAAACCATTTTCTTTAATCTCCTCAAACAACGCCTCTGCCTCAACCGTTCTACCCGAATTTCCCAAAGCTAATATAACCGCAACAAGAGTTCCTGATTTAGGGCTCAAACCTTTACCCTGAGCAACAGCAAGAAAATGCATTGCACGTGTTGCATCGCAGGCTTTCGAAAAACCGAGGATTATATCATTCAATAGGTGACCATCGGCTTCAATTTTATCCGATTCGATTTCAGCATAAAGCTTTTGAAGAACCGGAGAATCGATTCGATTGGAACGAGTTAGGGATTTGATAATTGAACTATAATTGACAAAATCAGGTTGAAAACCGTCACTGCGCATTCTAGACATTAGGTTAAGCGCTTTTTCTAGGTCACCGTTACGAGCACAAGCACCGATTAATGCATTATAGGTTAACGGAGTTAGAACCTGTCGTTGAGAGAGTAAGAAAGCTTCGTAGAGCTTTTCGTTTCGTCCAAGCGCGTGGATGATGATTGAGTAGAGAAGCTCGTAGGAGAAACAGAGGTTGTGTTTCTGGAGCCATGAAACGACGGCGTATGCTAGGTTAATGGAGGAGGTAGAGGAGCAGAGGGATTTGAGAAGCGCGTGCCAGAGTGGAGCTGGAACGGCTCGGTATGACTCGGCGAGTTGGAACTCGGTTGAGTCGAGGGAAGTGGGAGAGAGCGAGTCTGTGTTGTTGTTGTTGTTGGAGTTGGAATCGTTTGAGAGGAAGTTGAGGAGAGGAGCGAAGTCATAACGGCGGTTTTGGAGGGAAAGAATGTCGTCGGGGCCGTCGTCTTTGATTATTAGGTTGGCGGATGAGAAGGATGTGGTGGCGGATGGAGGTGGCTGAGAGATGGCACAGTGGTGGTAGTGGTGGTGGCGGCGATGGATTGGGAAAATTTTAACGCGGGTTGAATGGAACGGTAACGGAGTAGCAGTTAGTTGCGGTTGCAAAAGCAACATGTTAATTAATGTGTTAATGTTATCATGAAGAAATTTGGTGGATGAAGGAGAGAAAAGGAGCATCCTAGTGGATGAAGCCTTTATCGCCTCATCACCACACACGCATCAAGCTTGGTAAGAGTAGGATTTGATTTTTGATACTTCTTTTTTAAAATTGTTTCACAAAGATTTTAGTTGCTCAGATTTTTTTAGAAAGAAAAAAAAGTAGTTAGCTTCCTAACACAGGAACGGCATTATTTATATTATTCATATGATTTCATTTAGAAATAAATAAATAAAGGAATGCAGCTGAATAAAATAGTACTATAAAATTATGTTTTTTTTGTATCAATTAAAATTAGATGGAGAAAGATGTATAAATTTTATTTCATTTCATCATTAAGTAAAAAAAACTCGCGGACACGCAGATTGCGGCAAATTTACCAAGATAACCCACTTTTTCGAAGAAATTCCCAAAATACTCCACTTTTCAGAAAAATTCCCAATCTACTCCACTTTTAGGAGGATGCGCAAATTGGATTGGCGACCCCTCTTAAAAATTGCAAGGAGGCGCCAATTGGATTGGCTAGGGCACCTGCCCTAGCCAATCCAATTGGCACCTATGTGTAATTTTTAAGAGGGGGCGCCAATCCAATTGGAGACTCCCTTAAAAAAGTCTCAAATGAAAAAACCTACAACATGAAAGTTGTAGATCTTTTCAAGACAATGAATTTGGATATAAATTTTGCATCATTTGGATTTTTTATGAGAAAGTTATGGGCAGTTGAAGTTGGACTTCTGAGTTTTTCAACTATAATCTGACCTATAATGTCTTGCATTATTTCATGTGTTTCTTTTAGAGTTATGAAATTTTGTCCAACATAACAACTGAAGTAGACATCTTAAATTTTCCAATGCACTTGGTCCCACCTCAAAATAATTAAAAATGAGTGAGTTAGGTCTCTGCGAAGTTGACCCAAAATTAGGGTTTCTGTCAAAATGACCTATAATGTTTTGAAATGAATGATGAGCTTCCAAGTTTCAAATGGATTTTTGATGAACATGAAAGTTGTTCATATGGCGACTGTTGTTAAAACTTGAATGGAGGCGCCAATTGGATTGGCTAGGGCAGGTGCCTTAGCCAATCCAATTGGCGCCTATGTGTAGGTTTTAAAAGGAGGCGCCAACTCAATTGGCGAGTCCCTCATAAAATGCCTTTTTTGTCTTATAAATAGATACGTTGTGTGACCTATTGTTCCACAACTCATATAATCATTTGGCTATCATGTTTGGTGTTCGTCGCCGATACGGTAAGGTGATTTATGCGAGAGACAAACCTCAATTGCTGATGCTGTTTTGGAACATCACCACGTTAGATCAACTGAAGAGGGAGCTGGTTCGATGGTTAAACGGGAAAATACCAGAAGGGGAAAAAATCAGAAGTATTGAGAGACTTGACAGTATCTTTGGTTGGGTGCGAATGAAGACTGATAAGGATGCTAGGGAAATGATGTTCGGTCGAGACGACATTAATTTGATTATTGTAATCAGTTAGAATTATTTATGTTTTCAGATGTTTTGTACTGATGTTGGTTATGAAACTCGTTGTAACAAGAACTTAATGATATATAATGATTGATTGTTACAGAAATACAATGTTACAAAAAGCTTAAGATCTAGATAAAATGTTACGAAAAGCTTAAGATCTAGATAAAATGTTACAAAAATCTTAAGATCTAGATGATGCTCCTTGATTGGGACAGTTGTTTTTGTTGTGTCCTGGTTGACGACAGATACTACATAATCTTATCATTTTATCTGTGGAATCCATCTCTGTTCTGATACGTGTGCTGTTTGGCCTTCCTTTCTTCTTTCTACGCATCTGTTCATTGTGCCAAACAATATCTCCTTCATATGGAGGCCAGTAATCCTCCATTGGTAGTACTGAAAAGCTTTGACTATATACATTCATGATGGTGCTGGCCTTGTACACATCAGATAAATGGGTGTAAGCGTCTTGACGAGTATAAGCGCATGCTGCAATGACATGGGAGCAAGGTATGCGGAAGGCCTGAAATTTTCCACAATCGCACCAACTTCTGTGTAGTCTAACAGCGTAGGCTAAATTTGGTCTCCCCTCATTGTTGCCCATTGTTTCCTGGACGCTGAAATTTTGTCTATGACGGTCAAACACTGTTACAGCGTGTGTCGTAGCTTTGATGCTCTCCTCTTTCATGACCTTCATGCAACACTCACTGAATACTTGTCCGGACATTAACACTGCACTCCATCTTTCACCTCTGGTTGCGAACATAAAAGCCAACCTATAATAGGTTGATCTTACAAAGGCGGTTATCGGCAGATTTCGAATCCCTTTGAAAACCCCGTTCATGCATTCCACAATGTTTGTTGTCATGTGGCCCCATCGACAACCACCGTCAAATGCTCTTGTCCACTGCTCTACTGGGATGTTATTTATCCATCTCCCGGCTTCTTCATTAGACAGTCGAATCTCATCACGATAATATTGAAATGACGGTTGAGTTAAAGCATACCCAGCATTCACCACCTTCTTGCGAAGATTCTTATCTTTTATAGCACGCATGAAGTTTTGTGCAATGTGTCTGATACAGTAGACATGTGTAGAAGGGGGATCATGCCATCCGTTGTCATGGTTGTTGTAGGCACTTTCAATGGCAGCATGTCTATCTGAAATCAAACATAGATTGGCTTGTGGAGCGACATGCGTTCTGAGATGTCGAAGAAAGAAACCCCATCCACCAGCCGTTTCACTTTCAACAAGAGTAAAGGCAATGGGAAATACATTGTTGTTACCGTCTTGTGCAACTGCCATGAGCAAAGTACCCTTGTATTTTCCGTATAACCAGGTGCCATCAATTTGCAGGAGAGGTTTGCAGAAAGCGAAACCTTTGATGCACGGGTCAAATGCCCAAAAGAGACGGTGAAATATTCTATTACCTGTAGCACAGGTTCCGTCTGGCATCATTGCTGGCACTGTCTCCAGAATTGCCACAGTTCCTGGGACATAAGTTTTTAGTGCCCATAAAAACCGTGGTAATTCCTTGAATGAATCCTCCCAGTTGCCGAAAACCTGTTCAACAGCCTATGCTTTCTTGTAAGATGGAGTATAATTATATGTTGTTCGGATATGGGATATAATTATACTCACCTTCACTGATGGGTCTTTATTTACCAATGGCAGAATGTCTTGACATATCAAAGCTGTGCTCAGTTTACGGTGATCTTGTTCAACGTTAGTTGCAACGCAACTGTGTGGTGGGTCTATTGAAGCGATCTCCCAAGAGTCATTTTTCTTCTTGTAAGATGCAGCCAAACGAAACTTACAAAGCATGTTACGACATTCGATAACATACCTTCTAGAATCAGTGCGTTTCACTGTAAAGTCAGCAAAGTTGTTCATGTGGAATTTTTTGATTGCCAAGACACATTCTTCTTTGGTACGAAACATGTCTCCCACCTTTAATTCGCCCACTGGTCTCGGATACGGATTATAGAAGACACTGTCGGACGTTTCATCGTCGTGAAGATCCATATTTGTCATATGTTGAGGAGGATTGTAGGCATGACTAGGAGGTATTGGTGGTGGTTGAGCCTCATCTTCATCGTCGTTGTTCAGGATGTGATCAACCTGTATCTCAGTCTCCTCTTCTTCTTCATCAACAACGTCGACTTCTACTTCTGCTTCTGAGTTGAGTTCATTTGACCATTGTGCATCATCTGCAGCATCTTCGCCAGCTGCATCCTGATCGGTTAGTTGAGACTGTTGAGACGGTATACATGGTTGTAGAGTAATGTACAACTCGATACAATCCATGCCTGAATGTTCATGACTAAGAAACATGTTTTCACCATCTTCATCGTCTCGTATCTTAAGGGGGAAAAACTTGCATTGACCATTCTCAAAAAATATAGGATTTTGATATGTCATCTTTGACACAATACCTGATCCTATAAAGGATTGTATTCTTTTTTTCAAATGCAAAAAGGTTGCATTTCTCTTCATCGTGACTCTAATGGTATCAGTGTTTCTAAAACAAAAACCATGAAGCTCAGACTCAAAAGTTTCATCGTTGCAGTGAACGTTGACACTGTATAATGATGAAGATGACATTTTGGAGATGAAAACTATTTTGCAAGTGCAGATGAATGTGAGTGAAGTGTCTTGGATGTTGATAGTAAGACACTTAAATAGATGGTATCAGTGTTTCACATGCTAGCTAGTTCTGAGATGATGTGTCGGACATTGAAGCTACTCTGAGATAATGTGTCAAGCATGCAAGTCAGTTCTGAGATGAGGTGTCTGTCATGCAATACAGTGTGAGTTGATGTGTCAAGCATGCTAGCTAGTCATGAGTTGATGTGTCTGTCATGCAAGACAGTGTGAGTTGATGTGTCAACCAGGCAAGCTATCAAGAAATGAGTCTTTAGTATGCAGGAGACAAGATAGCCATGTGTCGGACATGTAAGACAGTTCTGAGATGATGTGTCAGTCAGGCAAGACAGTGTGAGATGATGTGTCAGACAGGAAACCTATCAAGAAGTGAGTCTTCAGCATGCAGGATACTAGAGAGCCACGTGTCTGAGATAATGTGTCAATCCTGGAAGACAGTGTGAGTTGATGTGTCAACCAGGCAAGCTATCAAAAAGTTAGTCATCAGCATGCAGGAGACAACACAACCACGTGTCGGACACCTAAGATGGTCAGACATGATGTGTCAACCATGCAAGCTATCAAGAAGCTAGTCATCAGCATGCAGGAGACAATACAGACACGTGTCAGACACCTAAGATGGTCAGAGATGATGTGTCAATCATGCAAGCCATCCATAAGTGAGTTATTCAGCATGCAAGAGACAACAATGCCACGTGTCAGACATGCAGATGGTGGCGCCAATTGGTTTGGCGCCTACACTTAAGGCTTGTACATGGTCGCCTGTCATACCCCAAAATTTGCCCATTAATCTTGCAAAACATCTCTCGAAGCACTCCAACTTATTCTGCAAGGCACTGACCTTAAAAGAACAAAAGCCCAGCTCACGAGTGGCCCAATCCAGGAAGTGGCCCAAACTAGCCTGCTCGCTAGGCGAGCAATTCCTTCGCCTAGCGAACCCTTCGTCAGGACACTCGCCCCAGCGAAGCACCAAATCCAGAAAAAGCCCAAACTAGCTTGCTCGCTAGGCGAGCAATTCCTTCGCCTAGCGAAGCTTGCGAATATCAGAATTTCTGGGCTTCATTCTGAGCCCATTAGGTCATCACAATCACTATAAATAGCCAAGCTTCAGTCACGAAAAGGAGAAGACAGAGGAAGACGGACGGAAACCCTGGCATAGAAACCCTGGAGATCAACTCAGAGTATTCCGAGTAAAGAAACCCTGAAGGCCGCTCATCCGCGCCGAAGCTACCGCCGCCCAACTCCATTCGATACCAAGCTCAGTTATAAACAGGTTTGCGTATCACTAATGTTTTATGCTTTTAATCGATAATCTTTACATATATAAGGCATCATGATCAAATTTTCGGATATGTAATATGATTTCATGTATGAATTTAAGTATGCCTGAATATCCTGAATGTTTGTCCATGCTATTCCTATAATTAAATGCCATGAAGGTCAGGGTTCCGGAGATCATGCTGCTGTCAAACTCAAAATCCGTCGCCGCTCGCTAGCACATCGCTAAGCGAGCCTGGAGCGAGCCCTCGCTAAGCCTTCGCTAGGCGAAGCAGGGGCGAACGGGACAGTGGCTGTTTTGTTTCTTTGCTGTTCTGCCTTATGTTTATCTGATCAATATTCATTATAATTCTGCATTATTTGGCCTGACTTAATGACTGTTGTGTTGTGGTGCAATTTCCAATTGTACTTTATCTCGATGCTCTAACCCGTGTGCTGAATGGTGTAAAGGCTTACATATTCCCGAGGAAACGGCCGGCCAAGTATTCCACCTCATGTGTGGGATACCCTTATGGAGATGGATTCTGAATTACTTAATGTTAATGTGGAGATACATCCTAAACTATCTAGCTGATTTTAATGTATTGATTTCATCGACTTTAATGTGGACCTAACTACCTAATCAATTACGACTATATAATTAATTGTAAAACTTTGCCGTTAAACATGCGATCTCGGACCTCTCTTTGTTACCCCACGATTACGGTATTATGGTCATGTCCCGCGAATATGGGGATACACTTAGCAAAGGCCCTTCGGTTAAATCATCATAGTCCCTCGAATGTTGCCTTTGTCCCTCGATGACCCTTCGGTATAGCCTACGATTAAATGATGATAGTCCCTTCGAATGCTAAGGTATCCTCACAACTGTTGCCTTCAATGACCAATCGATGACCCTACGATGACCCTTTTACATCCAAAGGATAAAACTACTTACTTCTCAATAGTAAGGACAGTTTTACCCTCATAAGGATAGGAAATGCCCGGAAAGACCTCGGATAGGTATAACCCTTAATTGCTCATTCATAACCTAAAATACTTTTCACACCTCACACATTTCCAAACATCTTTTTAGAAAATCACCACTTGGCATACATCCGCACTAGGACCATTGCCGAGTTATATTTTTCTAAACAACTTTCAAAACTAAACGAGATAACCACTTTGTATACATTCATACAAGAATCATTACAAAGTTAAATTCTCCTTTTCAAAACACTTTCTACACATTTTTCAAATACTTTTTCAAACGAGAAAAACATAAATGATTGAGCAATTAAGAGCCCATGGATAACCATGGATACAAAGGGTGCTAACACCTTCCCTTTGTATAATGTACCTCCCGAACCTAAGAATTTAAATTAAGGTCTTTCCTGTTCTTTTCCACCTTTCCTTATTGGATAAAAGAAAAGTCGGTGGCGACTCTTGCTAACCGCGACATTGCGATTAAAAACACATTAAAGTCAGTTCAACGTATGACAGAACTGGCGACTCTGCTGGGGATTTACAAAGAGAGAGGTCACCTTAAAAAATCATTTATGTTTTTAAATTGTTCCTTCTTTTAAGAGTATTTTTGAGTGAAAGATCCTACACCCGGATCTAGTGTACCTTAGGTAAGTAGCAATAGATCATCGCGACTATCCGGCGTATACTGGAATGGTTAAAATGATGGCTACGGTTAATGTGACACTTTGGATGTCCTGATGTTCCTCATGTTTACTTGAGGAAAAATTTGGCATTTCGCGTG
Organism: Lathyrus oleraceus; assembly: GCF_024323335.1. NCBI lineage: Eukaryota > Viridiplantae > Streptophyta > Magnoliopsida > Fabales > Fabaceae > Lathyrus > Lathyrus oleraceus. The sequence continues at coordinate 24,002,663 of NC_066583.1, forward strand.
GTGTCATCAAAGCATTAACCAGACCTTTAGAACCCTAATTGACTCATCCTAGCCATTAGAAAGTAGTGAGATGACTGGCTTCGGTTCCGACTGAGGTTGGTTGATACTCGATGCTACACTCTTTGAGATTGAACTTTAGGGAAGCTTCGGTCAACCACTTGGTGTTGCACTGAAGTGGACTTAAGGAAAGGTCGATGATTTGAGATCCTTCTAGAACCCGGTTACTATTCTAGGACAGGTTGAACCAACCAAACTTCAGTGGGGAGGGTACTTACCTATGGAACTCATGCAAGCCTTAAAACTTAGGAATGATTGTTGTGTGACTTGCTTGTGCTTGTTATTTACATCATAACATCATAACATCATAACATCATAACATCATGGCATTGTACTAACCATTTCAAGGACTTAGGGATTTAGCTTTGCTCTGTTAAACAGGTTATGGCTTCCAGGAAGACTATCCGGATCAATTTTGTAGCAATCTCTCCTCAACTCAAGGACTTAGTGTCAGAACTTCCCGATCATGCTCAGTTCATCAGGAAACATGGTCATCTCCTCAGTTTGGTTACCACTGGTTTCAAAGAAGATATGATGAGGGTTCTATTCCAGTTCTTCGACCCTAAACATCATTGCTTCACTTTCCCAGATTATCAGTTGGTACCCACATTAGAAGAATTTTCCAAGTTGCTTGGGATACCTATTCTTGATCAAATACCTTTCAGTGGTCTGGAAAAGATTCCAAAGTTTGAAGAAGTTGCCGTGGCGTTACACTTGACAAAATCCGACATTGAAACTAATTGGGTAACAAGAAGTGGAGTTAAGGGTTTACTTGCCAAATTTCTGATAAATAAGGCCCGAGAATTCCTAAAAGTTATGGATGTCCATGCTTTCAAGGATGTCCTAGCATTACTAATCTATGGTTTGGTGTTATTCCCTAATCCAGACCAATTCATAGACGTGAATGCTATTAAGGTATTCCTCACTCATAACCCTGTGCCTACCTTGCTCGGAGATATTTTGCATTCCCTTCACACTCGTACTATGAAAAAGCAAGGGACTCTCATGTGCTGCGTACCTTTGTTGTCTAGGTGGTTTATTTCGCACCTTCCTCAATCAGTCTTGAAGAATGATCAAAATCTGAAATGGTCTCAAAGGATAATGGCACTCTCCCATTCAGACATTCGTTGGTGTTCTAATCTCAGAGAAAATGTTATCCTCATCGACCGTTGTGGAGAATTCCCTAATGTACCACTCATGGGGATAAGAGGAGGCATTACTTATAATCCTGCCTTAGCCCTACGTCAGTTCGGGTATGCTCGAAGAGATGGTCCACATGAAATGATTATTCAAGGTACAGTGTTTGACTATGACAATGACTCTCAAGGTCTCCGTCAAAGGTTTGTACGAGCTTGGGGCATGGTGAAAAGAAGCACTTTAGGACAGAAAAATTCTATTCCCATGGAGCCTTACCTCAGATGGGTACGCGCAAGAGCTCGTGAACTTGTCATGTCATACCTTGCGGTTGGACCATTGATTGTTGAATCAGGGGTCGAAGGAGGTGCTTCTCAGATCATTCCTTATCCAGATATGCCTACCGATGTGGAGGAATTGAAGAGATCCTGGACCCAGTTGAGAGAGGAAAGGGATACTTTCGAAGCTCAGTTCAATGCAGAAAAAAAGAAAGTACTAGAGCTCACCAGCCAACTTAATGAGGAACGAAGACTCAATGCATATCTTCGCCCAAAAAGAAGCCGTCCCTGGGAGACTTGAGTTTTCATTATATTATTATTTTTTGTAATGAACATTGATTAAGAAATTAGTAATAAAAGCTCCCCTCTTTTTGGTAGTTTACGCAAAGTTAAATTCCAAAAGTCCTTGAAAACATTTCATCCATTGCATAGCATAACATAACATCGCATGACAGGTATTCTAAAGGACCATATTCTCACGGTCTGCCTCTTAAACAGAAAAAATGGCTCTCGAACAAACTGTCAAAGATCTCCAGGCTCAGAATGCTCAATTCCAGGAAATGATGCTGAGCTTACCCAAGGGGCAGGAAGAACTGAAGGATCTCTTGCTCGAGAAGAAGAAAGACCAGAAACCTGTGGGTTACATTAACCCGGGAAGAAGGCTTAAAAGACAGGCCACGGGAATCAAGTTTGGAATTCCGAATGGGCCAGAAGAGGGGACGGATCCAGAAGATGAGAATGTTGATCCTTTCAGCCAGGAGGATGACGATGAAGATTATGAAAATGAACAATACTCTCCAAGAGAGGGCAGGTACAAGTTGCTGGAAGAACGTATGCTAGCTATGGAGGGTCAGAACGCGCCCGGTCTGGATTTCGAAAGCTTGGGATTGGTCTCTGATGTGGTCATTCCTCGCAAATTCAAGATCCCCACTTTCACTAAGTATGATGGGGCATCTTGTCCTCAGATGCATCTGAGAGCTTACGTGAGAAAGATTCAGCCGCACACCACGGATAGGAAGCTATGGATCCATTTCTTCCAAGAAAGTCTGTCTGGCACTCAGTTGGAATGGTATTATCAGCTCGAAAGTTCTAACATCCGCACCTGGACTGATTTAGCAACAGCTTTCTACAAGCACTACCAGTATAACTCTGAATTAGCGCCTACTCGGCTACAGCTGCAGAATATGACTATGGGCTCTAAAGAAAGCTTCAAAGAATATACCCAAAAATGGAGAGATTTGGCGGGCAGAGTCAAACCCCCTATGATGGATCGAGAATTAGTAGACATGTTCATGGGTACACTGACTGGCCCATTCTACAGCCATCTACTGGGAAGTTCTTCATCAGGTTTCACTGAACTTATATTGACAGGTGAACGGGTGGAGAGCGGCATTCGAAGTGGAAAGATACAGGCGGCTACCTCTGCAAGCAGCAAAAAGTCCTATCAGGGGAAGAATGAATCAAATGCGGTGTACGGTCAAAGGAGTCATAATAAGAAAAATAGTGACCATGCCGTTGGAGCAGTGACAATTGCAGCCCCGCTAGCTCAAAACTTCCAGCACAGACAGGACAGGCCGAGAAGGCAGTTTACCAAGATCAATATGACTTTAGCACAAGCACTGTAAAGTATGCTAAAGGCAAATTTAATCACTCTCAGAGGTCCTCCTGCAAATGTCAACACTACCTCTCCTCGTTATAATCCTAATGCCAGGTGTGCATATCACTCCGATAGCCCCGGGCATGATACAAACGATTGTTGGTTGTTGAAGAATAAAATTCAGGATATGATCGACGCTGGGGAGATTGAGTTTGAACTTCCGGAAACTCCTAATGTCGTCACTGCACCTATGCCTAATCATGACAAGGCTGTTAATGTTGTCGATGACAATTCCCACATCACTACTGTAGCAGACTTAACATCGTCCCTCCTGATCGTCAAGAAGAATTTATTGCAAGCTGGTTTATTTCCAGGTTGTGCTGAAAATTGCGATCTCTGTATACTCCGACCCAATGGTTGCCTGAAATTGGGGAATGGTATTCAACGGCTGATAGATGATCGTACAATTCTCTTTGGAAGGATTCCTAAGGGGGAAAACACTGTTGAAGAAATATTTGTGATTGCTAGGTCCAAAGTTCCAGTGAAGATTACGGCTCCCAGAATACCAGTGAAGATTACTGCTGAGCCCAAGGCAGCTCCCCTAATCATTACTGCACCTGGCCCAGTACCGTATTCTTCAAGCAAATCCATTCCGTGGAATTATGGAGGTGATGTTTACATCCATGGCGTAAAGCAAGTTGGTAATTCTGCTAATCCTAATGACATTGTTGGGACTAGTAAAGTTACTCGAAGCGGAAGGATCTTCTCTCCAGAAATCTCACCTCCCGCCCCTGAAACTCGAGGAAAAGAACCAGCAGTCAACCCTCCTCAGTCAGAGACACCGGTCGAAGTTACTGCTGAGGATGTTGCCAAACAAGAAATGCAGGAAGTGCTGAAAATCATCCGCAATAGTGATTTTGATGTGGTGGAACAGTTGGGGCATACCCCGTCTAAGATCTCGATGTTATCCTTGTTATTATCTTCTGAATCTCATGCCAATGCCTTGATAAAATTCCTGAAGACTGCTCATGTACCTCAGGAGACCTCCGTCGATCAGTTCGAAAACTATGTTGCTAGCCTGACTGTTGACAATGGCCTAGGTTTTTCCAACGCTGACCTGACACCAGCAGGGAAGAATCACAATAAAGCTCTGCATATCTCCATTGAGTGTAAGGGGATCACCTTGTCTCATGTGTTGATCGATAATGGCTCTTCTTTGAATGTGCTACCGAAAGCCGTGCTCGATAAACTTGACTGCAAGAGCATTGAACTGAAGCCTAGTGACATTGTGGTGCGTGCTTACGATGGTGCGAAGAGTGTTGTCCATGGTGAAGTGGTTTCCCTATCAAAATAGGACCTCAAGTCTTCAACACTACCTTCCACGTAATGAATATTCGTCCTGCCTATTCCTGCTTGCTGGGACGCCCTTGGATTCACGGGGCAAGTGTTGTAGCTGCGTCTCTCCATCAAAAGCTGAGATATCCAATAGAGGGTAAGATCGTCACTGTGTGTGGGGAAGAAGAGTATATCGTCAGTAGTGTGCATACCTTCAGATACGTTGAGATGGATGGTGAATTCTTCGAGACTCCGTCTCAGTCATTTGAAGTGGTTCCTCCGCCCAGTCCTGTCCTTAAGCCAACTCCCCTTGTGCCTGAGGTTATTCGAGCTCCTCCTGCCATGATTTCTCTGAAAGATGCTCAAGCTGTGGTCGAAAATGGTGGTCGTACTGGTTGGGGTCAACTGATCAACGTACCCTACAAGTCTGATAAATTTGGCCTAGGATTTAACTCTGAAAGGACGGTCAAAGAGCAAATCAATGCTGTAGAAGATGCTGATAGCGATTGCGACCTGGATAGCTGGATTTTCCCAACAATTGGTGACGGACCCAATAATTGGAAGGCTGAAGACACTATCCCGATTTCCTTTAGTCAGGAGTAATTGTTATTGTCTATTTTAATGTTTGCAATTTTTTAATGTTTACAAGTGAACTTCTTAAAGCATTGTGTATATGCCCGGGACACAATAGCTAATTTGTTAAGGGTTTGTCATTTCATAAGCATATTCACATTCAATAAATCAATGGACCTTTTTGCATTCAAATATTGCGCTCTTTATCTTTCCTGTCGTCTTTCAAACAAGCTATGCTTTCTTACACACACTCACGTAATAAATTGCAGATCCATACCCACTCTGGATCCTGTTGATAATAGTGCTACTACTGTTCATTATGACTTTGAAAATCCGATCTACCAAGCCGAGGATGGAAGTGAGGAAGATTGTGAAGTACCTGGAGAGCTTGCCATATTGTTACTGCAAGAAGAAAGGACTATACAGCCGCATGAAGAGTCACTAGAAATTGTAAATCTAGGTACTGAAGTAGACAGAAAAGAAGTCAAAATAGGAGCAGGCTTGGAAAACAGTGTCAAAGAAAGATTGATTCGGATGTTACATGACTATGTAGAGATCTTTGCTTGGTCTTATGAAGACATGCCCAGATTGGATACTGATATAGTGGTGCATCGGCTGCCGATGAAGGAAGATTGTCGTCCTGTTAAGCAGAAGGCTCGTCGCATGCGCCCTGAAATGTCTGAGAAAATCAAAGCCGAGGTTATGAAACAATTCAATGCCGGTTTTCTAGCCGTTACTTCTTATCCTCAATGGGTTGCTAATGTGGTACCAGTGCCGAAGAAGGATGGTAAGGTGCGAATGTGCGTAGATTACAGAGATTTGAATAAAGCGAGTCCCAAAGATGACTTTCCACTCCCGCACATCGATGTTCTGGTAGATAACACCGCTCAACACAAAGTATTCTCATTCATGGACGGCTTCTCAGGTTATAATCAAATTAAGATGGCGCCTGAGGACATGGAGAAAACTACGTTTGTGACGCAATGGGGCACTTTCTGTTATAAAGTAATGCCATTCGGTTTAAAGAATGCAGGAGCGACGTACCAGCGTGCTATGGTAGTTCTGTTCCATGATATGATCCATCATGAGATAGAAGTATATGTGGATGACATGATAGCCAGATCTCATACTGAAGAAGAACACATCAATCATTTATACAAACTGTTTGAGAGGTTGAAGAAATACAAGTTGAGATTGAACCCGAACAAATGCACCTTTGGAGTAAGATCCGGTAAACTCTTGGGCTTTATTGTCAGTGATAGAGGAATTGAGGTTGACCCGGCTAAAGTGAGAGCTATTCAAGAAATGCCAGTTCCCCGTACAGATAAAGAAGTCAGAGGTTTCTTGGGGCGGTTGAACTACATTGCCCGATTTATCTCCCATTTGACCGCTACCTGCAAACCCATCTTCAAATTACTGAGGAAAAATCAAGAGATGATATGGAATGATGAATGTCAAGAAGCTTTTGATAAAATCAAGAAATATCTCCAGGAACCTCCTATTCTGGTACCACCCGTTGAAGGAAGACCTCTAATCATGTATTTGACCGTGTTAGAAAGTTCAATGGGGTGTGTGTTGGGGCAACATGACGAGTCTGGTCGAAAAGAGCATGCCATATACTACCTTAGCAAAAAGTTTACCGACTGTGAAACAAGATACTCACTGCTCGAGAAAACTTGCTGTGCTTTGGCCTGGGCCGCTCGCCGACTAAGGCAGTATATGTTGAATCATACCACTTTATTGATTTCTAAGATGGATCCTATCAAATACATGTTTGAGAAGCCCGCTCTCTCCGGGAGAATAGCAAGATGGCAGATGATTTTAACAGAATATGATATCCAGTATACTACCCAAAAAGCAATCAAAGGAAGCGTGCTAGCTGATCATTTGGCTCATCAAGCGGTGGACGACTACCACTCTATGAATTTTGAGTTCCCAGATGAGGATGTCATGCTTGTTACTGATTATGAAAAACCTGGACCGGATGAAGGACCCGAACTGGGATCCCGATGGACTATGGTTTTTGATGGATCTTCTAATGCATTGGGCAATGGCGTCGGTGTTGTAATTATTTCTCCCGGGGGTTACCATACACCTTTCACTGCTAGACTATGTTTTCATTGTACCAATAATATGGCTGAGTATGAAGCATGTATTTTGGGACTCAAGGCTGCTATAGACCGGCGAATCAAGTTTTTGAGTGTGTACGGAGACTCAGCATTAGTAATCAGTCAGATCAAAGGGGAATGGGACACTAAACATCTGAATCTCATCCCTTATCGAGAGCGGGTGATGACATTAATCCCATACTTCGAAGAGATTACATTTGAGCATATTCCACGAGAAGAGAATCAGTTGGCAGACGCATTAGCCACCATGTCATCTATGTTCAGAGTCAGAGGGGACGGTGAAGCTCCCAGGATCACTATTGAACGATTAGATGAACCAGCATATTGTTATGAACTTAATACTGAGGGAGTAGAGGAGAAACCTTGGTTCCACGAAGTAAAAAGATATTTAGAAGCTCAGGAATACCCTGAAGGGGCATCCATCAATGACAGAAAATTCCTGAGGAAGTTCTCCGCTAAGTTCTTTTTGAGTAATGGAGTATTATACAAACGTAATCATGATTCGACTCTGCTTTGCTGTGTGGATAAAAAGGAAGCAGAAAATATTATGGAAGACATGCATGACGGTGTTTTCGGGACTCATTCTAGTGGACATACAATGGCCAAGAAGATTCTGAGATCAGGGTATTACTGGTCTACCATGGAAGCTGATTGCCACCATCACTCCAGAACTTGTCATAAGTGACAGATCTATGCGGATAAAGTACATGTGCCTCCTGCTCCTTTAAACGTTTTGACAGCCCCTTGGCCCTTTGCAATGTGGGGCATCGATATGATTGGAGAGATTAAACCTACTGCTTCTAACGGACATCGTTTCATCCTTGTCGCTATTGATTACTTTACAAAGTGGGTAGAGGCAGCCTCATTTGCTTCTGTGACCAAGACTGTGGTGGCACGGTTCATCAAGAATAGTCTTATTTGTCGATATGGCATCCCTGAAAGAATTATCACTGACAATGGTACGAATTTGAACAACAAGATGATCACCGAACTCTGCACATAGTTCAAAATAAAACACCATAACTCTTCTCCGTACCGGCCAAAAATGAACGGCGCCGTAGAAGCTGCTAATAAGAATATTAAGAAGATCATACAAAAGATGACAGTAACGTACAAAGACTGGCATGAGATGTTACCGTTTGCTCTCCATGGTTATCGCACCTCAGTACGAACCTCGACAGGGGCAACTCCCTTCTCTTTAGTCTATGGAATGGAAGCCGTTTTGCCAGTGGAAGTTCAGATTCCCTCTCTAAGAATCATGAAAGAGGCGGGCTTAGATGAAGATGAATGGATTCGGACTCGACTCGATCAGATAAATTTGATTGATGAGAAGAGACTTGCGGCTGTTTGTCATGGGCAGATATATCAGAAGCGCATGACCCTGGCATTTAACAAAAGAGTCAAGAGACAGGTGTATCGAATTAGCGACTTGGTGATCAAGCGTATCATTCTACCGCAAGGTGATCCCAGAGGCAAATGGACTCCCACATACGAAGGGCCATTTGTGGTTAAGAAGGTATTCTCTGGTGGAGCCATGATACTTGCTACGATGGATGGCGAAGATTTCCCGCATCCTGTGAACGCGGACATAGTTAAAAAATACTACGCATAAAAGAGACCCGCTAGGTCGACGTACCTGGGCAAAAAAGGGTATCCCGGCGAACCAAAAGGGTTCGGGCAAAAATTAGGGATAAACATATAAAAATGTACACCCGGCAAGTCGAAAACCTGAAAAGGAGGCTTGGGCAAAAAAGGGTATCCTGGTGGACTGAAAACCTGAAAAGGCGGTCCAGGCAAAAATTAGGGATTAAAGCGTATGACTATGTCCCATTCTCGGTCAGCTTCACCCAAGTTCAAGGGACTGAACAAGCCAATCACTTCTATCCGATAGCAGGAGATGAGAGACTTGAAGACATAATGACAGTAGTGGAATTAGAATCGATAGGACTTTTTCTGCATAGCTTTCTCTTTGTTTTCCTGACAATCTCCTCTTACTAGGATTTCTGTCTCCTTGTACTCAAATTGCCTGTTTATAGGCCCTCTTTCGAAATCAATACAATTTTATTTCCAAAAAGACGCTTCTGTTTTTTACTTTTCTGTTTTGTTTGCGTAAACGTCCATTGATTTAATTTGAATTGATTTATGCATTTGAATATGATCAATGTTTACCAAAAGTGCATGCCTAGAATAGTAATAGCAATTACTACACGACTTCAGGATCGAGGAGAAGGTCTAATCACGCTTCCCCAATGAATCCGTTGCTAATTCGATTCCCCGGCAACGCCAGTTATTCCCCAGAAGAAATTGGCATCACTAGACAAATTGGTCATCTCTTCTACCCCCAGCCAGGCTCTGTTACATATCGCTGCCATCAGATAAAAGTCAAATACCCCCAGCTAAGAAAGGGTCATCAATACAAATATCTCCAACCAGAAGACTGAGATTTATTTCCCCAGTAGAGTTCCCTGGAAGAATGTTTCAGACGCATAGTGCACTCATTACATCATTTCACATCACATACCTGCATACAATGTTCACGTTTATTTCATTCCGCATCATATACTTTATATCCTTTCATAGCATGCACATGCATACCATGCTCGCAGGCATAAAACATCTCATGCACCATGACATTGCATGAAACTAACTTGATCTTTCAGGTTAATCGTCCTCCTGATCACATTCAAGATTCGAATACAGCTCTCGGATATAATCCATGTGACAAACTCTCTGACATTCTCCTAATGATGGCATCTTTAAGCCCATCTCAGACATTTACTGCAAATACGACAAATATTATCAGATACAGCCTAACCAACTCCAATACGGTCTAACGTACGACCCATTTGGACTTTCAAATCCTCAGGTACTGCCTAGCGTACGGTACATTCTGGGGTGTAGTCTAGCGTACGACTACTTTCTTCTTCAGATACAGCCTAACGTACGGCTCATTCTGCAACTCCAATACGGTCTAACGTACGACCCATTTGGACCTTCAAATCCTCAGATGCTGCCTAGCGTACGGTACATTCCGGGGTGTAGTCTAGCGTACGACTACTTTCTCCTTCAGATACAGCCTAACGTACGGCTCATTCTGCAACTCCAATACGGTCTAACGTACGACCCATTTGGACCTTCAAATCCTCAGATGCTGCCTAGCGTACGGTACATTCCGGGGTGTAGTCTAGCGTACGACTACTTTCTCCTTCAGATACAGCCTAACGTACGGCTCATTCTGCAACTCAGATACGATCTAGCGTACGATTCATTCTGACCTTCCATCCCCAGCGAAGTCATCCGCCTAATGAACAACTCACTCTGGTATTCAGATACGGTCTAGCGTATAATCCATTCTGATCCCTTATCCCCAGCAGCGTATAGCACACCATGACTCCCCAGCGAAGTCGACAGCATAATGGATGACTCACTATACGGTCTAGCGTATGACCCGGTATGACACCCATGTCTCCAAATATCGTCTAATGTATGACACAATCTGAAGCTCTCCTCATCAACTTCCTGGATGGCATCTTTAAGCCCATCTCCATCAAGACTAATTGACAAGTGCAAATTTTTGGGGCATTCTAGTGTTCAATAATCTTCCACCTCCAGACCACGAATGGCATACTTGCCATCCTAACTCTCTCGGTTCAAGAATATTGAACAGGGGCAGCTGTCATACCCCAAAATTTGCCCATTAATCTTGCAAAACATCTCTCGAAGCACTCCAACTTATTCTGCAAGGCACTGACCTTAAAAGAACAAAAGCCCAGCTCACGAGTGGCCCAATCCAGGAAGTGGCCCAAACTAGCCTGCTCGCTAGGCGAGCAATTCCTTCGCCTAGCGAACCCTTCGTCAGGACACTCGCCCCAGCGAAGCACCAAATCCAGAAAAAGCCCAAACTAGCTTGCTCGCTAGGCGAGCAATTCCTTCGCCTAGCGAAGCTTGCGAATATCAGAATTTCTGGGCTTCATTCTGAGCCCATTAGGTCATCACAATCACTATAAATAGCCAAGCTTCAGTCACGAAAAGGAGAAGACAGAGGAAGATGGACGGAAACCCTGACATAGAAACCCTGGAGATCAACTCAGAGTATTCCGAGTAAAGAAACCCTGAAGGCCGCTCATCCGCGCCGAAGCTACCGCCGCCCAACTCCATTCGATACCAAGCTCAGTTATAAACAGGTTTGCGTATCACTAATGTTTTATGCTTTTAATCGATAATCTTTACATATATAAGGCATCATGATCAAATTTTCGGATATGTAATATGATTTCATGTATGAATTTAAGTATGCCTGAATATCCTGAATGTTTGTCCATGCTATTCCTATAATTAAATGCCATGAAGGTCAGGGTTCCGGAGATCATGCTGCTGTCAAACTCAAAATCCGTCGCCGCTCGCTAGCACATCGCTAAGCGAGCCTGGAGCGAGCCCTCGCTAAGCCTTCGCTAGGCGAAGCAGGGGCGAACGGGACAGTGGCTGTTTTGTTTCTTTGCTGTTCTGCCTTATGTTTATCTGATCAATATTCATTATAATTCTGCATTATTTGGCCTGACTTAATGACTGTTGTGTTGTGGTGCAATTTCCAATTGTACTTTATCTCGATGCTCTAACCCGTGTGCTGAATGGTGTAAAGGCTTACATATTCCCGAGGAAACGGCCGGCCAAGTATTCCACCTCATGTGTGGGATACCCTTATGGAGATGGATTCTGAATTACTTAATGTTAATGTGGAGATACATCCTAAACTATCTAGCTGATTTTAATGTATTGATTTCATCGACTTTAATGTGGACCTAACTACCTAATCAATTACGACTATATAATTAATTGTAAAACTTTACCGTTAAACATGCGATCTCGGACCTCTCTTTGTTACCCCACGATTACGGTATTATGGTCATGTCCCGCGAATATGGGGATACACTTAGCAAAGGCCCTTCGGTTAAATCATCATAGTCCCTCGAATGTTGCCTTTGTCCCTCGATGACCCTTCGGTATAGCCTACGATTAAATGATGATAGTCCCTTCGAATGCTAAGGTATCCTCACAACTGTTGCCTTCAATGACCAATCGATGACCCTACGATGACCCTTTTACATCCAAAGGATAAAACTACTTACTTCTCAATAGTAAGGACAGTTTTACCCTCATAAGGATAGGAAATGCCCGGAAAGACCTCAGATAGGTATAACCCTTAATTGCTCATTCATAACCTAAAATACTTTTCACACCTCACACATTTCCAAACATCTTTTTAGAAAATCACCACTTGGCATACATCCGCACTAGGACCATTGCCGAGTTATATTTTTCTAAACAACTTTCAAAACTAAACGAGATAACCACTTTGTATACATTCATACAAGAATCATTACAAAGTTAAATTCTCCTTTTCAAAACACTTTCTACACATTTTTCAAACACTTTTTCAAACGAGAAAAACATAAATGATTGAGCAATTAAGAGCCCATGGATAACCATGGATACAAAGGGTGCTAACACCTTCCCTTTATATAATGTACCTCCCGAACCTAAGAATTTAAATTAAGGTCTTTCCTGTTCTTTTCCACCTTTCCTTATTGGATAAAAGAAAAGTCGGTGGCGACTCTTGTTAACCGCGACATTGCGATTAAAAACACATTAAAGTCAGTTCACCGTATGACATCGCCAATTTGAATGGCGCCCCCATGGAGTCAGTCCTCGAAACCAAGCATTCAGAACTAGCCTTGCATGCATGTACCCTATGGTGTCGCCAATTTGAATGGCGCCCCCTCTTTATTATTGTACATGGTCGCCAAATGAGGTGGAGACACTATGCAAACACAATTTTTTATGCTCTCCTCCATTTGCCTATAAATTCATCCACTCCTTCAACAATTCTTCCACACCAACATTCTCACTACTTCATCTACATTACTTCCTTTACAATTTCATCTTCAACAAAATCTTCCAATTTCATCTACACCAACTCCCCAACAATATGTCTTTACTCACAATGGGCGAAGCACACAGAGGAACAGTTGCAAACATCGCAACATACGTAAGTTTTTTCTTATACTAATTTTTTATGTTTCATCTCCACCAACCCCATTTTATTTTGAAATACCAACTTAGTCAAGTGTTATATTATTTCTATTATAGGATGTATCAAGGTTTCGAACTCGAGTCCACGAATTTGTCCCAATGGACCCGATGATTCAACCTTATGTTGAACTCGCCGGTTTTGGTCACATTAGCAAGATTATGTCTTGGTCTATAGATAACAAGTTCATTCTAGCCTTATGCGAAAGATGGAGGCCAGAGACACACACATTTTGGTTTCCAACCGGTGAGTGTACCGTGACGTTAGAAGACGTCTACATGCTTTTAGGACTACGAATTGAAGGCAAAGTTGTTAATGGTAAGACCAACTACGCAAATTCAATTTGCATGGAGCTTTTAGACACTGATTTGTTAGATGATAATGCTAGAGGTCAAGGTATACTACTCTCACGCCTAAAGTCATATTATAATAGTTTATATTTAGATGAGCATTCTACCGAAGATGCTCGAATAATCAAAACTAGATGTTACATTATGTTGTTACTAGGATCCTTTTTATTTTCCGAAGGTAGTGGTTTTAGCATGCATATTATGTACTTACCTTTACTTAGACATATAGATAGAATAGGTAGTTACAGTTGGGGATCCGCATGTCTAGCCTATCTCTATAGTTCGTTGTGCAAAAACTCCCACAAAGACACATCTACATTTTCTGGATGTGCTGTTTTGCTACAAGCATGGGGATGGTCAAGACTACCGTCTCTAGCACCGGTCAATAACAACCCATTCACTTTTCCATATGCAAAAAAGTAAGTTGTTTAAATTGCTATATCTTTACTTACTTCCTTACAGTTTAGTACCCATAACTAATTTATTTTAACTTTTTGGTGTAGATGGTCGGCACGTGGTATGAATTACAGCAGATATCCGAGACACTGTATTACTCAATATCGCAACCTGTTGGATCACCTTCGACCGACAGACGTAAGCAAAATAACTTCATTAATTCGTCATATTATGTTGACTTTTTCTACATTCATTTAAATCCTATCGTCTTTAACATTTCAGTTCATTTGGCGACCATACCTTAATATGGATCATGAGCATCAGGTCAACCCTGAAGACGCAGCCGTATGGACAGCATGCACACCGATAATACGGTTCACAACAGTGGAGATGCACAACACCGATCGTGTGAAGCTGCAGTTCGGTATGGTCCAGAATATCCCAGACCCCCCAGCTAGCATAGGAGAATGGCATATGCGTAAAGTGAACGACCAATGGAACTACAACCCTTGGCAAACCTTTGCAAGATCAGAGTGTCGCAAGTGGAAGCACCGTCATGACCATGTCTTAACTGACGCAGTCATGCCAAATGAGGTAAAACCAAGTCGTACTTATATGGCTTGGTACAGATCGATTGGATTTCAATTCATTACCGATGATATGTACCTCTATGACCCACGCCAGACAAGTTACACACAAGAAGGATCAACATCTAACCCCCAACAACATTCTCAACCCGGTTACTCACAACCACCTATCCGTCAAACTTTCCGTTCCACAAACACACAAACATACAACCAAAACATGCCATTCACCCAACCCCAATACCAAGAACATCCCCCATACCACCACCAACAAATGGACCATCAACCTCAGACCGAACATCGCTTCGCACCCACACCATCACCCTACCAAAGTCGCCTTAGCCAAAACACTAACCGCCCCATCACCTACCGTAGCCAAGAACCCCAAACATCACAATACCAAAACATCCCACAACCATATCTCTTCCAAACACCCCAACAACCTTTCCAACCTTTCCTAGACCCATCATTGTCACCCATGTCTCCCTTCAACCGTCCCGGTCGCCCATCCATGAGTCAACTACACCCCAACTTCTCTGGCATGGGTCATGAGCTCAACTACGTCGGTACACCATCATTGAATACTGAAGACTATGCTGAGTTGGCTGAATACCTCAACGGATCTTCTCCTGTAGGAGGTAATGACGCTCCTGGACCATCAGATGAACAAACACCGGTGCAGAATCGTCAACGTGGGTTAGGGCCAAGGGTTAGGGTAGCTAGGGGATGTGGGACCGGAGGTCGGTTAGGTGATCCCGGTCATCACCATTAGGATTCTTTGTGTAAAATCCAAATTTTATTAATATCAATTCGTATTATATCAAATTTATCTTTGTGTAAACTCCAAACATTAGGTTTCTTTGTCTAAACTCCATTTTGGCAAAATTCACATACACATGTTTTGACTGAAACTCCATTGAGATGTCTACTTAAATTGTTATGTTGGACAAAATTTCATAATTCTAAAATAAACACATATGATAATACAAAACATTATAGGTCAGATAACAATTGAAATGTCAAAGAGTCCAAGTTCAGGTGCCTATACCTTTCTCATAAAAAATGCAAATGATGCAAAAATTTTGTCCAAATTCATTATCTTGAAAAGATCTAAAACTTTTATGTTGAAGGTTTTGTCATTTGAGGCTTTTATCATTCAAACAGAAGGGCTTGAATTTGGTCCCTTTTGGCAAAATTCACATACACATGTTTTGACAGAAACCCTAATTTTGGGTCAAGTTCGCAAGGACCTAACTCACTCATTTTTAATTATTTTGAGGTGGGACCAAGTGCATTGGAAAATTTAAGATCTCTAATTCACTTGTTATGTTGGACAAAAATTCATAACTCTAACACAAACACATGCAATAATACAAAACATTATAGGTCAGATAATAGTTAAAATGTCAAAGAGTCCAAGTTCAGGTGCCCATACCTTTCTCATAAAAATTGCAAATGATGCAAAACTTTAGTCCAAATTCATTATCTTGAAAAGATCTACAACTTTTATGTTGAAGGTTTTGTCATTTGAGGCTTTTATCATTCAAACAGAAGGGCTTGAATTTGGTCCCTTTTGGCAAAATTCACATACACATGTTTTGACAGAAACCCTAATTTTGGGTCAAGTTCGCAAGGACCTAACTCACTCATTTTTAATTATTTTGAGGTGGGACCAAGTGCATTGGAAAATTTAAGATCTCTACTTCACTTGTTATGTTGGACAAAAATTCATAACTCTAACACAAACACATGCAATAATACAAAACATTATAGGTCAGATAACAGTTAAAATGTCAAAGAGTCCAAGTTCAGGTGCCCATACCTTTCTCATAAAAATTGCAAATGATGCAAAACTTTAGTCCAAATTCATTATCTTGAAAATATCTACAACTTTTATGTTGAAGGTTTTGTCATTTGAGGATTTTATCATTGAAACAGAAGGGCTTGAAGTTGGTCCCTTTTGGCAAAATTCACATATATGTTTTGACAGAAACCCTAATTTTGGGTCAAGTTCGCAAGGACCTAACTCACTCATTTTTAATTATTTTGAGGTGGGACCAAGTGCATTGGAAAATTTAAGATGTCTACTTCAAATGTTATGTTGGACAAAAATTCATATTCCTAAAAGAAACACATGAAATAATGCAAGACATTATAGGTCAGATAACAGTTGAAAAACTCAGAAGTCCAACTTTAACTGCCCATAACTTTCTCATAAAAAATCCAAATGATGCAAAATTTATATCCAAATTCATTGTCTTGAAAATATCTACAACTTTCATGTTGGAGGTTTTTTCATTTGAGGTTTTTTTAAGGGAGTCGCCAATTGGATTGACGCCTCCTCTTAAAAATTACACATAGGCGCCAATTGGATTGGCTAGGGCAGGTGCCCTAGCCAATCCAATTGGCGCCTCGTTGCAATTTTTAAGAGGGGTCGCCAATCCAATTGGCGCCTCCTCCTAAAAGTGGGGTGTTTTGGGAATTTTCCTGAAAAGTGGGGTATTTTGGGAATTTTTTCGAAAAAGTGGGTTATCTCGGTAAATTTGCCCACATGAACGGTATTATTTATATTATTCATATGATTTCATTTATAAATAAATAAATAAAGGAATGCAGCTGAATAAAATAGTACTATAAAATTATGTTTTTTTTTATCAATTAAAATTAGATACAGAAAGATGTATAAATTTTATTTCATTTCATCATTAAGTAAAAAAAACTCGCGGACACGCAGATTGCACATTTGTTTACTATTATAAATTGATTTTAGAGCATAAAAATATATAGATGTAGTTGAAAATATTGATATTAGAATTTAAGAAAATACATATTGAAGGAAGAAAAAAAATACAATTTTAGCAGTCACTACATTGCCATAATTTTGTACCCATAAAAATATTTATAAAGATCTTAAATAAATGTTAAAGTATTCAAAAAATAATTAATGGATAAAAAATATTAATTTGACATAATTATATTTTTAAAATGGAATAGTCATAATATTTTTAAAATAATGAGTGTTGTGTAGTTGTGAGTACTAAACATGCGGTTAGATAATTAGTAATTGAAAAGATGCATCATCAAATAATTAAAAAAAATGAAAAAAATAGGAAAAATAAAATAAAATAAATAAAAAATGACCTTCTTTAAAACCTCTTATATATCTCTATTTTATTACACGAATTTTTAAAAATATTTTTCAAGATTGGAGATGTATTTTTAAACGTATTTAATATATATATATATATATATATATATATATATATATATATATATATATATATATATATATATATATATATATATATATATATATATATATATATATATATATATATATATATATATATATATATATATATATATATATATATATATATATATATATATATATATATATATATATATATATATATATATATATATATATATATATATATATATATATATATATATATATATATATATATATATAACTCATTCATTTTTAAATCACATATCAAATTTATGTATAAGTTTATTTCAAAAATGAAATTCCAAAAAATTTTAGAAATGTATTTCTAAAAGTAGCAATATTAACTTTCTGCCTCCACTTGGATGAGTCTTACTAGTATTTTTAAATAGTAAGATTTTGATGGGTTAATTTTATTATTAGTTAAAAATATATTAAACAAAATTGAGTACAATAACTTAATAAATAATTTTGCCTTTGCATTTTTGGTCCTTCTATTTTTTTTTATCTTTTAGCCTTCTATTTAATTTTTCAGCCTTTTTTTGTCCCCCAATTAAACTTTGATAGGATTTTTTTTATTCCTACAAACTTTGATCTATTTGTCAAGTGAAAAGACTCACTTGACACACAATAGTTGGCACCACGTCATTAATAAAAATAAAGTACTAAAAAAAACCTTTGATAATTTTTCTTGAAATAGTATTTTATCAATATAGTCCAATATAATTTATAAAATCAAATTAAAACATTAAAACATTAAAACAAATTCAAAATCTTTAAATCTCGTTCATCCCCTTTCATTACTCACCATCGCCCACCCACGTCATCTTCTAGACGTTCATCTTGTTTCGTTCTTCAGCACAAGCAAATGTGTTCATTATGTTTCGTTGTTCAAGGTATTCAGAAGATGAATAAAAAAGAAGTGAAATATTGTTTGAGGTATGTGAAATGCTTTTTGTTTTTTGGGTTTAGGGTTTGTTGTTATATATCTGTCATTTTTGGGTACAAGTTATGACTTTGCATTTTAATTTTTTTCCAGGCCATCTCCGAATCGTTCAATTAGGTTAAGAATTCATCATAGGGGAAAACTAGTAGAAACATCTATCAAATGGTACATTAATGTAGTAGTCTCTGAAATGAATTAAAAGTGGGATGTGGACTATATGTCCTATATGCAGCTGGAATGAATGATAAGAAATAAGGGATATATGAATATCAAGTGTTTGTGCTACTGGAACCCTAAGTTTTACTTTAGTCGTCGCCTTAGACCCCTTAATTGTGATGTTGATGTTCTTAAGTTTATTGAGGATGCTAATGGGTTTGAATTGGTAGATGTGTATGTAGAGCATGTCATTGGTAATCCTGAAGTGATAGATGATGCACAATTAGTTCATGATTTTCCTGAGGAAGTACACTTTAATGATGAATTTTCTCCAAATTTTGATGATGAGGAAGTAGAAGTTGATAGGGTTGATGATGATGTGCAAGTTGGAAGTGAAAATGTTGAAGATGAATTGCAAGTAGGGAGTAAAAATGTTGAGGATGAAGTACAAGTAGGGAACGAAAGTGTTGACCTATACTATATTGGAAGTGAAGATGATTTGAACAGTGCCAGTGACACCGCATATGAGCATAGTGATGAGATTGATGATATCGATTAAAGCACAATATTACCTTATGATAAGTTAGTTGATAAAGTGAACAATTCTTATGTGGATGATGACTCTAATGTGTTGCATACACCTCCTACTAGTGATGGTGATGAGGAACATGAGAGGTTTCCAGCTTATAAAAGTGGAGAGGTATTCAAGTTTCAACTAGGTATGATATTCAACAACAAAGTGATGGTTAGGGATGCTTTGAAGGAGTATGCAATGGAGATAAAGAAAAATGTTGCTTTGAAGAAAAATGATGGAAAGAGGATGGTAGTAAAATACATGGATGGTTGCAAGTTCTATGTGAAAATGTGAAAAACACAAGAAATTGGGGGTTTGAGTTGGGTTTTAAAAAAAAGTTTTTTACCAACTCAAAACACCACTCAAATGTTAATAAAAAAGAGATAAAAACACAAGTATTTTTATCCTAGTTCGCTTGAAACTCAAAGCTACTCTAGTCCAGCCGCCAAGGTGATTTCGCCTTATACACAAGGACTTAATCCATTATGATCAACTGATTACAGTAATCACAAAGAATAACCTTCTTTATCTTCCCAAGGATCCGACTATACACTAGTCTCCTTTAGAAATCACAAAGAACAACTTTATTTGTCTTCTCAAGGATCCTACTATACCCTATTCTCCTTAAGGAATTACAAACAAATAGTTTGAATCAAAGTTTTGTGTTTTCAATATGCTTATACACAAGCAGATTTTACGCAAATGATAAACAAATACTTAAAGAAAGATTGTGTACAAAATTGATAGCTTTTCACAAAGAAATAAACTTGTCAAATTGTTATAGCGCCTCTTTTTTTCTTCAAGTCTGCAAGTCTCACTTATATAACATAAGAAAAGAGATCGTTGGAGAGTAAAATGGGGATACCAAATAGAGTGATTCTCCATTGTTGGAATGGTAAAAGGAGTGACATATAGTATTGTCATTAGCACACAATTTTAGTGACAGGTGTGATGTATATTACATTATTTTCCCACGATATCAGATAGTGAAAGGAATATTTAATTTGTACCATGTACTATTTGATCACGTCTCCATTTTGATCTTATCTTCAAATTCATTGGCTTATGATGAAATTTGATGAGGCATGAAATGAAGAAACATACAGCTGAATTCAGAAACTTCATAATCTTTAGTTAGAACCTTGACAATGTCAGCAGTTTGGCTTGAGATCTTCAGTATCTTCAGAATATTCATACTCTTCAGTCAGAACCTTGATAACCTCAACGTCTGACTTGAGATCTTCATAGTCTTCAACTAAGTAATAAAACTTCAGAAGCTTTTCATTCTTCAAAATCTTGATTATCAAAGTCACGTCCAGAAGCACAAACCGAGAGAACTCTGCAGCAGTAACACATCGTTTCCTCATAAGCTTCTCAGGAGTGAATCAACACAGAAGCAGAAAGATCATTGCAGCAACAACTTGAACATCTTTCAGAACTTCTCATGATTAGCATAGAAGCGGAATTAGAACACAATATTCAGAAACTGATGACGTTGCACGTTATAAACTCATAATCGAAACTGATTGTTAAAGCTACACAATAACAAACCATTAGAGTACAAAAATTGTTCTCACACAAATATAACATTGTTATCATCAAAACGCAAGGTATAAATGCATAACTAAATCTTATTCTAACACTATGGTGTGTGTAAGACCCCAATTTTGACCCCTAAGATCCCTCATGCCATCTCATAGATTTGCATTGCCATTGGGATCACACCTTGGTATTATCCTCACCTATCATTCATTGGGTTTACATTGGGAGAGATCACTAAGCATATTTGATTGTATCATACTTTATTTTTTTTTGTTTACTAACCAAAATACAAAAATATGTCTAATATAACTTTGTTTCTTTTGTAGGTAGTATGTGTGTCCATTTGTGCCCCACCAAGCCCACTGTAGCGGTAAATTCATGACAACTGGGTTATGGATTAGCTCAACGTCAATAAAACAAGAATCGTCACTGCGCTTTTATTGTTTCCAAAGGAACATGGAAAAAAGTACGAACAAAACCTAAAGATAAGAAGTTTTCAAATCAAAACTAATAAAATGTCAGAGATTACAGGTAAGGGGGTTGGTTACACAAAGGGAAGGTATTAGCACCCAAAGTGTCCTAGGTACTCATAGGGAGCCCTTTTTGTGTGCAATTGTTTTAGTTGAAAAAGATGTTTGCTAAAAAAATAGAATGAGGGGATGAGAAAAGAATTTATTATTTACAATTTTATGTTTGACAAGACCTTTAGTCTTATGCCTACCTACCAACATAAAAACGAGGGATCAAAACCTTGTAGTTCATGGTAAAAATTTCAAAGATGGGTGGATTGATCTTAACAAAAGCTTAAAGATCTTTTGTTGTCAATGGGAGAATACTCAACCAAACATCCACCAATAATGAGGGCTTTACAAAATTTAAGAGGGAGGGCTCCAACTTGGATTCAATCAACAAGTATGCCACTAACCCCTAATAAATGGAGAGACTTACAATCAAAATATCATGGAATGGGAGAATTATATCTCAACCAAAGATAACTCAAATTTAAATGCTTTCTTTTGAAAAGTTTAAAAGAAAAGGCACAAAAATGGCCAAAATGATTAAATGAGGTTGTTAGTTCTTTTTTGTCTTTTTGAAAATAAGATCAATATAATTAAGTTCATTTACAAGTTTGATTAAGAAAATATTTTGAAAGTCAATGGCATAAGGTCAAGGTTTATACTCATGAAAACAAGTCTAAGTTGAAAACTCAAGCAAATAAGTTTTTAAAATGAGGGAGAGATTTTGAAATTAAAGAAGTAGGAGGAGATAAAGGGACCATCATAAACAAGATTTAAAAGTTTAGAGTTGAAAAGATCTAACCAATGGGAAGTATCCACAAGACAAAAGTGTCAGATAGAAACTCATTTCCTTTGGATTGTTAAGCAAGCAACAAGCATAATCACCCAAGCAATTAATAAGAAGACCAATGTTATCAAATAAAGATAACCAAACATCATAGCAAGCACTCCAAAGCAAGCAGTCTTTAATGCCCTTTAGATGTATCAGATGAAATATCCCTTGAAACATACTCAAAGAGAAATCATCAGATAATATCAATAAGGTCAAAATAACCAAAGGGAGTATCTTAAGGCTTGTATCATATGAATGACATTGGCCAAGAAATCTCAGTCTCAAATTAATGGCATTGGCCAAGTCTCCATAGCTCTAGGATGTTGCCTACTATAAGTCCATAGGTTCAGATCAAGTCACAAACAGAGGTCCAGCAGTCCATCAATATATTTTTTAGGGTTTTCATTTTTATTAAGTGTTTTAAGGTCCTAAGACCACAAACAAAATAAAATCACAAGCACAATATAATATAAGCACAAAATATGGCTTAAGTGAGCAAAGTGAAAATGACTGAAACATAAATAAATTGCATGAAATTTAAATGATAATGAATGATAAAGTGAAAGAATTTAAATTGCATTAAAGTAAATGGCATTAAGATAAAGTTGATACAAAAGATGTTAGTCAAAGTTAGTGGAAGAAGGAAAAAAAATTTAAGTCATTTTTTGGAGAACACTCAACCATTCACTCACAAGCATGAAGATATGAACCTAGACATCATTCATGATAAAGACTCCAACTTGGATAAATCAACAAGTATGCCACTACCT
The DNA here is from genome assembly GCF_024323335.1 of Lathyrus oleraceus. Lineage (NCBI taxonomy): Eukaryota > Viridiplantae > Streptophyta > Magnoliopsida > Fabales > Fabaceae > Lathyrus > Lathyrus oleraceus. The sequence goes on from NC_066583.1 coordinate 24,025,754, forward strand.
CTCATAAATGGAAAAGAGTTAAAATCTTCATACAATACCATGATGAATGGGAGACTTACAATCTCACTTACAAAAATGATATGCCTTTGTGACAAACTTAGCTTTATGTTAAGCAATCATAATTGGACTTATGTAGAAGTCACAACTATCCGAGGCCGGCCAATAATAATATTGGTATTAATGCATGCTAGAGATAAGGTATAAAGACCAAGCTCCTAAAGCATACCACACACGAAAATAAGAGGGGATGAACCTATCTCAATCAAGTTCATTTTGATTCATCTGACACAAGGTCATTGGTGAATCAACTAGCATTTTGATTTATGAGAAATCATTGGTCAATGAAGGATTGGGGAAAGAAGTGAGATGAAGACGAAGAGATAAAGTGACAAGGATCCCAAATTGATCAAGGGATGAACCTCACTTGATCAATATCATCCATTCATTTTGAGGGATGAAGTTGAAACTTCACCGACCCCTAAATCCAATGGTATTAATCAAATTAATATCCAATTCAACCAAGATCAAGGCGAAATAGAAGTTGAGTCAACACAAAGTCAGAACAAGAGCTCAACAAAATATTAAAACAATTAAAAAAAAAAAAAAATTTTTAAATGAAGAAAAATAATTTTTAAAAGGGGAAAAACCTAAAATCCCTTAAAGAAATAGCCAAGAGATTTATCATAGGTCAAACAAGGTCAAATGATCATTGACTAATTTTTTGGCATTTTTTGAAAGTCAGGAGTATTTAAAATCAATTAAAAACAAGTCAAAATCACAAAATTCACTAAAAATATCAAACTAAATCCAAAATATGATTTTAGTTTAGAAAATGGAAGAGGAAATTATTTATGAAATTTTGGTAAAAGTCCCATATTTTTTGGATTAAAATTGAAATTATAATGAATTAAATGAGAAAATATTATTTAAAATATTAAATGGAAAATAAAATTAATCAGAAAAAACAAGGGTCATCGTATCTCCCTTATTAATTAAGGTGACAAATCTTTTGGGCAATGCGCACTATCCATCAAACACCTTAGTCAACGCGTATGTAGCATTGGTAATCAGAAACGATGGATTAAATTAGAACATGGCCAATGGATCAGATGGTCTGGACTGCGTCAGCGCACCACCGAAGCCCTAACTTCGATTATCTTCTCCAACCACACTCACTAGAGGAAATTATTTACTAATTTAAAATAATTATATTTAAATACATCAATTAACTAATAAGAATATATGTTATTTAATAATCAAATATGATATGAGCATTTTATAAAATAAGATAGCAAAAGATAAACATGGACTCAAATGATGAGCCCAAAACAAAAGATAATGAGGTGTCTGGATAAGCAGTGCGCTGCCCATGGAAGGGAAATGGATTGGGCCTTAAATGGCCCATAACCCTTGGACCCTAAGCAAGAAACAAAGGGGTAGTAAACCATAATATTCAAACAACCGCCTAGCATTGAAGGAACATTACTGCAAATAATCAGTCAAAGGTTGAAGGCAATAAAAACATCAAACCTCAGGCAGACTGATCGCGACTTTATGAGTCGAATTTAGGGTACAAACTGCAAGTGCACAGTTCTATCGCGTAGTTTTAAAAGATATCGATCCCACAGGGACTTATGAATCGATATACCGTTATCTAAGGTTACTTCGTAAAGCTAAGGTGAATAATGTTTGATTGTTTGGGGGAAAGCTAAAAACTAAACTAAGATCTAGATTAAATATTAATAAAGCGGATATCGGTATGTAGTTCATCGTAATTAGGGAATCAATCCTTTGTCGGTCTCTTGGTTTTAAAATAAATCTTTTCAGTTGACTTTATTGATTAAAAGTTTTATCTCAAACTCTCGCTCTGTTGAATAAACCATGATTTTATGTTAATGTAGCTGTCACTTATAATTAAGTCAAAAAACCATTTTTTGAAAGCAATACAGTCCATAGAAACTCTTTTCAAGAAAACACTGACCGTTTAAACACCCTTATCTCAAACTCTCGCTCTGTTGACTTAGGTTATATAATTAAATTCGAATGCTTAACTCTCGTCCTCACATTCAATCTTTAAAAATACTTTTTGGAAAAGATCGGAATTTAATTAACTCTAAAACTTGCTCTCGCCCTGATCTAGAATTAATGTCTAATTTACACTGTCCAGTTAAAACCTCAAACTCTCGCTCTATTGATTTTAACTTCTTTATGTCTTTTACTTTCGTAAAAACCTTTGTTATTAAACCTGTAAATTGAGACCGTAAAAAGAGTGATTTTAATTTTAAACTTAATTTAACCGACTTAGTCTTGAGTCCTTATTCCGCTTACTTTACATACCGATATCTAAGCGAATTAGCCAGACATGCTAAACGAACTAAAATACTTATCATGCATAAACAGACTCATCCCAGGCAGATAATATAAATAAATAATAAAACAAAGCATTAAATAATAATTAAAGAACCTGAATGAGTTAAACAATAGTCTTGAACACTCCACCACAAGCCGGTAGGACTTGTTCTTGGATTCTTCAATTAAACAACAAATTAAAACGAAGGAAATAAAGCTAGATTCTAACGTAAGGTTAGATCCGGTAAAAAGGTGCACAATAGTTTCCGGTGTGTAACACCTCAAATTTGCACCTATCATTGTACATACATTCTCATATTAGGTCATAGCATATCATGGTTCACTGCATAGCATTGCATTGCCCCCATTTGCCTCAAGTGCAAGCAAGTCAAGAAATTAGGTCAAACTGATCAGGAGATCAGTCAACCAAGCAAGCAAGTACAATTCCATTGAGCCAAGGCCCTAGGGTTGGTCCAACATGTTCACATGACTTGGGGATCCATTTGAAGTGTTTTGGTCAAGGATTGGATGTTCAGAAGTCATCAGTCAATGCACAATCAGCCAGAAACCCTAAAAGTCAACTGTTGGTCAACTGTCCATTTAATCAGTGATTTGATGATGGAATTTGGTTTGAGAGAGCTTATTCATGTCCATATAGTCCTCATATATCATGTCAAACACCATCATGGAAGAATTTGAAGCCAGATCAGAAATTTCCAAAAATGGAAACTGGACCTGTAATTGAAACCTGCCCAAAATGGAAAGTCTTGATCCTCAAACTTACATCATGATACAAGCTTCAAATGAATTTTTGCCCAACATGAAAGTTGAAGATCTTGTTCTCCCATTTCCAAAAAGTCCAAGAACACTCAATTCCCATGTATGGTTGGCAAGTTATGATCAAATCATTTTCAAAAATTCTTGAACTTCAAAAGGCCATATCTCTCAAACCATTTGGCCAATTTGGGTGGGGTTTTTTCCTACAAGTCACATTTGATCCCCTCTTTCCAAAAATGTAACTTTCATGTACCAAAACTTCACCAATCAAAATGCCATTTTTGAACTTGCCTTAATTGATTTCAAGTGAGTTGAATTTTGACTTTTCAAAATAATCATCTTTTAACCATTTGGCCAATTGAAATAGTTCAGAAATGTGGTTTTGGTCATGTTACAAGGTCAAATTCGTGCAGTACACATAGCCCATGCTAACTTGCTTGAAAATTGGAAGAAAAGTACAACTTTCAACAACTCTACTCCACATTCTCATGAACCATGTTGAGCACTCCACAAGCAACCACAAAACAGCAGACTTTATCATCATTTTCTGTCAAATGAAACCACTACTAGCAGCAGCCATAACAAAAAACCTCACTCCCTAAAAAATTTCATTCTTGGCCATTTCTCAAAATCTGTCAAAAACTCCAAAGAGACTAAGCCTTGCATTGCCTAAAACAACATCCAAGTAACATTGTGGACCTGTTGCAACCACATTTTCCCAACTGGAAGCCCCTTTTCCACTGCTGTTTTAAAGAGGCATCAGCCATGGCAGGTCTGAATGGAGGCCATTCCAAGCACTCTTGAACCAAAATTCTTCAACTATTCTTCATTTATAAGCTTAAGGCGCAACTGTTTTGAGTCAAAGCCACCAAACAACAGCAGAATCACAACTGTTCATCAAGTTTGGTAAGTTTTCGACCATGGCCATTTGCAAAATTATGAGATACTTATTATAGATCTTTTTGTGCTGAGAATGATGAAGTTTAAATCACTAAAAATGGTTAAACTATGCATGAGAAATCTGGATTCAAAGGTTCACATTCAAACTTACTTTTGCTCGATGCTGTTTGTTTAGCATGATTTAATGGATATGGCTGTTGGACTATGCATGTACGTTGTTCACTGATCATGGTGATATGCTCATTTCCCATTTCTGGGAATTTTGTTCTTCATGATGAAGAACACGCACTGTTCCTTCAAACCCTAGGAAGATTTGCCCAGAAAATTTTGAACCTGCATGCCTCGTTACTGTACCCGCGCCTCAGCCAATAGGAACATTTCGTTCCAGCGTCCAAAACGGCGCGTTTTGATAAGTGGCCACGTTAATTACAAAAATGCCATGGCCGTGCCCCCATGTCCCATTCAATCATGTTGTTTTTTCCATTTTATTTCATTTGTGATCTTCATCTTGTAAAAATCATAACTCCACCATGCTTGATCCAATTTTAATGGGATTTTTTGCATTAGCTTCATCATGATCTCTACTTTTTTATCATAATTTTTCCAGAATTTTGTGATCAATGGATTTTAATTGGTATTAGGGTTTGTGACATGTATGCACATTTTGTACACTTTGCCAAAACATTTGTGAAATGGTGATACTTTATCCAATGGCTCCCAAATTTTTTGTGCTTAAACTAGACACACTCATGGTGATTTTGGTGTAGAGTTTGTGAATTTATCATTGCTGGTTTGTGAGATATGATTTTTTGAATTAGGGTATGACAATTTGTGTCACACCATTGATGTGCAACTTGTTGATTTTTGATACCATGCTTCTTGACCTCCAATTGATCTGATTTTTTGCATGAACCTACTCTTGTATGTCTAGTTTACATGTGAATTTTCCTGGAATTATTTGTGGCATTTCCTAATTGTTTGAGATTTTCTCCCCTGATTAGTCAAATGTTGACTTTTTGTGACACATGTTCCCATTTCATTTGTGAAATTCTTATACTTTATTAGATGGACATGAAATTTTACATGAGATAACTAGACATCCTCATCTTTTCCATGGTTTTAGTCCCATTCATTTATCATACACCATCTCTGATTTATGATTTTTCTAAGTTGATGCATGTTTGGTTGACTTCTTTGAGCATGTTCAAAATTGCTTTGACTTTCTGATTTTCATTGACTGCCTTCCACTTGTCCAAATGAGATGAAATTTGACATGCTTACCATGCTGTGGGTTGTGATTGAGCATGATTTATTTGGTGATTTTTGGAAATGTTTGAGATTGCTTTTGAGTTAAGTCTTGCTGTTGACTTCTATGAGCTTCTGTTTGCTATACCTTGACCTAATTTGTTCATGAAATGATGATAGTGATTGATATGAATGTGAACCCAATTGGTTGTGTTTCTTAATTGTTTGAACATGATTTTGGATGCTTGCCCTTTGCTGTTTTGACTTTTTCATTCTCTTTTGACCCTAGGCTTGCCCTAGTGGTCCTGTTACTCACTTTTGAGCTTGTGTTTTCAGGTTGACCAACAAATGACCAATGAGACCATTTCTTTTTGATTGAGCTTGCTTGAATATCATTGATTAACTTGTTTGTTTTGTAGGTGGCTTGGCTCAAGCCTTAAGCCCTGTGCCTTGCACATTCATTTGCTTCTGACTAACTGTTAATGTCTGTTTCCTTTTGCTTTGTTTTGAAGTTGCATACTAATGTCTGCTTGACTATTTCAGGTGCTTTTAGTTGCTCAGTTCCTTGTGAACTTTTGCTTTGCTTTGCTTGTATAAGCAATTTGCATTGAGGTATACTTCTAATCTTCATGTAGTCTGGAAGACCTGGCCTGTTACTTGGCCAGGCAACTGTCTGAAGTCCTCCTTAAGAGGCAATGTTTGTGACTGTTTACATTTGTCCTTGTATAGAGTCAAAGACCTCCTAAGTGAAGAGGCAATTGGCAGAACCCAAGGGATATGCAACCTATCCCCTGCTATTCTGTGTGTCATCTGCTTTGCTCACGCCACTGTGTTGATGCATTGCAGATACAAACCCAAGATCTTGTACAATTGTACAGTTGAGTCAGTTTCAAATGTGTAGAAGGGTTCCCACTTTCTGAACCCACACATTCTTGTCTTAAGCTCTCCCAGGTCAGGGATAAGAGTTGTGAAGTCTTATCTTCACTCACCTTTCATCTGCTTCACCTTAGCCCCTCAATGGCAAGGTTAAGAGCACATTCACCCAGTTCCAGAGGTTTGTTTGTTGAGGTTGATATGACCCCTCGACTAAAACCTCACCCTTGTTTGAGCCTTTGCTTGTGTATAGTGTGTGCTATCTGTGCTTGTATGTTTGTTTGACTTGCTTCCTGTGCAAGTTAGGGCTAGTTTAGACTTGCTTCCTGTGCAAGTTAGGTTTTGCTTGGCTTGCTTCCTGTGCAAGTTAAGTGTGTGTGTGGCTTGCTTCCTGTGCAAGTCATGATTAGGATGTGCTGGCTCCCTGTGCCAGTTAGCTAGAAACCTTAACTTAGCGATGATTTTGCATGATAACATCTAGGCTCGAGTCGTAGTCTCCCTAGTGTTGTGTCTCCCTCCGTTATCTGGTTAGGCTAGTCCTGTATCCCTGCGTAGGGGAACTACGTCGCCCTGATCCTCATACCAGATGAGGTACGTAGGCAGGAGATGAGCAGATCTCTCCGGGCGCCTGTGTCTTTGTTTTGTCTTGTTGTGTGCTTGGAAGTTGATGTAAGTCCATCGAGTGGCATTTGGGTTCCAGTGTGCGTGTGTTTTGGTTCGGATGCTGATGTAAGTCCAGTGATTGGCGTTCAGGCTCCATGTTTGCCTTCTTGTGTGTGTTCTGGTTCGGATGCTGATGTAAGTCCAGTGATTGGCATTCAGGCTCCACGTTTGCCTTTGCCTGTGTTCGTTTGTGTGCGTGTCAGCTGAGCTACGAATGCTCTGATTCTTCTCTCGTCCGAGAAGATACGTATGCATGGGATGCGATATCCTAGCGAGCATGTGTCGTTTCCCCAGTCCGAACTACTTCGACTCTGATGTCTATGCCTGATAGACTAAGTAGGCCCAGGATACGACATCCTGCCGAGTCAGTTTCAGTTTGTTTTCTTGCGTCTCTTTCAGCCAGTGTGTGTGTTGTTTTGAGCAGTGTTTTAGCAACCATTTTCCTTTCTATCGTGCGTGGATCCCGTCGAGTACGACGGATGCGTAGGGGTGCTAATACCTTCCCTTCGCATAACCGACTCCCGAACCCATTCGCTTTGGTCGCGAGACCATGTTCTTTCCCAGGTTTACTCTGAGCGTTTCCTTTCCCTCTTTTGGGATAAATAACGCACGGTGGCGGCTCTGTTGTTCTTGTTTTCCCGCCGGTTTTTCGCGTGATGCGACACGGTGTAGAAACTATTGTGCGAAAAGAATTAACTAAATGCTAAAAAGGAAAAAGGAAAATAGAAATTGCAAGGGAGATAGTGTAGAACTCGTAAAAATAATAAAGAAACAATACTACTTAAGTTGCTGGAAAAGAAAATGTGCAAAAGCGAAAACGGCAAAGGAAAAAATGTGGAAAAGCTTCGGAACCCCTTTTTGGTTTTGCAAGTGGCTATTTATATATGCTTGAGTAACCGCTTCCGCTGCCAAAAAGGTCTTCAACGTGCATAAAAGCATGGCGTGGATATAGGGCTCAACACTCCCTCAACGCTCAACGTCTCTGAGGCGTTCCTTGCGCCAAAAATGTAGGGGAATGGTGTGACGTTCGTCACACCATGTGTGACGTCCGTCACAGGAGGGTGCAAGGCGTGACGCTCGTCACGCCCTCTGTGACGTCCGTCACATGCACGGCACCTGCGTTTTATGCTTTGGGCTGGGCTTTGACATTTGGTTCATTTTCTCTCCTTTTTGCACCTCCTTTTCTTCCATTTTTACTTGTGCTTCAAAATAAGCCACCTGAGACAAATAGGGAGAAAATACCGCGTAATATCTAATAAAATGAAGTGAACTGAAATAAATAATAATAAAATTTAATTGAATTAAGTCCCAAAATATGATATAATTTCGTGTTATCAAACTCCCCCATACTTAGATCTTTGCTTGTCCTCAAGCAAAATTCAGTATAGAACTCGTTAAAGGTTTTAGCCAGGTAAAATTTCAAAACACACATCAATTCGTAATAGGTTGCAAGTGGATTTAGTTTAGAAGCAACTTGAGTTTAATCTTGGCATCAACAACCACCGTCACAACCTAGATAACCCTGCCTTATGCAAATCAGTTCAAGTACACTATGATAGCTATCCTGGTTCCTTTACTCTTATTTCACCCGTTTTCATTCTAGCGAAATCACATTAAGCCCTTTATCTTTTCGCGCACATAGTGGAGCAACCGGTTAGTGATTATGATCCCCTTTTAGCTAGAAGTTCTGGTACATAAGTCGGATAACTTCGTTATTCATCTCATTGCAAATTGCGGGGGATCGAACCGTAGTTCGCTCTACCAAGTTCAGTACCAGAAACCTGCTGAACCAACTTGTAATGGATCTTTGATATTATGTTTTTTTGTATGATCTGCAACCTTTAGATTAAATGATCTGGTAAGGATCACCTAACTTAATTAGTGCATTTCCTGATATATATATTTTTTTATGTTACTTTGGGAATCATTCACTTATATTCATCGGCTCTCCACGTAGTTTGCTATTAAGATGGTGCTGACTTCTCGTATAAACTACTCGGGGTTACTATAAAACTAAAAGTTCAAGGGATTGGTATAATAGGTACTTACCCTGATCCAACATGTTGAGGTTCGTTTAGAGTGTTTGGCGGTAGTAGTCTTTGTCTTGATTCGTCTCAAGATCGATAAGATGAGCAACCTTTATACTTATTGGGTGTTGAATTTTTATTGTGGCTCATGAAAATTTGAGGGAATAGATAATAGAAATTTGTTCACACTCGGGACTTAACTTAGAATAATATTTTTTTTTTAAATAATAATAAAACAAATAGCAATGAAAAGAAAGGTACATACTTGAAGAAATGGAAATAGAAAGAACATGGTTTCCCCCCCCCCCCCCCATACTTAAATTAAACATTGTCCCCAATGTTTTAAGGAAATGAAATACAATATGGAAAGGAAAAAAAAAACTACAACTAAGGCTGCCTTCCGCCTCTGGTTCTTGGGCCAGGTGATCTCTGACGTAAGTCTAAGTTGTCGAACCTGCTGAACAACTCAGTAAACCGCTGGTCGGTTATGGCATTCCTAGCATCCTGTTGTTGTTGCATTTGACGCATCATTTGCATCATCTCGACATTCTGTGCCTGCATACCATCAATAGCATCCATGATGTCGTCGTTGGTTGCAGGCCTTCTTCGTCGACGACGTTGGGAGGATGGGCCAGTTGCATTACCGGAAGGATTGAGCGGGACTGAATGTTGTGTAGGAGGAGGATCACCTTGCTCCATATCGTCAAACTCGTCTGTGGGCGGGTTTGTTTGTGAAGGCTCGGTGGCTTCGGGAGCGTTTAAATCATAGAGGTGGCGGTCGGGGTTTGTGACATCAGTTAGGGCGATATTTGGTAGAACAACGCTTGGGACGGCCTGGTTGTTCACCATAAGATAATATCCTCCGCCTACTCTGTTCTTAATCAGGTGGCTGGATCGACAGTAGCTGATATCCATAGATAGGGGAGGTAGAGATTCTAAAGTTTGGAGTTTATCCCCTAGGTTTAGGCCAAGTGCTATGGTGGTGATTAATCCACCAATTATAAAAGGTTGCCGGCCTCTAGCACATAAGGTGCGGATATGATGAAATAGAAAGGAGGCGGCGTTTACCTTAGTATCCGGTTCGAAGACGCATTGGAGGAAGAATAGCTCCTTTGAGTTGACCTTGCTGTTGTTTGGTCTTCCAAAAACTGTGTTTTGCAGGATGCGGATAAAGTACCGGATAGTTGGGTTATGTATATGGGAAAGAAGGAGCTCTTCCCAGTTGTGGGCATCTATACCGGAAATTTTCTTGAAAAGGTCGAAAACGTCAACTGTGTTCCAGTTTGAGTTTGGAGGGATTCTGGGGTGTACCTGACCTTCTATGGGAAATTGTAGCATGGTACTCAATTGGTTTTGGGTTAAGGAGTACTCGGTGTTAAACATACGGAACGTTGCGGTACCGGTTAAAAATTCGTCTTCACCGGCGGGAGTGGTGTAGTCGTATGAACTTAAGAATTCTAAGGTTAGGGATGGGTAGGTGGGTTGATTATGAGTGCAAAGGAAGGTTAAGTCGGCTAGGCGGAGCATCCATTCGATACCTTGGAGTAATCCTAATTGTTGTAAACAAGTTAAATCGGGATACCTGGTGGAAACGACTCCTCGCTGTTGGAAACGCTCGAATTGCTCCCTTTGATAATTTTCATCTTCGGATCGGAAGATGATATTTCCGAAATTCTGATTTCCTGCCATTGTGATGAATGAATTTTGAAGGAGTGATTTGGAAAGAAAAGAAATGTATTTGATAGGAGAGAATGGTTTGTGGTGAATGAAGGAAGGTTTGGTGGGTATTTATAGGAAAAGAATTTGGAAGTTGGAAAGGAGGTGGTTGAAAAGTGAATGAATGTGGGTAAATGTGAATAAATGGGGAAGGTAAAAAGTTGAAGGGGTGTAACGTTCGTCTCCAACGGCTCCTTAACGTTCACCTAGTCTGAAGGGCGTTACGCTCGTTACAGGGGTGTGACGGTCGTAACAGGATCTTAGCGTGACGCCCGTGACAGAATGTGTGACGCTCGTCACACTGTCTGTTTGGCTAATGTTCAGCTAGCGTCCTTCAGGTAAGTTATTATATATTTATTATTTTTTTTGGTTGTTTTCTACTGATTGATTTATTCTGCAATTTAATTTCTCCTGCATGCTTATTCTACTTTGTATAATAATAAATCATAGGTAGCAACAGTAGAGAACATAATAGCTATTGCATAATAAAATTAAATAAATAGCTTCAATAAAATGATCATAATGTAATATTGGAAAGAAGAACAAAAGAAATGTGAAAAGGAAACAAATGCGAACATGAATTCAAATAACATTAATGAATAATCTAGCTTAAAACTAAATAACTAAGAAAAACAAATAAATACTATCCATCTGCACGATCTCTGGCCGGAGGAGCAAAAGAGTTAACACGATGTAGCAACTCGTGAAACTGATCTGTCATACTGCTCATGTACCCTAGAACTTCGTGTCTCATGTCAGTAAATTCTTCTCTGAGGGCGTCTTGTTCTGACATCAAAGCTTCAATGGCGGTGTTATAATCAGTTCCGGGCATATGATGCCGGAGGTCGGATACTGCTGATTCTTCGGTCTGAACAGGCTGAGGAGGAGGGTCAATATCATAATAGCCAGATGGTGGCTGAGGGTCAGATTCAGCATAAGGGATCTGGTCATCATAAGTCTCATAGTCATCACAAATCTCATAGTCCTGGATGGATTCAGTGGATCTAGCAGGAGAGGGGGTTTCGTTCAGGTTGTAGAGCCAGTTATTGCGGTTATGAACACTAGTCCTAGGATCGGGCATGGTGAATAGGCAAAGAACTTGGTTATCAATAATAAGCTCAAACTCGTCAGACCCTAGGTTTGCTATAAACATAGTGTTGAAGAGGAAGGGTATACTCATAGTAGTAATGCCACAAAAAGGGCTTAGGTCAAGCATAGGCTGACGTAATCCAATAGCATTACCTATCATAGTTATCAAACCGCCTATTCGGATTGGTGCTCGCTCATCTTGGATAAGGTGGTCCAAATTAGCTAACATAAAAGTGGCACCGTTTACTGGACGGTTCTGGGAAGCACAAAATATGATGAAGAGTTCATCACGTGAAACTGAAGTACTGTTTGGCTTCTTCCCAAATAAAGTGTGGGTCAGGATCTTATGGAAATAGCGAAAGGCCGGGTTGTGTATGTTTCCAGAGAGAAACTCATGTATGGAAGCTTCTTAGGACACGCCGGTTTTTACCGACGATTCATCAAAGACTTCTCTAAGATAACTAAACCTTTAACCGGACTATTGATGAAAGATGCTGATTTCATATTCGACGATAACTGTTTAAAAGCATTTCAAGCGCTTAAGCAAGCATTGATCTCCGCACCCATAATACAGACACCCGACTGGAATGAACCATTCGAAATAATGTGTGATGCCAGCGATTATGCTGTAGGTGCTGTTTTAGGACAACAAAAGGATAAAAAGCTTCACGTTATATATTACCCAAGTAGAACCCTAGATGAAGCGCAAATGAATTACGCCACTACCGAGAAAGAACTCCTAGCAGTTGTATTTGCGCTAGATAAATTTCGTTCTTACTTGGTCGGAGCCAAAATAATAGTTTACACTGATCACGCTGCTATCAAGTACCTTTTAACAAAAAAGGATGCTAAACCTAGACTCCTAAGATGGATCTTGTTGCTACAAGAGTTCGATTTAGAAATCAAAGACAAGAAAGGAACTGAAAACGTAGTAGCAGACCACCTCTCTAGACTTGAGAACCTTGAACCGGAAAGAACCTCAATTAACGATGATTTCTCGTACGATAAACTTATAGCTACTTTGGAAGAGAACAACTCCGACAAACAAGTAGAAACCACCTTAGCTATATCTGTCACACCATGGTACGCTGATCTCGTCAATTATTTAGCTGCCGGAATAGTTCCACCTACCTTATCCTACCAGCAGAAGAAACGATTCTTCCACGATATAAAACACTATTACTGGGATGATCCCTTACTTTTCAAAAGGGGCCCCGATGGTATTTTCCGTCGATGTATACCCGAAGAAGAGGTGGAAAATATAATCCAACACTGCCACTCCGCTCCTTATGGTGGACACACAAGTACATCCAAGACTTGCTCTAAAATCCTACAAGCCGACTTTTATTGGCCAACTATATGGAAGGACGTACATGCGGCTATTAAGGAATGTGACAGATGTCAACGCACAGGAAACATATCTAGACGTGACGAGATGCCACAAAAAGGTATTTTGGAAGTAGAGATCTTCGACGTGTGGGGAATAGACTTCATGGGACCTTTTCCACCCTCTTTCGATAAAAAATACATACTCGTGGCAGTTGACTACGTATCAAAATGGATCGAAGCTATAGCTTCTCCAACAAATGACACCCGAGTAGTAACTAGACTCTTTAAGAATATAATATATCCGAGATTTGGCATCCCAAGAATAGTAGTCAGTGATGGTGGATCGCACTTTATATCCAAGGTACTCGAAAAATTATTGTTTAAATATGGCGTGAGACATAGGATAGCGACACCTTACCACCCTCAGACCAGTGGACAAGTGGAAGTATCTAACAGAGAAATCAAGCAAATACTAGAAAAAACAGTCGCCACTTCAAGGAAAGATTGGTCATTGAAATTACCAGAAGCTTTGTGGGCATACCGAACTGCTTATAAAACCCCCATAGGGACGACCCCATTTAAGCTCATATATGGAAAATCCTGCCACCTCCCGGTAGAATTAGAACATAAAGCCTATTGGGCTATTAGAAATCTGAATCTAAACTATAAAGCCGCCGGTGAAAAGAGAATCCTTGACATAAACGAATTAGAGGAACTCAGAAGAGACGCCTATGAAAATGCCAGAATCTATAAAGAAAGAACAAAACAATGGCATGACAAGCGTATATCAAGGAAAATCTTCAAGCAAGGCGACACAGTCCTTTTATTTAACTCTAGACTAAAGTTATTCCCGGGAAAACTACGATCCAGATGGTCAGGTCCTTTTCATATCACTAACATCTTTCCCAGTGGAGCGATAGAAATTAAAGGCAAATCCACAGAACCGTTCACCGTAAACGGGCAACGTCTAAAACACTATCACTATGCGGAAACCAATGGAGATTCGCAAATCCTACACTTAGACGAAATGCCTCCAGGATTAATTGATTATATTTAACAGTTTCTTTGTCGAGCTTGCGACATCTAAACAAAGCGCTTAGTGGGAGACAACCCACAATTATTTTATTATTTCCTTATATTATTATTATTATCTTCCTACTTCTTCCTTAATTATTCTTTTAATTTCTGTTTAGTATTCATTCCTAATTCATTTTAATTTAATAATAACCTTTTTCTTCTTTCGGCATTTGGCCAAATCCTGACTAAAACTCATGTTTTCTTTTCTCTAGCTAACACTAACCAGATGGGACATATTGATCGTATGGGTATCAAATTCAGAGGGATGGCTCAGAAACAAAAGTTTGAAGAACTAGCCACTAGAGAGATGCTACCTAGTTTATATGCTGATGATTGGGCTATGACTGCCCTTGGACTGAGACAAAGTGTCCTGTATTTGCTGAATCAGATAGGATGGGAGACATCCCCTATCCTAAGACATTTCACCACCTACCGGAGACTCACACTAGAATTCCTTAGCTCATTAATCTATCTACCCAGCCATGGAAAAGGAATTAGCAGAGGTTTTATCCAGTTCAGAATGTTCAACATGGAGTACCAATTTAATATTAGAAACTTTACCAACCTTTTGGGTTTTCCTACCTCCTTTGACACATTCACAGTAAGCCAGGAAGAACTTTTTGAATATAGAGAACTTGAACACTTTTGGGGTAAGTTGACTGGAAATGACGAGCCCGAGGAACATGAGTTTCTCTCTGGAAACATACACAACCCGGCCTTTCGCTATTTCCATAAGATCCTGACCCACACTTTATTTGGGAAGAAGCCAAACAGTACTTCAGTTTCACGTGATGAACTCTTCATCATATTTTGTGCTTCCCAGAACCGTCCAGTAAACGGTGCCACTTTTATGTTAGCTAATTTGGACCACCTTATCCAAGATGAGCGAGCACCAATCCGAATAGGCGGTTTGATAACTATGATAGGTAATGCTATTGGATTACGTCAGCCTATGCTTGACCTAAGCCCTTTTTGTGGCATTACTACTATGAGTATACCCTTCCTCTTCAACACTATGTTTATAGCAAACCTAGGGTCTGACGAGTTTGAGCTTATTATTGATAACCAAGTTCTTTGCCTATTCACCATGCCCGATCCTAGGACTAGTGTTCATAACCGCAATAACTGGCTCTACAACCTGAACGAAACCCCCTCTCCTGCTAGATCCACTGAATCCATCCAGGACTATGAGATTTGTGATGACTATGAGACTTATGATGACCAGATCCCTTATGCTGAATCTGACCCTCAGCCACCATCTGGCTATTATGATATTGACCCTCCTCCTCAGCCTGTTCAGACCGAAGAATCAGCAGTATCCGACCTCCGGCATCATATGCCCGGAACTGATTATAACACCGCCATTGAAGCTTTGATGTCAGAACAAGACGCCCTCAGAGAAGAATTTACTGACATGAGACACGAAGTTCTAGGGTACATGAGCAGTATGACAGATCAGTTTCACGAGTTGCTACATCGTGTTAACTCTTTTGCTCCTCCGGCCAGAGATCGTGCAGATGGATAGTATTTATTTGTTTTTCTTAGTTATTTAGTTTTAAGCTAGATTATTCATTAATGTTATTTGAATTCATGTTCGCATTTGTTTCCTTTTCACATTTCTTTTGTTCTTCTTTCCAATATTACATTATGATCATTTTATTGAAGCTATTTATTTAATTTTATTATGCAATAGCTATTATGTTCTCTACTGTTGCTACCTATGATTTATTATTATACAAAGTAGAATAAGCATGCAGGAGAAATTAAATTGCAGAATAAATCAATCAGTAGAAAACAACCAAAAAAAAATAATAAATATATAATAACTTACCTGAAGGACGCTAGCTGAACATTAGCCAAACAGACAGTGTGACGAGCGTCACACATTCTGTCACGGGCGTCACGCTAAGATCCTGTTACGACCGTCACACCCCTGTAACGAGCGTAACGCCCTTCAGACTAGGTGAACGTTAAGGAGCCGTTGGAGACGAACGTTACACCCCTTCAACTTTTTACCTTCCCCATTTATTCACATTTACCCACATTCATTCACTTTTCAACCACCTCCTTTCCAACTTCCAAATTCTTTTCCTATAAATACCCACCAAACCTTCCTTCATTCACCACAAACCATTCTCTCCTATCAAATACATTTCTTTTCTTTCCAAATCACTCCTTCAAAATTCATTCATCACAATGGCAGGAAATCAGAATTTCGGAAATATCATCTTCCGATCCGAAGATGAAAATTATCAAAGGGAGCAATTCGAGCGTTTCCAACAGCGAGGAGTCGTTTCCACCAGGTATCCCGATTTAACTTGTTTACAACAATTAGGATTACTCCAAGGTATCGAATGGATGCTCCGCCTAGCCGACTTAACCTTCCTTTGCACTCATAATCAACCCACCTACCCATCCCTAACCTTAGAATTCTTAAGTTCATACGACTACACCACTCCCGCCGGTGAAGACGAATTTTTAACCGGTACCGCAACGTTCCGTATGTTTAACACCGAGTACTCCTTAACCCAAAACCAATTGAGTACCATGCTACAATTTCCCATAAAAACCGGTGGCGGCTCTCTTGTTCTTGTTTTCCCGCCGGTTTTTCGCGTGATGCGACAGCTGGCGACTCCACTGGGGAATATAGAGAAGTTGACCTGTGCTGGTCCATCTTCCTTAAGCGAGTCTCTCCTAGCGCTCTCTAGGTTAGGGTTTTGGTTGCTGTTTGCTGTTATTTATTGCATTCATTTATTTATTATTTGCATTTATGTTTGCATTAATGTTTGCATTCATTCATTATTCACCTGGCTGGTTGTCTGTTTCTCTCTGTTGGGGTGGGAGTTACATGAGGTAAAAGGCCCAATACCCAGGCCATGAGTGAAATCTAGGATACTTAGGAATAGAGTGATTCATGGGAAGCGGGTGGTATTGCGCCACTTAGCGGAACATTGATATCACGAGCAGTTCAGACCCTGGTGGGATATTATCGTTACATACTTCGGGTGTGTATATGATGATATTCTGCGAAAGGTTATTTATGCTGCGTTTCTCTCGACCTTACCCTGGCCTAGATGACACCCGCGAGTGGGGAGGGAATGATCATTATTACAGGTACAGTTGGTGACTTGTTGGTGACTTGTTGGTGACTTGTGATCCTGTTGGTGACTATTGGTTCAGAAGTTTGGGGTCTCAGATGACTTTGGGTTTCAGATGAATATGTGGTTCCGAGTTCAAGCCGAAGCTTTGATCCTGTGTTCTGAGAGACACAGCCAACCAGTCGAGTCTGCATCATTTGCATCATAGCATATTTATTTTTCAAAAGAAACGCAATAAAAAAAAGATACAAAAAAAAAAAAAAAAAAAAAAAGAAAAGGAAAGAAAAAAAACTAATCCCCGCATGCATATCATTTCTCAGGTACATTCCAGAGCTTGTTCACTGATAGAGATGGCAACAGTCCCAGAGTTGAAGCGGAAGACTTGTTCCTACAGCTTTCACCGTGAACCTTTGACGTCTCTGATTGAGTTGAGCAACCTTATGACCAGTGGTAACCAGAAGGGGTTTGTTGACCAGTATGGAGATATTCTGACACTGTTGAAGATGGTAGTCGATCCGGTGCCGTTGCAGACTCTTCTACAGTTCTACGATCCAGAGCTTCATTGTTTCACCTTTCAAGATTATCAGTTGGCACCTACTCTTGAGGAGTACTCCATTCTGCTGAGTGTCCCGGTCCGGTATCAGGTTCCTTTCTTGGATGTGCCCAAGGAGGTTGATTTCAGAGTTGTTGCCAGAGCTCTCCATTTGGGTAAAGGAAGTCAGTGATAGTTGGAAGTCCAGTGGGGATGTTGTAGGATTGCCTTTGAAGTTTCTGTTGAGGGTAGCTAGAGAAGAAGCAGAGAAGGGAAGTTGGGAAGCCTTTCATGCTCAGTTGGCCGTCATGATCTATGGGATCGTCCTGTTTCCGAGTATGCCAAATTTTGTTGACTATGCTGCAGTCAGTATTTTCATGAGAGGAAATCCAGTTCCTACTCTATTAGCTGACACTTACTATGCTATTCACAGTAGGCATGGTAAGGGTGGGGCTATCAGGTGTTGTCTCCCGCTTTTGCTCAGATGGTTCTTGTCTCTCCTGCCAGTCAGTGGACCTTTTGTGGATGCTCAGAGCACGCATAAGTGGACTCAGAGGGTTATGTCTCTTACCTCCTATGATATCAGGTGGCAATCTTACCGGATGGATGTGCGTAACGTCATTATGAGCTGTGGAGGATTCCGTAATGTGCCACTCGTAGGGACTAGGGGTTGCATCAATTACAACCCGGTTCTTTCTCTTCGCCAGTTGGGGTTTGTGATGAAGGGAAGACCACTTGAGGCTGAGGTAGCTGAAAGTGTGTATTTTGAGAAGCAGAGTGACCCGGCTAGATTGGAGCAGATAGGGAAAGCTTGGAAGTCTATTGGTATGAAGGATGGATCTGTCTTAGGGAAGAAGTTTGCCGTTGCTATGCCCGATTACACTGATTGGGTCAAGAAGAGAGTAGAAACTTTGTTGTTACCCTACGATAGGATGAAGTCGTTGCAGGAGCAACCACCTTTGATCCTTGCTGAGAGTGTGCCTGCGGAGCACTACAAGCAAGCCCTGATGGAGAATCGCTGTTTGAGAGAGAAGGAGCAAGATACCCAGATGGAGCTGTACAAAGCCAAAGCTGATAGGTTGAATTTGGCTCATCAACTCAGAGGAGTGCGAGAAGAGGATGCTAGCAGACTGAGAAACAAGAAGAGATCCTACGAGGAGGTGGAGAGCATGTTAGATGCAGAACACCGGGAGTGCTTGAGGTTGCAGAGGGTTGAGGCCAGCTATCAGAAGAAGATCAGAGACTTGGAGAAGCAACTCAAAGATAAAGACATCCAGTTGAAGAAGGAAGTAGGCTTGAGACAGGCATCAGAGAACCACCTTGGAGGAGAAGTGGTAGAGCTTAGACGACAACTGAAGGAGAAGATCACTCTTTTGCCAGAATGTTCAGAATGTGACCTGTTGATAGACCAGTGTCGGTACTTGAAGACTCTCATTCCGGGAGGCCGTTTGTCTTAGCTTGTATCTTTGATGTGTATGTTGAGAATCACCTCCAGGCTTGTTGGATGGGATTCATTGTTGTACTCCGATTGTTTGGATTTTCTTTGTCGACTTTGTTATATGATCCTGTTACTCATATAGATGAGATTGTTGGTTTCACCTTGTACTCATCACTCTTGTGTATGTTGTTTCTGTGCTTCTGTGTTGTTCTGGCTGCAGGTTGCCATCTTTTGAGGATGACTCAGGCTCTTTGAATGCCTGAGGAATGAACATATCATGTGCATCATACGCATCATTAGCACCATACTCATATCATTTTGCATAACAGGTGTTCTTGGTCGTGACTTCTCACTCTTGGTTCCTGTTCAGGCAGGATAGCTGATCAACGTCCGCACCGCTACTCAACAAGACTGAATCAACAGAGAGGTATGGATCAAGTTCAAGCTGAGTTGGCTGAGATGAAGGCTAACATGGCCCAGTTTATGAATATGATGCAAGGGGTTGCACAAGGTCAAGAAGAACTTCGAGCCATGGTTCAGAGACAAGAGGCTGCAATTCCTCCGGTCAACCATGCTCCGCCAGAGGGAGGCCCGGTCAATGATAATAATGTTGCTGCTGCTGTACCCATCAACAACTATGCTGTAGGTGATGAGTTGGGGGGTATTCGAATCAACGGTCAACCTATTGCTCCAGATGCCGCTAATGCCAGAGCAGTCCGTGCCCCGGCCCGTAATCCTGTTCCGATTGTTGACAGACAAGAGGATATGTTCTGTCTGCTCAGTGAAGACGAAGGTGTTCTGGGAAGGGTTGATGAGAGGGATCGTAAAGTTGATGCCCTTGCTGAGAAAATTAGAGCTATGGAATGTCAGAATTCTCTCGGTTTTGATGTTACCAATATGGGGTTGGTGGAAGGTTTGAGAATCCCTTACAAGTTCAAAGCACCGTCCTTCGATAAATACAACGGTACTTCTTGCCCTCGCACCCATGTGCAGGCTTATTATCGAAAAATCTCTGCGTATACAGATGATGAAAAGATGTGGATGTATTTTTTCCAAGATAGTCTATCTGGGGCTTCTTTGGACTGGTACATGGAATTGAAGAGAGATTCTATCCGCTGCTGGAGGGATCTGGGTGAGGCCTTTTTGAGGCAATACAAACACAACATGGACATGGCACCGAGCCGGACTCAACTGCAGAGTCTTTGTCAGAAATCCAATGAGAGCTTCAAGGAGTACGCCCAGAGGTGGCGTGAACTGGCTGCTAGAGTTCAACCCCCTATGCTGGAGAGGGAGTTGACAGATATGTTTATCGGCACTCTTCAGGGTGTGTTTATGGACCGGATGGGGAGCTGCCCATTCAGTAGTTTTTTTGATGTTGTCATTTGTGGAGAGAGGACTGAGAGCTTGATTAAAACTGGGAAGATCCAAGATGCTGGTTCCTCTTCTTCCAAGAAGCCGTTTGCTGGGGCACCTCGTCGAAGAGAAGGTGAAACTAATGCTGTTCAACACCGCAGAGATCAGAACAGAATTGAATACCGTCAAGCTGCTGCAGTGACCATTCCGGCACCTCAGCCTCGTCAACAACAACAACAAAGAGTTCAACAACCGCAACAACAACAACAACAACAGCAACGTCCGTATCAGCCCAGACAAAGGATGCCTGATCGACGTTTTGATTCGCTACCCATGTCGTACGCCGAACTGCTGCCTGAACTACTCAGGTTGGGGATGGTTGAGTTGCGTACAATGGCTCCGCCTACAGTATTGCCTCCTGGGTACGACGCCAACGTCCGTTGTGACTTTCACTCTGGGGCACCAGGGCATCATACTGAGAAGTGTCGGGCTCTCCAGCACAAGGTCCAAGATTTGATCGATGCCAAAGCAATCAACTTCACTCCAGTGCCTAACGTCGTAAACAACCATATGCCTCAGCATAGTGAGCATAGAGTGAACAATATTGAGGGGAAAGAAGTTGAAGATCTGGTTGTTAATGTTGATGATGTTCAGACTTCTCTGCTAGTTGTGAAGGGCCGTCTGCTGAATGGGGGTGTCTACTCGGGCTGTGATGAGGATTGTTTGGGATGTGCAGAATCTGAGAATGGTTGCGACCAATTAAGGGCCGGTATCCAGGGTATGATGGATGAGGGTTGTTTGAAATTCAGTAGGGCTGTAAAAGATCGTGGAACAGTGTCAACTATCACCATTTACTTTAAACCGTCTGAAGAACGTGGACAAAGGGTCCTTAGTGCACCTGCAACAAATGGTACCCCAGTTACCATTTCCGTGCCTGTAACCATCAGTGCTCCAACTACTATCGCCGCGTCTGGAAGGAGGGTTGTTGAGAATAGTAGAGTCGTGCCGTGGAAGTATGATAATGCTCACCGCAGTTACAGAAGGGCTGAAAGTCAGACGAGACCAGTGAATCAAACTCCAGTGACAATTGGTTTACCGAATAGAATTCCTGCAACTGTTGGTCCGGCTGTGGATAATGTAGGGGGTCCAGGAGGTTTTACCAGAAGCGGTCGTCTGTTCGCACCGCAACCTTTGAGGGACAATAATACTGAGGCTCTCGCCAAAGCAAAGGGTAAGCAAGCTGTGGTTGAGGAAGAACCTGTCCAAAAGGAAGCGCCCGAGGGGACATTTGAGAAGGACGTGGAGGAGTTTATGAAAATAATCAAGAAGAGTGACTACAAGATTGTAGATCAGTTGAATCAAACTCCGTCCAAGATTTCTATACTTTCACTGTTGTTGTGCTCTGAGGCACACCGTAATGCCTTGCTGAAGATGTTGAATCTGGCTTACGTGCCTCAGGAGATTTCTGTCAATCAACTGGAGGGTGTGATGGCCAATGTGAGCACCAGGCATGGTGTAGGATTCACCAACCTGGACTTACCGCCTGAAGGGCGGAACCATAACAAAGCCTTGCACATCACCATGGAGTGCAAGGGGGCAGTGTTGTCTCACGTATTGGTAGACACCGGGTCGTCGCTGAATGTGTTGCCTAAGCAGATTCTGAAGAAGATTGATGTGGAAGGGTTTGTGCTTACTCCCAGTGACCTGATCGTTCGTGCCTTCGACGGCTCCAAACGTTCTGTGTGTGGGGAAGTTACCTTGCCTGTGAAGATAGGTCCTGAGGTATTCGATATCATCTTCTACGTTATGGACATCCAGCCCGCCTATAGTTGTTTATTGGGGCGTCCATGGATTCATGCAGCAGGGGCAGTCTCGTCGACTCTCCATCAAAAACTCAAGTATGTCTGGAACGGTCAGATTGTGACTGTGTGCGGTGAAGAAGAGATTCTGGTGAGTCATCTATCCTCGTTCAAATATGTTGAGGTGGATGGCGAGATCCACGAAACCTTATGCCAGGCGTTTGAGACTGTGGCTCTTGAGAAAGTGGCGTACGCTGAGCAGAGGAAGCCAGGTGCTTCAATTACTTCTTACAAGCAGGCTAAGGAGGTTGTTGATTCTGGCAAAGCTGAAGGCTGGGGCAAGATGGTGTACTTGCCTGTCAAAGAAGACAAATTTGGCGTTGGTTATGAGCCTCTCCAAGCAGAGCAGAATGGTCAAGCGGGTCCGAGTACCTTTACCAGCGCTGGGCTGATGAATCATGGCGACGTCTCTGCAACCGGTAGTGAAGACTGTGACAGTGATTGTGATTTGGACAACTGGGTTCGCTCTCGTGTGCACCAGGAGGGTCTATCAACAACTGGACGGCTGAAGAAGTGGTTCAAGTTACTCTTCTGACAGAGTAATTTTCTGTTGTTTTGTCATTTTGCATGAAAATCCTACGATCTGCCCAAGGCGTAGTGATTCATTGTAGGGCCTCATCATGTTTTAATGATTATCATTAATGAAGGACATTTTTTGAAATCAAACTTTGTGATCCCTGTCTTTCTATTTTTTGTTTTCATCCTTTTTCAAAAAAAAAAAAAAACAATAAAAATGGCAATGTTTTTGTTTTTTGTGACTTTATTGAACTCTTTTTCTAAAATAAAGCATTAAACATGCAGAAGCGATCTTATGGCATTCACTATGAACAGTTCTGTTATGGCTCAGTATGATTTCGACAATCCCATCTACCAAGCTGAAGAGGAGAGTGAGGAAGACTGTGAACCCCCTGCAGAATTGGTCAGATTGCTGAAGCAGGAGGAAAGGGTCATCCAACCTCATCAGGAGGAGTTGGAGGTTGTTAATTTGGGTACTGAGGACGCCAAAAGAGAAATCAAGATTGGGGCTGCTTTAGAGGACTCTGTCAAGAGGAGGCTGATTGAGACGCTGAGAGAATATGTGGAGATATTCGCCTGGTCATATCAAGATATGCCTGGGTTAGATACAGACATTGTGGTGCATCGATTACCTCTTAGAGAAGGATGTCCTTCGGTCAAGCAGAAGCTTCGTAGAACGAGTCCTGACATGGCAACTAAGATCAAGGAAGAGGTTCAGAAGCAGTGGGATGCGGGTTTTTTGGCTGTTACAAGTTATCCCCCCTGGGTGGCCAACATCGTTCCTGTGCCGAAGAAGGATGGTAAAGTCAGAATGTGTGTCGATTACCGGGATTTGAATAGAGCGAGTCCGAAAGATGATTTCCCATTACCTCACATTGATGTATTGGTGGATAATACGGCTCAATCCTCGGTATTCTCTTTCATGGATGGTTTCTCCGGATATAATCAGATCAAGATGGCGCCAGAGGACATGGAAAAGACGACATTCATTACACCTTGGGGCACGTTCTGCTATAAGGTGATGCCATTTGGGCTAAAGAATGCTGGTGCTACCTATCAGAGGGCAATGACGACTCTTTTTCATGACATGATGCACAAAGAAATTGAAGTGTACGTAGATGATATGATTGCGAAGTCGCAGACAGAAGAGGAGCATTTGGTTAATTTGCAGAAGCTGTTTGATCGGTTGAGAAAGTTCAAGCTGAGGTTGAATCCGAACAAGTGTACGTTTGGGGTGAGATCAGGGAAGCTTTTAGGCTTCATTGTCAGTGAGAAAGGGATTGAGGTTGATCCAGCAAAAGTCAAAGCTATTCAAGAGATGCCTGAACCAAAAACGGAAAAGCAGGTCCGTGGGTTTTTAGGGAGATTGAACTACATTGCAAGGTTCATATCTCATCTAACAGCCACGTGCGAACCAATTTTCAAACTGCTTAGAAAGAATCAGGCGATCAAGTGGAATGATGACTGTCAGAAAGCTTTTGACAAGATAAAAGAGTATTTACAGAAACCTCCAATCCTTATACCTCCAGTTCCAGGGAGACCTCTGATAATGTACCTGTCAGTGACTGAGAACTCGATGGGGTGTGTATTGGGACAGCATGACGAGTCTGGTCGAAAAGAGCATGCCATATACTACCTTAGCAAAAAGTTTACCGACTGTGAAACAAGATATTCACTGCTCGAGAAAACTTGCTGTGCTTTGGCCTGGGCTGCTCGCCGACTGAGGCAGTATATGTTGAACCATACTACCTTATTGATTTCTAAGATGGATCCAGTAAAGTACATCTTTGAGAAACCAGCTCTCACCGGACGCGTTGCTCGTTGGCAGATGATTCTAACAGAATATGATATTCAGTACACGTCACAAAAGGCCATCAAAGGTAGTATTCTGTCAGACTACCTCGCCGAGCAACCGATTGAAGATTATCAGCCTATGATGTTTGAATTCCCTGATGAAGACATCATGTATCTTAAGATGAAAGATTGCGAAGAGCCTCTTGTCGAGGAAGGACCGGATCCGGATGACAAATGGACACTGATGTTTGATGGGGCTGTGAATATGAACGGTAACGGTGTTGGGGCAGTATTGATCAATCCTAAAGGTGCTCATATACCTTTTTCTGCCAGATTGACGTTTGACGTCACCAACAACGAGGCTGAGTACGAGGCTTGTATCATGGGGATAGAAGAAGCCATTGATCTGAGGATCAAAACTCTTGATATATTTGGAGATTCCGCTCTAGTGATCAATCAAGTCAATGGAGATTGGAATACGAACCAGCCGCATTTGATTCCGTATAGAGATTACACCAGAAGGATACTGACGTTCTTCAAGAAGGTGAAGTTGTATCATGTTCCCCGGGATGAGAATCAAATGGCTGATGCCTTGGCTACTTTGTCGTCAATGATCAAAGTTCATTGGTGGAATCATGTGCCACATGTTGCGGTGAATCGACTCGAGAGGCCTGCGTATGTGTTTGCAGCCGAATCTGTTGTGATTGATGAGAAGCCGTGGTATTATGACATCAAGAACTTCCTCAAGACTCAGGAGTATCCTGAAGGTGCGTCGAAGAATGACAAGAAAACCCTGAGGAGGCTAGCTGGAAGCTTCTATTTGAATCAGGATGATGTGCTGTATAAGAGGAACTTTGACATGGTCTTGCTCAGATGCGTGGACAGACCCGAGGCAGACATGTTAATGCAGGAAGTTCATGAAGGTTCCTTCGGTACTCATGCCGGCGGACATGCAATGGCTAAGAAATTGTTGAGAGCGGGTTATTACTGGATGACTATGGAATCCGATTGTTTCAAGTATGCTCGAAAGTGCCATAAGTGTCAAATTTATGCTGATAAGGTGCATGTACCACCAAGCCCTCTGAATGTCATGAATTCGCCTTGGCCGTTTGCCATGTGGGGCATTGATATGATTGGAAAGATTGAGCCTACTGCTTCGAATGGACATCGCTTCATCTTGGTTGCGATTGACTATTTCACCAAATGGGTGGAAGCAGCTTCCTATGCTAACGTTACCAAACAAGTAGTTACCCGGTTCATCAAGAAAGAAATCATATGTCGTTATGGAGTTCCTGAGAGACTCATCACTGACAATGGTTCGAATCTCAACAACAAGATGATGAAAGAGCTTTGTAAAGATTTCAAGATTGAACATCACAATTCTTCTCCTTACAGACCGAAGATGAATGGTGTTGTAGAAGCGGCGAACAAGAATATCAAGAAGATTGTGCAGAAGATGGTCGTTACGTACAAGGATTGGCATGAGATGCTGCCTTTCGCTTTGCATGGGTACCGTACCTCAGTACGTACGTCGACCGGGGCAACCCCTTATTCCCTTGTGTATGGTATGGAAGCTGTCCTACCTGTTGAAGTGGAGATTCCTTCTTTGAGAGTTTTATTGGATGTCAAGTTGGACGAAGCCGAGTGGATTCGAACAAGGTTTAACGAGTTGAGCCTTATTGAGGAGAGACGGCTAGCAGCTGTATGTCATGGACAGTTGTATCAGAGAAGGATGAAGCGAGCCTTTGATCAGAAAGTGCGTCCTCGAAGCTATCAGATCGGTGATCTAGTTTTGAAGAGGATCCTCCCTCCCGGTGCAGATAACAGGGGCAAGTGGACTCCTAATTATGAAGGTCCATATGTTGTGAAGAAGGTATTCTCCGGTGGAGCCTTGATGCTTACAACTATGGATGGTGAAGATTTTCCGTCTCCTGTCAACTCAGATGTAGTCAAAAAATACTTCGCATAAATTGACCCGCTGGACAAAAAGAAAAAAAGAGTCCAGGCAAAAAAAGGGCGTCCCGGCGAACCAAAAAATAGAAAGAAAAGGTTCGGGCAAAAATTAGGGATAAAAATGAAAAGAATTTGTACACCCGGTAAGTCGAAAACCCGCGAGGGCGACTTAGGCAAAAATGGGTATCCCGGTGGATTGAAAACCCGAAAGGGCGATCCAGCCAAAAGAGGGATTAAAGCGAAGACTACAGTCTGAGTTGTCTGTACTTCATCAAGCCTTGTCATCTGCCATCTCGAAAGATGTGATCCGTCCAGTCATTCTTCTCAGAAAGCAAGGAGTTGGGAGGAAAACTGATGATCTGTGAGTTATAACAGAATTGGGAAATAGTGGATGCCGTGTTCACGTTGCCATTAGGATAGATTTTTCCTTTTGTGCGCAATTACCTCTTTCTAGGAATTGCCTCCCAATGTATTTGCCTTTTCAGGCACATTTTCAATCAATAAAAGTCGTTATTCAGATAAATAGCTCTTTGGTTTTTATTTTTACTGTTTTGTTTGCAAAAATGTCCGAATTTTTGATAAGCATTGCATCTAAGAACATGAAGGCTAAACAATAGCTTGCAGGATGATGAAACATTTGAAAATCATTTTGAATGTTGAGGACACTTGAGCGTATCTTGTCCATGTATCCCCTGGGGGCATTTTGTTGTGCTGTTTTTCAGGTTGGCATCTGTGAGGACGTTTCCTCAGCAGATATTTTCCCCAAGCAAGTTTGGAAGCTATCAGAGCTATGTTCCCCTGCGGAGACGTCTGTGGATAGTGCCTTCTATTCCCCAACAGATCTAAGGATTGCCTATCCCCAGCAGGCCAGTATTTGCCGATTTCCTCCCCGAGTGAGGCCGTTTCATTGAAATTTATCTCCAACATTTATCCTATCTGTGGACTGAAGGATATCCCCAGCGGAGTTTACCATTCCCCAAGCAGAGTTCCCCGCAGGGTATTTCCCCAAGAGGAGTCTCCCCACAGAGTCAGAGTATCTGATCATTTCGGCTCCCTAGCCAGGGTTCATTTGCATTTTGCATGTAGTAATCATTGCATCCTCAAAAATCGCGTAGCATTTCCATCCATAAATGGAGCATTACGCCATGGAAAAATTCAAACATATGCATTCATGTGTTAACTCCATCAGACCGTATCCCTTGCAGAGGCGGATTTTCGTTCAACCTGTACAGCACATTTGCTACAGTTGCTCCTGACAGTACTCAGGATTGATATCCCCACGGAGGTTTATTTCCTCATCCGTTGGTGAAAGGAAAACCTGCTTCTCCCCAGTGAGACCCCCAGCAAGTGGTCAACCTTGCCTTGACATATCTAAAAAGTCGTTCTTGTGATACCGGTAAGTGTCATACTAGCACCCGCGTGTGTTTCTTTGTTTGGTGTCGGTAAACACCATTGTTTCGGTGTCTGTAAACATCGGGTATTCTCCCCAGTCATCGGTAAATGTCTGGTCGTTTGTTTTGGTGTCGGTAAACACCATTGTTTCGGTGTCTGTAAACATCGGGTTTTCTCCCCAGTCATCAGTAAATGTCTGGTCATCATTTTTGGTGTCGGTAAACACCATTGTTTCGGTGTCTGTAAACATCGGGTTTTCTCTCCAGTCATCGGTAAATGTCTGGTCATCATTGTTTTGATGTCAGTAAACATCGAGTCTCACCCCAGTCATCGGTAAATGTCTGGTCATTTTTTGTTTTGATGTCAGTAAACATCGAGTCTCACCCCAGTCGTCGGTAAATGTCTGGTCATTTTTTGATGTCGGTAAACATCATCTTTCGATGTCGGTAAGCATCGAGTCTTTTCTGCAGTCATCGGTAAATGTCTGATAATCCCCAGCTAGGGATCCCCAGTAGAGTCATCGGTAAATGTCCTATCTGGTTTCCAGTTGCAAATATTTGTTTTTCCCTTAGTAAAGTGTTCCCCGGTCATCGGTAAATGTCTGGTCATGCTTTGTTTCCTTGTTGATAAAATCAAGATCCCCAGAAGTCGTCGGTAAACGTCTTGTCTGATTACACCACAAAGATTTTGTTCCTCCCCAAGTGGAGACACCATCGGTAAATGGCCCTGTATGCTTCGATACCGGTAAATATTGAATGCCCAGTTTTATCCGCCATCAGTAAATGGCCCCGTATGCTTCGATATCGGTAAATATCAGATCCCCAGTTGCAGTAGCCATCGGTAAATGGTCAAGTTGAAGTTGATATCGGTAAATGTCAAGTTTCTTTGAAGCCACCATTGGTAAATGGTCTTGCTTCCTTTTACATCAGATTTGTTTCCCAACAGCCATCGGTAAATGGTTTTGCTGAAGTTGATATCGGTAAATATCAAGTTTCCAGTTTCTAACCATCGGTAAATGGTTTCGCCTTTCTGAAGTTGTCAATTGCAGGCGTCATCGGTAAATGACGTGGTTCTTCTTGTATCCTATCCGGCAGAGTGCAAATTTCCTCGGTTCTTGGTATTCAATCCCTGTTTACCCTGAAAGTCTGACAGCCGTTGCTCTCATCCGTTCGGGTTCCCAGCTGATTGAATAGGGGCAGCTGTAACACCTCAAATTTGCACCTATCATTGTACATACATTCTCATATTAGGTCATAGCATATCATGGTTCATTGCATAGCATTGCATTGCCCCCATTTGCCTCAAGTGCAAGCAAGTCAAGAAATTAGGTCAAACTGATCAGGAGATCAGTCAACCAAGCAAGCAAGTACAATTCCATTGAGCCAAGGCCCTAGGGTTGGTCCAACATGTTCACATGACTTGGGGATCCATTTGAAGTGTTTTGGTCAAGGATTGGATGTTCAGAAGTCATCGGTCAATGCACAATCAGCCAGAAACCCTAAAAGTCAACTGTTGGTCAACTGTCCATTTAATCAGTGATTTGATGATGGAATTTGGTTTGAGAGAGCTTATTCATGTCCATATAGTCCTCATATATCATGTCAAACACCATCATGGAAGAATTTGAAGCCAGATCAGAAATTTCCAAAAATGGAAACTGGACCTGTAATTGAAACCTGCCCAAAATGGAAAGTCTTGATCCTCAAACTTACATCATGATACAAGCTTCAAATGAATTTTTGCCCAACATGAAAGTTGAAGATCTTGTTCTCCCATTTCCAAAAAGTCCAAGAACACTCAATTCCCATGTATGGTTGGCAAGTTATGATCAAATCATTTTCAAAAATTCTTGAACTTCAAAAGGCCATATCTCTCAAACCATTTGGCCAATTTGGGTGGGGTTTTTTCCTACAAGTCACATTTGATCCCCTCTTTCCAAAAATGTAACTTTCATGTACCAAAACTTCACCAATCAAAATGCCATTTTTGAACTTGCCTTAATTGATTTCAAGTGAGTTGAATTTTGACTTTTCAAAATAATCATCTTTTAACCATTTGGCCAATTGAAATAGTTCAGAAATGTGGTTTTGGTCATGTTACAAGGTCAAATTCGTGCAGTACACATAGCCCATGCTAACTTGCTTGAAAATTGGAAGAAAAGTACAACTTTCAACAACTCTACTCCACATTCTCATGAACCATGTTGAGCACTCCACAAGCAACCACAAAACAGCAGACTTTATCATCATTTTCTGTCAAATGAAACCACTACTAGCAGCAGCCATAACAAAAAACCTCACTCCCTAAAAAATTTCATTCTTGGCCATTTCTCAAAATCTGTCAAAAACTCCAAAGAGACTAAGCCTTGCATTGCCTAAAACAACATCCAAGTAACATTGTGGACCTGTTGCAACCACATTTTCCCAACTGGAAGCCCCTTTTCCACTGCTGTTTTAAAGAGGCATCAGCCATGGCAGGTCTGAATGGAGGCCATTCCAAGCACTCTTGAACCAAAATTCTTCAACTATTCTTCATTTATAAGCTTAAGGCGCAACTGTTTTGAGTCAAAGCCACCAAACAACAGCAGAATCACAACTGTTCATCAAGTTTGGTAAGTTTTCGACCATGGCCATTTGCAAAATTATGAGATACTTATTATAGATCTTTTTGTGCTGAGAATGATGAAGTTTAAATCACTAAAAATGGTTAAACTATGCATGAGAAATCTGGATTCAAAGGTTCACATTCAAACTTACTTTTGCTCGATGCTGTTTGTTTAGCATGATTTAATGGATATGGCTGTTGGACTATGCATGTACGTTGTTCACTGATCATGGTGATATGCTCATTTCCCATTTCTGGGAATTTTGTTCTTCATGATGAAGAACACGCACTGTTCCTTCAAACCCTAGGAAGATTTGCCCAGAAAATTTTGAACCTGCATGCCTCGTTACTGTACCCGCGCCTCAGCCAATAGGAACATTTCGTTCCAGCGTCCAAAACGGCGCGTTTTGATAAGTGGCCACGTTAATTACAAAAATGCCATGGCCGTGCCCCCATGTCCCATTCAATCATGTTGTTTTTTCCATTTTATTTCATTTGTGATCTTCATCTTGTAAAAATCATAACTCCACCATGCTTGATCCAATTTTAATGGGATTTTTTGCATTAGCTTCATCATGATCTCTACTTTTTTATCATAATTTTTCCAGAATTTTGTGATCAATGGATTTTAATTGGTATTAGGGTTTGTGACATGTATGCACATTTTGTACACTTTGCCAAAACATTTGTGAAATGGTGATACTTTATCCAATGGCTCCCAAATTTTTTGTGCTTAAACTAGACACACTCATGGTGATTTTGGTGTAGAGTTTGTGAATTTATCATTGCTGGTTTGTGAGATATGATTTTTTGAATTAGGGTATGACAATTTGTGTCACACCATTGATGTGCAACTTGTTGATTTTTGATACCATGCTTCTTGACCTCCAATTGATCTGATTTTTTGCATGAACCTACTCTTGTATGTCTAGTTTACATGTGAATTTTCCTGGAATTATTTGTGGCATTTCCTAATTGTTTGAGATTTTCTCCCCTGATTAGTCAAATGTTGACTTTTTGTGACACATGTTCCCATTTCATTTGTGAAATTCTCATACTTTATTAGATGGACATGAAATTTTACATGAGATAACTAGACATCCTCATCTTTTCCATGGTTTTAGTCCCATTCATTTATCATACACCATCTCTGATTTATGATTTTTCTAAGTTGATGCATGTTTGGTTGACTTCTTTGAGCATGTTCAAAATTGCTTTGACTTTCTGATTTTCATTGACTGCCTTCCACTTGTCCAAATGAGATGAAATTTGACATGCTTACCATGCTGTGGGTTGTGATTGAGCATGATTTATTTGGTGATTTTTGGAAATG
Organism: Lathyrus oleraceus; assembly: GCF_024323335.1. Lineage (NCBI taxonomy): Eukaryota > Viridiplantae > Streptophyta > Magnoliopsida > Fabales > Fabaceae > Lathyrus > Lathyrus oleraceus. The sequence continues at coordinate 24,057,671 of NC_066583.1, forward strand.
TTTGAGATTGCTTTTGAGTTAAGTCTTGCTGTTGACTTCTATGAGCTTCTGTTTGCTATACCTTGACCTAATTTGTTCATGAAATGATGATAGTGATTGATATGAATGTGAACCCAATTGGTTGTGTTTCTTAATTGTTTGAACATGATTTTGGATGCTTGCCCTTTGCTGTTTTGACTTTTTCATTCTCTTTTGACCCTAGGCTTGCCCTAGTGGTCCTGTTACTCACTTTTGAGCTTGTGTTTTCAGGTTGACCAACAAATGACCAATGAGACCATTTCTTTTTGATTGAGCTTGCTTGAATATCATTGATTAACTTGTTTGTTTTGTAGGTGGCTTGGCTCAAGCCTTAAGCCCTGTGCCTTGCACATTCATTTGCTTCTGACTAACTGTTAATGTCTGTTTCCTTTTGCTTTGTTTTGAAGTTGCATACTAATGTCTGCTTGACTATTTCAGGTGCTTTTAGTTGCTCAGTTCCTTGTGAACTTTTGCTTTGCTTTGCTTGTATAAGCAATTTGCATTGAGGTATACTTCTAATCTTCATGTAGTCTGGAAGACCTGGCCTGTTACTTGGCCAGGCAACTGTCTGAAGTCCTCCTTAAGAGGCAATGTTTGTGACTGTTTACATTTGTCCTTGTATAGAGTCAAAGACCTCCTAAGTGAAGAGGCAATTGGCAGAACCCAAGGGATATGCAACCTATCCCCTGCTATTCTGTGTGTCATCTGCTTTGCTCACGCCACTGTGTTGATGCATTGCAGATACAAACCCAAGATCTTGTACAATTGTACAGTTGAGTCAGTTTCAAATGTGTAGAAGGGTTCCCACTTTCTGAACCCACACATTCTTGTCTTAAGCTCTCCCAGGTCAGGGATAAGAGTTGTGAAGTCTTATCTTCACTCACCTTTCATCTGCTTCACCTTAGCCCCTCAATGGCAAGGTTAAGAGCACATTCACCCAGTTCCAGAGGTTTGTTTGTTGAGGTTGATATGACCCCTCGACTAAAACCTCACCCTTGTTTGAGCCTTTGCTTGTGTATAGTGTGTGCTATCTGTGCTTGTATGTTTGTTTGACTTGCTTCCTGTGCAAGTTAGGGCTAGTTTAGACTTGCTTCCTGTGCAAGTTAGGTTTTGCTTGGCTTGCTTCCTGTGCAAGTTAAGTGTGTGTGTGGCTTGCTTCCTGTGCAAGTCATGATTAGGATGTGCTGGCTCCCTGTGCCAGTTAGCTAGAAACCTTAACTTAGCGATGATTTTGCATGATAACATCTAGGCTCGAGTCGTAGTCTCCCTAGTGTTGTGTCTCCCTCCGTTATCTGGTTAGGCTAGTCCTGTATCCCTGCGTAGGGGAACTACGTCGCCCTGATCCTCATACCAGATGAGGTACGTAGGCAGGAGATGAGCAGATCTCTCCGGGCGCCTGTGTCTTTGTTTTGTCTTGTTGTGTGCTTGGAAGTTGATGTAAGTCCATCGAGTGGCATTTGGGTTCCAGTGTGCGTGTGTTTTGGTTCGGATGCTGATGTAAGTCCAGTGATTGGCGTTCAGGCTCCATGTTTGCCTTCTTGTGTGTGTTCTGGTTCGGATGCTGATGTAAGTCCAGTGATTGGCATTCAGGCTCCACGTTTGCCTTTGCCTGTGTTCGTTTGTGTGCGTGTCAGCTGAGCTACGAATGCTCTGATTCTTCTCTCGTCCGAGAAGATACGTATGCATGGGATGCGATATCCTAGCGAGCATGTGTCGTTTCCCCAGTCCGAACTACTTCGACTCTGATGTCTATGCCTGATAGACTAAGTAGGCCCAGGATACGACATCCTGCCGAGTCAGTTTCAGTTTGTTTTCTTGCGTCTCTTTCAGCCAGTGTGTGTGTTGTTTTGAGCAGTGTTTTAGCAACCATTTTCCTTTCTATCGTGCGTGGATCCCGTCGAGTACGACGGATGCGTAGGGGTGCTAATACCTTCCCTTCGCATAACCGACTCCCGAACCCATTCGCTTTGGTCGCGAGACCATGTTCTTTCCCAGGTTTACTCTGAGCGTTTCCTTTCCCTCTTTTGGGATAAATAACGCACGGTGGCGGCTCTGTTGTTCTTGTTTTCCCGCCGGTTTTTCGCGTGATGCGACACGGTGTAGAAACTATTATGCGAAAAGAATTAACTAAATGCTAAAAAGGAAAAAGGAAAATAGAAATTGCAAGGGAGATAGTGTAGAACTCGTAAAAATAATAAAGAAACAATACTACTTAAGTTGCTGGAAAAGAAAATGTGCAAAAGCGAAAACGGCAAAGGAAAAAAATATGGAAAAGCTTCGGAACCCCTTTTTGGTTTTGCAAGTGGCTATTTATATATGCTTGAGTAACCGCTTCCGCTGCCAAAAAGGTCTTCAACGTGCATAAAAGCATGGCGTGGATATAGGGCTCAACACTCCCTCAACGCTCAACGTCTCTGAGGCGTTCCTTGCGCCAAAAATGTAGGGGAATGGTGTGACGTTCGTCACACCATGTGTGACGTCCGTCACAGGAGGGTGCAAGGCGTGACGCTCGTCACGCCCTCTGTGACGTCCGTCACATGCACGGCACCTGCGTTTTGTGCTTTGGGCTGGGCTTTGACATTTGGTTCATTTTCTCTCCTTTTTGCACCTCCTTTTCTTCCATTTTTACTTGTGCTTCAAAATAAGCCACCTGAGACAAATAGGGAGAAAATACCGCGTAATATCTAATAAAATGAAGTGAACTGAAATAAATAATAATAAAATTTAATTGAATTAAGTCCCAAAATATGATATAATTTCGTGTTATCACAGACCAAACACCAGTTCCTAAGGCAACGTGCCATTTGGTAATAAGAACCCATTTAATAATAATATATGGTATTGATTGTATTATAAATTCAAAAAAGAGGGACAACTATCAACATGAATCACACGTCATCCTTATGACTCCTACTAACTCACCATTAAAATTGATTACTAATATTAAAACATATCAAGTAATACCATTTAAAAAAACAAAAAATAATGAAGAATGACATATTATATTGAAAATCGAATCGTGACCCTTTAAGAAAAATTGAACACTTATCTTTCATAGAAGTTCTTCTAGACCTTGTGCAACCCCTTGCATCATATTCATAAACTGGGCCATGTTAGCCTTCATCTCAGCCAACTCAGCTTGAACTTGATCCATACCTCTCTGTTGATTCAGTCTTGTTGAGTAGCGGTGCGGACGTTGATCAGCTATCCTGCCTGAACAGGAACCAAGAGTGAGAAGTCACGACCAAGAACACCTGTTATGCAAAATGATATGAGTATGGTGCTAATGATGCGTATGATGCACATGATATGTTCATTCCTCAGGCATTCAAAGAGCCTGAGTCATCCTCAAAAGATGGCAACCTGCAGCCAGAACAACACAGAAGCACAGAAACAACATACACAAGAGTGATGAGTACAAGGTGAAACCAACAATCTCATCTATATGAGTAACAGGATCATATAACAAAGTCGACAAAGAAAATCCAAACAATCGGAGTACAACAATGAATCCCATCCAACAAGCCTGGAGGTGATTCTCAACATACACATCAAAGATACAAGCTAAGACAAACGGCCTCCCGGAATGAGAGTCTTCAAGTACCGACACTGGTCTATCAACAGGTCACATTCTGAACATTCTGGCAAAAGAGTGATCTTCTCCTTCAGTTGTCGTCTAAGCTCTACCACTTCTCCTCCAAGGTGGTTCTCTGATGCCTGTCTCAAGCCTACTTCCTTCTTCAACTGGATGTCTTTATCTTTGAGTTGCTTCTCCAAGTCTCTGATCTTCTTCTGATAGCTGGCCTCAACCCTCTGCAACCTCAAGCACTCCCGGTGTTCTGCATCTAACATGCTCTCCACCTCCTCGTAGGATCTCTTCTTGTTTCTCAGTCTGCTAGCATCCTCTTCTCGCACTCCTCTGAGTTGATGAGCCAAATTCAACCTATCAGCTTTGGCTTTGTACAGCTCCATCTGGGTATCTTGCTCCTTCTCTCTCAAACAGCGATTCTCCATCAGGGCTTGCTTGTAGTGCTCCGCAGGCACACTCTCAGCAAGGATCAAAGGTGGTTGCTCCTGCAACGACTTCATCCTATCGTAGGGTAACAACAAAGTTTCTACTCTCTTCTTGACCCAATCAGTGTAATCGGGCATAGCAACGGCAAACTTCTTCCCTAAGACAGATCCATCCTTCATACCAATAGACTTCCAAGCTTTCCCTATCTGCTCCAATCTAGCCGGGTCACTCTGCTTCTCAAAATACACACTTTCAGCTACCTCAGCCTCAAGTGGTCTTCCCTTCATCACAAACCCCAACTGGCGAAGAGAAAGAACCGGGTTGTAATTGATGCAACCCCTAGTCCCTACGAGTGGCACATTACGGAATCCTCCACAGCTCATAATGACGTTACGCACATCCATCCGGTAAGATTGCCACCTGATATCATAGGAGGTAAGAGACATAACCCTCTGAGTCCACTTATGCGTGCTCTGAGCATCCACAAAAGGTCCACTGACTGGCAGGAGAGACAAGAACCATCTGAGCAAAAGCGGGAGACAACACCTGATAGCCCCACCCTTACCATGCCTACTGTGAATAGCATAGTAAGTGTCAGCTAATAGAGTAGGAACTGGATTTCCTCTCATGAAAATACTGACTGCAGCATAGTCAACAAAATTTGGCATACTCGGAAACAGGACGATCCCATAGATCATGACGGCCAACTGAGCATGAAAGGCTTCCCAACTTCCCTTCTCTGCTTCTTCTCTAGCTACCCTCAACAGAAACTTCAAAGGCAATCCTACAACATCCCCACTGGACTTCCAACTATCACTGACTTCCTTTACCCAAATGGAGAGCTCTGGCAACAACTCTGAAATCAACCTCCTTGGGCACATCCAAGAAAGGAACCTGATACCGGACCGGGACACTCAGCAGAATGGAGTACTCCTCAAGAGTAGGTGCCAACTGATAATCTTGAAAGGTGAAACAATGAAGCTCTGGATCGTAGAACTGTAGAAGAGTCTGCAACGGCACCGGATCGACTACCATCTTCAACAGTGTCAGAATATCTCCATACTGGTCAACAAACCCCTTCTGGTTACCACTGGTCATAAGGTTGCTCAACTCAATCAGAGACGTCAAAGGTTCACGGTGAAAGCTGTAGGAACAAGTCTTCCGCTTCAACTCTGGGACTGTTGCCATCTCTATCAGTGAACAAGCTCTGGAATGTACCTGAGAAATGATATGCATGCGGGGATTAGTTTTTTTTCTTTCCTTTTCTTTTTTTTTTTCTTTTTTTTTTTGTATCTTTTTTTTATTGCGTTTCTTTTGAAAAATAAATATGCTATGATGCAAATGATGCAGACTCGACTGGTTGGCTGTGTCTCTCAGAACACAGGATCAAAGCTTCGGCTTGAACTCGGAACCACATATTCATCTGAAACCCAAAGTCATCTGAGACCCCAAACTTCTGAACCAATAGTCACCAACAGGATCACAAGTCACCAACAAGTCACCAACAAGTCACCAACTGTACCTGTAATAATGATCATTCCCTCCCCACTCGCGGGTGTCATCTAGGCCAGGGTAAGGTCGAGAGAAACGCAGCATAAATAACCTTTCGCAGAATATCATCATATACACACCCGAAGTATGTAACGATAATATCCCACCAGGGTCTGAACTGCTCGTGATATCAATGTTCCGCTAAGTGGCGCAATACCACCCGCTTCCCATGAATCACTCTATTCCTAAGTATCCTAGATTTCACTCATGGCCTGGGTATTGGGCCTTTTACCTCATGTAACTCCCACCCCAACAGAGAGAAACAGACAACCAGCCAGGTGAATAATGAATGAATGCAAACATTAATGCAAACATAAATGCAAATAATAAATAAATGAATGCAATAAATAACAGCAAACAGCAACCAAAACCCTAACCTAGAGAGCGCTAGGAGAGACTCGCTTAAGGAAGATGGACCAGCACAGGTCAACTTCTCTATATTCCCCAGTGGAGTCGCCAGCTGTCGCATCACGCGAAAAACCGGCGGGAAAACAAGAACAACAGAGCCGCCACCGGTTTTTATGGGAAATTGTAGCATGGTACTCAATTGGTTTTGGGTTAAGGAGTACTCGGTGTTAAACATACGGAACGTTGCGGTACCGGTTAAAAATTCGTCTTCACCGGCGGGAGTGGTGTAGTCGTATGAACTTAAGAATTCTAAGGTTAGGGATGGGTAGGTGGGTTGATTATGAGTGCAAAGGAAGGTTAAGTCGGCTAGGCGGAGCATCCATTCGATACCTTGGAGTAATCCTAATTGTTGTAAACAAGTTAAATCGAGATACCTGGTGGAAACGACTCCTCGCTGTTGGAAACGCTCGAATTGCTCCCTTTGATAATTTTCATCTTCGGATCGGAAGATGATATTTCCGAAATTCTGATTTCCTGCCATTGTGATGAATGAATTTTGAAGGAGTGATTTGGAAAGAAAAGAAATGTATTTGATAGGAGAGAATGGTTTGTGGTGAATGAAGGAAGGTTTGGTGGGTATTTATAGGAAAAGAATTTGGAAGTTGGAAAGGAGGTGGTTGAAAAGTGAATGAATGTGGGTAAATGTGAATAAATGGGGAAGGTAAAAAGTTGAAGGGGTGTAACGTTCGTCTCCAACGGCTCCTTAACGTTCACCTAGTCTGAAGGGCGTTACGCTCGTTACAGGGGTGTGACGGTCGTAACAGGATCTTAGCGTGACGCCCGTGACAGAATGTGTGACGCTCGTCACACTGTCTGTTTGGCTAATGTTCAGCTAGCGTCCTTCAGGTAAGTTATTATATATTTATTATTTTTTTTTGGTTGTTTTCTACTGATTGATTTATTCTGCAATTTAATTTCTCCTGCATGCTTATTCTACTTTGTATAATAATAAATCATAGGTAGCAACAGTAGAGAACATAATAGCTATTGCATAATAAAATTAAATAAATAGCTTCAATAAAATGATCATAATGTAATATTGGAAAGAAGAACAAAAGAAATGTGAAAAGGAAACAAATGCGAACATGAATTCAAATAACATTAATGAATAATCTAGCTTAAAACTAAATAACTAAGAAAAACAAATAAATACTATCCATCTGCACGATCTCTGGCCGGAGGAGCAAAAGAGTTAACACGATGTAGCAACTCGTGAAACTGATCTGTCATACTGCTCATGTACCCTAGAACTTCGTGTCTCATGTCAGTAAATTCTTCTCTGAGGGCGTCTTGTTCTGACATCAAAGCTTCAATGGCGGTGTTATAATCAGTTCCGGGCATATGATGCCGGAGGTCGGATACTGCTGATTCTTCGGTCTGAACAGGCTGAGGAGGAGGGTCAATATCATAATAGCCAGATGGTGGCTGAGGGTCAGATTCAGCATAAGGGATCTGGTCATCATAAGTCTCATAGTCATCACAAATCTCATAGTCCTGGATGGATTCAGTGGATCTAGCAGGAGAGGGGGTTTCGTTCAGGTTGTAGAGCCAGTTATTGCGGTTATGAACACTAGTCCTAGGATCGGGCATGGTGAATAGGCAAAGAACTTGGTTATCAATAATAAGCTCAAACTCGTCAGACCCTAGGTTTGCTATAAACATAGTGTTGAAGAGGAAGGGTATACTCATAGTAGTAATGCCACAAAAAGGGCTTAGGTCAAGCATAGGCTGACGTAATCCAATAGCATTACCTATCATAGTTATCAAACCGCCTATTCGGATTGGTGCTCGCTCATCTTGGATAAGGTGGTCCAAATTAGCTAACATAAAAGTGGCACCGTTTACTGGACGGTTCTGGGAAGCACAAAATATGATGAAGAGTTCATCACGTGAAACTGAAGTACTGTTTGGCTTCTTCCCAAATAAAGTGTGGGTCAGGATCTTATGGAAATAGCGAAAGGCCGGGTTGTGTATGTTTCCAGAGAGAAACTCATGTTCCTCGGGCTCGTCATTTCCAGTCAACTTACCCCAAAAGTGTTCAAGTTCTCTATATTCAAAAAGTTCTTCCTGGCTTACTGTGAATGTGTCAAAGGAGGTAGGAAAACCCAAAAGGTTGGTAAAGTTTCTAATATTAAATTGGTACTCCATGTTGAACATTCTGAACTGGATAAAACCTCTGCTAATTCCTTTTCCATGGCTGGGTAGATAGATTAATGAGCTAAGGAATTCTAGTGTGAGTCTCCGGTAGGTGGTGAAATGTCTTAGGATAGGGGATGTCTCCCATCCTATCTGATTCAGCAAATACAGGACACTTTGTCTCAGTCCAAGGGCAGTCATAGCCCAATCATCAGCATATAAACTAGGTAGCATCTCTCTAGTGGCTAGTTCTTCAAACTTTTGTTTCTGAGCCATCCCTCTGAATTTGATACCCATACGATCAATATGTCCCATCTGGTTAGTGTTAGCTAGAGAAAAGAAAACATGAGTTTTAGTCAGGATTTGGCCAAATGCCGAAAGAAGAAAAAGGTTATTATTAAATTAAAATGAATTAGGAATGAATACTAAACAGAAATTAAAAGAATAATTAAGGAAGAAGTAGGAAGATAATAATAATAATATAAGGAAATAATAAAATAATTGTGGGTTGTCTCCCACTAAGCGCTTTGTTTAGATGTCGCAAGCTCGACAAAGAAACTGTTAAATATAATCAATTAATCCTGGAGGCATTTCGTCTAAGTGTAGGATTTGCGAATCTCCATTGGTTTCCGCATAGTGATAGTGTTTTAGACGTTGCCCGTTTACGGTGAACGGTTCTGTGGATTTGCCTTTAATTTCTATCGCTCCACTGGGAAAGATGTTAGTGATATGAAAAGGACCTGACCATCTGGATCGTAGTTTTCCCGGGAATAACTTTAGTCTAGAGTTAAATAAAAGGACTGTGTCGCCTTGCTTGAAGATTTTCCTTGATATACGCTTGTCATGCCATTGTTTTGTTCTTTCTTTATAGATTCTGGCATTTTCATAGGCGTCTCTTCTGAGTTCCTCTAATTCGTTTATGTCAAGGATTCTCTTTTCACCGGCGGCTTTATAGTTTAGATTCAGATTTCTAATAGCCCAATAGGCTTTATGTTCTAATTCTACCGGGAGGTGGCAGGATTTTCCATATATGAGCTTAAATGGGGTCGTCCCTATGGGGGTTTTATAAGCAGTTCGGTATGCCCACAAAGCTTCTGGTAATTTCAATGACCAATCTTTCCTTGAAGTGGCGACTATTTTTTCTAGTATTTGCTTGATTTCTCTGTTAGATACTTCCACTTGTCCACTGGTCTGAGGGTGGTAAGGTGTCGCTATCCTATGTCTCACGCCATATTTAAACAATAATTTTTCGAGTACCTTGGATATAAAGTGCGATCCACCATCACTGACTACTATTCTTGGGATGCCAAATCTCGGAAATATTATATTCTTAAAGAGTCTAGTTACTACTCGGGTGTCATTTGTTGGAGAAGCTATAGCTTCGATCCATTTTGATACGTAGTCAACTGCCACGAGTATGTATTTGTTATCGAAAGAGGGTGGAAAAGGTCCCATGAAGTCTATTCCCCACACGTCGAAGATCTCTACTTCCAAAATACCTTTTTGTGGCATCTCGTCACGTCTAGATATGTTTCCTGTGCGTTGACATCTGTCACATTCCTTAATAGCCGCATGTACGTCCTTCCATATAGTTGGCCAATAAAAGTCGGCTTGTAGGATTTTAGAGCAAGTCTTGGATGTACTTGTGTGTCCACCATAAGGAGCGGAGTGGCAGTGTTGGATTATATTTTCCACCTCTTCTTCGGGTATACATCGACGGAAAATACCATCGGGGCCCCTTTTGAAAAGTAAGGGATCATCCCAGTAATAGTGTTTTATATCGTGGAAGAATCGTTTCTTCTGCTGGTAGGATAAGGTAGGTGGAACTATTCCGGCAGCTAAATAATTGACGAGATCAGCGTACCATGGTGTGACAGATATAGCTAAGGTGGTTTCTACTTGTTTGTCGGAGTTGTTCTCTTCCAAAGTAGCTATAAGTTTATCGTACGAGAAATCATCGTTAATTGAGGTTCTTTCCGGTTCAAGGTTCTCAAGTCTAGAGAGGTGGTCTGCTACTACGTTTTCAGTTCCTTTCTTGTCTTTGATTTCTAAATCGAACTCTTGTAGCAACAAGATCCATCTTAGGAGTCTAGGTTTAGCATCCTTTTTTGTTAAAAGGTACTTGATAGCAGCGTGATCAGTGTAAACTATTATTTTGGCTCCGACCAAGTAAGAACGAAATTTATCTAGCGCAAATACAACTGCTAGGAGTTCTTTCTCGGTAGTGGCGTAATTCATTTGCGCTTCATCTAGGGTTCTACTTGGGTAATATATAACATGAAGCTTTTTATCCTTTTGTTGTCCTAAAACAGCACCTACAGCATAATCGCTGGCATCACACATTATTTCGAATGGTTCATTCCAGTCGGGTGTCTGTATTATGGGTGCGGAGATCAATGCTTGCTTAAGCGCTTGAAATGCTTTTAAACAGTTATCGTCGAATATGAAATCAGCATCTTTCATCAATAGTCCGGTTAAAGGTTTAGTTATCTTAGAGAAGTCTTTGATGAATCGTCGGTAAAAACCGGCGTGTCCTAAGAAGCTTCGTACTTCTCTCACGGTTCTTGGGGGTTGAAGGTTTTCGATTACCTCTATTTTGGCTTTGTCTACTTCAATTCCTCTGTTCGAGATGATGTGTCCTAAAACAATTCCTTCTTGTACCATAAAATGGCACTTCTCCCAGTTAAGTACTAAGTTTACTTTTACACATCGCTCAAGAACTCTTTCTAGGTTTTCAAGGCATTCTTCAAAACTTTGTCCGTATACGGAAAAGTCATCCATAAATACTTCCATGATGTTTTCGAGAAAGTCGGCGAAAATTGCCATCATGCATCTTTGAAAGGTTGCGGGAGCATTACACAGGCCAAACGGCATTCGTCTATAAGCGAAGGTACCAAAAGGGCACGTAAACGTTGTCTTTTCTTGGTCATCAAGGTGAATTGGTATTTGAAAGAAGCCTGAATAACCGTCTAGATAACAGAAATGTGAATGTTTTGTTAATCGTTCTAACATCTGGTCAATGAATGGTAAAGGGAAATGATCTTTTCGGGTTGCTTTGTTTAGTTTCCTATAGTCAATGCACATTCTCCATCCCGATTCGATTCGTTTAGTTATAGTTTCCCCTTTTTCGTTTTCAATAACGGTTATGCCTCCTTTCTTTGGTACTACGTGTACAGGACTAACCCATTTGCTATCAGATATAGGATATATAATACCTGCTTCTAATAACTTGGTTATTTCCTTCTTTACTACCTCACTCGGGATCGGATTTAGTCTCCTCTGGTGTTCCCTAGAGGTTTTACAGTCTTCTTCTAGCATGATGCGGTGCATACAAATAGAAGGACTTATTCCTTTAAGATCGGTGATGTGGTAACCTAGTGCGGTTGGATACTTTCTTAAGATATGTAGGAGTTTTTCTGTTTCGAGTCTTCCTAGGTCTGCATTAACTATCACAGGTCGTTCAAGTTCTAAGTCTAGGAATTCATATCTCAGATTTTTGGGAAGTGTTTTCAGGTCAAGGGTTTGTTTGTTAAGACATTGCGTCGGGTCGGTGTTATCGCTGAACATTGGTTAGATTTGTCTTTTAAAAGATAGTCTGATGATTTGTCTTCTCCTAGCTCTGCTTCTTTTATGCATTCATCGATGATATCCATGAAGTAACATGTATCTTCTATTGCAGGTGCTTTCAAGAATTGAGAAAGAATGAACTCAATTTTCTCTTCACCTACTTCGAAGGTGAGTCGTCCTCGTTTTACGTCTATGATTGCACCGGCAGTTGCTAAAAACGGTCTTCCCAGTATAATGGGAGTAATATCATCTTCTCTAATGTCCATAATTGTAAAATCAGTTGGAATGTAGAATTGACCTATGCGTACGGGAACGTTTTCAAGAATTCCTACAGGATATTTGATGGAACGATCTGCTAGTTGCACAGACATTTTGGTTGGTCTTAATTCTCCCATTTCCAGTTTCTTACATATGGATAAAGGCATAACGCTAATTCCGGCTCCTAAATCGCATAAGGCTTTGTCGATGACAAATTTTCCTATGTGACAGGGTATAGAGAAACTACCCGGATCCTTGAGTTTAGGAGGCATGTTTTGGATTATAGCGCTACATTCGGCAGGGAGTGTAACGGTTTCGCTATCTTCAAGTTTCCTCTTATTAGAAAGAATTTCTTTTAAGAATTTAGCATAGGAGGGCATCTGCGTAATAGCTTCGGTGAACGGAATTGTAACGTTTAATTGTTTAAGGAGATCAACAAATTTTCTAAATTGGCCCGCATCTTTGGTTTTAACAAGCCTTTGAGGGTAAGGGATAGGTGGTTTGTAAGGTGGTGGAGGTACATAAGGTTCCTTCTTTTCTAGGATTTCCTTATTACTCTCTTCCTTTTCCTTAGGTTCACTTTCCTCAGTTGATTTCTTAGGGTTTTGGTTTTCTATCCTTGGATCAGACGGTCCTTCCACTTCCGTTCCACTTCTTAATATAATTGCATGAGCGTGGCTTCTCGGATTAGGTTGGGGCTGTCCAGGGAATGTACCAGTTGGGGCAGCAGTAGGTGCTTGTTGTTGAGCTACTTGTGATATTTGTGTTTCCAGCATTTTGTTATGGGTAGCCAGGGCATCTACTTTGCTTGCTAGTTGTTTAAGTTGTTCGCCAGTGTGTACATTCTGGTTTAAGAAATCTTTATTGGTTTGTTGTTGGGAAGCTATAAAGTTTTCCATCATGATTTCCAAGTTGGATTTCCTAGGGGCGTTATTGTTAGGCATGGATGGGTTCGGTTTCTGATATCCCGGAGGTATAGCTGGGGCTTGATTTGGAGACTGTCCAGGTGCGTACAAAGCATTATTACTCTTATATGAAAAGTTTGGATGGTTCTTCCAATTTGAGTTATAGGTATTCGAGTAGGGGCTTCCTTGAGCATAGTTTACTTGCTCTCCTTGGATTCCTGTCAAGAGTTGACAATCCGTAGGAGTGTGACCTTGGATTCCATAGACCTCGCAATTCTGAGTTATAGCAACCACGACGGTAGGAGGTGATACATTTAAACTTTCAATTTTCTGGACCAAAGCATCCACTTTTGCATTAACGTGATAAAGGTTACTTATCTCGTACATGCCAGTTTTCGTTTGAGGTTTTTCCACCATTGTTCGTTCGGTTCCCCACTGATAGTGGTTTTGGGCCATGCTTTCGATAAGCTGGTAAGCATCAGCATAAGGTTTGTTCATTAGTGCACCACCTGCAGCGGCGTCTATTGTTAACCTTGTGTTGTACAAGAGACCATTATAAAATGTGTGAATTACTAACCAGTCTTCCAGACCATGGTGTGGGCAAAGTCTCATCATGTCTTTGTATCTTTCCCATGCTTCGAAAAGAGACTCGTTGTCTTTCTGTTTAAATCCGTTTATCTGGGCTCTTAACATAGCTGTTTTGCTTGGCGGAAAGTATCGGGCAAGAAAAACTTTCTTCAACTCGTTCCATGTGGTGACAGAGTTTGAAGGGAGAGACTGAAGCCATCTTCTAGCGCTATCTCTTAATGAGAAAGGAAAAAGACGAAGTCGAATTGCCTCCGAAGTGACACCATTAGCTTTAACAGTATCAGCGTATTGGACAAATACGGATAAATGAAGGTTTGGATCCTCGGTAGGATTTCCAGAGAATTGGTTCTGTTGCACAGCCTGCAACAGCGAAGGTTTAAGTTCGAAGTTGTTTGCTTCGATTTCGGGCGGAGCAATACTTGAATGCGGCTCATCTTGCGATGGAGCGGCGTAATCTCTAAGAGCACGAGCTGGTTCTGCCATCTCGGTTATCGAAGGAAAAAGGTTTTTGAAATCAGGAAGTTCTACAGGGGGGAGATTGTTTGCAGCACGATATTCCCGAATTCGTCGTAGGACTCGGAGATATAGTTCGATATCGTTGATTCGTAAATAGAGCGGTTCACCTTGTGAGCGAGTGTGTGGCATACAAATCAACGAAAGAAAGAATAGAAGAAAAAGAAACCTTAGTCTCTACAGCGTAACGGAAGAGTTACGATATCGATTAAATAAAAGTCCCCGGCAACGGCGCCAAAAACTTGATCGCGACTTTATGAGTCGAATTTAGGGTACAAACTGCAAGTGCACAGTTCTATCGCGTAGTTTTAAAAGATATCGATCCCACAGGGACTTATGAATCGATATACCGTTATCTAAGGTTACTTCGTAAAGCTAAGGTGAATAATGTTTGATTGTTTGGGGGAAAGCTAAAAACTAAACTAAGATCTAGATTAAATATTAATAAAGCGGATATCGGTATGTAGTTCGTCGTAATTAGGGAATCAATCCTTTGTCGGTCTCTTGGTTTTAAAATAAATCTTTTCAGTTGACTTTATTGATTAAAAGTTTTATCTCAAACTCTCGCTCTGTTGAATAAACCATGATTTTATGTTAATGTAGCTGTCACTTATAATTAAGTCAAAAAACCATTTTTTGAAAGCAATACAGTCCATAGAAACTCTTTTCAAGAAAACACTGACCGTTTAAACACCCTTATCTCAAACTCTCGCTCTGTTGACTTAGGTTATATAATTAAATTCGAATGCTTAACTCTCGTCCTCACATTCAATCTTTAAAAATACTTTTTGGAAAAGATCGGAATTTAATTAACTCTAAAACTTGCTCTCGCCCTGATCTAGAATTAATGTCTAATTTACACTGTCCAGTTAAAACCTCAAACTCTCGCTCTATTGATTTTAACTTCTTTATGTCTTTTACTTTCGTAAAAACCTTTGTTATTAAACCTGTAAATTGAGACCGTAAAAAGAGTGATTTTAATTTTAAACTTAATTTAACCGACTTAGTCTTGAGTCCTTATTCCGCTTACTTTACATACCGATATCTAAGCGAATTAGCCAGACATGCTAAACGAACTAAAATACTTATCATGCATAAACAGACTCATCCCAGGCAGATAATATAAATAAATAATAAAACAAAGCATTAAATAATAATTAAAGAACCTGAATGAGTTAAACAATAGTCTTGAACACTCCACCACAAGCCGATAGGATTTGTTCTTGGATTCTTCAATTAAACAACAAATTAAAACGAAGGAAATAAAGCTAGATTCTAACGTAAGGTTAGATCCGGTAAAAAGGTGCACAATAGTTTCCGGTGTAGAAACTATTGTGCGAAAAGAATTAACTAAATGCTAAAAAGGAAAAAGGAAAATAGAAATTGCAAGGGAGATAGTGTAGAACTCGTAAAAATAATAAAGAAACAATACTACTTAAGTTGCTGGAAAAGAAAATGTGCAAAAGCGAAAACGGCAAAGGAAAAAAATGTGGAAAAGCTTCGGAACCCCTTTTTGGTTTTGCAAGTGGCTATTTATATATGCTTGAGTAACCGCTTCCGCTGCCAAAAAGGTCTTCAACGTGCATAAAAGCATGGCGTGGATATAGGGCTCAACACTCCCTCAACGCTCAACGTCTCTGAGGCGTTCCTTGCGCCAAAAATGTAGGGGAATGGTGTGACGTTCGTCACACCATGTGTGACGTCCGTCACAGGAGGGTGCAAGGCGTGACGCTCGTCACGCCCTCTGTGACGTCCGTCACATGCACGGCACCTGCGTTTTGTGCTTTGGGCTGGGCTTTGACATTTGGTTCATTTTCTCTCCTTTTTGCACCTCCTTTTCTTCCATTTTTACTTGTGCTTCAAAATAAGCCACCTGAGACAAATAGGGAGAAAATACCGCGTAATATCTAATAAAATGAAGTGAACTGAAATAAATAATAATAAAATTTAATTGAATTAAGTCCCAAAATATGATATAATTTCGTGTTATCACAGACCAAACACCAGTTCCTAAGGCAACGTGCCATTTGGTAATAAGAACCCATTTAATAATAATATATGGTATTGATTGTATTATAAATTCAAAAAAGAGGGACAACTATCAACATGAATCACACGTCATCCTTATGACTCCTACTAACTCACCATTAAAATTGATTACTAATATTAAAACATATCAAGTAATACCATTTAAAAAAACAAAAAATAATGAAGAATGACATATTATATTGAAAATCGAATCGTGACCCTTTAAGAAAAATTGAACACTTACCTTTCATACTCTCATTTTCCCCATCATTTTATTTTCTCTCTTTTTTAAGACATCATCTTTGTCCTTATCATTTTCTTAAAAGTAAAATCGTGGATGAAGATTGAAGCTTCAACCATTTCCATAATCTCTCATCTGAACGACACATTCTTCTCCTCAATTTCTCACAAAAACTAAAACCCAAACCTTAAATGAAAACAATCAGCAAAAATAGATCAAAAGTAGTGAGTCATAAAATCCCAATCTTAAACCTAGTCGGACCCAAATTAAAGCATACAAAATCCTAACAACAAATCAAACATCAAACATGTAATAATATCTTCACATCATACGAAAATTAATCATACCCGCAACAAAAATCGGAACCCCCTTTGCAATACTTACGCAAGATTACATGGTACAATATGCAAATCAAATGAGCAATAAATAAATGAAAACAAGACAACAAGTTCTACTGACTTAGAGTCTATGGTGAGTCCTCCATTTCTCCTTCCTCTGTTTCGCAAATCTCTCATATGTCTCGATTTTCTATTGTTATTTGTAGTGTGTGTTACTAGGTTTGTGTGAGTGATGGCTTAGCTCGAGTTTATTGAGCTTCAAGGTGAAACTCAACAACCTCAGAAGAGAAATAGAGCTTTAGTGAGGTTTTAAAAATGTTTTTGCAGAGTAACGGTATTAGTGTATCCTCCTCTTCCAATGATTAAGTAAGCTCTACTTATAGAATGAGGTGTGAGGCCCTTAAATCATGTATGAATTGTGAGTTGGAAAATGAGAGGAATCATTTCCGTTAGAGGGGAATTCTTCTTAGGTTTAGTGGGGACTGATTATGGATCTCTTAGGGGTAGAATAGGGAAATTTTTGATGAGATTTGTCTGTAGTGAGGTATGTAAGTTTTCTATAAATTCAGGCGGTCCCATGAAATTTGTTTTTTTACTGATATTTCATTGCGTTACTGCTGTTGTAACATGTTAGATATAGTCGAACCTTAAATTTTAATGCAAACATAAATTGAATCCTTCTTGTCACCTTAAACATTTTATTTTCATTATACTCAAACATGGCAATTACTCATTCCTTGCTGAAGATGTCCAGAGAAAGACTTATTGATTATTGTTGCAGGGAGGAAAAAGACCAAAGGATTATTTTTAATTTTCCCGTGTTTCAGAATTTCGATCAGATCAATAAGGCTGAAGTAAACTTTATTTTTTCATTGTCGTCTCAAATACTTCCTTGAAAACAAATCCAATTGATGTTGTTCAAAATAATGGTTTTACTATTGCATTTGTGTGATATTCTGATTGCATTACCTTTATGCATCTTAGTCGTTGATATCATCATTGCATGATGGACTTTGGTTTCTTCCATGTTTGCCTAGGAATACTCTAATTAATATAACTTCATTGCATCTTGTAATTGTTCTGTTTTTTCATTGCAGTTGTATTTTAGTGATTGCCAAGGGCAAGATCTCCATGGTGAAATGAGGTTGGTGTCATGTCTTGAAAAACACACACACAAAACAAAGTCGCTATCAATGTTATTTATCCCAAGAGAGGAAAAGGAAACACTGAGTAAACCTATAAAAGGATGAATCTAATGGTTGTCGCAGCCTGAAAAATACAGTGCGCGAAAAAACAACCGGCGAAAGAAAATGACAGAAGAGTCGCCACCGTGCGTTATTCATCCCAAAGGAGGGAAAGGAAACGCTCGAAGTAAACCTGAAAAAGGAAAGGACAAGACGGGGTCTCGCAACCAAATCTCGGGTTCGGGAGTCGATTATGCGAAGGGAAGGTATTAGCACCCCTACGCATCCGTAGTACTCTACGGGATCCACTTTTGTAGTTCTTGTCTAAAGGGTGTGAGTTTATCTTGTGCTGTTTACCAAAAAAAAAGGTTAAATGAAAATGACTCGCGCGGATGTCGCATCCACTGCATACGTATCTCATCTGAATATGAGAATCAGAGTCTTCGTAGCTCGGCTGACCTATGGGTTGGGGGGATGTGTGCTCGCTAAGACATCGCGTCTTATGCCTACGTATCTCATCTGGAATGAGAATCAGAGCAAGCCGTAGTTCGGCTAACTACGAGGTTATAGAGTGGGTTTTGGACGAACGACGTTACTACGCAATCTACCGGATGCTCGACCTTTGGAGACTTACTCACCTGTAGTAGAAGGAGTAAACGTGTGTTTAGGAGAAGAAAAATCAATGAAGGGTTAGGGTTTGGTGAACTCAAGGGCAAAAAGGCAGTCCTTGACGAAGGAACCGCGCTACCTGCAGGGATACGAACACATACAAAACAAACATGTATAAAGTAAATGTGCCAACAAGGGGCTCATAAGTAAATAAACAAAAGAAAACAAATGCCTCCTATCGAGGTCTTCCAGATAAGAAAGCGATAAAATGCGGAAAAGAGGTAAAAGTACCACACGGATAAAGATCCGAAGTAACAACAATTAAAGGAGTAAGAAACCCAGGGATCTCCCAAGCTAATGCCATCAAAGAAAGGTGAGTCAGTACAGGTAATCGGAATGAACCTTCAGGGGGTATCCCACAAATAAAGTGGGAAAACCATGCAAACCCTCTCTGCAAGAGTCTGTGAGCCCTCACAAAAACTCAACAAAAGGGTTAGTGAAACACGATAAGCATTTTTTTCATGGATAACAGTATGGTTTCAGAAACCTCAAACCCTGTGGCATACATTTCAGAAATCATGTGATTAAACATTCAAGGCATAGGTTTCACCCATTCATGCATAATTAAACCCGTGGGCAAAAACATAATGAAATTCATCCATCATACCTCATACATTCAGATGATCCAAATTAAGAGCATAAAATCATGGGAATGAGGCAAACCTGACGGGAGAGACCGGTTGAAATCAAATGGCACGGCTGGGTTTGCAAGGCAATGTTAGGGTTTGCTTGAGATGAAAGTGTGTGAGTCAGATTGAATTTTTCAGAGCTGCCTGGGGGTTGCTCTGAGTTCTCTGTCAGGTTTCTCTCCAGGTTTTGTCAAGGGTTTTGTTTTAAGGAAACCTCAGAGTATTTTGCTTCTCTTCCTTTTTCTGTCTGATCTCCCTCTTTTATAACCTGATTTTCATGGCTTTGTGGGCTCAAATGAGAGAGGTCTAAGTCCAAGTTTTTTCTATTATATTTTATTTATTTTTTTTTTATTATTTTTATTTATTTATTTATTTGTTTTCGTTTTATTTTTCGTTTTTTTTTTGTTTTTTTTTAAAATAAATTTTCTTGGATCTAATTCTGATTGACATGATGAAATGCAATATGAAATGCTAAATGAATGCATGAATGAGGAGGGCAAATTTTGGGGTGTTACAATGGTCTCGCAACCAAGAGATGGGTTAGGGAGTCGATTACGCGAGGGGAAGGTATTAGCACCCCTCACGTCTGTAGTACTCTACAGGATCCACTTTTGTTGTTCTAATCAAAAGGGTGTGTTTATTCTAAATCTTACAAACTAAAATGTAATGCGTGCAGAAAGATTGAATTATTTACAAATAAAAAGAAAGTTTTTTATTATTGCGCTCGCTTAGGCTTTGCAACCCAATGCCTACGTATCCTGAAAGAATCAGAGCACCGTAGTTCTTCTCAAAAAATTTGGTTTGTTGGTATTTTTTTATGGGTAACCACCCTTATTGAAAATTTTCATAAGAAAAGTCAAGCAACAAAAGAAGTTTGATTGGTTAAGTGTTTTGTTGAGAGAATACATCAAGTGGTCCACCCAAAGCGGGAGGTATTTGAGTACTTCTCTCTTATTGTTGAAAGAGTTCAAGTAGTATTAGAATGTTTTTGGATTTTGATTAAGAGAAAAAATTGTTTTAGAATTAATGCAAAAGAGAATGGAAAATCTAAGGGAATTCTAAAGAGAACTTAATGTTGGCATGCAATAGTGGTCCTAAAGTTAGGATAAAAGGGAAATGTCTACTTAAGTTAGCATGAAAAGATTGACATATGATTAAGGATTAGGGAACTACCCAATGTTTTTATGCTTGGTTAACAAACCTAAGGTCCACTTTAGTTCAATATTAACCAAGAATGAACCAAAGAAATAATATGGGGAACATGTTATTCACACAAGGAAAAGAGATAGAAGAAGATGACAAACCATATCAAGTCATGTAAGAATAAATAAACATTACCATATCAAGTCATGAAAGAAATATGAAACAAAAAAAGATGAACAATCCCATATCAAGTCATGGAAAAATAGAAGAACAATCCTATATCAAGTCATGGAAGAAAAGGAAAGAAATACCATATCAAGTCATGGAAGAAAGATGAAACTATAAAAGATTAACAATCCCATATCAAGTCATGGAAGAAAAGTAAATAATCCATATCAAGTCATGGAAGAAAAGGTAAAGTAATCCATATCAAGTCATGAAAGAACAAATGAAAGAATCAAAAGACAAAGTAATCCATATCAAGTTATGGAAGAAAAATAAAGTAATAGTAATCCATATTAAGTCATGGAAAAAGATAATAGCAATTCATATCAAGTCATGGAAAAGATAAATTAATCCATATCAATTTATGGAAGGAAAGAAAGTACTAGTAGTCCATATAAAGTCATGGAGAAAGATAATAGCAATAACAATCCATATCAAGTGACAGAAGAAAAATTGAAACAATCCATATCAAGTCATGGAAGAGAAGATAAAAGAACACCAATCAAGCAAGATATAAAAGGTGAATTCTCAAGTATAAATATGCTTTAAGACATCAAAAACTATCACCAAAAGATCACATGTTAACAAATAGCAACTACTCAATCAAACTAGTCATGAAAGAGGGAAACAAAGCTCAAACAAGTTATGAATACAACTAAAGCAAGCAACAAGTTATCAAACCAAAATGGGCAGAAAAATCACATCAAAATAAACACAAGGACATTTTGTCTATCTCCTAAAGGTCATGCATACATGCTCACCTTCTTTCTTCTAACATCAAACTAAAAACCTTTCTAAATAACTAGAGGAAACCGAAAATGTCTTCAACTCATAGAACCAAGGATGAACATCTCATGGTGTTCATCCTCACCAACTCAAAAAAACCGAACGACGACTCCCCTCTCTCTTCGTTAACACTGGTTCTTAGTTTCAACAAAGAGGAAAATATCACACCCAAACAAAAAGCACAAGCAAAATCGAACAAAAAAAAACAGATCTAATATCGAATTTCACGGGTCGCAGCAAGATTATCTTCAGATCTACAATAGTCTAGTTCTAATACAAACGGTCATGCATAAATAAACAATCATCAAATCAAACATGCAAGAGGCTAACACATGGAGTTTCGACACCTTGAAAAGTTTGGAGAAAGAGGCAAAAGATCCCGCCAGAGCTTCGTGACTCCGGCGAGACGCCGTAAACTATTCTTTACCTCGAGTAAGTGCTTTTTCGACTCTGAGCGTGAGCTTTTCTTTCGTTTATTTTGCCTATCTTTCGATGTCTTCTTCTTCTTACTTTTGTGCTTGATGTGATTCTGTCAGGGTCTTAGCTCGGATTACTCAAAGTTCTGATGATAAACTCTGAGTACCCCTTTGGTGTTTTGAGCTTTTAGGTACAGGTTGAGGTGGGATTTCGGCACGGTAACGATATATCCTTCTCAATGATTGGAACCTACTTATTTATAGAGGAGATATGTGATTTTGGAATTGTGTACAAAATTTGTGAGTTGGCCAAATGCAACGGATCATTCTGTTAGAATAAAATCATCTCCAGATTTTGGTGTGGTCCCCTAAACAATGAAGGTGGTAAGACGCATCGTTTTGTGGTAACATCTATTGAACCTTTACAGCAGTAAAACATATACTCGTTGTGGTAAGGATTTCCATTTTTACTGTCATGAAAATTGAGCTTTAAATGGCATGTAATTTGTATTTTCCTCGACTCAAAAGACTAGCTTTGTGGTTTTCTGGTTTTTTACTAATGTGGGGTTTTGAAATGTAAATGTTTTGATTTGGTTTGTGCCAATAGTGTTGTTTTACGAAATCCATTAGGAACTGTTGATTGTTCTCTAATTTCAATTTGCAGGTTTGAAACACTTTGGTGTATCCTGAGAATCAAACGTAGATGACATCCAAACGAGGTATCCTTTTAGGGCGACTTGGGGATGAGGTTTACTCTCTTTCATTTTGTTTAGATTGTGCCGTAATTTAGGTCTTAGAATTGTTATCACCAACTGTGTGAGGTTCTTTCATTAATGGCCTTTGAAGCAATTACGTTTGGATCTAAACCTCATTGTTCAATTAATGTGAGTTCAAATTAATAACTGAAACCATATGAGTTCGTGCACGAAATCCCTAGAAAAAAGTGACTTGCTCTTCATGTGTTTGTACTCTACTCATACTATGTTAATTGCTTTGCTTATGGTTTTTTAACAGGTATGGACTATTTGCAGCTTGCTCTAATTGGTGTTTCGTTGATGGTTCAACATGGCTTATGCATTACGTTTTCAAAGTGATTAGCAAGGTTGTATTTACCCTGGCAATAGAGTTAGCTCATGTGTGTTACACATGTTTGGATTGGGTCTGCAGCAGATTATGGCTTGACAAATGCCACTTTTGTTGCAGATTCTACACTCATAATTGATGGTGATAATATTTAGAGTAATAGAAATCACTAATGTATTAATTTGTATTTATCTTGGTGCACGTGTACTCTTGTTCATGCTGACGGTATGACGCTGCTGGTTCTTGGATTTGCAGGTTATGGCATGATGCTAGAGGGTACCCTGCAGTTTCTTGGTGTAACTTTGTAATGGTCTGGAGAGGCAAATGCAGGGAAAGGCCTGGGAAAGTGTCATGGCAAAGTGATATGTAGTTTAATCTTGAAGTTTATTCCTTTCGTTTGGCTTGGCTGTAACGTAATTTAGAACCTAGGATTGCATATAATCGACCGTATGATGCTTCTTTGAATGATTTTTGAAGCAAGTACGTTTGTAAATCCAGAACTTGTAATCTAGTTAATGTAATTTCAAGCTAATCATCCCAAACCATACGATGTTGTGTGTAGATGTTTGATTGGCTGCATTTTATGGTAAAACACTAGCTGGATTCTAATGTCTTGACTGATGTCATGACATGCTGTGGAGATGTTTGTTTGACTGCATTGTGTGTTAGATCATTTAACTGTACTCTGATGTCTTGACTGATGTCATGACATACTTGAGTAGTATGCTGCAGGTTTAGCTAATACAGGACTTACTGAATGTCAAACTAGATGTTATGACATTCATCCCTGTCAGCAGATATTGAGAAATAAAATAGTTGGTGTTTTTCTATAACTTTGTATTTATTTTCAGTCTGTTTATCAAGGGAATAACAAACCTGGCACAAGGCCTACTGTCTGAATGTCAAACTGGATGT
Source organism: Lathyrus oleraceus (assembly GCF_024323335.1). Taxonomy (NCBI): domain Eukaryota; kingdom Viridiplantae; phylum Streptophyta; class Magnoliopsida; order Fabales; family Fabaceae; genus Lathyrus; species Lathyrus oleraceus. Next base: position 24,081,287 of record NC_066583.1, read on the forward strand.
TATGACATTCATCATTGACAGCATATACTGAATAATAGGCAGGTTGGTTTTCTGCTACACTTCAGTATGTATCTCAGTCTGTTCTTCAGGAGAACAACAGACCATGGCATAAGGCCTTATGTGTATATGTCAAATTGGATATTGTGACATTTACTAATGTAAGCTGATACTGAAGTATGGACGGATTGGTCCTATACAGTACAGCATTCTGTACAGTCTATTTTCAGGAAAAACAGACTTAGCATATGGTCTATGATGTGGAAGTCAAACTGGATGTTGTGACATTCATTCCTGACAGCATATGCTAAATTGTAGGTTGTTTAGTTTTTCTATTTCAGCATTTTTCTCAGGCTATTCTTCAGGAATTCAACAGCTGAGCTAAAATCTAGGAAACTAACAACTAAGCTACAATTAATGAACCTAACAAATAGCCTATTTGTTAGTACCCTAAGATGTGGAAATTAGGTTAACTTGCGTGACCTTAATTTCAGGAAATACAAGTACAAGGCCCAAGTGCTGCAATATAAAAGGATGGTTATCCTTCATTCAGAACTCGGGGATTTTAGGCGTGAAGATTTTAGTTGTCCATCAAACTTCACTGCTGTATTTTTGTGTGTCTTGTATTAGGTGTATCTTGTGAGCCAAGCAATTATCACCTAGATGATTGCATTGGACTAAGGTGCTTATTGAGTTGTAAGTGTTGTGTCACTCGAAGCTTTTAAGCGTGAGTGTTGTGTATCTTGATTAAAGCTGCTAAGCACAATCAAGAGTTGTTTGAAGTGTGACTTCACAATTGTCTTTAATCTTAATTAAAGGTTGTAATCACTGAGGTGATTGAGGGGGAGTGAGTATGAACTCTGATCTTAGAGTAAGATTGAAATTGCATTGGGTAGGTATTAAGTGATAGGGTTAAACAGTTGGTTTAAGGTCTGAATTAATACTACTAATAGTGGATTTCCTCCCTGGCTTGGTAGCCCCCAGACGTAGGTCATGTTGGACCGAACTGGGTAAACAATTCCTTGTGATTATTTACTGCACTTATTTTTTAAGTTCTGCATAATTCTTGTCTGCGCAGAATTGGATGTTATAACATCCCGTGTGACATCGAAAGTCTGTTAACTAGAATTTCAATTGGCATCAGAGCAGGCACCCTGCCTGTTAATTTCTGGGTGAGATCTAGGGAAGTTACTTTCTAGTACAATGGACAAGGATGTAGGATACTCAAATAGACCACCCATGCTGGATGGGTCTAACTATGATAACTGGAAGCCTCGTATGATAGCCTTCTTGAGGTCTCTAGATAGCAAAGTCTGGAGAGCTGTCAACAAGGGATGGGAACATCCAACGAAGACAGGTGAAGATGGAGTCAGTGTGCAAGTTCCTGAAAAAGAGTGGGACAGGGAGCAAGAGGCATTAGCCCTTGGAAATTCTAAGGCCTTGAATGCATTGTTCAATGGAATAAGTAAGAACATCTTCAGACTGGTGCATCACTGTGAGCTGGCTAAGGAAGTCTGGGATACCCTCAAGATAACTCATGAAGGTACCTCCAAGGTGAGGATGTCTAAACTTCAGATGCTGACCACCAAGTTTGAAAATCTGAGGATGAAAGAAGATGAGACTATTCATGACTTCCACATGAATATTCTTGAAATCGCCAACACTTCTGGTGGCTTAGGTGAGAAAATGGCTGAAGAGAAACTTGTAAGGAAGATTCTCAGATCATTGCCAAAGAGATTTGCCATGATGGTCACAACCACAGAAGAGGCTCAAGATATCAGCAATATGAAGGTTGATGAGCTTATTGGTTCACTCCAAACCTTTGAAATGGGCTTATGTGAGGATGCTGAAAAGAAGAACAAAAGCATAGTTTTTGTGTCAAATACTGAAGAGAATTCAGAAGTAGGAAACATTAGAGGAAATGAAAGCATTTCAGAAGCCATAACCATGCTTGGAAGACAGTTCAACAAGTTCATAAAGAAGGTTGATCAACAGGGTAGACCTAATGTCAAGAACTCTTCATATGACATCAGTAGAAAGTCAAAATATGAAGAAAAGGTCACTCAAGGCAAGGGAATCCAGTGCCATGGATGTGAAGGTTATGGTCATATTAAAGCTGAATGCCCTACCTTTCTCAAGATGCAAAAGAAAGGGCTATCTGTCACATGGTCCGAAGGAGATTCTGAGAGTGAATCTGAAGGAGAATCTGCTAAACATGTCACTGCTCTGACCAGTGTTTGTGCCTCTGATGATGACTCAAGTGGAGATGAACTTACCCTTGATGAACTTGCTGCTTCATATAAAAAACTATGTATTAAAAGTGCAAAAGTTTGCATCCAAGGAGAAAAGCAGAAGAAACTCATCAAAGAGCTGGAAGCTGAGAAACAGAAGCAGCTGACAGTCATAGATGGTCTGAATGGTGAGATATCTGTGCTAACATCTAAGCTAGAACAAATGAGTAAATCCATCAGAATGCTGAATAAAGGAACTGACACCTTGGAAGAGATTCTAAAAGTGGGGCAGAAGTCAGGAACCATGTCTGGTTTAGGCTATGCTAAGAAATCCTCAACTGAACTCAGGAGATCAAAGTCTGAAGTTCAGAAACTCAAGCAGAAGTCACAACCGATGTCTCAACATCAGGGAACCAGGATGAGTCACCATCAGAAGAAGAGATTTCAAAGATGGAGATGTCACTACTGTGGTAGATTTGGTCACATAAAACCTTTTTGCTACAGGCTGCATGGTTATCCTAACCAGACTGCTCAAGTCAGACCTAAGCTGAAGGCATCTAAGCATAATGCCCCCATTAAGAAACAAAAATGGGTTGCTAATCAGACACCTCAAGTCAGACCTAAGCAGCAGGCATCTAAGCATAATATCCCCATTGAGAAACAACAATGGGTTGTTAAACTAGCTCACACATCTCCAAGGGCATCTACCAGACAAGACTGGTATTTTGATAGTGGTTGCTCAAGACATATGACTGGGATGAGCAACTTATTGGTGGATCTACAACCCCATGCCACCAGGTATGTGACATTTGGTGATGGAGCTAAAGGAGAAATCAAGGGTGTTGGTAAGCTGGATTGTCCTGAAGTTCCAAAACTGAGCAATGTGCTGTTATTAAAAGGACTAACTGCTAATCTCATCAGCATAAGCCAACTATGTGACCAAGGATTCAATGTGCAATTCACTAGGGGAGGATGTGTGGTGTTGAATGGTTGCAATCAGGAAGTGATGAGAGGAGCCAAATCCAAAGATAACTGTTATCTATGGGAATCTAAAAACTCACTCTACTCCTCCAAGTGCCCCTTAGCCAAGGGAGAGCAGGAAGTGAAGTTGGGACATGGAAGACTTGGACAACTTCATTTAAAAGGAATGAAGAAGATCATATCCAAGGAAGCAATTAAGGAATCCCAAATCTGCTTACGGGTAAAAGAACAGACTATGGAAAATGTCTGATTGAAAGCTATGAGTCATTGTCACCTATTGGTCATCATACAAATGGTGCAGTAGCAAGGGATAAACAAATGTGTGTATCATTGTCCACTGCAGAAGCTAAGTACCTAGCTTCTGGCAGCAGGTGTTCACCTCTGGTATGGATGAACCAGATGCAGACTGAGTACAATGTCACCTATAATGTCATGACATTGGATGCTACTCAGTCTGACGAAGTTAGGGGCAAAGAGGGAATGTGCGCTTCTGAGAAATTATAGCAACTAATGATGTTAGTTATTTATTGTTTAGTAAGTCAACTTATTAAACAATTAATAGTGCACTCTGAGTGGTCAACAAATAATAGACATTGCTCGTGCAACAAGCGTTTCCTATTCCATCGCTTCAACTTTCAGTCTTGCAAACTTTCTCCCAAAGAAATTGTTCAACTCTCCTCCGAGATATTCATCATGTCGCACCAATCCGACTCAACCTCCTACACGACCATGTCTGATTCCTCCAGCTCTGAGTCTTGCAAACCTAACTGGGAGGATCCTGTGGCTGACGCTGCAACTTCATCTCATGCAAGAAGACCTAAAGAAACGTTCTCCGGATTCTCATCAGCAATCGCACGTGATGAACAACCCAGGGAAGGCTCAAGGTATGTGCATAATGCCATTGCAACTATTGTCACTAACATACTATCTGGCAATCAGAATGTTCCTGGGGTTTCCGTTCCCTTGAACACTATCATACCTGATAATGTTGCATGTCAAGAAAACGCAGTCGTCTTAAGAAAGAATGTTTCTGACAATGCTGAGCAACCTGAGGGGTCAAAATTTGACAAACCCTTAGACAATGTGAGAGATGAGAAGGTCCGTGTCACTCAAGATGTCAGTGACAACCCTAAAGCTGACACAGTGAATCTGGAAGAATTCTCTGATAATGAACTGTTGACCTCAGTTGCCCCTAGCATAGCCAAAAGGGTCAGGACTAGGAAAGGAAAGAAGACTGTGGTGCAGAGGTCCCCAACAAGGAAGGGTGATGTGGCAACTTCTCCCACTCCAAAGGTGACAGAGAGTTCCCTCAAAAGGAAAGGGCATGGGCCTTCAAAATCTTGGAGCAAAGAGGTGCCCAAGAAAATGAAGACCAAGACTGTTGTTTTGGAGTCTGATTCTGATGTCCCTTGTGATGTCACAACATCTCTGTCAAAGAAGAAGCCAACCACTAGTAAACTGGCTGCTAGTGTCCCTGAGGTTCCCATTGACAATGTGTCATTTCATTTTGCCTCCAGTGTGAACAGGTGGAAGTATGTCTACCACAAGAGGCTGGCCTTGGAGAGGGAACTGGCTCAGAATGCCCTGGAGTGTAAGGAGATTGTAGACCTTATTAAATAGGTAGGGCTAATGAGAACTGTGACTCAACTCCCAAAGTGCTATGAGACTTTAGTGAAGGAGTTCATTGTCAATGTGTCTGAGGAATGTGCAGATGGGAAGTCCAGAGAATTCAGAAAAGTTTATGTGCGAGGCAAGTGTGTGAACTTCTCTCCCTCAGTAATCAATCTGTATTTGGGAAGAGCTGATGTAGTGCAACCAGAGCTTGAAGTGACTGACAACAGAATCTGTCAAGTCATCACTGCAAATCAGGTCAGGAAGTGGCCTCTTAAAGGTAAGTTGGTGGCCAGCAAACTCAGTGTGAAGTATGCTATGCTACACAAAGTTGGAGCTGCCAACTAGGTGCCCACAAATCACAAGTCCACTGTATCTGTGATGCTTGGAAAGTTCATCTATGATGTTGGAACCAAAGCAAAGTTTGACTATGGAACCTACATTTTTGATTAGACCATGAAACATGCTGAGAGCTTCAGTGTGAAGGGGCCTATAGCCTTTCCTTCCCTCATATGTGGCATTGTGCTGAATCAATTCCCAAACATCTTGACAGACAATGACTTTTTGAAAAGAAGAGAGAGTCCGTTGGCCTTCAATTACAAACTGTTTCTGGGTAAGCATGTCCCTGACATTGCCATGACACCTGGAGAAACATCAAGTGTTGGCAACCAACCAGATAAAGCTGTTGTCATTGTCGTACTCAGAGAGACTTGCAAAGAGCTGGATGCTAGGAAGCTCACTTTGGAAAAGTTGATTATCCAATTGGAGATGTCTGATGATGGTGTGCTTGGTGAAGCTGCTGAGGGTACAAAAGGAGCTGCAAGGCAAAGTGCAGAAGGTGAAGAGGAGGCCAGTTCTGAGGATGACACTGATGATGAGGCTGACTGTAAGTCAGATGAATAAACCATTTTCTGTAATTCTGTCATTTGTGTGTAATTCTGTTTATTTTTGGTGTGTAATTTAAAGTGTTGCTTTGGCAACATTTTTGACAAAAAGGGGGAGTGGTTTAGTCAGAGTTCAGATGTTCTACTCCAAGTAATGACATCTAATCCAACATTGTTACTAATACAGCAAGACAATTATACAAATTAAAAGCCAGTACTGATATGCACACATTCACAGATGTCACGACATCTGCTACTATATCACCATGGAATGGAAGAACACCCAGTTCTGTCCATCTGGTACAACGACACAACAGAGATCAAACATTGGCTGCATTTTATGGTAAAACACTAGCTGGATTCTAATGTCTTGACTGATATCATGACATGCTGTGGAGATGTTTGTTTGACTGCATTGTGTGTTAGATCATCTAACTGTACTCTGATGTCTTGACTGATGTCATGACATACTTGAGTAGTATGCTGCAGGTTTAGCTAATACAGGACTTACTGAATGTCAAACTAGATGTTATGACATTCATCCCTGTCAGCAGATACTGAGAAATAGAACAGTTGGTGTTTTTCTATAACTCAGTATTTATTTTCAGTCTGTTTATCAAGGGAATAACAGACCTGGCACAAGGCCTACTGTCTGAATGTCAAACTGGATGTTATGACATTCATCATTGACAGCATATACTGAATAATAGGCAGGTTGGTTTTCTGCTACACTTCAGTATGTATCTCAGTCTGTTCTTCAAGAGAACAACAGACCATGGCATAAGGCCTTATGTGTATATGTCAAATTGGATATTGTGACATTTACTAATGTAAGTTGATACTGAAGTATGGACGGATTGGTCCTATACAGTACAGCATTATGTACAGTCTATTTTCAGGAAAAACAGACTTAGCATATGGTCTATGATGTGGAAGTCAAACTGGTAGTTGTGACATTCATTCCTGACAGCATATGCTAAATTGTAGGTTGTTTAGTTTTTCTGTTTCAGCATTTTTCTCAGGCTATTCTTCAGGAATTCAACAGCTGAGCTAAAATCTAGGAAACTAACAACTAAGCTACAATTAATGAACCTAACAAATAGCCTATTTGTTAGTACCCTAAGATGTGGAAATTAGGTTAACTTGCGTGACCTTAATTTCAGGAAATACAAGTACAAGGCCCAAGTGCTGCAATATAAAAGGATGGTTATCCTTCATTCAGAACTCGGGGATTTTAGGCGTGAAGATTTTAGTTGTCCATCAAACTTCACTGCTGTATTTTTGTGTGTCTTGTATTAGGTGTATCTTGTTAGCCAAGCTATTATCATTTAGATGATTGCATTGGTTTAGGGTGTTCATTGAGTTGTAAGTGTTGTGTCACTCGAAGCTTTTAAGCGTGAGTGCTGTGTATCTTGATTAAAGCTGCTAAGCACAATCAAGAGTTGTTTGAAGTGTGACTTCACAATTGTCTTTAATCTTAATTAAAGGTTGTAATCACTGAGGTGATTGAGGGGGAGTGAGTAGGAACTCTGATCTTAGAGTAAGATTGAAATTGCATTGGGTAGGTATTAAGTGATAGGGTTAAACAGTTGGTTTAAGGTCTGAATTAATACTACTAATAGTGGATTTCCTCCCTGGCTTGGTAGCCCCCAGACGTAGGTCATGTTGGACCGAACTGGGTAAACAATTCCTTGTGTTTATTTACTGCACTTACTTTCTAAGTTCTGCATAATTCTTGTCTGCGCAGAATTGGATGTCATAACATCCCGTGTGACATCGAAAGGCTGTTAACTAGAATTTCAATTATTGAAATTCTGGTGTAGTCAGAGTTCAGATGTTCTACTCCAAGTAATGACATCTAATCCAACATTGTTACTAATACAACAAGACAGTTATACAAATTAAAACACAGTACTGATATGCACACATTCATAGATGTCACGACATCTGCTACTATATCACCATAGAATGGAAGAACACCCAGTTCTGTCCATCTGGTACAAAGACACAGCAGAGATCAAACATAGCACTTACTTCTATTGAGCCTGCACAGTTATCAGCATGATGTCTCAATATTGATTTGAACATCACCTGTTACAGCATTGCATGTTGACCTTATTTTATAACAGACAGAATTATAACGTGCAGAAGGTAAAAACACAAGTAATTGTTAACCCAGTTCGGTGCAACATCACCTACTCTGGGGGCATACCAAGCCAGGAAGAAGATCCACTATCAGCAGTATTAATTCAGAGTTAAACTCCCCCGTTTACAACTCTTCACTTAATCCCTACCCAATGCAATCTATACCTAGGAACTCCTAGATAGAAACCACCAGTTTCCATTCCTATCACTACAATTACAATGTAATGCTAAACAACTTGAACGTGCTTCACAACTTCGTTCAAGACCATAACAACTCTTACCTACAGGCTTTGAGTCACAAATAATCTCATACTTTGACCACTGAGAAACACATGGTAACCTTCCCACAGGTTGGGAGGTTTTCCTCACACACACCCCTAATTTTACATTATTTGAGGCTTACTAAAAACTAGGTTACAATATGTTATTTATAACCTAAGCACCCAACTGGATTTGGGCCTTCAGAAATCGCAGCAAACTTCTTCTTTGCTGTTACAAAGTCAGCAGAAACTTCTGCTACAATCAAGGTCTTTAATCTTTTAGTTCCCAAAATATCTCCATATTTAGAGCCTATATATTCTGATTGAGTCTTTAAGACCTCCACAAATAACGCCACATAGGATTCTAACTAATCACAGAATATTAAATCAGTTAACACATAACAGAATTAACTAATTCAGTTTTATACACAGGCGCTCCTAAAATTAAGGTTAAGCAAGTTAACCTACTTTCCACATATTAGGGTGCTAACAAATAGGCTATTTGTTAGGTTCATTAATTGTAGCTCAGTTGTTAGTTTCCTGGATTTTAGATCAGCTGTTGGATTCCTGAAGAATAGCCTGAGAAAAATCCTGAAACAGAAAAACTAACCATCCTACAATTTAGCATATGCTGTTAGGAATGAATGTCACAACATTCAGTTTGACGTCCAGAACATAGACCATATGCTAAGTCTGTTATTTTCCTGAAAACAGACTGTGCTAAATGTTGTACTGTAAAAGACCAACCAGTCTATACTTCAGTATCAGCTTACAGTAATAAATGTCAAGACATCCAGTTTGACATTTTCACAATGGGCCTTATGTCAGGTCTGTTATCCTCCTGAAGAACAGACTGAATTAAATACTGAACTGAAGCAGAAAAACCAACCTGCCTATTATTCAGTATATGCTGTCACTGATGAATGTCACAACATCCAGTTTGACATTCAGACAGTAGGCCTTATGCCAGGTCTGTTATTCCCTTGATAAACAGACTGAACTACATACTGAGTTATAACAGCCAACCATCTATTCTATACCTCAGTATCTGCTGTCAGGGATGAATGTCATACTATCCAGGTTGACATTCAGTAAATCCTGTAATAGCTAAACCTGCAGCATACTACTCAAGTATGTCATGACATCAGTCAAGACATCAGAGTACAGTTAGTGTTTTAGCACAACATGCAGCCAATCAAACATCTACAAAGCATGTCATGACATCAATCAAGACATTAGACTCCAATTAGTGTTTTAACATAAAATGCAGCCAATCAAACATCTACAAACTCCCCCTTTGGCAAATTTTTGGCTAAAACAACTTGACATCACAGCAGAGTTCACAGCAGCGGAAAACACACATCCTAGCAGAGTAATACCATAGTTAATACACTCAGAACAACAACACACTCAGCACACATATAGAAGTTAAATAAAAACTTCTAACAGCAGCACAACCTCTGGATTAGAGGATCTTCAATATCTGTTCAAGCACATAGCAAATAATCTGTTGTCCTGGGGTACAGGTGTTACTCCCCCTTTTTGTCAAAAATGTTGCCAAAGCAGCACTTAAAATCTTGATTTTACTTCAAAGCTTCAATCAAGAATACCCCCTATTGATCTTGCTTTACAGCTTAGATCAAGACACCACCCACTTGATCTTGTTTCACAACTTTGATCAAGTAGACACACACTCTTGCTTCACAACAGGTACACCCATATCAGATTCCATGACTTTGAGTCTGACATCTTGAACCACTCTTGCATGAACACTTTCTTGAACTCCAGCAGGCACATAGGCTGTATCATGTTAGGATATCCCCTTAACATCTTGTTACCACACTTGCAGCAAGTAACATACAGGCTCATCATAATGAGATACACCACATCCATATTTCCTTATGACTGTAAGTTTCAGAAGGAAATAACAATATTGTCCAATGCAATGTCATGACATTCGGTCAGACATTCTTCTGCTCACTCAACCTTGACACACACCACATCATCCCAATAACTAACAAGGTGCCATACCTTTTTATCTGAGAACACATAGACCACAAGCTTGATGATTACTTGCAGCACAAAGACAGAACTCCCCCTGTCATGAACAACCAACTCTCCTCTTGAAACTTGGAGATCACACATGAACATATCCAACACCCCAAAGTTGGACCTTCATATACTTCCTGATTCAAGGAGAACCCAGACCACTTGATGAATGGAAAACATAAGACGCATCTTCCTGTCTTCAAGAGCACACCCTCTGTTCAACCCTCTTGGCTGAACACATCCACACTCTGTGTCAATCTCTCTTCTAACCAGAACAGAAAACCACTTCACAAAATGTTCTAACATTAGTTAGGACATCCTTCACAACATAACAAAGAACACCATCTGATAATCTTCAGATATCACTGAGTCACCAGCTTGATCCAAAAGAACCCAGACATACATTGGGACATATCCATTCTCATCCCATTACGAGAGATAATCTTCCATAGATAGCTCAGAACTCCTACCACAAGCTCCAAGAGATGAATAGAAAACACCTCCTTTTGTCTTCAACTTACTACTTTTCTGCTCAAAAGTAATTTGTCTCAAACTTTCCTCAAGAATAATCAGCTGCCATATGTTGATTATCTTGATTCTTCGAACTCACTTCTGAGATGGACCAAATGCCACTGGTTGATTACCTCCTTCATGAATCCTCATATGAAAAAGTCAAATGCCATTTATTGACCTCTCCACGATTATCAGACTTCTCCCAAAGATATTCTGACCTTCCAAGTGAGACTTGAACTTCAAGCTACATGTTAAACAAAACTTAGATTCTCTAAGACATGAACATGTAACATCTTCTCCATCCAGCAACTCCAAAGAACTGCAATGAGAACGATCTTTTTGAAGTACCCAATCTACAACTCTGTAGACCCTTCTATCTTACGTTGATGTGCCACTTCACCAACTAAGATTCTGATGTTGAACCAAATGTCACAACATTGTGTTTTAACATCTAGCTGTTGAATTCAGCTCCTTCTTCTGTCACTTGAAAGAACTTCCTCCATACACAGAACAAGAGTTCAACGCTCTCATAGACTTGATTGTGGAACCAAGTTTGAGTAAACAACCTCCATCCTGCAGGTTTGCAGTTAAGTCATCCAAGCTCACACCTTGATGAATCCCTGCTTCTTCTCCAAAGACATCAGACACTCTGATGCATGAGTCTTCAGAAGGACCAGTTAGAAACTAACCCTTCAGCTATACCAAGGATTCCACTTCCTAAAGCAAGGTTGTTTCCATGGTATCAAGAATGCTGCCACTTGTTATTAACTCCACAGTGTGCATTAGCCAATGCACTTCCTTACCTAGATCAGAAATAAACTGATCCAAGTAACCACCATCAAGACTATGATGTCTTCTTCTTCTTGTACACACCAAGGCTGAACATGTCTCTTGCCAGGAAACCTTTTCAGAGATCATATGCTTTTGCTGTCACCAAAGAGATAGATCATAAACCAATGTACTATCCTTCCTGTGATTCTGCACAGGGTCTTGAAGAAGAGATGTTCCAACATCTTTAAGAACATCAGTTATCTTGAGCTCCAAGGATAATCAATTAAATACTTGTACTTGGCACAAGTAGACATTGATATTAAATCCTTTCCCAATTATCCTTTCAGATACTTCCACCATAAGAATACTTTGAAAATACTCTTCTTGTGTCAACATCTTCTGCTTGCGAGCACCTCAACAGTCTTGAGAATCTTTCCAAATTAGATTCACCCTTAGGAATGAGAGAGATGAATCCTTCCTTGCAAATGTGTCACACAACAACCAGAACCCATGTGACACAGGTCAACAGCCAGCCAGACCCTAGGCTGACCAAACGTGAGGAGGTTAACCAAAACTCCCCCTCAAATTAACAATCATGGAAACTCCACACCAATATCCATGCATTGTACACAAATTTCTCAACATGACATACACCATCCCTACCAGTGGCAACTAACTCTATAAATTATACCTATACATACTCCAATCACACCAATCAGACTCCAGCTGACCATAAGTACTAAAGAAACACCAGTCAATAGTAGATATGCATTGCCAGAGCATACTACCTCAACCAACCTCTGAATCTTCATATTCTCACTCCTTGAAAGAACTGCCACTTCTGAGCGTGGTGTTTGAATAACAAGATTCATGGTCCCAATCCTCTTAAATGATATAGCAATCAGGTTACCCCATTATTGACTTCTAACATCCATGGGACTTGTCTTCCAACACAACATAGTACTTCAGGGAGCAACTATCCCACCCTGATCAATCTACAGGAATAAGACAACCAGCAGGAAATTGCACAATGTCACATCTCAACCAGCTCCACTTCTAGAGATCAGACTTCTAAAAGTGACCTTCTTGAGCACACACACAGTTGACCCTACCCTTGTCCACTTAGCACACACAAATGTCTCCTCTTCCAAGTCAGGAGTAGGTTCCAAACAAAAGTATCCCTTTGTTTGACACCTAAAAACATCTGCTCTTCAATCAGTAGCTGCATACTTATTGAACAACATGTTCTAACATCACATAAAACATTAGTTCCACCTCCTTGGAACAGACCCTCCTTGAAAGTCTTCAAGGTCTTCATATACACTACCCAAGAGAGTAAAAGAATCAGTGATCAGGTGATTCTTACCATCTTGAAGTGAGAACGTCATGATGAGTGGACTTGAGGAGACTCAAGTATCTTTGACATCTTCAGTAGATTATGATGAAATCTTGAATACAGCAGCCTTTCATCCACATGAGGGGAAACTACATCAGAGTTTGAGTTTTGCCAGGTATTATGCAGCGGAAATCATAATACAACTCAACCTATGAACACACACTTCACCAGATCAGCCTCCAAGAACATACCAAGTTTGAATATGATTCAATACTAGCATAGCTGTCCCACACAAAGGCCAATTGCCAACCTCCAGAGACAGGTACACACAGTTCCTGTCATGAATAGTCCATCCACCTACTTCAAGGGACCATTCAGGGAAATCACAGAACCTTCCATAGGTTCCAACATCAGTACTAACATAACTCCTTGCAAGATACAAGAAAGTATCACCCATGGATCTCATCCAGAAACAGAACAGGATGCCTGCTCTGATACCAATTGAAATTCTGGTGTAGTCAGAGTTCAGATGTTCTACTCCAAGTAATGACATCTAATCCAACATTGTTACTAATACAGCAAGACAGTTATACAAATTAAAACCCAGTACTGATATGCACACATTCACAGATGTCACGACATCTGCTACTATATCACCATAGAATGGAAGAACACCCAGTTCTGTCCATCTGGTACAAAGACACAGCAAAGATCAAACATAACACTTACTTCTGTTGAGCCTGCACAATTATCAGCATGATGTATCAACATTGATTTGAACATCACCTGTTACAGCATTACAGGTTGACCTTATTTTATAACAGACAGAATTATAATGTGTCTCTTACGAAGTATCTTTTAACTGCGTCCACATTCACAGGGGATGGAAAATCCTCGCCGTCCGTGGTCATTAACAACAAAGCTCTGCCAGAGAAAACCTTCTTGACCACGAATGGACCTTCATAATTGGGTGTCCACTTGCCCCTACGATCGTTTTGAGGAGGAAGGATCCTTTTCAACACCATATCACCTACGTGATACACACGAGGTCGCACTTTTCAGTCAAATGCACGCTTCATCCTTTGCTGGTACAACTGCCCATGACAGATGGCCGCCAGCCTCTTTTCCTCACTCAGGCTCAACTCTTCGTACCGAGTCCTTACCCATTCGGCCTCTTGCAACTTTACATCCATCAGGACTCTTAAAGAGGGAATTTGAACCTCAACCGGTAACACGACTTCCATCCCATACACATCTAGAAAGGCTTTGCCCCAGTAGGCGCACCGAGGTTCGATACCCAGGATACCAGCTTCATACTCAATCACACTGTCGGTGCATTCGATCGTTAGCCAGGCAACAAAAGGAACGTGGTATCCCTTTTGTGTAACCAAAGCAACACCAACTCCGCTTCCATTCATGTTAATGACCCCATCAGACATCAGAATTCGTTCGGATTCAGGGTCATGCCCCTCCTCCGGGATCGGTTCCTCACAATCTTTCGATTTGAGCACCTCGAGATGTCCTCATCAGGGAACTCAAACTTCCTCGGTTGATAATCCTCCACAGGTTATTGGGCGAGGTAATCAGACAATACACTCCCCTTGATTACTTTCTGAGAGGTATACTGAATATCGTATTCAATCAAAATCATTTGCCCTCTCGCAACCCGTCCGGTCAATGCTGGCTTCTCAATATTGGCTTCCCAAATACATACCTGATCGAATCCATCTTGGAAATCCACAAAGGGGTATGAACCAGCATATACTGTCTCGGTCGGCGAGCAGCCTATGCCAAAGTACAGCAAGTTTTCTCGAGTAGTGAATGTATTGTTTCACAATCGATAAACTCTTTGCTAAGGTAAATTGCATGCTCTTTTCGACCAGACTCGTCATGCTGCCCTAGTACACACCTCATAGACTCCTCGAGGGCTGTCAAGTACCAGATTAACAGTTGTTCCTTCCATGGGAGGCATCAGAATCAGAGGTTCCTGCAACTTATTCTTTTATTTCTCAATGCCCCTTGGCAATCATCATTCCACCTGACCGTTTGATCTTTTCTTTTCAACATCTTGAATATGGGTTCACACGTGGCTGTTAGGTGAGATATGAACCGTGAAATGCAGTTCAATCTACCTGAGAAACCACGAACCTCTTTCTCTGTTCCCGGTTCAAGCATTTCTTGTATTGCTTTTTCTTCTTTTTTTTTGTTTTTTTTTGTTCTCTTTTTTTCGTTAGCAGGATCAACCTCGATTCCTCCTATTCGCTCACAATAAACCTCAACAGTTTACCAGACAGCACTCCACAAGTGCACTGATTCGGACTCAACCTCAGTCTGAGTTGTCTCAACCGGTCAATCAACTCGCCCCGGTCTACCGGATGCCCCTTTTCTGTTTGGGACTTTGCTATCATGTCATCAACATAGAATTTGATTCCACGATGAATCATATCATGAAACAAAGTCACTCTGATACGAGGCACCGACGTTCTGCTTCACTAGAGGGCAGTCTTCTCTTAATGGCAGCTTGTGTACCTCGATATCGGTATCCGACCCTGGCATATCCTGATATGACCAGGCGAAGGTATCCACATGCTCTTTCAACAGGGCTACCATTCTGCTCTCGATTCGCCTCTGAAGCGGCCCCAATTTTCATTTCCTTTCTGACCTCGACGGTATACAGGTTAACAAGCTCAACTTGCTCTTCGTGCAGCTGAATCACCTTCTCCTCTTGTTTCAACAACCTGGCTAATTCCAGCAGATCACAATCTTCTTCGCCTCCTTCTTCGGCATGATAGATCGGATTGTCGAAGTCATATGAGGTGTAACCAAATTGTTATCAATGAGATCCGGAGAATAGTCACTTTTAAGGTCGGAACAAGACGAATCAAAAGGAAAGAAAAATGAAAATAAACATTGCCATTTTTTATTTTTGTTTTAAACTGCAAAAATAAATGAAAAACAGGGAACACCGCTTTTAATTACAAAAACATCCATTTATTAATGATGCAAAATGTTGCAAAATGAAACATGAGGTGGCCCTTACAATGGACCATTACGTTTCGGGCAAAACGTATGGCTTTCATGCAAACAGAATTGAAAAACAGAAATATTACTCTTCAGGATGAGTAACAGTGATGATCTTTTAGGCCTTCCAGTTCTGGACTTCCATCCCTGGTACGCACGGTTTTATCCAACCATCAAACTCGCAGTCACTGTCAGTCTCTTCACCTACCGCACAGGCGTGATTCGAATCTTCAGCAATCGCACCCACCAACGCCTGACCATGCGCCGGCATGGGATTAGCATTAACATTCGGTGATGGTGCAAAATTGATGGCCTTGGAGTCTACCAGATCCTGGACAACATGCTTAAAAGCTCTACAGCCCTCAATGTTATGCCCTGGTGTACCAGAATGGAATTCACACTCGGCGTTCTCATCATAATTAGGGGGCCTCTGATCTGATCTTACTGGAGCCATCGTCCTCGGCTGAACCAACCCAAGATCCATCAACTTTTTAAACAATAAAGCATATGTCACGGGCGGCTTATCGAATTGACGATCAATCCCCTTTCCCCTCACTTGGTACCCAGCTCTCTGTTGAGGTGGCTGATGTTGCTGTCGTACTGACTGATTACCAGCAGGGGTGGTTACCGCAGCAGTGTGCTGGTAGTAACGATCCCTACCGTGTCCTCTCTAGGCATACACAGCACTCGATTCACCCTCATTCTTGCGCTGACCATTCCCAAATGGCTTCTTTACTCCAGACGACGGAGCATTTCCCTGTATTTTCCCCATTCTCAACCAACTTTCAATTCTCTCACCAGCCACTACAATGTCTGCAAAGCCAGTGACGGGACAACCCACCATCCTTTCAGCAAAAACCCCCTGCAGGGTACCCATGAACAGATCAGACATCTCCCGATCCACCAGCGGAGGTTGAACTCTGGCAGCCAACTCCCTCCACCTTTGCGCATACTCTTTAAACCCCTCATTAGGCTTCTGAGACATACCCTGCAGCTGGGTACGACTAGGAGCCATATCAGCGTTGAACTGATACTGTTTAAAGAATGCATCTCCAAGATCCTGCCAGCTCTTAATATCAGAAGACTTCAACTTGGTATACCATTCAAGAGATCCACCAGACAGACTATCTTGGAAGAAGTACATCCAGAGCTTCTAATCTGTTGTATAGGCAGAAATTTTCCGGACAAAGGCCTGGAGATGAGTTTCCGGGCAAGAACTCCCATTGTATTTGTCAAATGCAGGCGCTTTGAACTTCTGTGGAATCACAATCCCCTCTACCAGCCCCATGTTCGACATGTTGACAACCCCAGGAGTAGCATGGCTTTCCAGAGCCCTGATCTTTTCTGCCAGCACCTGAATTTCCTTGTTTGGCGGTTGGACACCGTATTGACCAAACGGCTCATTAAGCATAGAGAATTGATCTGCTTCTCTGTCTTCCTCCCTATCATCCTCAGCCCCGAAGAAAGGAGGGAACAGACTATCCTTCATATTATTACCCATCTGACCGGGTCCACCCCCTGTGGCAGCACCAAAACCACCGGCATTATTCACTACGCCCACAGTTGTCCTCTTTCCACCATCCCTAGAACCACCAAGCCCCTGGTTAGAGACACCATCAAGGTTGACACCACTGTTGACAGCTGAAGCCCGCTCGAGCTTCTCAACTTTATCAGCCAGTGCCTTCTGGCCCACAGCAAACCCTTGCATGATGTTAATCAGCTCATTCATTTTCTCCTTCAGCTCGAGAACATCTGTATTTGGTAGATCCATCAGTCTAGGTGTATTGCGTCTGGTGAAATATCTGTGAGGACGTGTTGAGTGCAAAGGTACAACCCTACGAGCACGAGCAATGATTCCTGTAACAATCAAGCATGTTAGAGACTGACACCTGCAAAATAAAAGACAAGTTATTATGATTATGCATGAATGCAATGTATATCCACATGAGGAACACTCTGTCTTTCGATCCTGGTTTCATCGAGACAGATAAAAATCCGGCAGCAATATTCTGACATTCATCATTTGATTCGTCATACAGATCAGAGATATATGATTTAGCAAAGAAACCAACCAACCATGTGTGTGCTGTGTGAGTGCATACAGGAAAGCAAATAAAGCTTGAAGATCGATCACTGAATGAAAATAACCATCTCATATCAAAAATGCACAATAAGCGCCATAGTCATACATCAAGTTGACACAAGTCAAATTACAATTCTCCAGAATCAGAAAGAAAATACAAACAAGTGAATTCCGTCAACAGGCCTGACGGTAATCTACACAAATGAGAAAGGTCTAGCCTGACGAAGGTCCCACAGAAGGCCCTACATCATCAACCATCCTAGCAAACTCTGCGGCGAACCTGAGCTCGGTGTTCTCCTGCTGCAATCTCCCCACCTCCTTCTGGTGAATTTTCATATGCCTAAAGTAATGATCTCTCTCAGCAATGTAGTGATCTCTCTCAGCAATATAATGATCTCTCTCAGCAATAGTCTTCACATTCTCTGTTTCCTTAATCTTCAGCTTTGCCTCCCACTCAGCGATAAGGAATCTGACTCTGTCTGCCCTCTGATCCCTCACGAGGATTTGCCTCCTCTTCTCATCTTCAATGACCTTTGAAGCTCGGGCTAGCTTCTCCTTGGTAATGTCGTGCTCCCTTGTAGACGACTCCAATGCTTGCCTGACCTTGCCATAGTAAGCGGTATCCATCTCAAAGCGCTTCACCTCAAGAGCATGTCTCTTATCCTGATCTTCCATCCTCGCTCTGATCTCCTGATTAGCTATCTGAATCCTAGCAACACTCATCTCCAATTCAGTCTTCTCCGCCTGCAGCTGATCTCTGGCTTTCTTCATCTCGAGGAACTCTTCCATGCTGACAGAAGAACGTGGACCCTCAATCAAAGAACACCAAGGATCACCTCCCGGAAACGGTAGATGTGTGAGCTCGATCCTCTTCCTAAGCCAATTATCGAACGAAGGAAAAGACATGCTGTTAACCTTGCCAAAACGAACCTTGCCCTTCCTCTGAATATTACGCCATGACCCAGACACTTGCCTCAACTTGGCCTGATTACCCTCAGCTGGGAAGTAGAAAGACTCCTGGATCTCACACTCAAGAGGAGGACCCTCCATAGCAAACCCCATCTGTCTCCTAAGAAGCATCGGGTTGTAATTAATGCAACCCTGAACTCCTATAAGAGGCACATTGGGAAGACTCCCACAACTGTAAATGAAATCTCGTCCAGCCATACCGTTGTGAGTCCAAGCTATGTCCTTGGCCCGCAAACCCATCATCCTGAACGACCACTTAACAGTAGGATCAAGAAAGACAAAGGCACCCCTGGAAGGCAAATATCCCATGAACCACGTGTACAGCAACTGAGCACAGCACCTGATCAATCCCCCACGCCGCTTCTCGTTCCGATTATGGACCGAGTAATAGACATCTCCAACCAGAGTAGGAATAGGATTCCTCTGCATAAACAACCTGATGGCATTAATGTCCACAAAGCTCTTCTGATTAGGAAACAGGATAGTCCCATAAATGCTCACAGCAATCAAGGCACAGACAGTCTTCCAATTACCCACATTAGCATGTTCCTTGGCTTTAGCCTCCAAGAAACTCAGATGAAAACCGGGCAACTTTCCCTTCTCCTTCAAACCCCCCTTGGTCCCCTCTGGGCTCAAATAAAGAGCACGAGAAATCTCAACAACATCAGGCTCTCCCTTAGTGGCAAAGAAAGGAATCTGATCTCTAATCGGAATACCCAGGATGCTAGCATAGTCTTCCATCAGAGGTCCCAACAAATAATCCGGGAACACGAAGCATCTCAAACCCGGGTCATAGAACTGGAGAAGAGTATGAATGACACTCTTATCTGAATCAGTAAGCCTGAAAACCAACTTCAAAATACCACCGTATGCCTCACGGAACAACCCCACATGGTCAGGTGTAATCAATGCTATCATATCTCTCAGCACACCAATCTCTGGGTCGAAGAAACTGTAGACGACGTCATCTTTCAAACTGGTCCTCATGTCTGGAACAAAGAGGTCTCTCAACCAGGATCTCGATCAAGAATGTCCCTGCATATGGATAAACATGAGTTAGATGCAGATAAATGCAAAATGAAATGATGCAGATGTATGAATGCAATGCATTGTGCCATCCTCCCAGTCATCTGAACATCTGTTGCTCTGAGTTACAGCCCCTGAACTGATCACAACCATCTGAAGTCTAATTAACCATAAGTCCAACTCAGGAATTTCGAAATAAACGGAACTGGAGGATACATCACCATCATCACCAGAGGTTCTCTGAACAGATAACCACAACACTCTCTGAACCAGCCCGGGGAATCCTGAAATAAACGGATCCCCACTGATAAATACCACGGACAGAACTCCGGCGTCTCGGAAATAAATCCATAAATCCGACTTATAAATAGGACTCTGATCAACGGCACCATTAGTCACCATCAAAGTCACCATCAGAACATGCATTTGTAAGAATCAACCCTCCCCTCACAGGTGAATTCTAATCAGGTCATCCTAAGGCGGATAATGGTCTCGACAATCGGGCAAAGATACTCAACGGGTTTGCCCTTTCGGGTGTGCCATTGCAGCTCTCTTAAGATCGTCTAATCCAAAGATCCGGGAAAGATCGGTCACCAAAGTCAACAGTTCAGATGAAGTTACTCAACCAGAGTGGATACTCCACAAAGGAAGAGCTCCCTCAAAGAACCTCGTCCGGCTTGTGGTATGTCACGTCGCCCAAAACATGTTGACCTAACATGAGAGGCAACATAAGACCACACTAATCCTAGGTGTATACTCGGGCCTGGGTTTTAGCCCCACTCAGAACACCCACCCCATATCAGAGGAACCACCTGTACAGAAGACAGCACAATGATAGTATGATGCATGCAAATATTTATGCAAATATATACACAACATAATAATCAATGCAATAAATAGAGCAGCACAAGCAACCTAAACTATCCTAGAATGCTAGGAGAGACTCGCTTAGGGAAGATGGACCAGCAAGAGGTCAACTTCTCTATAAATCCCCAGCAGAGTCGCCAGCTGTCGCATCCGCGAAAAACAACCGGCGGGCTAAAACAAAACAACACAGAGCCGCCACCATGCGTTATTTATCCCAAAAGAGGGAAAGGAAACGCTCGAAGTAAACCTGGAAAAGACATGGTCTCGCGACCAGAGAGAGATGGGATCGGGAGTCGGTTATGCGAAAGGAAGGTATTAGCACCCCTACGCATCCGTCGTACTCGACGGGATCCACGCTCAAAAAGATAGAAGAAAGGTTGCTAAACACTGCTCAAAGAATGCACACACACACTAGAAAGAAACACAGATGGAATAAGGGGGGAGAGGGCTCGCTAGGATATCGCATCCTATACCTACGTATCTCATCTGGAATGAGAATCAGAGCTTCCGTAGTTCGGCTCACGCACGCCAAACAAAACACACGCACAGACGCTGAGACGTCAAAACAAACACACAAATAGGCAAACATGGAAACCGAACGCCAATCGCTGGACTTACATCAGACTCCGAACCAACAAACACACTCAGGAAACCAACTGCCAATCGCTGGGCTTACGTCGGACTCCACACAACAAACACCAATAAAGGAAACTGACTGCCAATCGCTGGACTTACGTCGGACTCCACACAAACAAACACCAACAAACAAGTTACTAGGGAGTCGGGAACTCGAGCCCAATAACTGTCAAGCAAACACACACACCAAGAGAAAAAAGGGTGCCCGGAGAGACCTCGTACGGTCTCCTGCCTACGTACCTCATCTAGTATGAGGATCAGGGCGACGTAGTTCCCCTTAATAGGGAAAGAACTTCTAACCTAACCAGAGACTGGGAAATGACAAACTAGAAGGGAGACTAACTCGAGCCTAATAGTTATCATGCAAATTCACCATGGTCCTAGGTTGAAGTTTCTATCTAACTTGCACAGGGAGCAAGCTAAACCTAAACAGCATAAGCAAAGCACAAGAGCAAGCATACACACAAATAGCACACACTATATACAAACAAAGTGGGCTCACACAGGGTTAAGCTTTAGTCAAGGGGTCATGTCAACCTCGACAAACAAGCCACTATATCAGGGTGATGTTAGCTCTTAACCCTAACATTGAGAGTTAGGGAGAAGCAGATGAAATAGGAAGTGAGGGGTGTGCCTCACAGCTCTTATCCCCGGCCTGGGAGAGTTTTGAATAATAGAAGGTGTGGGAGTTCAGAAAGTTGGAACTCTCTCCACAAGTTAATGACTCTATAGATCTTGGGTTAATATCCTCAAGGCATCAACATGTAATGTGAGCCAAGGGATGACACACTGAATAGCAGGAGATGGACTACACATCTCTTGTATCTGCCAATTGCCTTATCAAAGGACTTTTCCTGCTTAGCACAAAATTAAACACACAAAGACATTGCCTCTTAAGGAGGACTTCAGACAGGTGCCTGGCTACATAACAGGCCAGGTCTTCCAGACTACATGGAGAAGAGAGGTTATACCTAATTGGTTAAGCAACCAAGCACAAGCAAGTTCAAATTGAACTTAAGCAACTAATGTACCTGAAAACAATCTAACTCAGTTAGTATACTAGTCAAAAAGTCAAACAGAATAGTCAAAGTTAACTGTACATAGTCAAACACACAAAACAACAAGGTGCAAGGCACAAGCTCAACTCAAATGAGCTAAAATCAACCTACAAAACAAGTCAAGGTTAGTCAACATTCAACAATCAACCAACTTTAAGCAATGTGAATCACTCTCCGCAAGGCCATATGCTTCTTATCCTGAAAACAAAACTCAAACATAAGCACCAACCTCTAGGACAAGGCCTAGGGTCAAAGAGGGAGAAATAATTCAAAACAGAACATGAAAATTGACAAGAATCAAGCTCAATCAAATAAGAACATCATCCAAGTGGTCTCATGTCCATAACATCAACCAATTTCATTTCACAAAGCAATCATGGCAAAGCATGCAATTTCAAAGCTCATTGAAGCAACAGAATGAACAAATGCATATTAATTCAAAAATGGCTCAATAAATCTCAAGAAAAATCATGGCTAAACAGAACACATCACATGATCATCCTACCAAAATTAAAGGCATTTGGACAAGTTTAAGCATGGTAATCAAATTCATCAAGTCATGGTAAGCACAAACAAACTCAAATAAGACCACAATTGGTACCTCAACTTCACACAAGCCTAAAACAGAATTGACAAATGATAAATGTCCCAAACCAAATCCACAATAAACTTCAAAGTGTCTAGAATCAATGTACAAAATTTCAAGTTCATATGATAAACATCAAGCATTTCACAGATCATCTAAGTTCATGATTATCCAAAAGTGCACAAATGATCAACCAGCAAAGAAAATCCCAAACAAATCAAAAATGAATCCAACAATTCTACAAAAATTCATGAGCAATCCTAACATCCAGGAGAGGCATCATGAAAAAATTCACATCAATTGGCATTTATTTGGCATGGCAAAGAAAATCATGAAGTTGAGAAAGAAATGGTGTGACACACATTGTCACACCTTCATTAACCAGACCACAACTCAACAACCAGACATGAGAAAAATACAAACTCTATACCAAAATGTCCATTAAGGTGTCTATTTTAAGCATGCAAAGTTTCAAAATC
This sequence comes from Lathyrus oleraceus, assembly GCF_024323335.1. Lineage (NCBI taxonomy): Eukaryota > Viridiplantae > Streptophyta > Magnoliopsida > Fabales > Fabaceae > Lathyrus > Lathyrus oleraceus. Next base: position 24,104,790 of record NC_066583.1, read on the forward strand.
ATTGGATTAAAATCCATCATTTCATGAAGCAAATGGCAAGGTAGGTCCAAAATGCATATACATACACAATCCCTAAGCCAAAACAAAATTCAACAGTGCACAATTTCTGGAAAAATACTCATAAAATAGTAGACATCATGAGGATCATCATGCAAAAAACCTAATCTCATTTGGACAATTATTCATGAAGTTATGAATTTTCTAAGTGAAGAGAAAAATAAAAATGCACATGAAAGCATGGTGTGAATGGCATGGAATAAGGAGATAAAATGCAAAGGCCATATATGGATTTGTCATGCGCTGGGAATCGAAGGGAGTGTGGATTCAAACTGAGCGCGCTCTAACGTGAAACGCTGCGTTTCACTTAAGGTCCAGGGACACGTGGTCCAATGCATGAAGAAAAAACACACAAGCGCATGCAGAGTACGCGGTGAGAGGATCGAACACAGTTCTGGATTCAAAAACCCTAAGTTCATGCAATCTTCATACGCATTCATAGGCTCAAGAACATTTTTGCACAGAAATTCCTAAAACCTATACCATTGGAATCATCTTTCAACAAGCAACATGAATCTAAAATCGATTTAACCTAATTCATCCTATATCACAAGATTCGAGCCATGGAAGTTTCATGCATGAAACTTAGATTCGACATAACTCATTCATTTCTTGATGAAATTCCACGATACAAAGCTCAGTGCATTCTACATTCAAAGATCTACCACATGCATATCCTAATTTCATGAATTGTAAGATTCGAATCCTGACCTTAAGCGAAGTGCAGAAGTGGATTCGTGACTTTCAAGCCTTGTATTGTCCAAACAGGTGTTCTTCAGCTCTTGTACAATGGAATGGAAGAAAGTTTGGATGTTAATTGTGCACGATCTAGCTGGAAAATCAAACTGCCATGGATGGAGGTAGCTTGCAACAGTCCTCGAATCTTGAAGAATTCCTTTGGATCTTGCTTCCAATAGCCTCAATTATGCATGTAGATGATGATTTGATCCAAAACAAAGCAATGTTTGTGAAGATTTTTGATGAAAAAGTGAGAGGAAAAAATGTGAAGTTTTTGGATCTAGATCTAGATTTTAGAATTCTGTTATGCTAACCACATTTTCTGTTATGATTTGCAATATATATGGTCTGTTAAACATGTTTGCTAATCATGATTAGGCAAATGCAAGTGTATTAGTGAAATGCAAGTGTTATGGCAAATTGGAAATTCACCCTCATGTGCATGAAGTAGATGCTACAGTGAACGTTTTATGAGCTTAATTCAATTGAAATATGGTTTGGAGGTAAATGCAAGTGGTAGCAAGTGAAACCAATGCATAATTTTTGAATTGTAATTTTCCCTCCAAATTTCAAATGAAAAGTCCAAATTTTTTGTAATGGAAATGCATGATGTGTGATGCATGAATTGGATAGTTCATGTCAAAACAAGAATGTTGCAAAAAGAACCATCCCAATTGGCCTTATGGTTCAAAAGTTATGCATGCTTGAAGTTCAAATTTATTTGACCAAGATTGATCCATATCTCTTCAACCACAAATGGGAAATTCATGTTCTTGGACATTTTGGAAAGGTGAGAGCAAGATCTACACCTTTCATGTTCAACAAAATTCCATTTGAAGCATTTTTGGTCATGTAATTTGAAGTTGAAAACCTTTCCATTTTTGGCAATTCCAAATTACAGGTCACTTACTATTTTGGGAAAGTTTTCATCTGACCTCAAATTCTCCATTGTAGATGTTTGCAATGTCAAATGAGACTTGTATGGACATGAATGAGGCATCTCTAACCATCTCCCACCTCCAAATCCATGATTGAATTGACAGTTGACTTTGGTTGACTTTCTAGGGCTTCAGATGAATTGCATCTTGACTGATGAGCTTTGAACCTTCAATGCTTGATCAAACCATTTCAAAATGATCCCTAGGTCACATGAACTCATCTCCTTGACAAAAACCCTGATAGACATAATTCAACTGATTAGGGTTGACCAGAGGTCAAAACCCTAATCCCAAGGAATTTGATCAGGCACCATGAACCTTGATGATGATGATGAGACCATGATGATGGTGATGTACCATTTCAACCAAGATAATGATCAATCTCCTTGAGGAACCAAGAAACCCTAATTGAATCACAAACCCTCAGATGATTAGTGATCAATTCATTAAGACCCTCAGGCTTGAATCCTTTAACCTTTCCATCTTCTGAGAAAGACCTAGGAGGATGGCTTGCTCAATGTTTCCACATGACATGCAAAGATGCAATGACTAATGTCCTAAAAGATGAAATGCAATATGCTAAGTTAGTCCCAAGAGAGGAGGGAAAATTTTGAGGTGTTACAGCTGCCCCTATTCAATCCACTGTGAACCTGTCGATATGAATAGCCTCGGCTTTCAGATGATCAGGGTGAAGAGTGATTGAATACCAAGAACAGACAAACAATTTGCACTCTGATGGGAAATAATTAACCATGCCTGTCAGAATCGGCAAAGAAGCAATCTTGAAAGAAGAATCTGTCTGGTACGGAGAAAGTCAGCCTGAATACCGAACAGAAATGTTGACCTGGATACCAAAATAAATGGTAACACAGGGATACCTATGGCCTGAACACCACTTATCCGCTGGGGATTTATTACTACCTTTTTTATTTTTCTTGAACCCCGAAACTTTCTGATGATTTCCTCTTTTCCATTTTCTTGAACCCCGAACAAACATTTTCTTTTGCGCGAATGATCCCGGATCACCGCAGTTGAACCCCGACAACTTCATAGTAGTCTTGTTTGCCAAACAATGAACCCCGCTCTCCATTTGAACCCCAGTCGCCCGACGATAACTTGTGATCGCCATTGTGAACCCCGTTCTCCAAAAAACACCCCGTTGTGATCGCCATTGTGAACCCCGTTCTCCAGAAAATGCCTCAACACTTCCTTTTCTCCAATTGAACCCCGCTCTCCACTTTCTTGTGATAATTCCGCTGGCAACGTCGGAAATAACACCAAAATACCACTCTAATGGCGACATATCAGAGGGTACTCGACCAGACATTGACTGATGACTGGGAAGAAACTCGACGTTTACTGACATCGAACAATGATGTTTACTGACATCGAACAATGATGTTTACTGACACCAAAGAAAACTCGACCAGACATTGACCAATGACTGGGAGGGAACTCGACATTTACTGACATCGAACAATGATGTTTACTGACACCAAAGAAAACTCGACCAGACATTAACCAATGACTGGGAGGGAACTCGACATTTACTGACATCGAACAATGATGTTTACTGACACCAAAGAAAACTCGACCAGACATTGACTGATGACTGGGAAGAAACTCGACGCTTACTGACATCGAACAATGATGTTTACTGACATCGAACAATGATGTTTACTGACACCAAAAAAGACTCGACCAGACATTGACCAATGACTGGGAGGGAACTCGACGCTTACTGACATCGAACAATGATGTTTACTGACATCGAACAATGATGTTTACTGACACCAAAGATAGACTCGACCAGACATTGACCAATGACTGGGAGGGAACTCGATGCTTACTGACATCGAACAATGATGTTTACTGACACCAAAGAAAACTCGACATTACGGGGATCGACACGACACTTACTGGTGTCGCAAGGATGACATCCACATATGTCAAAACCAGGCAGACGTTTGCCGTGGACTAACTGGGAAATACTGTTGCTCCAAAATCACAATGCTAAACTCCTCAGAGTAACATCTTTAAACTTTCGTCTCGCACGACAGAAATCTTCCTCCAGTATCACGCTACTGGGGAATACCGTTGACCCAACGTCACAATGCCAAACTCCTCAGAGTATCATCTTCACTGACCGGCAAAACCCATTCTTGGATGGTAACCACGGCTTGGGGTTAACTTATGCTTGCAATGCTGATGTTGATCTTCCAGCCAGCGAAACCACCTCTCAAACGGTAACCACGGCTTAAGTAGCATCTTCACCCACTGGCAAAACCAAATCTCAAATGGTAACCACGGCTTGAGACTAGCCTATGCTTGCAATGATGATGCATGCCCTTTTTTAGCGTAATGCTCCATAATCATGGAAATGCTACGCAATTTATTATGCAATATGCTATGCTTATCTACATGATGAATGCATAAAAAGTATCCCCCTCAAGGGCCTCTTCTGGGGAGCTCGAGGCACTCTGCTGAGGAACTCGACAGCACTCCGATCTCCACCCCGCTAGGGAATAGCACTGCTGCTGGGAAATAGGCCACCCTTACCAGGAATAACCTCCTCTGCACCCGATCCGCTTGGGGACATCGCTGGGGAAGAAACCACCAACGCACTCTGTGGGGAAACCAACAATCTCTGACTTGCTGGGGATACAACAATCCCGACTCCGCTTGGAGAAACCACTACCAATAGATACCTCCGCTGGGAAATAGCAACCTTCGGGCCTGGCTGCTGAGGAAACACCAATCTAAAACCTGCTGGGAAGATAACCATCCCGACCCTGCTAGGGAAGACACAGACCTTGAATCTGTTGGGGGAGCTAGTCATCCCGACTCTGCTTGGGGAAATCGGGAAATTCGGTACTGAACACCGATCGACTCGTCGAACCATGGCATTCGCCGTCCAAATCCAATGTCAACTTTCCAACATTGAGAGCTCCCAGACTCGTCTGGACTTTTCTGATTCATCACCTTGTATTCCTGATGTCTCCGTACTCCACGGCAATCGAACTCCTGGGATTCATACAGACTTTTCAATCTCAGACTTTGAAGAGTCTTCTTGATTAATATCCAGGATCGTCGTACGTCCCTCGTCGCCTTATCACCATTCTCCATCCATTCGTCCCTGATCGGACTCCGCGGGGATCTTTCGTCAAAAGGTTTCCACATCACAACCTGCAAGTGAGCGAAAATATCTAACAGTACCTGCAAAAGAGATCGTTAGATAAAACGTGCCCCAGGCGTGTCAAGATTTCAACACTTGGGTCACTCAACCTTCCGAATAAGATTTCAAGCTTTCAATCTTATAAATATGCATTGGAAGGGACCTGTATGTCTTAAAATGCAAAGATTCTTTATCACAAACAATTGAATGTTTTCGCAATCAAAGCGGTAATGAAAACAAAAACAAAATCATTTGACTGAATATGCATTTTATTGATTGAAAAAGTGTGGCTCAAATTGAGCAATACAAAGGAAGCAATTCCTGAAAAGAGGTAATTGCGGACAAAAGGAAAAACCTATCCTAATGGCAATATGAAACCGCGATCTCATCGAGTTTCAACTCGGTTGCACCCCATATGTCCTCAGACTCTCCGTGCTTTTCTGCCTTCTGAACAAGACGCTTCCGACTGATCCCTACCGGGGACTATCCATGTCATATCCAATGTACAAACGATCATGCAAGACGCAGTTGTTCGTTTCAACCCCTCTTTTGCCTGGACCGCCCTTTCGGGTTTTCAGTCCACCGGGATACCCTTTTTTGCCCAAGTCGCCTCTTCAGGTTTTCGACTTGCCGGGTGTACATTTTTTATTTTATCCCTAGTTTTTGCCCGAACCTTTCTTCTTTTTTTCTTTGGTTCGCCAGGATGCCCATTTTTGCCTGGACTATTTTATTCTTTTCGTCCAGCGGGTCTCTCTTACGAAGTATCTTTTAACTGCGTCCGCATTCACAGGGGATGGAAAATCCTCGCCGTCCGTGGTCATTAACAACAAAGCTCTGCCAGAGAAAACCTTCTTGACCACGAATGGACCTTCATAATTGGGTGTCCACTTGCCCCTACGATCGTTTTGAGGAGGAAGGATCCTTTTCAGCACCATATCACCTACGTGATACACACGAGGTCGCACTTTTCGGTCAAATGCACGCTTCATCCTTTGCTGGTACAACTGCCCATGACAGATGACCGCCAGCCTCTTTTCCTCACTCAGGCTCAACTCTTCGTACCGAGTCCTTATCCATTCGGCCTCTTGCAACTTTACATCCATCAGGACTCTTAAAGAGGAAATTTGAACCTCAACCGGTAACACGACTTCCATCCCATACACATCTAGAAAGGCTTTGCCCCAGTAGGCGCACCGAGGTTCGATACCCAGGATACCAGCTTCATACTAAATCACACTGTCGGTGCATTCGATCGTTAGCCGGGCAACAAAAGGAACGTGGTATCCCTTTTGCGTAACCAAAGCAACACCAACTATGCTTCCATTCATGTTAATGACCCCATCAGACATCAGAATCCGTTCGGATTCAGGGTCAGGCCCCTCCTCCGGGATCGGTTCCTCACAATCTTTCGATTTGAGCACCTCGAGATGTCCTCATCAGGGAACTCAAACTTCCTCGGTTGATAATCCTCCACGGGTTATTGGGCGAGGTAATCAGACAATACACTCCCCTTGATTACTTTCTGAGAGGTATACTGAATATCGTATTCAATCAAAATCATTTGCCCTCTCGCAACCCGTCCGGTCAATGCTGGCTTCTCAATATTGGCTTCCCAAATACATACCTGATCGAATCCATCTTGGAAATCCACAAAGGGGTATGAACCAGCATATACTCTCTCGGTCGGCGAGCAGCCTATGCCAAAGTACAACAAGTTTTCTCGAGCAGTGAATGTATTGTTTCACAATCGATAAACTCTTTGCTAAGGTAAATTGCATGCTCTTTTCGACCAGACTCGTCATGCTGCCCCAGTACACACCTCATAGACTCCTCGAGGGCTGTCAAGTACCAGATTAACAGTTGTTCCTTCCATGGGAGGCATCAGAATCAGAGGTTCCTGCAACTTATTCTTTTATTTCTCAATGCCCCTTGGCAATCATCATTCCACCTGACCGTTTGATCTTTTCTTTTCAACATCTTGAATATGGGTTCACACGTGGCTGTTAGGTGAGATATGAACCGTGAAATGCAGTTCAATCTACCTGAGAAACCACGAACCTCTTTCTCTGTTCCCGGTTCAGGCATTTCTTGTATTGCTTTTTCTTCTTTTTTTTTTGTTTTTTTTTTGTTCTCTTTTTTTCGTTAGCAGGATCAACCTCGATTCCTCCTATTCGCTCACAATAAACCTCAGCAGTTTACCAGACAGCACTCCACAAGTGCACTGATTCGGACTCAACCTCAGTCTGAGTTGTCTCAACCGGTCAATCAACTCGCCCCGGTCTACCGGATGCCCCTTTTCTGTTTGGGACTTTGCTATCATGTCATCAACATAGAATTTGATTCCACGATGAATCATATCATGAAACAAAGTCACTCTGATACGAGGCACCGACGTTCTGCTTCACTAGAGGGCAGTCTTCTCTTAATGGCAGCTTGTGTACCTCGATATCGGTATCCGACCCTGGCATATCCTGATATGACCAGGCGAAGGTATCCACATGCTCTTTCAACAGGGCTACCATTCTGCTCTCGATTCGCCTCTGAAGCGGCCCCAATTTTCATTTCCTTTCTGACCTCGACGGTATACAGGTTAACAAGCTCAACTTGCTCTTCGTGCAGCTGAATCACCTTCTCCTCTTGTTTCAACAACCTGGCTAATTCCAGCAGATCACAATCTTCTTCGCCTCCTTCTTCGGCATGATAGATCAGATTGTCGAAGTCATATGAGGTGTAACCAAATTGTTATCAATGAGATCCGGAGAATAGTCACTTTTGAGGTCGGAACAAGACGAATCAAAAGGAAAGAAAAATGAAAATAAACATTGCCATTTTTTTATTTTTGTTTTAAACTGCAAAAATAAATGAAAAACAGGGAACACCGCTTTTAATTACAAAAACATCCATTTATTAATGATGCAAAATGTTGCAAAATGAAACATGAGGTGGCCCTTACAATGGACCATTACGTTTCGGGCAAAACGTATGGCTTTCATGCAAACAGAATTGAAAAACAGAAATATTACTCTTCAGGATGAGTAACAGTGATGATCTTTTAGGCCTTCCAGTTCTGGACTTCCATCCCTGGTACGCACGGTTTTATCCAACCATCAAACTCGCAGTCACTGTCAGTCTCTTCACCTACCGCACAGGCGTGATCCGAATCTTCAGCAATCGCACCAACCAACGCCTGACCATGCGCCGGTATGGGATTAGCATTAACATTCGGTGATGGTGCAAAATTGATGGCCTTGGAGTCTACCAGATCCTGGACAACATGCTTAAAAGCTCTACAGCCCTCAATGTTATGCCCTGGTGTACCAGAATGGAATTCACACTCGGCGTTCTCATCATAATTAGGGGGCCTCTGATCTGATCTTACTGGAGCCATCGTCCTCGGCTGAACCAACCCAAGATCCATCAACTTTTTAAATAATAAAGCATATGTCACGGGCGGCTTATCGAACTGACGATCAATCCCCTTTCCCCTCACTTGGTACCCAGCTCTCTGTTGAGGTGGCTGATGTTGCTGTCGTACTGACTGATTACCAGCAGGGGTGGTTACCGCAGCAGTGTGCTGGTAGTAACGATCCCTACCGTGTCCTCTCTGGGCATACACAGCACTCGATTCACCCTCATTCTTGCGCTGACCATTCCCAAATGGCTTCTTTACTCCAGACGACGGAGCATTTCCCTGTATTTTCCCCATTCTCAACCAACTTTCAATTCTCTCACCAGCCACTACAATGTCTGCAAAGCCAGTGACGGGACAACCCACCATCCTTTCAGCAAAAACCCCCTGCAGGGTACCCATGAACAGATCAGACATCTCCCGATCCACCAGCGGAGGTTGAACTCTGGCAGCCAACTCCCTCCACCTTTGCGCATACTCTTTAAACCCCTCATTAGGCTTCTGAGACATACCCTGCAGCTGGGTACGACTAGGAGCCATATCAGCGTTGAACTGATACTGTTTAAAGAATGCATCTCCAAGATCCTGCCAGCTCTTAATATCAGAAGACTTCAACTTGGTATACCATTCAAGAGATCCACCAGACAGACTATCTTGGAAGAAGTACATCCAGAGCTTCTAATCTGTTGTATAGGCAGAAATTTTCCGGACAAAGGCCTGGAGATGAGTTTCCGGGCAAGAACTCCCATTGTATTTGTCAAATGCAGGCGCTTTGAACTTCTGTGGAATCACAATCCCCTCTACCAGCCCCATGTTCGACATGTTGACAACCCCAGGAGTAGCATGGCTTTCCAGAGCCCTGATCTTTTCTGCCAGCACCTGAATTTCCTTGTTTGGCGGTTGGACACCGTATTGACCAAACGGCTCATTAAGCATAGAGAATTGATCTGCTTCTCTGTCTTCCTCCCTATCATCCTCAGCCCCGAAGAAAGGAGGGAACAGACTATCCTTCATATTATTACCCATCTGACCGGGTCCACCCCCTGTGGCAGCACCAAAACCACCGGCATTATTCACTACGCCCACAGTTGTCCTCTTTCCACCATCCCTAGAACCACCAAGCCCCTGGTTAGAGACACCATCAAGGTTGACACCACTGTTGACAGCTGAAGCCCGCTCGAGCTTCTCAACTTTATCAGCCAGTGCCTTCTGGCCCACAGCAAACCCTTGCATGATGTTAATCAGCTCATTCATTTTCTCCTTCAGCTCGAGAACATCTGTATTTGGTAGATCCATCAGTCTAGGTGTATTGCGTCTGGTGAAATATCTGTGAGGACGTGTTGAGTGCAAAGGTACAACCCTACGAGCACGAGCAATGATTCCTGTAACAATCAAGCACGTTAGAGACTGACACCTGCAAAATAAAAGACAAGTTATTATGATTATGCATGAATGCAATGTATATCCACATGAGGAACACTCTGTCTTTCGATCCTGGTTTCATCGAGACAGATAAAAATCCGGCAGCAATATTCTGACATTCATCATTTGATTCGTCATACAGATCAGAGATATATGATTTAGCAAAGAAACCAACCAACCCTGTGTGTGCTGTGTGAGTGCATACAGGAAAGCAAATAAAGCTTGAAGATCGATCACTGAATGAAAATAACCATCTCATATCAAAAATGCACAATAAGCGCCATAGTCATACATCAAGTTGACACAAGTCAAATTACAATTCTCCAGAATCAGAAAGAAAATACAAACAAGTGAATTCCGTCAACAGGCCTGACGGTAATCTACACAAATGAGAAAGGTCTAGCCTGACGAAGGTCCCACAGAAGGCCCTACATCATCAACCATCCTAGCAAACTCTGCGGCGAACCTGAGCTCGGTGTTCTCCTGCTGCAATCTCCCCACCTCCTTCTGGTGAATTTTCATATGCCTAAAGTAATGATCTCTCTCAGCAATATAATGATCTCTCTCAGCAATAGTCTTCACATTCTCTGTTTCCTTAATCTTCAGCTTTGCCTCCCACTCAGCGATAAGGACTCTGACTCTGTCTGCCCTCTGATCCCTCACGAGGATTTGCCTCCTCTTCTCATCTTCAATGATCTTTGAAGCTCGGGCTAGCTTCTCCTTGGTAATGTCGTGCTCCCTTGTAGACGACTCCAATGCTTGCCTGACCTTGCCATAGTAAGCGGTATCCATCTCAAAGCGCTCCACCTCAAGAGCATGTCTCTTATCCTGATCTTCCATCCTCGCTCTGATCTCCTGATTAGCTATCTGAATCCTAGCAACACTCATCTCCAATTCAGTCTTCTCCGTCTGCAGCTGATCTCTGGCTTTCTTCATCTCGAGGAACTCTTCCATGCTGACAGAAGAACGTGGACCCTCAATCAAAGGACACCAAGGATCACCTCCCGGAAACGGTAGATGTATGAGCTCGATCCTCTTCCTAAGCCAATCATCGAACGGAGGAAAAGACATGATGTTAACCTTGCCAAAAGGAACCTTGCCCTTCCTCTGAATATTACGCCATGACCCAGACACTTGCCTCAACTTGGCCTGATTACCCTCAGCTGGGAAGTAGAAAGACTCTTGGATCTCACACTCAAGAGGAGGACCCTCCACAGCAAACCCCATCTGTCTCCTAAGAAGCACCGGGTTGTAATTAATGCAACCCTGAACTCCTATAAGAGGCACATTGGGAAGACTCCCACAACTGTAAATGAAATCTCGTCCAGCCATACCGTTGTGAGTCCAAGCTATGTCCTTGGCCCGCAAACCCATCAACCTGAACGACCACTTAACAGTAGGATCAAGAAAGACAAAGGCACCCCTGGAAGGCAAATATCCCATGAACCACTTGTACAGCAACTGAGCACAGCACCTGATCAATCCCCCACGCCGCTTCTCGTTCCGATTATGGACCGAGTAATAGACATCTCCAACCAGAGTAGGAATAGGATTCCTCTGCATAAACAACCTGATGGCATTAATGTCCACAAAGCTCTTCTGATTAGGAAACAGGATAGTCCCATAAATGCTCACAGCAATCAAGGCACAAACAGTCTTCCAATTACCCACAGCAGCATGTTCCTTGGCTTTAGTCTCCAAGAAACTCAGATGAAAACCGGGCAACTTTCCCTTCTCCTTCAAACCCCCCTTGGTCCCCTCTGGGCTCAAATAAAGAGCACGAGAAATCTCAGCAACATCAGGCTCTCCCTTAGTGGCAAAGAAAGGAATCTGATCTCTAATCGGAATACCCAGGATGCTAGCATAGTCTTCCATCAGAGGTCCCAACAAATAATCCGGGAACACGAAGCATCTCAAACCCGGGTCATAGAACTGGAGAAGAGTATGAATGACACTCTTATCTGAATCAGTAAGCCTGAAAACCAACTTCAAAATACCACCGTATGCCTCACGGAACAACCCCACATGGTCAGGTGTAATCAATGCTATCATATCTCTCAGCACACCAATCTCTGGGTCGAAGAAACTGTAGACGACGTCATCTTTCAAACCGGTCCTCATGTCTGGAACAAAGAGGTCTCTCAACCAGGATCTCGATCAAGAATGTCCCTGCATATGGATAAACATGAGTTAGATGCAGATAAATGCAAAATGAAATGATGCAGATGTATGAATGCAATGCATTGTGCCATCCTCCCAGTCATCTGAACATCTGTTGCTCTGAGTTACAGCCCCTGAACTGATCACAACCATCTGAAGTCTGATTAACCATAAGTCCAACTCAGGA